>NW_004443999.1:9565393-9638690 GCF_000243295.1 Trichechus manatus latirostris
GTGGGGTTGTTAACCAATGTCATAAAACAATATGTGTACTACTGTTTAATGAGAAACTATTTGTCCTGTAAACCTTCACCTGAAGTACAATTAAAAAAAAAAAGAAATATGATCACTAGCCATTAGATAAATGCGAAATCAAAACTACAATGAGATACCATCTCACCCTGACATTACTGGCACTAATCAAAAAAACAGAAAATAACAAATGTTGGAGAGGCTGTTGGGAGATTGGAACTCTTATGCATTGCTGGTGAGAATGTAAAATGGTACAACCAGTTTGGAAAACGATATGACACTTCCTTAAAAAGCTAGAAATAGAAATACCATAGGATCCAGCAATCCCACTCCTAGGAATACATCCTAGAGAAATAAGAAATGCCACACAAATAGACATATGCACACCCGAGTTCATTACAGCATTATTCACAATAGCAAAAAGGTGGAAACAAACTAAGTGCCCATCAACAGATGAATGGATAAACAAACTATGGTACATACACATGATGATAAAGAACAATGATGAATCTGTGAAACATCTCACAACGTGGTTGAATCTGGAGGGCACTATGCTGAGTGAAATAAGTCAATCACAAAAGGACAAATACCATATGAGACCACTATTATAAAAACTCATGAAAATGTTTATACACAGAAAGAAACAATCTTTGTTGGTTATGATGAAGGGGAGGGGTGAGGAGGGAAGAACATTAACTAGACAATAGATAAGTGGTAACTTTGGTGAAGGGTAAGACAGTACACAATACTGGGGAAGCCAGCACAACTTCTCCAAGGCAAGGTCATGGAAGCTCCATATACACATCCAAACTCCCTGAGGGACCAAATTACTGGGCTGAGGGCTGTGGGGACTATAGTCTCGGGGAACATCTAGCTCAGTTGGCATAACATAGTTTATAAAGACAATGTTCTACATTCTACTCTGGTGAGTAGCGTCTGGGGTCTTAAAAGCTTGTGAGCAGCCATCTAAGATACTACACTGGTCTCACTCCTTCAGGAGCAACAGAGACTGAAGAAAATCAGAGACACAAGGGAAAGATTAGTCCAAAGGACTAATGGACCACAGCTACCACAGCCTCCACCAGACAGTCCAGCACAACTAGATGGTGCCCAGCTACCACCACCGACTGCTCTGACAGGCATCACAATAGAGGGTCCTGGACAGACCTGAAGAAAAATGTAGAACAAAATTCTAACTCACAAAAAAAAGACCAGACTTACTGGTCTGACAGAGACTGGAGAAACCCCGAGAGTTTGGCCACCAGACACCTTTTTAATTCAGTACTAAAGTCACTCCTGAGGTTCACCCTTCAGCCAAAGATTAGACAGGCTGATAAAACAAAATGAGACCAAATATGCACACCAGGCTGGAGCCAAGGATGAGAAGGCAGGAGGGGACAGGAAAGCTGGTAACGCGGAACCCAAGGTCGAGAAGGGAGAGTGTTTACATGTTGTGGGGTTGGCAACCAATGTCACAAAACAATATGTGTATTAATTGTTTAATGAGAAACTAATTTGCTCTGTAAACCTTCATCTAAAGCACAATAAAAAAAAGTTTTAAGAAAATTAACTTCCTCATTGTGTAATAAAAACTATCAGTATATTACTATTCCATGGTTTTTTCCTCACAAATTTGTCAGTTTGAAACCACTTTTCAGATAGTCTTTTCAAAGTGAATGAGACTGATTTCTACGTTTCACGCACTCACCTGACCTTGCAAAAACTCTGAAGCAAAAGAGGAAAATTCTTTCTTTCAGATCCTGCTCTTTTGCACTGGTGTGGTTTGAAAAGCCTCACAACACAAAAGAAGAAATAGGGAGAAGAAGAAAAGGGGTGGAGAAGGGAAGAAACTGCAGTGAATTGTGCCTGAGTCTGGAGAAGGAAATGTGTATAACCAGTGGCAGCTCTGACTTAACCATCACAGAAGTTAATCTGGACATTAAAAGGTCTATTTGTAGTTATTTTAAGACAAGAATTTATTATCTGAATCAACAGAACTTTGAGATAGTCACAATAATCTCATTTTATCCAGTCTCTAGAGTTTGCCCCTTTCCTCTTCTTCTAAGAAAGAAAATGTCCTGGAAAGTCTTACTTTATACTCAGTGGAGGAAAAATAGTTGTTATGCTACTTTAACTTATTTTGAATTCTTGCATTTATATTGTCTGGTTTACACCAATAATTCATTAATTCATAGACATTTCTAGACATATAAATATTTGAGTATCTACAAAGTACATAAAGAAAGGGTTTTAAATGCACATTTAAGGCATTTTATTGAATAAAACACAACTAATATTTATTCATTTATTGATTCAGGCAACAATTGTTAATTGGGAACTTATTATGGGTAAGATGCATTGGGGTAGCCAGATTCTTAAAGCATTAAAATGACCCGTGGCCACAGACAGTTTACAATCCAGATGGGATAAGAAGTGATCACAAAGGAGCATAATTCAAGGTTGGAAATGTCAGTGATCCAAGGGAGAGACCAGGTTGAAGAGAGGGGAGGGGAGAAAGAACCAGGTTCCTGGAGGTGGTGCCATGAGTGCTCAGCCCTGCAGGACTGATGGAGTTTGGAGATGAACGTGGTACCCACATGAGTCACCAGGCAGAGGGAGCTACAGGTAGACAGCTCTGGAGTGAAGGTGTGTTTGCAACAGCATGCAGTTTGCTTTGAATGACAGAAAGGTCACTGGGGCCAGGTCAAGGGAGGGGGGGCTGTCCAATGCCAGATTAAAGAGTTTGCACTTAATTAGGAGGGAGTGGAAACCCTATGGGGCAGTTCTACTCTGTCCTATAGGGTTGTTATGAGTCGGAATCAACTCGACAGCAATGGGTTTGGTTTTGGTTTAGCCTAATGAGATCTGGTTTATGAAGATTAATCTGGAAGTAAAATGGGTTAAGAGAAGAAGACAGGTAAAACTGTTAGCAGAATATCGTAAAAGTCCAGGTGAGAAGTATGTGGGGTCCGAAGTAGGACCATTAGTTAAGGAGCCCTGGTGGCGCAATAGTTAAAGCACTTGGATGCTAACTGAAAGGTTGATCATTCAAACCCACCAGCTGCTCCTCCACGGGAGGGCTGTGGTTAAAATAATAGAAAAGGCAGAGAGAGAGGAATTTCAAAGACAGAACCAAAAGGACTTGGTAATAACTGATTACTTGTGACACCTGAGATATCTGAAAGGAACTGCAGATAGAAATCTCAGGAATTTCCATCCGTGATAAGAAATCTCATGCTGTCTGGTTTACCCCATAGCTTACATACCTGCAGGACATAGGGCAGTTTTGATTCCTGAAACTTGGCAACGGAAGTCACTTCATAGTATTTGAAATTTGTGGTACTACAGTGTTAACTCGGGGGTGCGGGGGCGGTTATCTATAAACTTTGACGCTCTGCCTATGTAATGCTTGTCTTTCCTCATGTAGCAGGAATTTCCCTCAATTCCCCTTGGAGAATCTGGATGAGATATGCCTAACACAGGAAACCTTGGGAAGCAGCTCGTGGTGCAGGGAGACACCTTGAAAATCCAGCAATTTGATGAAGGGCAGCCAGCCAGCATTGTTTCAGACGAAGAAGTCATGCTTACTTTAAAAGAGTGGTACTCTATTGTTCTTGCCAGTCTCACACTACATAAATATATTTGCTCATAGAGGATACTCTAGCAGGGTGACAACTTTTCATTTAACTGTCTTACGTGAGCACATACCCTTAGGAGGTTTATTACTCTAATATTCAGAAGCATTCTCTAATATTAAACCTACATTTTTTCATTTAGAACTGTCTCCTCCTACCTACACCTTCCTGGTGAGGTGCTTTGTCCAAGAGGTCAGTTAGGTCCACAGGACACTGATGGGAAGAAAAAAAACCCGTTGCTGTTGAGTCGGCTCCAACTCACAGTGACCCTACAGGACAGAGTAGAACTGCTCCACAGACTATAATCTTTATGGGAGCGGACTGCTATATCTTTCTCCCGTGGAGCAGCTAGTGGCTTCAAACAGCCAACCTTTTGATTAGCAGCTGAGTGCTTAACCACTGCATCACCAGGGCTCCTACACGTGAGTGGAAAGGCCCATATATGGACTTCAAGTCCTTAGGTATAGATAGATAACAGTGCTTCCTCCCGTGGGGCTCTGCTTGGCAACACTTGGGTAAGCCAAGGAATGGTCAAGAATTTTTTGAGCTCTTCTTGTCTGAAGGGGAAGAGAAGCAAACAACTGAGGCATCAGTCTACTTCCATTTCCATGAAACCCTTTAGGCCATGTGAAGTGTCCTAACTGGCAGCTAGTCTTTTTCTACTGACAACCTTGCAAATCATGAGGAGGAGCAAATAAGACACCAGTAGGGGAAGAAAAAAAAAGACACCGGGGTGGGGTAGGGGGTGGGGGTTGAGGGTGCTTGGCCAGACTCCTGCTGGGATTGTGCTCTTCATTGCCCTATGGACCACTCCTTTTTCTGCCTCTTTATCTCACTGTCTCCAAAAGGAAATAGGATTGTTCTGTTTATACCTCAATTTTTCACGTGTTTCCAGCATGAACACTCATGATTATTAAAATATCACTCACGCTTCCAATCGTAGCGGGCTGCTCTTTTGGCTAAGGGCATTCTCTAAGTTCACAACAAAGCAAGGGACTTGGGGCATCAACCTCACTGCAAAGACAACAGAAAGAGGCAATCTGGGGGCCTCTGACCAGGAGAGAATCTTTGGCTCTGTGCCTGGTAACCAAGATCAGTGTAATCTACCTTTAAAGGTTCCCTCAGACCAAGGAAGGGAAACCTGTGCTGCAGACCACGTTTGAAATGGCATCCTTGAAGCATGTGTGAGGAAGCAACCCCAAAGCACAGCTCCTGGGCCAACACCAGTAGAGCACTGGCTACCAGCATGTGGTCATGTTTGCTGCTATTTCAAGTTGTAGTATTGCCACTAGAGCCAATCGATTGCAATCCAGCAAGTGAGAGAACACTAATCTATGTGAACTAATTAGCTAACAAGGCCAGGCGATGTATGATGTATAGTATACGATAAGCTAGAAGAAATTCAAAGAACAGAGAAGTTAGGGAGGGCTGGAGAGAGTGGAATTTGAGTGGACAGACGGGGTAGGACATTGCAGGGTATTTCAGATAAAGGGGCCACCATGAGTGAAGGCATAGAAGCAATAATAAAGGATGATGGTTTGGAGATGGAGTTGGCCAGAGTAAATCATGTTTCCGTACTGGACCATGAATATGAAAACACCCTAGACCTTAAAAAAACCAAACAGAGCGGTTTAGATTTATTTGGGTTAGAAATAAGAAAATGTGAAGATTTTTGAGCAGGAAGGCAGAAGAGGGTTGAGGAAGGGGAGTCAAGGACCACTGTAATATAGCAACACAGGCATGTGGTAATGAGAAGAGAGTAGAGGAGAAAAAAAAAGGAGGGCAGACTCTGTAGGAAAAGATGAAACATGGCCTGGAAGTGGTGGTGGGGTGAAGGGCTAGTAGAAATAAGAGAGAGCACTCATAGATCTGAAGTTTAGAGCTTGGCTTTGAGAGAATGGGAGAGATCCTAGCAGAAACTAAAACTGGGAATGGAAAGTGATTTGGGGGATGAGTTTGGTTTTCACAATGTCAATTGAGACTCTCAGGTGACATGTACAAGAAGCAGTACTAGAGAAGATTGGCACTAGGGCGGGGGAAGGATAGATTTGAAGACTCAGATTAGGACGTCATCAGCTCAGAGCTGCAAGAACCGAGCAACTTAAATTAGCATGAAAAATAAAGGTGACATCAGATGAATACCATCACACAGCTCATTAAAAGCACTAATAGGATATCGGTCACACACCTGATAAACATTTCAACATGTAAGAAATACATGCTTCCAGCTGAAGACAATTTTGGCTTAATAAGTGCTGACAATACTTTTGGCCACACTCTTCACCAAATGGTTCCGACTGAGAAAATGAATGCAAAGTGTGAAATCTTCAGGGACCTCCACAGCCCCTGAACTGCACAGGCTGTGTGTGGGCTGCCCAGAAGTAGGCCAATGGAAGCAGTGCCCTGGCTGTTAGCAGGAGAACCCTCCCTGGTTTGATGCCTACTGTGGTTATGGCAGAGGCAATCTACGATCGTGCTAGGGGCAAGGACAACCAGATCAAAATGCGAGCACCGGGCATCTGGGCCAGGATTTTGAAGAATTTTACTTTAACACACTGTATTTATAGTCTTCCTGTGGTTAGAATGGAGAAAAACACACTAGGAGGTTTTGAGTGCTTTATTCAACTGTCTTAATAATAACTGTGCCATCCACATGTCAGCTACAATGGGTCAAACGTTCAAGAGTGCTGGAGAAGACTTTGGGTTCATCCAAGACAGTGTCATCTTATGAATGAGGCACAAGGTCCAAGACTATGTTGCTAGTCGGTGGTCCATCCGGGCCACGACTCTGTTTTCACTTTCAGCCCACTATTACTTCCTTGAGAAGAAAGGTGTTTCTGTTATGTGAGCAAGTGGGAACATTTGCAATGACATGGAGAAAATAAAATTATATGGATACTTTCAGATTGCTGTAGTTTCCATTATTCAAACATCTAATGGCAAACTTAGGAAGCAGGCTTTGATTTCCTAGTCTATAAAGAAGAGGGGTGATACTTGGAGGTTGTGGCTAGGTAATATCTAACGTTCTTTTCATATCTAACAAGGAATGATTATATAAGAAGGAAAAACCCAGGCAGCCCCCCCTGATAAACCCCAGACAGGGCCAGGTCACAGCCAAACAAAATCATGGACTGACAAAACATTTGTAGAAAGCCCTTAAAATCAAGAGCCCAGTCAAAAGAAATACATTCTGCACTGTGAAGCTCTTCCTTTCACTTGGACAAACAGACCACACAGTAGAACTCCAACCAGTGTTAGATGTGCTTTTCAAATATAAAATAATCCACACTTCAAAACTGCAACACTGATACAAGTATGGCAGTATTGTGGAAATGCAACACTGGTGAAAATAATCTATCATGGGGAATGCAGATTTTAACTAAGCCATTCTTCTTATTCTTATTCTACCATCTCCAAAAGAATTCCAGCAAAACAAATCAAACAAACTACAATTTGGAGGAGCAAACAATACTTGCGGGCACCCCACCAAGGGATACAAAGATTCTCAAAAGGCAAATTGAATTAGGAGCATGTAATATCTGATCTCATTGACTGAAGCTGATTTAAAAAATAAACTCCATCTGGTGTGCCTGGGTCAAGGGAGGTAACCTCTGTCAATCAGTCATTAGGCCCTTGGGAACAGCAGGCACTGTACCACCAAGCACCCTGCTGCCTTCTGTTACCAACTGAGTGGTTGTGTGAGGGAGATGCAAAAACACAGACTATTAGAGGAAGAAAAAGCAAGCCCAGCAGTCAACAGAGCCACAGTGATATAGTGCCTGGGATGGGCAATTAGCCTGTCTCTAGTAAAACTAGTGGGCAATGATGTACTTTAATAATCTACAGCTGCTCTCCATGTTGGGCAACGATAGCACTGACCTGGATTCCGACTCTGTGAGCACGGGGTGAAGTAGACACCAGTATGGCAGAAACAGCCCACCCATTTTGCAGAGTCTGTTCCTCATTATCTGCCCCATTTTACAGAGAATCTTGCTAAGACTAAAGATAAAGGAATTTGCCCAGAGACACACTGAGATAGCTTCTCTTTGCCAGATGGCTGTCTGCCATGCTTGTCTGCCTGCTGCCATGTTTTCCCAGGAATCCACCAGGACAACTGCACTATTGAGAGTGGTGTTTCCACGACGCCTTAGAGAAGTTCCAGGACTGATCCTCTTGGCTGTATTTACCCTCAGCTTTAACTTATTTAGGAGCCCTGGTGGTGTAGCAGTTAAGAGCTCGTCTGCTATCCAAAAGGTTGGCAGTTTGAATCCACCAGCTGCCACTTGGAAACCCTAGGGGGCAGTTCTACTCTGTCCTATAGGGTCGCTCTGAGTCAGAATCGACTCAAGGGCAAAGACTTTGAACTTATTTAAGGAGCCCTGGTGGTGCAGTAGTTCAGTGCTCAGGTGCTAACCAAAAGGTCAGCAGTTCAAACCTACCAGCTGCTCCATGGGAGAAAGATTTGGCGGTCTGCTTCTGTAAAGATTACATCCTTGGAAACCCTATGGGCCAGTTCTACTCTGTCCTATAGGGTCGTTATGAGTTGGCAAATTACTTAACCTTCCTGAGCCTCAGTTTCTTCATCTTCAGATATCTACTGCTTTGTAACAAATCACCCAAAACTTAGTGGTTTAAAACAAACACCACTTATTTGCTCATCATTCTTCATTTAAGCTGGGCTCAGCTGGGCAGTTCTGCTGGTCTTGCCTTGGCTCACTCATACGGGAGCAGTCATTTGGCAGCTGATCTGGGGCTGGAGGGTCTAAGATGGCCTCATTCACATGTCCGGTGCCTTGGGGCTGGCTGTCATCTGGGCCCCTGTCTCCATGGGCCTCTCAGCATCCGGTTCTCTAACCTGGGCTTCCTTACATGGGGACAGGAGCGTTCCAAGAGAGCGAAGGTGGAAGCTGCAAGGCCTTTTGTGGCCTCAGTTTTGGAACTTGGAGAAACAGACTCCACCTCTCGATGGGAAAAGCCACAGAATGTGGTGGCCATGTTTTTCTCAGGACATCCATGCCCTTGTGCTTATTGTGATCACTAAACGAGGTAACATACTTCGAGTGTTTCATCACGAGCTACCTCGAGCGTATAGAAAGAACTTCTTTTAATCTTCATCCAGGTTTTGGCAAGATGAAATGTCTTAACAAAGACATTCCTCTTGTTAATGTGCATCTTGATTCTGGCGGCGTCTGGAACCAAGCCGACAGCTCCTTATGCTTCAGATGTGCTCATACCATTCGCTTACTTAATAATTTGAAAAAGCACACTCAAAGTTGGCAATAGTTCCAACACAGTTTTTCTATCAGGAAACCTGGGCTGGAAAGATCACTTTACTGTAGTAGTTTCTCTCAGGATAGTTGTCTAAATCAAAAAGGAAAACACCTGGTCAAATTCACTTAGCATCACAATAAATCAGGCTAAGTGGCAGCTTATGTGTTGAATGAATTTTACTTGTGTCTCTAGTGAAGGGACTCATGTAAACGATCACTATTTTTTCAAAAATAAAATCACTGTACATCTAGGTCCTTGAGATGAATATTTAGACTAGGTTACGGGTAGATTTTTCTCCCTTGAACTGAAGCTGACCTTCCTCTGATTTATAATATAGTTGTCCCACCCAAAGTAATAACATCAAGGAGATAAGGTGGAGATGGAACTATAGTCTCCAATTATGTGGCCAGCCTCATACAGGCTTTTGTGGAAAATGATCTCTTCTGTGTGTCAGGAGATACCCTGACTGGCCAAAGCCAGTTGCAACCTATGTCCAATCAGAGGGATGACCATCTTAGACACAGGCTCAATTAAAAATAAGACAGCAAAGCTCTGGCCAAATGAATGGACACAACTTTAAATAGTCCCTGTTCTACTCATCCAAAACCAAAGAGACTAACTCGGGGTAATTGAGAAAGTCTTCACTTATTTAATCACAGTCATTAATTTGAGGAGGATTGATAGTGCATTGAGTCCCTGGGTGGCACAAATGGTTAAGTGCTCAGCTACTAATCAAAAGGTTGGTGGTTTGAACCCACCCAGAGGTACGTTGGAAGAAAGGCCTGGCAATCTGTTTCTGAAAAGTCATTGTCTTGAAACCCTATGAAGGTCAGTTCCACTGTGCAACACATGAGATCACCATGAGTCAAAATCAACTTGAGAGCAACTGGTTTGGTTTTTTGGATGGTGCATAACAACTCAATTATACAACTCAGAATCCCATTCAAGCACAAGTGCACACAACATCACAGACCTCAGAGGTACAGGGGACCATCTCAATTAACAGATGAGGAAACTGAGACCCAGAGAGATGTTCACCATCACACATGTGAGTTCAGCTATCACACAAGCCAGGCATATGTAACCCAGATGTGGTGACAGCCCCGTCTTTGAAATGGACTTACAGGCAGGCTTCTGCTACTGGGCCCAAGTGGAAATGAAACCCCATTGCTCTGTTTTCAGTAACCTTGGTCAGCCACAGACTTCAAATGTTCCTCCAACCTTGTGGCCTCTGTCACCACCATGACGATTTAAGAGGCTGAGGAAAGGCAATCCCTCTGGTTCTGAGAGTGTAATTAAAAAAAGTCTGTGGTATCAGAAAGCTTGACAAAGAATGGTGGGATTTTCTATCTCCTTCCAGGCTGTAGATAAAGGCACTGCTGTGGACAACTAGCATCAGGAAGAGAATTCTGGTTCTTGATGGACATTTAATGAAAATAGGGTATACTTCTTTCTAGACTGGAAGCTTGAACCTGGAATAAAGGAATTAGGGAGTATAGCTGGCTCATCATTTTCATGATTTTCTGCCTCTTATTTTTTATTTAAAAAACACGAGTACCGTTTATTACATTCAATCATACCACTGCGTGTACCTGTTATGGATTGAATTGTGTCCCCCAAAAAGATACACTGAAGCCCTAGTCCCTTAGGAATGTTTCCTTGCTTGGAAGTAGGGTTTTTCTTTTGTTATCAGCAAAGTTAATGAGGCCATGCTGGAGAAGGGTCAGTCCTAATCCCTTCTGAGTGGTGTCTTATAAAAGGCGAGAACAGAGACAGAGCCACACAGGGATGACGCCATGTGAAGACATCTATAAGCCAAAGAACACCAAGAGACGCCGGGGGCTACTAGAAGCTAGAGAGACAAGGGAGGGTCATTCCCTACAGCAGACAGGGAGCATGGGTCTGCCCAGACCTTGAATTCAGACTTCTAGCCTCCATAATTGTGAGACAATAAATTTCTGTTCTTTAAAGCCACCCATTTGTCACAGCAGCTCTAAGAGATTAAGACAGTACCCTACAGTATATACATTCTTCCTACACAATCGTCTAGCTCAAAACTTACTCAATTCAGACAAGGTTATTTCTTAATTTCAACTGGGAGCCAGAGGTGCTTATTTACTGTAGAGGTATTGTATTCATTGTATTCATGTCATTCCCCTTCCCTTTGGGTCACTGGTCCCAAGAAACAGGGAGGCTGGAGGACTTCTGGTAAAAGATAAGCTCCAGGGAATGACAGGCTGACACAGGCAACTTTAAGGACTCAAGAGTTACACCTGCCCAATTTCCATGGGCAAATGGAGTCTCTTCTCTCCTTAATCACATCAGAGATTTTATGCAAGAAGGTGATGAGAAGATGTCCTGCAGTCCAGCAGGGGTTACCAGCCTCCTCAAGCTGGACAGGATGAGTCCATGGAGGTAGGTGATGGGGACCAAGGGTGCAGGTCATAATCCTTCTCCTCCTGTTCCCAGTCACTACCTGGAATGTTCTCAGAATGTAGTCAGACCATGGGTCTCCAAGTGATTACCCCATTGCCTGGAAAGAATAAAGTAGCTTCATGGTGTAGAGGAAAGGGGGCTGGGATGGGAACACAGAGCCTCCAATTCTGGTCCTCTTCCAGTAGCTGGGCCTGGACCTTAATTACATAAGCCAGGCATTGGTTCTGTCATTTGTAAAATGAGGCAGTTGGAAGACCTGATTTCTTAGATTCATCTGGCTCTGACATTCATTTTCTTCTCTCCCAGCCAACATAATACACAGGCATGTGTGTGTTCTTCATATTCTGTGGGTGAGTTGAAAATGTGACCCATTCTGCTCTAATACTGAGAGATATAGTAGTAAATAAATGATTTCAGAATTTGGAAAACCTTTTTCTCCAAATGACACACTTCTAGAAAGCCTCCAACAAGAGGGAATCTTGACTGCCCAGTGCTCAAAGGCCAAAGATTAAAAGTTTAAAGAATGCATGGGTCCTTGGCTCTTGCTCTCAGGAGGGGAAGTTGAAGATGGTAAATTTTAACAGATACATTACAGTCAATCAATACTGTATGACCTACATCCTTGACTCTTGGTATCTGGCCTGTTACGTAGGCACAGGTGGCAGGTCAGTCTCTGCTCCAGAAGTCCAGGCCCAATGTCCTAATTCAAGAATTTGGTTCTTGGCCAGATCCTTGGAATTCTAGTTCAGAAAGATTAACGTAGACAGTGCGGTGTAATCTCCTTAGAAAGAAATGGCTACAGAGCTAACATCCAGGGGATGTCTTCCATTCCCTTCAGAATGTGCCAACGTTTAAAATAAACGCTGCCGTGTCATGTAAAAATGTTGATGACCTGGGTCATTCTTTATATTGGATGAAGAAGATCAGTGTCACAGTCAGAGCTTGCACATACTGAAGACAGACCAACTCCATCTGTTATAAATGAAGTCCTGGCTTGGCAGTAAAAACACAGCTAAGCACTAAGGGATGTTACAGAAAGAGCTGAAGGGAAGCTTCGCTGCCTGCAGCCTCGACCAAATGCACCCTCCACAGATCTCAGGGCATTCCCAGTCCCATTTTAAAGGATCAGTCAGAAGCTTGGTACCCAGCGCTCAGGCATGCAAGCCTCCCACGACAGCCACAATGCTCCCAGCACCTCTGTCCCTCCCTCCTCTGATACCCACTCTTCTGCTCCGTTCCTGCCTTCAGTGACATCTCAGCCGACCTACCTTTCACAACTTTGGTGGGGGCTGCTCTTGGGAATGTGTGAAATACAGACAAGGCACTTTGTCCTCAAGGAGACCCTGAGACCTCAGCAGATCCAAGTTCGCACTGTAGACAAGCCCCGGGGGTGTTCAGGGCCCAGCTGTGCTCTGTCTTCCAGGGGTGATTAAAGTGGGGGCTATGGACAAGAGCAGAGCGAGGAGCCCTGGGATCCACAGAACAGGGGAGAGTGACCTGCCATCACACTCACCTCCCCAGCATTCCTTCCCAGGGATGATTAATGGAACATGGGGAGGGGCCTTCATCAGATGTGCTGTGATTACGTAGTGAACGGGCCTCAGCTGCAGAGACAAAGGCTTATGTAATATTAAAGGCAGCTGGGCCTGGAGTCCCTGCAGCGGGTACAAGCGGAAGGGCGGACGGTAACATTATGTATCGGAATTTAATTAAAAGGCTCCTTTCTGCTCAGAGAACCGGCCATTTGCAGTAGGATATAATTAGTTCTGATATTAAAAATGATTTGGAAAATCAATACGTCATCAGAGTTAGTAACTTCTCCAACCAACAACTGAGATTTTTTTTAGTTTCACTAAAGTGGTAGTGTCCAAGGAAAGATTCCATGTAAGTCCATTTTAGGGATAGCTTAAGCTGAAAACCAAAACGAAGCTGTTTGCATTGTTTATGAGAATATTTACACATTTTCATTCTCTGCTGGGTTTGGGCTGTGTCAGCTCAGCTGAGCTGGGACTATGTTTCTCAGAATTTCCAGTCTTGCAGTTCTGCCCATAGTGCGGGCCACAACAGGCATTTTGTTTGAAATTTGGAAGGCGGAGTAGAGCGCAGCCGTTATTTCCTGGTCTGTGAAGGTTACCAGGGGCTGGTGCAGCTCGTGGGGCGGCAGCTGGGTCCCCAGTTCCTCCGGCTCCCTCCAGCTCTACTCGGTCAGCTTCCCTGCATCCTGGGCCGGCATGCAGCTCGACGGCAAAGAGTTCCAACTTCTTCCGCAGGTCATCTGCATCATGGAAGTTGGAGGACTAGAAGCATGGGAGACAGACATGGATTCTAGCTTGGCGTTGCAGGTTCCAGCGCCTCCTTGCTCTTCCTCATTTCATGTCCATTTTTCTGTCCCGAATACCAGCCCAGCTGGCTTCAGGCTCAGCGCCGGGTGCAGAAGCAGCAGCTTCACAGAGACTGTTTAACTAGCACTCACCATTGCATAAGGTTAAACCCCTATAATAAATTCCTTGTTTCTGTTTTTCTCATTGAGCCCTAACTAATAATACTCATGCCTTTATTAAACTGTATGTTATGGATTGAATTGTGTCCCCCCACCCCCTAAAGATGTGTCGTAAATCCTAACCCCATACTTGTGAATGCAATCCCATTTGGGAATAGGGTTTTCTTTGTTATGTTAATGAGGCCATATCAGTGTAGGGTGTGTCCTAAGCCAGTCACTTTAAAAAATATATATATTTTGTTGTTGTTGAGAATATACACAGCGAAACATACACCAATTCCATAGTTTCTACATGTACATTTCAGTGACACTGATTACACTCTTTGAGTTGTGCAACCATTCTCACCCCCCTTTTCTGAGTTGTTTCTCCCTCATTAACATAAATCACTGCCCCCTTAAGGTTCCCATCTAGTCTTCCAAGTTACTGTTGTCAATTTGATCCCATATAGACAGTTCTTAAAAGAGCATAATGCTCAAAGTAGGTATTTTTTACTAGTTAAGCTAAACTATTGTTTGATTTTAAGAAGACTTCAGGGGATAATTTCGGTTAAAAAAAAAAAAAGGATCAGATGAGGCACAGAAGCAAGCAGGCACGGATGGGGGAAAGATAGATGCCATGTGGAGATCTCCAAGGAACTCTGAAAAGAACGCTAGAGAAGCTGAGACAAGGATTTTGCCCCAGGGCGGACAGAGAGAGCCTTCCCCGAGAGCATGCACCCTGAATTCGTACTGCTAGCCTCCTAAACTGAGACTCTTTCATTTTCTATTAATCAAAGCCACCCACTTGTGGTATTTCTGTTATAGCAGCACTAGATGACTAAGACGCTGTACATGGATATCATTGAAGATTGGCTTTCTGATAACCATACCATTATCGTGACCACTTCTGTATGTCAAAGAAAAGACACAGTAAGTGCTCCCAGGAAGAAAAACCCTCAGAACTTCCCTTGAGGAAGAGCTGGAGACTATATTTGGTGATTCAGATGTATCTCTCTCTCCTTCCTAAGCAACTTATAATGCCTCCTTCTTAACACCGTTCCCAATTTGCTAGCTGAAACTAACATGATCACTTACTTATGAAATCAGTACAGTTAATTTTATGCAGAAATGCAAATACACTTTGTGATAAGGTGTGAAAACAGTTTTTCTCAATTCAGCAGGCTTTTTTGATTCTTTACAGTTCTGCAGTTATTTAGGGTTACAAGTCTGACTTCAGAAGAACGGGAACTCCTGCAGTGTTTTTCAGCTACATAAAGGTGGAAAATCAAAGAATCCAGGGACAAGACTATTATCAGATCTTTTACAGATTCTTCATGAGTTCTTAGATCTATAAAACACATAGGCACAGCAGATACAGATTTAAGCCCAGATCATGGTTTGTAAACCTGAGTTATATTTTATTGATAGCTTTAAAAGATACTTACAAGAACCCAAAAGCTAATAGGTTAAAATAATGAAATTCTGTCAATAATCCTACCACCTCCCTTATTCCTTTTCTCGTGCTCTTGTGTGTGTGTGTGTGTGTGTGTGTGTGTGTGTGTGTGTGTGTGTGTGTACAGACACATACAAGCTGATTGGTTTGGCATGAACACCCAACCCATAGGAAACCAATCCACTGGCAAACTAAAAACCAATCAGAATCTATCTTAAGAAATTTAGCGCTTAAAGCAGGTAGATTTGGGGAGGAGGGTACACGTTTTCCACTATGGACAAATTAACGCATTTTCAGAGCCAAGCGAGATAATCCCCCAGACAGAAGCAAGATAACAGACCGTGTGTTTCCAGAGAGACTGAGAAATGGAGGCAATATGAGTCTGATGAGTTATCAATTCCCACGTGGTCTAGCATATTTCCCACATATCATTTCCATGATATTCCCCTGATCTTTTCAACAATAGAATTGCTTTCTACCTGAGCTACTTTGCGAGGGTCTGCTTTTTATAACCAGATGAACTGTGACCAGAACCCAGTTGTTTTCTTCCCCCATCCACAAAGTGTACTCACTCTTTCACTACCTGGCAGTTGCTGGCCCCTCCTAGCTCCAGCCTAGGATATAAGAGTCTATTACACAGGTATTTACAAGCTGGGACCACTGAGAATTCACTGAGAGTTCAGCTGTTTCCTATTTCAATAGCTTTCATTCTGAGATGGTGCAGGAGGTCTTTCCCTTGTGTGTCGCTGGTCACAAGTCTGTGTACAGGTCCTCTGTGTTATCACTAAGCCTTCAGTGAAGTGTTTCTACATAGATGTTTCAACCTCATCTCAGCTGTGTTCTTTGTGCTTCTCTAATTGAAATGGCAGTGTTCAAGGAAACGGGTATTCCATATAAATAAATTTTACAGATAGCTTAAGCTTAAAAGAAAAACAAAACTGTTGGCATCGCTTATGGGAATATGCAGACGCCTTCATTCTCTGGTGGATCTATATCCATGATTGGACCAGGTAGGTGTAGTGCCTAGAACTACAGGTGGCAATGGCAGGGGCCATGGCCAGGCAAAGGACACAGAATGTCACTTTGTCTTGTTTCCAATATAAAACTCTAACCACACCTGTTGGTGTGTGTGCCTGTGTGTTGTCGTTGAGGGTCGGGAGGATTCATGTGCTGAAATAAATGTGATCAGCTGTTTCTGCTTTTGTTTTTTTTTTTTGGTAATATCTGTTTGCTACGTGTGCATTCATTTAGCCATCTGGCCACAAACTCACAAGCAGACAATCAGTAGCAAGCATAAAAGATTTTTAAAATGTCATAGGAAAAAATAAGAAATCGAAAAAATTCTGCCTTAACATTTTTCTCCTGCGAATTAGGACAATAGGCTGCTATTTGATTTTGGCTGTGGACGTCCTCCAACCAGCTCAAAGGACACGAGTGCCTTACGCAGTCCTGGATTTCACCAGGGGGTGGGGGGCTCCTCAGGTGTGGGCACCCCAACTTTAATGGATGCTTGGATGCTAAGCTTCCTGGGCTTCAACTCAAGCACTAAATTTTTGTTGAATGCCTACTATGTTTACAGAATTTTCGTGCTACTGAGGGCATAAAAGATGATTAGAACCAGTTACTGCCAACAAAGGAGCTTAAAATTGAGGAGGCACTAAACCATATGTGACAGCTCCAAAAAAGGAACAAGGTTGTTCACGACTGTAACCCCAGTTAGCAGTATACCTCAGTGTTTTGATGGCGAGGAATACTGAATATTCAGCGGACTGCCAAAAGAATGAACAAATCAGTCTTAGAAGAAATACAACCAGAATGTTCCTTAGAAGCAACGGTAGTGAGACTTCAATTTGCTTACTTTGGACACGTCATCAGGAAAGACCAATCGCTAGAAAAGGACATCATGTTTGGTAGAGAGTCACTGAAAAGGAGCGAACCCCTCAATGAAATGGACTGACTCGATATTCACAACAATAGACTTAAACATACCAATGATCATGTGAATGGTGCAGGAACAGAGAATGTTTTGTTCTGTTGTACATAAAAGTTCCCCATGAGTGAGAACATTCATGAATCCTAGCTAAAATCCATCAATACGATGGCTTTGAAAACCCAGCATAATGACTGTAACAGAATTGAAAAATTAGCTTTGGTCACTTGCTCATGACGGGCTTGGCTAAAGCAGATCTCTTCTGGAGACCAGCAAGAAAGGGGAGCCTGGCGGCTGGAGAGGTCCACCAGCAGGAGAATTAGTAGTTCCACCAATGTTCGATTCCACTCTCCCCTCTTATTCTGTAAGCAATTCTCCTTGCCTGACTGGATCTTCCACTAGCAACCAACCTAGAAAGCTGTAGCGTCTGCCATCACAATCTCAGGAAGAGCTGGCCTTGCTGACCCTATTAAACAGGTATTAACATTTCACTGCCACCAGCCTTCAGGAAGTTCAAGACTCCCTCCAGTCTCTTTGCTGCTTCACTTTATGCCAATCTTACTAGGCCAAAGTACTCTAACAAGGTATTTCTGACAATAATAATAACACTAATATAAAAAATAGACATTGCTTTCTGAGCACCTGCTATATTCCCGATGCCAAAAGAACATCCATTTGTTTGTTTATTTTTTGCATATATACATTGATTCCTTTAATTTTTGCAAGATCCCTGGAGGGCAGATAAGAAACCCATTTTATAGATAAGAAAATACACTACCAGAAAGATAAAGTAAATTAAGCAAAATCACACAGCTAATAAGTTGAAGAGTCAAAATGAGGCAAAAGTCCAAACTCTTATTTACAGAATGTGGTGAACTGGTGTTATTTCCCAGAAATTCTGCTCTTTTTTGTTTTTAGGCACACATCTCCACCATGAGAATGCCAGATTCTAGTGCCTCCTCTGCCCTCTCTTAAACAAGAGAGACAAAGACATTTTCTCTTTAAAAGCTGTTACTTCTTATTTATTCTTTCACTCAACAAGCGCCTGTTGGTCACCTGCCGAGAGGTCTACACTGTGCTAAGTGTGGTGGGAGATACAAATGGGTAAAGTACAATGACTTCCTTTTGGGAGCTTAGACTCTCACTGGGGAGAGGAAACTTCCAGTGGGATGTCCTGAAGGAAGTAGGAAGCTGTGTGCTACTGACCATGGCTGCAACCATGCACAACTCCTAAGGGAGATGGAACAATAGGAAGAGCTGGGGAACACGAGCGGACATACCACCACACAACACCACACCACACATTCAGTGAGGCAGAGTACAGCCGCCCTCAGAAACAGAGACTATTTATTTGCTCTGTGAGGAGGGGCTTTGAAAGCCAGGTCTTAAAGCCAGCATTTCAAATGGTTGGACATGGGTTTTGATCAGGGAGTAGATGGCGTTTAAGGACAGTGTATCTGGCCCCGTCTGTGGCTGTAACATTTGCTGGCTTCTGCAAGGTTTTGCACATAGGCTCTTGGGTTTGACTTAAGCCCCAGATGTGGGAAGACCATTTACTAGGGCAGGGTCCCCGAGATCACAGACTGAGGAGAAGTGTCCTGTATGACATGGCCAGCGCCAGCGTAGTGACCTCCCAGAAAATGAAAGGGAAGTAGCGCTCAGAGACATGCTGGGGGGCCAGGACCTCCCAGGGACATGGGCAACTTGTCCACTCAATATTAAAACAGCTCTGCGTGTGAGGTTTCCAGAAAGGACAAAGGGCAGAATTGCTGCTGGGCAAAGGAATCAAAGTGGAATTCCAGCACATTGGCTGCAAGAGAGCCAGACGTCCTCTGGGCTGCCCACCAACCAGGATGAAAATCAAGGCCTCTGAGCCTCTGTCATTCACATGGTCCCCTGGCAGTGTCCTGGGCCAGGATCCCACAAAGTGGGTCCCTCGGCTGGAATAAGTTGACAGCTGAGTTGGAATATATGAAACAGAGCCAGAAATTCACCCTGGCACTTCTGATTATGATAACAGGTGTCCCCGAAGGTGAAGTGTGCTTTTTTTTTTTTTTTTTTTTCCAGTCCACAAAGGAGTAAGCCAGGATGAAATTACTTCCTTTTAGAGTTCAGCTTGCAAAGGGCATCAGGAAAGGCTGAAGCATTTGGCACATAATCATAGATTGCTGTGCATTATTACATAACTTTTTCCTTGTGTGTGTGTTTCTTTTTGCTCTCCATTTTTAAAAACGGGATTGTAAGGTCTTTGATGACTGATTTTTTTTTAATATCTATGCATATAGTAGTCCCACTAAATACTCAAATGAATAAATAAATGAATAAACATATACAGATGAAATGAACAAACAGTAGAAATAAGTGGGACTTAGAACAAGGTTGATTTAACCTTCTAATATATTTTACCTCTGTACACATAGAAGAGGAAACTCTGGTGGTGTAGTGGTTAAGTGCTATGACTGCTAACCAGAAGGTCGGCAGTTCGAATCTACCAGGAGCTCCTTGGAAACTCTATGGGGCAGTTCTACTCTGTCCTCTAGGGTCGCTATGAGTCAGAATAGACTCCACAGCAACGGGTACACATAGAAGAGCGGTTCTCAATGTGTGGTCCCAAACCTGGTAATCTGTTGTTGCGTTAGCTGTTGTTGAGTCAGCCCCAACTCATGGCAACCCCATGCACAATTAAATGAAATGCTGCCTGGTCCTGCACCATCCCCATGATAGACTGGCGGTTGGACTGTTGTGATCCATAGGATTTTCATTGGATGATTTTCAGAAGTGGATCACTGTGCCTTTCTTTCTAATCAATCTTAGTCTGGAAGCTCTGCTGAAACCTGTTCAGATAGGTGGTAGCTGCTCATGAGGTGCATTGGCTGGAGACCAAACCTGGGTCTTCCATTGGAAGGTGAGAATTCCGTCACTGAACCACCACTGCTGTCTGAGAATATGTTAGAAATGCAAACTCTTGGGCCCGACCCTAGACCTACTGAATTGGAAACCCTGGGGGGCAGGCTCAACAATCTGGATTTTAACAAACTGATTGCAAATATTGTCTATACACTGGACACAGCTTGCTCTTCAGACTACTAGAGACTTAGGAACACCTCACATCCTTTTCAGAATGATCTGCCATTCTTACCAAAACAGGTCTTTGCTGAGTGTGAAAAGAAATAAATAATGATACAAGCCCATAAAAGTGAATGAATGTGTTTTTTGAAATGTTTTGTAGCATCAGATCAATTCTCAATCAGTTTACTATTGAATTTAATCTAGCCAAGGCAGTATTATTGTAGCTGTCACAAATTTTACGTACACGCACACACCCACACGTAGATACCCCCATTCTTCATTATTGACATGGTTAGGTTCCAAAGACCAGGTTGTTACGTGAAAGTCGGGGTTATGTGAAAATGGAGGATGATCAAAATGGAGGATGACTATATTATTACATAACTGCCATATCACATCATTACATAACTGCCAAACCACTGAGAATCATGGCCTAGCCAAGTTAACAAACAACCTTAACTGCTGGCACAGCCAGCATTACTCTCACACTGCACCTTGGCATTCATCATTACCAGACGTATGTTGTTAATGCACAAAATAGTTGGATAGTAGATTTTTTACTATTGTCGTAAATGCAAACTGTCAGATAATGAGATAATAAGCGAGGAGTGGGTATATATATATATATGTATCCTCAGACTAAATAGAAGAGGTCCCATATTTCCTGTTATTACAGATTGATTTTTTGAGCTGGTAGAATAATATCATATGTTGTGTTTTTTGTTTTCTTTTTTTTCGTGGAACATAATTAAACCCATGTGAAATGGCACAGCATAGACGTTGTCATGGATTGTTTTGACAATGATTCCAAATGAAACACTTCAAGCAAGAAAAATTGCTATGTAACCGTTTTATTTCTTAACATCTTGTATCAGAGTTTTTATATCACATGGGTTAGGGAAAAAATACCCTTTGGAGAAATGTCAAATATGTAAATCAGTCAAAATTATTGATGTTTCTTGGGGAGGCTTGTTTGGATTAGCCCCTTTCACTTTCAAATTTCAGCAAATACAGATAAGCAGCCTAGGGAGGGAGGCAGGGTAACCCCAGGTCTTGGGACAGCTCTCAGACAGGGACCTGAAGCTAAACCCTGGAACAGTTTTCATGAGAATGAACTATGACCTCTAGGAACATTTCTGTTCCATTCAGGAGGCAATATCTTGAAGACTGTGGTGCATACATGTGTGTGCCCCTAAACCCTAACTTTTGACCTGCAAACCAGATAGTCTCCATAACATTTATACTACTCTTCTGCTCTCATCACTTAAATGATATAATTTCATCATAACCGCAGGGAACAAACCAGGAGCTTCCAAGAGTTGTTTTAACTCAAGGGCCACATCTTCCCAGATAGAGAATGAAGATATTGCTGTATTATTGTTACTACAGAGGAGCCCTGGTAGCACAGCGGTTAAGAGCTTGGTTGCTAACCAGAAGGTCAGCAATTTGAATCCATGAGCCGCTCCTTGGAAACCCTATAGGGCAGTTGTATTCTGTCCTATAGAGATGCTATAAGTTGGAATCAACTCAATGGCAACGAGTTTGGGTTTTTTGGGTTTGTTACTATGGTTGTTATCACACCAACCATTTGGGTGGTGCAGATGGTTACTCTGCTCATCTGCTAACTGAAAGGTTGGAGGTTCGAGTCCATCCAGAGGTGCCTCGGAAGAAAAGCCTGATGATCTACTTCTGAAAAATCAGCCATTGAAAACCCTATGGAGCACAGTTCCACTCTGACACGTATGTGATCACCATAAATCAGAGTCGACTTAATGGCATCTGGTTGGTGGTGTTACTACAAATTGGAGTAACTGTCATAAACATCTGTGATCCTACAGAACTTTGTCTATACTTCCATTATTTCATTTACTATATAATGTAATTCATCTATTTATAAGTCTAGCTTCCCCCATTTCGATGAGAGTACTTTGAGGACAGGGAATTCTGAAATTTTAAAAATCTTTATGCAATAAGTGTTAAATATATTTTTTGCTAAATGAATGCTCAAAATCTTCAAAATAAGTACAATTCTAATGCTTTTATCTACACTCATAGTCCCCCTGCCTTCAAATGGGATATGCTCTAACTGTGCTAGGCATATCTGGAACAGCAGCTGGCATAAAAAAGGTTACACATGTGGTCGAGTGACTTCTGACTTATTTCAGGGTTCAGTAACATTTTGTTTGCACCAGTGACACCTATGTGATCTGATTATAGTAATGTTAGATGGCTTTCAGTAAGTCTAGATTAGACCACAGTGTTTCTGAGATTGACTACAGGTGCAATGCTTTCAGAGAATTTATAGCATGGTAGTTTATCCAAAGTCTCTCCTTTAGAATTTCCAGAACTTTTGTTGAAGTAAACTGAAGCTCTGGAATTGAAGCTCACAGTTGCGTCATAAAATATCTCCTTACTCAATAAATCACATTTATAGTAAATGAATTGCTAATGCCCTGCATTGGAGAAAAGAGTCTATATTTAAAACACAGTACTAGGAATTCTACTGCCTAAACAGGGCTTGTAAAAACTGGGTCAAAACCACTAACAGATTTCCGCAAGCTTCCTTCCAAAAGTTAGTTCATTTTAACTCTACATGTACACTCCAAGAATATGTTCCTTTAAACTTCTATGCTCTATTTTTGAAGAAGAAAGTTTATATCAAAAGTCTGCTTCTTGATGTAGCTTTCATGAAATAGATTTACAGGGATATTCTCTATTACATGCAGCCGGGGGAGATGTTTAATGCTGTTAGCAGGTCTTAAGGCATCTGTATTCTGGCCCTGTTGGGGGTCATGAAAGACTTTTCAGCTTCTACCTCTAGGAGCTGAGTCTTCCTGTCAAAAAGAAGTGATTAATAACCCTGCTACCTGCAACGCTACAGGTTCATGTAAAACACGCAAAGGGGTGGACTGTGCAGGGTACAGATTACAGGGCAAATGGCTGAAGAGCATAATGAGGTCAAACAAAGACAGTGTGTGCATTCCCTAGGTTATTCATAAGGCAGATCACCAGCATCTCACAGAATATATTTGGGGCAGTAAACCTACAGGAATAATGACTACACATTTTTATAAAAGTGACCTCAGAGATTGAGAAGGTTCAATAAATTATAATCAGGATTTTGATACTAGAAATTAATATCTAATAAAGACTAGCACAATATAATCAACCTAGACAAAGAATGGCAGAATTTGAAAGTGAGGAGAAAGGGAACAGTGACCAGATGACTCTTGCTGTATGTATTATACTTAAGTCACCTGCATAGTTCTCATTTCACTAATGTGCCTTCAGTCTTTCTAATCCATCCTTTGCTTGTCATTCATAAACTCTTAAGTTAAAGTGGTCAGAGGTAATCATCTGGAAGACTGGACCCAATTGACTTTGGCAGCCACGATTCTGATGCCCAGAGTGGACAATTCTGGGTTAAAGCCCCTCCCACCTCACACAGATGGCTGCTGTTTATTCCGTTTTCTTTTTGTATGTTAAGGCATAATTTATATACAGTAAAATTCACTCTTCTAAGTGTACAGTTCTGCAAGATTTGATAAATGTATACAGTCAATAATTTCAGTAACTATCATAATCCAGATATATAATAGCTCCAATACCCCCAAATTCCCCCATCTCCCTTTAGAGTTAATGCTTTCCTCTCCAGCTCCTGGCAATCATTGATCTGTTTTCTGTCCCTATAATTCTTCTTTTGCAAGAATGTCATATACATGGAATCGTACAGTAGGTAGCCTTTGAGTCCGGCTGTTTTTTTTTATTTAGCACAATACATCTGAGATCCATTCATGTTCTTGTGAGTATCAGTGGTTTGTGACTTTCTATTGCTGAATGGTGTTCCATTGTATGGATGCACCACGGGTTGTTTATGCATTCCCCAGATGGGAGCCATTTGGCTTGTTTCCAGTTCTTGGGGATTACAAATAAAGCTGCCATAAGCATTTGCATACAGGTTCTTGTGTGAACACAGGTTTTCATTTCACTTGAGTAGATACTTAGAGGTGGAATTGCTGGGTTGTATGATGAGTAGTGAAGAAAGGCCTGGCAATCTACTTCTGAAAATCAGCCAATGAAAACCCTATGGTTCACAATGGTCTGATCTGCGACCGATCACAGGATGGCACAGGACCGGGCGGCGTGTCGTTCCATTGTGCATGGGGTCGCCGGGAGTCAGGCATCGACTGGAGGCAGCTCACAACAACGTGATGAGCATATGTTTAACTTAATAAGAAAACTGTCAAACTATTTTCCAAAGTGGCTGTACCATTCCGATGGCTGCTTTTAAAGTAGCTTTTTTCCCAACTACATGTGCTCCACGTTACACATTACATTTGACATTCAGGAAAATGGTAAAGTCAGTCAGTAAATACATTACTGCCAGTGCACCGCTTCATCAGGAATGTCAATGTTAAATGCGGAAGATGCCCAAGACGTGCCAAAAACCTAGATATTTATGATGAAGGCAAAAAAGAAGTGGAGCCAAGCTGTCAGGAGACAGAGGTATAAGACTGAAAGCTAGTTTTTTCTATCTGTATGTTGCTTCAGATTACACGTGGGATTAAAATCTCTTTTGACAGGACTTGGTCTCTTTACCCTCCACCCCATCTACTCACTCTCTCACCTGCCGCTCCCAGCCCTGTGCCTTGTCATACTTTCTATTTTTGTGCCAAACAAATGAATGATCGCTGCAAAGCCGTTGAAATGCATCTGTTTGTTAGAAGTTTGAGCGTGTCTCCACTGAGGCTGCACTCCTCTGGGCTCTCTTTGCTACCTTTTGAACGGAGGGTGCCAGCAAGTCTGCGTGGTAGTTTTTGCTCTCCTGAAAGAGGTCCCCCTCCCCACCCAACTACTCCCTAATCCCTTTTCTCTCTCTCTGAATTTGACTCCAGTCACGGATGTGCCTATAAGCTCGGGACCAAAAGCAATTCTGCTGGTGAATCTAAAGGCCGTCTGGCTCTAGCATAAAAGAAATCCAATATTCTAGTTCCTTCTCAGAAGGGCACTGTGTGAGAACATGTGTTTGTGGGGAAGCAGGAGTATTTGTGGTGAGTGCATGTCTGAGAGTATTCAGTTATCCTGGATCTGGAAGTGTGTGAAAAAAAGCTGGTGAAGTTGGAGAGATGAAGGAGTGTGCTGCAACTACCCCCTTGGGGCCAGTGTGCACTGAGGAGGGAGAAGAGTTTAAGGATCACCAGCCACGTGGCTCTGTCAGGGAGGCTGCTCTAGTCTTTGGGCAACAGCTCCAGCAGGATCTGGTTTCCTCTCCACCAAAGCCACATCTGGCTGTGCAGTGAGGTTTGAAGATTAACTTAATAAAAGGAAAGCCCCCCTGGTAAGACACAAGCGACAAGCTTAAGCTGCCCTGATTGACGGCACTTCTGCTAGCCTCCAATTCCTAAAGCTCAATAAGATGAACCTCCACCCTAAACATTTTTTTAAAAAAAATATTTTACCGTGTTCTCAGTGAAGGTTTACGCAGCAGTTTAGGTTCCCAATCAACAAGTTCTCCACCAGTTGTTCAGGGGCAATGGTGACATTCTTCACAATGAGTGAACGTTCTTATTATTTCCATTCTGGCTGTTCTGTTTACCCTGAACATTTTTTATCGTGGTTGATGAAAATATGCTCATATTTGTTTGCCACATAGAAAGAAGTGTTAATAAGAATTTGTGGATGTCTTAGTTATCTAGTGCTGCTATAACAGAAATACCACAAGTGGATGGCTTTAACAAACAGAAATTTATTCTCTCATAGTCTAGGAGTCCGAATTCAGGGTGCCAGCTCCAGGAGAAGGCTTTCTCTCTCTATAGGCTCTGGAGAAAGGTCCATGGCATCAATCTTCCCCTGGTCTAGGAGCTTTCAGGGCAGGGACCCCGGGTGCAAAGAACGCCCTCCGCTGCTGGTTCCTCTCGTTTGGTGGTAATGATGTCCCTCTCCTCTCTGCTTGCTTCTCTCTTTTATATCTCAAAAGAGATTGACTCGAGATACAACCTAATCCTGTGGATTGAGTCCTGCCTCATTAACATAACTGCCTCTAATCCTGCCTCATTAACATCATAGAGATTAGGATTTATAACACATAGGAAAATTACATCAGATCACAAAATGGAGAACCACCACACAATACCGGGAATCATGGCCTAGCCAAGTTGACACACATTTTAAGGGGACACAATTCGATCCGTAACAGTGGATTTTTAAGAATCAATTCTATATGTATCTACACGTAAGCAGCACGAATTATATGCAAGATGGGCCTATATGCGTGTACACGTGTGCACACATATACACTCACACCATGTATATTACTGGGATGACACTGAACAAAGACATGACCATTACTGTATCAAATTAACTGTGAACAGATGTAAATAGAAAAAAATCAATGATGTGATTTATTTGATTGAAGTAAATTGGTCAGCAAGAGCCAACCTATAGACCTAAAATAGATGGTAATTATTTTTATTATTAAGAACATGATGATATAAAAATCACAGTACCCTGATCTGTCATGCTGCTAGTTTAATTTCAGTCTCACTGACAGACATTCAAGTCACTGAATCCTAGCCTCTCAGAGACAGAATGTGAGATGATTTCTTATCCAGCTTCTCTCAAAACACAAGAACCCCCTTGACAAACTCCCTGACAGGTGAGTCATCCCGTATCTTTTTGCACGACTGCTCTTACTGGGTATGATGCTTGACAAATGCACTTATTAGTTCCACACTTGTTAAAACTAGCTAGAGAAACAAAGGAAATAGCAGAAGTCAAAATGAGCAAGAGTTTATAGTTCTGTAATTGCATAAACAGGATCATGCATCTGATAAACATTTTATAAGAACAGCTATTCTCAACCTTGACTGCACTCTGGAATCAGAGGGATCTTTAAAAAATATGGATTCCTGGGTCCTGGCCCCAGAGATTCTAGTTTAAGTGGTCTCGTGTGTTGCCTGTTTAAAAAGCTCCCGACTTGCAGGGAAACTAGAGTACTAGAAACGGAACAACAGAACGTGATTAAAGAGAATGCCAACACACTGTGAAAAATGTAACTAATGCCCCTGCACAATTTGTGGAAGAATTGTCAAATGGGAACCTAATTTGCTGTGTAAAACTTTCACTGAAAACACAATAAAATAGTATTATTAAAAAGAAAAAAAAAGAAAAAAAAAAAAAGCTCCTGGCTTCTGGTTCCAGCTGAGGACAATTCTGACTGAATCACCCTTCACGATACATTTGTCCACATTCATAACAAAGTAGTTCCACCACTGAAAAGCATAATTCCGGGGGACCTTCATTATTCCCCACCTTGGGACGGTGGCCACTGCATGGAGAGTGCCAACCGAAGGAAATGGTGGGGCTCTTGCCACATTCACACCCCGTCAGTGAGCTCTGCCCAAGACCTGCCCTTGAAACAAAACCAAATACCAAACCCATTGCTGTGGAGTCAATTCCAACTGATAGCGACCCTATAGGACAGGGTAGAACTACCCCATAGAGTTTCCAAGGAGTGCCTGGTGGATTTGAACTGCCGACCTTTTGGTTAGCACCTATAGTTCTTAACCACCACGCCACCAGCGTTTCCACAGCAGCATTTTATTCCTTGTCCAGGGATTTGTAATTACTTTACCAGCCGCCCTGACCTGACGGTGCCTGTTAGAACAGAGCACACCCTGGATGTGCGGAGCCACCAGTGTCTGTCCTTACTGCCGTTTCTGCAAGAACAACTGGTGACGCGGAACACTTGAAGAGGAGAATATGAGATTGAAAGAATCATTTGGAAGCTCCTCTATTTTCTATAATTCAATGAAAGCAGACCACATCTGATTTTAATAGAATTTTTTTTTTTTTTTAAAGCAAACCCTGTTTCTTTTCAGGAAATCAAGAGGAAAACTCTATCGATAACCTAAGAGAGTATATTAGTTCCCTGGGGCTGCTGTAACAAAATACCACACGCTGGGTGGTTTATAAGAACAGAAACTTATTGTCTCACAGCTATGGATGCTAAAAGTCTGCATTCGGGGTGTCGTCAGGGCGGTGCTCTCTCTGAAGGCTCTAGGGCAAGATCTTTTCTTGTCTCTCCCAGCTTCTGGTAGTTCCAGGCGTTCCTTGGCTTATAGATGCATCTTAACATGGCTGCCCTTCCTCTGTCCCCTGTCTCTTCTCCTCTTTTATAAAGACACTACTGAGATTACATTAGGACCCACTCTAGTCCAGGATGACCTCATGTTAATTGAGACCATCTTCAAAGATCCTATCTCCAAACAAGGTCCCATTCGCAGGTATCATATGTAGTCCTAACAACTCTCTTTAGGGGACACAGTTCAATCCATAACAGAGGGTAGAGCCAGTTGTTGATCTACTATAGAAAGTTTTAGGGTTAAAAAGGAGTCCCTGGGTGGTGCATATGGTTAATGCTCCCAGCTGCTAACTGAAAGGTTGGAGGTTCCAGTCTACTCAGAGGTGCCTCAGAAGAAAGATTTGGAGATCTACTTCCAAAAAATCAGCCATTGAAAACCATATGGAGCACACTTCTACTCCGACACACATGGGGTCACCAAGAGTTGAAGTAGACTTCACGGCAACTTTTTTGGTTCGTTTGTTTAACTCGTTAGGATTAGAAGGAGGGTACTGGTGGTTTAGTGGTAGAATTCTTGCCTTCCATGCAGGAGACCTGGGTTTGGTTCCTGGCCAATGTACCTGAAGTGCAACCACCACCCATCTGTCAGTGGAGGCTTGTGTGTTGCTATGATGCTGAACGGGTTTCAGCAGAGCTTCCAGACTCAGAAAGACTAGGAAGAAAAGCCTGATGATCTACTCTGAAAATCAGTCAACGAAAACCCTATGGAGCACAATGGTCCAATCCCATTGTGCATAGGGTTGCCATGAGTCAGGGGCCGACTTGACAGCAGCTAACAACAATAGGATTAGAAAATCCTTGAAATATGTCAGTTCAACATTCTCATCTTTCATATTAGGCTATGGAGTCCCTGAGATTTATAATGACTTGCCCAAGGTAACAGATTGTGACAGGCCAGGGTGGAGGTGGGAGATCCTTGGACTCAGACTGGTGCTTTTTCTATTATACTATTCATTTGCCTCCAACTTTCTCTATTAAATAAAAAATTTAAAAAATAAAGAAAGAGAAAAAAAAAATGTCCCTGCAGTAGGAAGAGGTTGGGTGGCCGCTGTGATATCCAACGATCTATTGGGGACCAGAGACCCTGAAGTGTCTACAAAGTACTAGTTTGACTCAGGGCCGGACGTATGACTTTAATTCATTTCTGCACACTTCCCTGAGAAGCTGTCTTTGGGTGGAGGACGAGAAAAGTCGCCAGAGCTCTGTGCTAATTCCTTTGGTTAATTTTATTTATTTCCTTTAATTTGAGCAACAGTTGCCAACACATATGAAACTGAAGTGACAGCTTTTCACACTGCTTAATACTGAAAAGAAGCCAAGTAAAATATATGTTGACAGGAGAAATATAAACTTATCTGACAGGCTTTCTATTTCTTGTGGAAAATGTCCAAGGCACTCCCATTCATGTCTCCTCAACTCTGTTGAACAAAAAAGCCCCAAAATAATGGATATTGGATACTTGGAGTAAGAGTTATGCCCAAAGGTAAATAATAGACCCCACTAGAAATGCCTAGAGTCACTAGGTAACAAAGCACATTCTTATCTTTCTATGTTCAGAAATATCTCATGGTGGCTAACATTTTTGGCAACCTGATGAAAATAGCAATAGAAGGGGGCTTTCTGGTCCCTCCAAATACACTATGAAATCAAACCAAACCAGCTGTCATCAAATCGATTCCAACCTACAGTGACCCATGTGTGCAGAGTAGAACTGCTTCACAGGGTTTTCAAGGCTGTGATCTTTTGGAAGCAAATCGCCAGGCTTTTCTTCCAAGGTGCCTCTGGGGGTAGGGATTTGAACCACCAACCCTTAGGTTAGTAGTTGAGCACTTAACCATTTGTGCCAACCAGGGACTCTTACCAACCACTAGTGCGGTGTTTCTCAATCTCTGTAGTACTGACATTTGGGGCTGGATATATCTTTGCTGTGGGGCACTCTTGTACACTGTAAGATGTTTTAGCAGCATCCCTGGCCTCTACCCACTAGATGCCAGTATCAATCCTCTTCAGTGATGACAACCAAAAACGCCTCCTTAAAACAAACCCAGTGTCATTGAGCTGATTCCGACTCTTACTGACCCTATAAGACAGAGTAGAGCTGCCCCATAGGGTTTCCAAGGAGTGGCTGGTGGATTTGAACTGCCAACCTATTGGTTGGCAGCCAAGCTCTTAACCACTGTGCTACAAGAGCTCCAAAAATTAACCACGGCACTACAAGGGCTCCGGACATTGCCAAATGTCCCAAGGGGTGGGAGACAAAATTGTCCCCAGCTGAGAACTACTGCACTAAAGTGTCTTATCCAACTCCGTCTGCAGCTCCATTTAATGTTTTAGGTTTTTTGTTGTTGTTGTTGTTTTTTGTTTTTCTAATTATTTTCTCCTTGCTAATAACACTAATCCTCTTACCACATGGGCTAAATGTGAAGATGAAATAAGACAGCAAGGAAAACTGGGGTTACCATCTGACCCTAACATGCTTCTAGGTTCAGGGCACTCCTTCCCCTCAAAAAACTCCTGTATACCTGTCTCTGTTCCTCATGCTATGACGCTCTCCCCTTCCTTCTAGAAAATTCTCTTCCCTCGACTCCACCAGGCCATATCCTACCCATGCTCTAAGATCCGTTTTAAAAACAACTGCCTCCATTAGTTCTTTCTTTACCAGGTCTCTTTCTCTTATGACTTTCTTATGCTTTCTGCTGAACATACATTCATCTGAAGAACAAAAGGAAAGGAAACTGCATGGTGGCCCACATACAGTGCAGGCTTCATTGATTTTTCATTAGAGAATCTTAGAGTGTTCGACCTCAGAGGTTATGCTGTCCAAGTCTGAGGCTTTGCTGAACTGAGCAGGTACCAGGCTTTTGTAATCACCAGACTAAGTGCTGGATAAGAAAACTGCTGGAATTCACTATTTTGTATAAACAGACCTTGAGAGCTGGTTTGAAGGCTCTCACAGGAGGGTGAGGCAGTACGGACTCTCTGGGCTGAAGAAGGTTGGGCTCTTCAACTCAGCATCACAGGAGCTCTGGAGCAGTGAGGGAGGAAGGTGGCACCTACTGAATCCCAGAGCAGCCAAACCAACCCCCAGCAGGCAATGGGGTGGCTAACAGCCCTGAGTCAGACAACCCTCACATCCACATTGGGTTAGGACTGTCCTCAAGTTTACTTTGTGTCTTGTCTTCAAAGGCAGTAAATTCTCTTTTAGAATCAGGTAAAAACTAATACTCAAATTGCTAGCTGTAAAGTGGTTATATATACTTTTTTAAAATTTTATCATGGTTATATATACATATGAATTACACATAAATTTATATATATATATCAAACAAAATATTTGCCATCTCGACCATTTTTGCATGTACAGCTCAGTGACATTAATTAGGTTCACCATGTTGTACAACCATCCCCACTATCCGTTTCCAAATTTTTTCATCGTCCTTAACAGAAACTCGGTGCCCCTTAAGCAACTCCCCATTTTTCTCTCCCACCCATCTGAAAACCACTAATAAACTTTGGTCTCTATGTATTTGTCTATTCTAGATATTTCATATAAGTAGGATAGCATGATATTTGTCCTTCTGTGTCGTACTTATTTCTCTCAATATAATGTTTTCACGGTTCATCCAAGTCGTAGCATTTATCAAAACTTCATTTTTCTTTGTGGCTGAATAACGTTCCATTGTATGTGTGTACCACATTTTGTTTATCCATTCATCTGTTAATGGGCGCTTGGGTTGTTTTCAACCTTTCAGCTATTGGGAGTAGTGCTGCAGTAAACAGTGGTGTACAAGTGGTTATCTTAATAAAGAAAAAAGTAAAGTTTTAAGGGCTTAATTACCATTTTTTTAGGCTAAATTCTAACCCTACATTGGATTCAAACCTTAACTCAGCACGTGAGTGAGTTCTCCCAGTTAAGTATTTTTACTAAATTGAAATTTACGATGTCAGCTTTCATTATAAACCTGTGAGGAAAAAAATAGAGAAATTTTCCCAAACTCTTTTGAAGACACAGGAGATTTTCATGGAGAAAGGGAACATCAAGGTGCTCTCCACTGTCCAGCCTAATGCTCACCATTTCTGAAATGTCCTCCATCTATCTCACCATAATCTGTCCCCTGATAGCTCTGTCCTTTGATATTAGTTTTTCATTATCCATTAAACAGCCAATATCCTTTTTCTAAAGAGCCAGGAAACACATTTCCCTTAGGATTTATTCTTAGGAAAAAAGTTTCTCCCCTATGAATAACAGCCAAGGGCCTTGCTCCTTCACTGCCATTTGTGTCTCTTTGACTAATGAGTTGAAGCAGGGATCTTCCCACAGAGAGAAGGGCAATTCTTTGGTCCCAATGTGTGCCTGGCCTCATTCTACTTTTGGACCCTCCGAACAAATTCAAGGCCTCCTGTATGTACCCTGAGAGACTCCATTCAAAAGACACCGTCATTCCCCTGCTTAAAACCAGAATGTTACTGGTTTCCTATTGCTCTAAGGCAAAGGATCAAAACTCTCAACACATGCGGTCTATCCATTAGCTGCCTCACAAGATTTCACCTTGGACTCCACTCCTCTGGGCTGTCCAAGCTTGAGCCACACTGGCTTTCTTCCAGCTTCTCAAACATATCATGTTCCTTCCAGCACATGATCATTCAACATGCTGTTCCCTCCACATGGAATATACCTACCCATCCTTCATGTCTCATAAATGTCACTTCCCTAGGACTTCTCTGATGCCCACCCCATTCCTAAGGTACTGAAGTCCCTCTTTTATAAACACTCCCATCTCCATGTAATCTCCCTCACAGCACTTCCCACAATAGTAATTTTACATTTATTGGTGATTATTTGATTATTATCTGCCTCTTCCCCCAGACTGTAGGCCCCTGAAAACAAGTATCATGTGGGTTTTGCTACCACTGAATTCCCAACATCAAACTTAGGGCCTGATACATCCTAGAAGCTCAGAAAATAACTGTTAAGTGACTGAATACAGAATCAAATGCATTACAACTTGCTGAGAACCACTCTTAGATTCCTCAAATTTGAGTTTATTCAGTCAGAGGTGGAAAGGTGACAACATGTCTTACTTTGTTAAGTGTTAACAAAACAAAGCCCACATGGAGGTGAAACTACAAACAGAAGCTGCGGATGCTGAGTGCCCTAATCTCCTTCTCACCCAGACCTGCATTATTCACACGCATACCTTTTTGTTAAGTTTGTACAAACAACACAAGTAGGCATCAATATTCTTTCAAAGATGAGGTAAGGGAAGCTGCTTAGTAAAAGCATAATGTCCTGATTAACTTGTTGCTGTCGAGTCGATTCCAACTCACAGAGACCCTGTAGGACAGAGTAAAACTGCCCCCATTGGGTTTCCAAGGCTGTAATTTTTATGGAAGCAGACTGCCACATCCTTCTCCCGCAGGGCAGCTGGTGGGTTCGAACTGCCGACCTTTCCATTAGCAGCTGAGTGCTTTAACCATTGTGCCACCAGGGTTCCTATGTCCTATTTAGATAGCTATATATTTTAATTGCATGCATGTGTTTCAACTACCACTTCTAAGCCCACTGCCATGATTTTAAATGAGCAGCAACAAAATTTTAAATGAAACGAGTAAGTTTTGGGTCTGGAAAAATAGTTGCTACAAAGTGGATATCAAAATGGAGGAAATTCATTCTCTCTCTTGATATTGACCTTTTATTAATAATTTGACTTACAATTTGATGTTGTTGTATATCTAAAACAGCACATGAAAACTAATTTTATGGAAATGGAAGCTCTCTACCTAACTTTAGATCAAGATTCTATTTTAATCATGAGAGTTTCTCATCACATTTTTGAGTCCAACAAAAAACAAGAAAGTTAAAAAAAAAAAATCACATGATAATAATTGGCAAAAGGATGGAGTGAATTGGGTAGACTGGGGGGGGCAGAGGGCAGGGAGGAAGGAAAGGCTTTAGAGATGGAGTGAGCCCCTGGATTATCTTTTCTCTTCCATTTAAAAAATAAAGGAAGGCTAGATAATGCGGGGGGTAAAAATCAAACCTATATAGGCACGCTTGAAAATAAGAAGAAAATCTCCATGTCTGGGAGAGAAAAGCATAGCGGTGAGTGGCTAAAACCCACTGCTCCATAAGAAGTGGCCCTCACTACAAGTTTTATTTAGAAAATGCAGCAAAGCATGACTCATACTCATGCTTTAGAATACAACCAGAACCAGGTTCCCTGATAGAAGTAATGAGTTAGGACCAGGCTCATATCTTGACACCAAATCCTGGATATGTTCAGAAATGAAATATTCTCCTATGGCCAAGGAGGAAAGAGTATCAGCTATAGGAAAGAACTGCAAGTGAGCAAAGCATCCAGAATGGATCTCTTTTTGAAAGACAAACCTCACACTTCATAATATGCATTTAAGATCCCATCCATTACCGTGTAACCCTAGTGGACAGGTTGAGACAACCATCAATATGAAAGGCACAGGCAAGGTGGGAAAAACTCCCACATAAGATGAGTTCACATAAAAATTACAAAGCTTAACAGGAAACCCAGTAAGAAACACTTGGCAGATCCAACAGATGGGAAAATTCACACCTGATGAGGAAGAAATAACAAAACATTCTGAAAATGATTTAAAAATAAGAATGTTTAGAATTCCTAAAAAGATAAAGAATAACAACCTTCCAATGAGCCTGGGGAGAAGAAAAAAAATAAAAGGTAGATATGAAACAGAACCAAATGGAAACAATGAACATGAAAATAAATCTTAAAAAAAAAAAAAAAGACATTCATTTCATCTAAATAGAAACTGATGAAATGGAAGAAAGAATCAAAGCTGGGCTCACTGATAAAGTCTACCAAATGTTGACAGACTAAATAATTCCAATTTTACAAAAACTCTTGCAGAGAATAGGAGGAAAAAAAAAAGATATACTTCCCAGTTCATTTTATAAACTTAATAACAAAATCCAGTAAGGAAAGTATAAGAAAGAAAGCTAATCTGAATAAAGAACATCAACACAAACAATCTTATACAAAATATTAACATTCCAAACCCCCACCAATAAATTAAAAAAAAAATACATTATTACCAATTTGGTTCTATTTCAGGAATGGAAGTTTGTTTTAATATCAGAAACAATGAATGTACTTTACCACAGTAATAGATTAAAGAAGACAAATCATATAGTGATCTCAGTGGATATTGAAAAAGCATTTGATAGGATTCAACACTGATGTAAGGAGCCCAGGTTGCACAATGGTTAAGTGCTCAGCTGCTAACTGAAGGGTTGGATGTGGCACTCTGTTCCATAAAGATTCAGTCTTGGAAACCCTAGAGCACAGTTGTACTCTGTCCTATAGGGTCGCTATGAGTCAGAGTCAATTCGATCGTTCACAACAGCAACACTCATGTATAATAAAATCTTTCAGCAAATTAGAAACAGAAGACAATTGCTTTAATCTGATTGCATTAGTCAAGGTAGGTGTTATGGATTGAATCGAGTCCTCCAAAAATATGTGCTGTAAATCCTAACCTCTATGCCTGTGATTATAATCCCATTTGGGAATGGGTTGTCTTCGTTATGTTAATAAGACAAGATTAGTGTAGGGTGTGTCTTGAGTCAATGTCTTTTGAAATATGAAAGAGATTAAACAAGCCAGTGAGAGAAGCAAGATGGGGGAAAAGCAAGAACACATGAAGATCTCCCGGGAGCAGAAGTTAAAAGAATCAAGGACTTTCCTCCACAGCCAACACAGAAAGAGAGAAAGCCTTCCCCTAGAGCCATGTCATGGATTGAATTATGTCCCCCAAAAAATATTTGTCAGCTTGGCTGGGTCATGATTCCTAGTATTGTATGACTGTGTACTATTTTGTAATCTGATGTGATTTCCTTATGTGTTGTAAACTCTATCACTATGATGTGATAAGACAGATCAGCAGCAGTTATACTGATGAGGTCTACAAGATTAGGTTGTGTCTTAAGCTAATCTCTTTCGAGATATAAAAGAGAGAAGTGAGCAGAGAGACAAGGGAACCTCATACTACCAAGAAAGCAGTGCTGGAAGCAGAGCACATCCTTTGGACCTTGAGGTTCTACGCAGAGAAGCTCGCAGACCAAGGGAAGACTGAAGACAAGGACCTTCCTCCAGAGCCGACAGACAAAGCCTTCCCCTGGAGCTGACACCCTGAATTTGGACTTGTAGCCTACTAGACTGTGAGAGAATAAATTTCTCTCTGTTAAAGCCATCCACTTATAGTATTTCTGTTAGAGCAGTACTAGATGACTAAGACAAGCCGGCACTCTAAATTTGGACTTCTAGCCTCCTAAACTGTGAGAAAATAAATCTCCGTTTGTTAAAGCCACTCATTTGTCATATTTTGGTTATAGCAGCACTAGATAACTAAGACAGTGTTGTTGTTGTTGTTGTTGTTGTTGTTAGGTGCCATTAAGTCAGTTCTGACTCACAGCAACCCTAAATTTAGGGACCATCTCAAGAATAAATTAGATGCATTGAACACAAATGACCAAACACGAGACGAGTTGTAGGATGACATCAAGGACATTATACATGAAGAAAGCAAAAGGTCATTAAAAAGATGGGAAAGAAAGAAAAGACCAAAATGAATGTCAGAAGAGACTATGAAACTTGCTCTTGAATGTAGAGTAGCTAAAGCAAATGAAGAAATGATAAAGTAAAAGAGCTGGACACAAGATTTCAAAGGGTGGTTTGAGAAGACAAAGTAAAGTTATTATACTGAAATGTGCAAAGACCTGGAATTAGAAAACCAAAGGGGAAGCACATGTTTGGCATTTCCCACGCTGAAAGAATTGAAGAAAAAATTCAAGCCTCGAGTTGCAATTTTGAAGGATTCTATGGGCAAAATACGAACAATGAAGGAAGCATCAAAAGAAGATGGAATGAATACAGTCACTGTATCAAAAAGAATTGGTAGACATTCAACCATTTCAGGGAGTAGCATAGTATCAAGAACCAATGGTATTGAAGGAAGAAGTCTCAGCTGCACTGAACTAAGACAGTAGGATATACGAAATGAACTAAAAAACCCAAAAATTCACTAGTCTAACACATTAAAGTGAATTTCTTGTTCACACACAGTAGTAGGCTTATGATCTGTGACGGTTACTTTTATGTGTCAACTTGGCTAGGTTATGGTGCTCAGTTATTTGGTCCAACAGTCTACATGATGCTATGAAGGTATTTGCATGTCATTACCATTAAAATTAGTTGACCTTAGGTAAAGATTACCTTCTATAATGTGGGTGGGCCTCATCCAATCAGCTGAAGGCCTTAGAGCCAAAACTGAGGTTTTCCAAGGATCCTGGGAGAAGGGTCCTGCTTCGAGACTGTAAATAGACATCCTGCTGCACTTGACCTACAGAGTTTTGAGGTAAGACTGCTGGAGTTTCCAGCCTGTCACCTAATCCATAGATTTGAGACTTGCCAGCCCTCACAATCAAATGAGCCTTCTGTGTGTGTGTGTGTGTGTGTGCACGTGTGCATGCATGTGTGTGTCACACACACACATTTTATGTTTCTGTTTCTCTGGAGAACCCTAAAACACAGTCTATGAACATTTTAGTGTAGCTCTTGTCCAAGAAGTGACTCAGATTAGGGTGGGTCTGTCTTTTGGCTCCTATTACCACTTCTACTCAGTACTGTATTAGAAATCTTAGCTACTGGGTTAGGCAAGAAAAATAAATAAAAGAGGTAAGGATTGGAAAAGAAACAAGACTTTTATTAATCACAGATAAGGTTACAAAACAAAACCCAAAAGGATATTCAGAATAATTACTAGAATAAGAGAGTTTATCAAGTTTACTAGATACAAATTTATATTTAAAATCAATTATTTTTTCATTAAGAGGTAACAAAAGTAAAATTTCTAAAGATTTTAATAGTATTAAAATGTCAAGTAACTAGGAATAAATTGAAGAAACTATCTGAAAGGGCTCTCCAAAGAAAATTTAAAACTTTGAGATACATTAAAGAATGCTGAGAGCGAGAGAGGGAAAGATACGCCATAATAATGAGTTGGAACACTTGGTATTATAAAGATATCAGTTCTCAAATTGATTTACAGATTTAATGAAATCCTAATTCATTTTTTTTTGGTGGAATGTGACACGCTGATTCTAAAATTTACATGGAACACCAAAGGGCCAAGAATAGCCAAGATTAACTTCTTCTGTTTTTTGAGGTATGACACACATACAGTAAACTCTGTAACTTGCAGTAATTTAATGTACAGCATGATTACTTTCTACACATGTTAAGACCATATAACCACCACTCAGATTAAGATGTAAAACATTTCCAGCACTCCATAATGTTCCCCAGTGCTCTTTCCTAGATTACACCCCCCACTAAGAGGCAACCGCTATTCTGTCTTCTATCATTATGGATTAGTTTTGCCTATTCTTGATCTTCATAAATTGGAACCATACAGTATGTTCTCTTTTTGCTTTGCAATGATTTTCAAGGGGTGGCACTTCCCTGTGGATGGCTTCCCCCAGTACTCCAGAGGAAGGATTTCCAGCAAGTTCCACTGGCACAGCATCTGACCAACTTCTCCACCATCCATTGGGCCACAGGCAGGTCCTTTCCAGCAGGGTAGGATCCTGCCCTGGGGGGAGCCCTGAGGGGAGGAGAGTCTCTTCCCTGGGCTCTCTGTCTCAGCCCTAGGTCTACTGGCTGCTCCCTATACTGTCAATTCTACATTCTTTAGAATTCTCATTACTTCTTATTTGTCAATCCCTCCTTGCTCCCGTCCTCTGTTATAGTTGTTTTTGTTGTTGTTAGGTGCTGATGAGTTGCTTTTCGATTCACAGCGACCCCATGTGACAGAGTAGAACTGCTCCATAGGTTTTTCTAGGCTGTAATCTTTACAGGACCAGATAGCCAGGTCTTTCTCCTGCAGAACCACTGGGTGGGTTTCAACGGCCAACCTTTCAGTTAGCAGCCGAGCGCTTAACCACTGCACTACCAAAGTTCCTTCTGTTAAAGTTAATACTTCTTTATATTAATTTTTCTTTGTTCAGATTATTGTGTGGCTCCTATTTCTTGTTCGGATCCTAACTTATCACATACATACACATATATAAACCTTTGCATAGTGAAAAATACCATAAGCAAAGTTGAAAGACAAATGATAAACTGGGAGAAAATGTTTGCAACACATATCGTAAATAAAAGGCTGAAATCAACACACACATATCAATGCTTGCATATACATAAAGTATCTCTGGAATAAATAAAATAGTGGTAATCAATCGAGAATACAAATTGATGGCTAAAGAATGGGGCAGAAAAGAGAGTTTCATCTCACCAATTCCTTTTGTAACTTCTAAATTCTATTATATGTGCATATATTACTTATTAAAATATAAACTGACATTGAAAAGAAAATACATTTATGCATTTAAATACGTTAACTAATTAAAGAAGGTAACCAATATAATTATTTCAATAGATGAGAAAGAAAAAGTATTTAATAACATCCTATAACCCTTCACACAAAGAAACTTTAGCACATCAGAAATAGGGTGGTGTACCCTCATCAAAAGAAATGAAGAAGTAGAACAAATAAATTATATTCTTAACTAAAAAACCTAGTGAAAGAACAACATAAAAAGAAATCACAAATAAATAAATATAAAAACAGAAATTACCAAAAGAGAGCACAGAAAAGCTAATAAATAATTAATAAGTTAAAATCCAGGTTCTTTGAAAACATTAACAAAATAGACAAACAACTAGCTAATCAAAAAAAAAAAGCACAAATATGCAAAATAAGAAGTCACAAGAAGAAAATTACCATTGAAACAGAGGAAATTAAGAAACTACTTTGCAAATTCCCACACAAAGAAATTTGAAAACCTATAAGAAATGTATAATTTTCTAAGAAAGTGCTGTTTATCAATATGGGCCGTACTGGAGATAGAAAGCTTAAGGAGACCAATTTTATATAATTAGAGACCTTCACCCTTCACAAAAAGCACCAGGCCCACATGGTTTTACTAGGGTATTCTATCAAACTTTCAAAGATCAGATACGCCCAATGTCATATAAATAGGATAACATTAATACTACCAAAATCACATAAGAATATCAATGTAAAACTCCAAAAGACAATAGTAAATAGAATCCAACATCTCATTAAATAAAAACAGCACCATGATGACCAACTGAGGTATGCTCTAGGAATGCAAGTTTCGTTCAATAGTAGGAAATACAGTACATCAATATAACATATCATATTAACAGATCTAGGAAGAACCATAAAATTATTTCCATAAATACTAAAAAAGCCTTTGACAAAATTCAACACCCATTCCTGATTAAACACACACATACACACACACACTCAAGAAAATAGGAATTGAACACGTTCTTAACATAATAAAATAAATACCTTAGTCCTAACGTCAGCATCTTGCTTAACAACGTATTTAACTTTCTTAACTGGGAAAATCTGAAGACATTTCCACTACGGTCAGAAATGAAGTTCAGACATGATCTCCACCACTATTTAACATTATATTATTTAACACTAACATTATTCTAGTTAGCCAAGTCAAATAGACAAAAGAAATCAATTACAGGCATAAGAATTGGAAAAGATGTAAGACTATCTCTATGTGCAAATGGTACAATAGTGTGCCTAGAAAAACTAAAATAATCAATGAAAAATTATCTCCACAGTAAAATAATTCAGTAAAGTAGCATATAAAATAACAACAAGGAAGATAAAATACTTAGGAATAAACTTAATAAGAAATTTTCAAAACCTACATAAAAAAATTAAAAATACTCTTGAAAAACAAGAAAGTAGACTAGAACAAATAGAAAGACATCCCTTATTCTTGAATAGGATGATTCAAAATCATAAAGATGTCAGTTCTCCTTAAATTAATTTATAAATTCCAATAAAATCACCAACCCAATCAAAAATATCAGTAAGCTTTTTATTTTTTTATGGAACTAGACAAGATGATACTAACATTTGTATGGAAAAACAAACATGTAAGAATAGTTAAGAAAATACTAACAATGAAACGTTAGAGGAGGGACTAGCCCTGCCAGATATTAAAACATGCCACAAAACCCTTCTTAATTAAAACAGGGTAGTGCTGGCACATGAAGACGACAGACAGATGGAATAGAACAGAAAATCCTGAAATAGAACCAACTACTTTGGAAATTTAAGGAGACTTGGTGGCACAGTTGTTAAGAACTTGGCTGCTAACCAAAAGGTCAGCAGTTCAAATCCACCAGCAGCTCCTTGGAAACCCTATGGGGCAGTACTACTCTGTCCTATTGGGTTGCTATGAGTCAGAATCGACTCGACGGCAGTGGGGTTTGGTTTTAGTGATGCAACCGTAGGAAAAAGATGTGGCAGTCTGCTTCCACAAAGATGTATGCCTTGTAAACCTTATAGGGCAGTTCTACCCTGTCCTATAGGGTTACTATGAGTTGGAATTGACTCGACTGCAGTGGGTTTTGGGTTAGGCAACGGTTAAACGCTTAACTGCTAACCTAAAGACTGGTGGTTTGAACCCACCTTGTAGCTCTGCAGGAGAAAAACCTGGCAATCTGCTCCACTTAAGATTAAAAACCAAAACCAAATCCACTGCTGTCGAGTTGATTCCAGCTCAAAGCAACCCTATAGGACAGACTAGAACTACCCTATAGAATTTCCAAGGAGCAGCTGATGGATTCAAGCTCCCAACCTTTTGGTCAGCAGCCTGAGCTCCTAACCACTGCGCCACCAGGGCTCCCTGTAAAGATTACTGCCTAGAAAACCCTATGGTTCTACTCTGTCCTATAGGGTCACTATCAGTCAGAATCGACTCAACAGCACCTAACAACAACTTTGGAAATTTAGTGTATGAAATGTGGTATCTCAAACCATTGAAGCAAAGATGGACTTTTTAATAAATTATACCAGCACAATAAAGGAGCCCTTGTGGCACAGTGCTTAAGCACTTGGCTTCTAAACAAAAGGTCAGCAGACTGAACCTACAAGTGGCTCCGCAGGAGAAAAGACCTGCTGATCTGCTCCCATAAATATTACAGCCTAGGAAACCCTATGGGGAAGTTCTATTCTGTTCTATAGGGTCACTATGAATCAGAATTGACTCAACAGCAACGGGAGCCAGCACAACTGGATACCATTTGGAAAAAGATAAAATTAGGTGCAGCCCCCACTCCACACCCAAGAATAAACTCCAAATGGATGTAAGATGTAAATATAAAAACTGAAAACACAAAGTGCTAAAAGAAAACATTGGGGAATTCCTATGACCTGGGTGTAATAAAGGGTTTTCTAATAATGATAAAAATTCTACATGCAATTTAATAAAACATTGGTAAATTTGATTACCTAAAAATAAAAACTTTTGCATAGTGAAAAACACCATAAACAAAACCAAAGGGCCAATGACAAACTGGGGGAAAATCTCTGCAATACATACCATAAATAAAAGGCTGATAACTACATATGTGTCTTAAAAATCAGAAAAAAAAGACCAAAAACTCGGTAGGAAAATGGGCGAAAGACATTAACAGACAATTCCTAAATATAAGAAAGGACCTTAAATATATTAAAAGATGTCCAACTTTACTAATAATAAGAACAAAGCCAATTAAAATTACAATGAGATAACATCTCTTAGGAGTCCCTGGGTAGCACAAATGGTTAAGTGCTTGGTTACTAACCGAAAAGCTGACGGTTTAAATTCACCTAGAGGTGCTTGGTAGTCTACTTCCAAAAGATCACAGTCATTGAAAACCCTATGGAGCGCAGTTCAACTCTGACACACACGGCGTCGCCATGAGTCAGAATCGACTCCACAGCACCTGTTTTTTGTTTTTTATCATCTTTTACCTATCAGATTGGTAAAAATTAAAAAGCTTGAAAACAGAGTGTTGCCAAGGCTGCGGGGAAACAGGAGGTGCTCAAAAAATGATGGGGACATGTCACGAGGGCATAGGATTCTGTTTGAAGGAACTCCCATTGACCAAATCTAGGATAATTTGAACATCAATGTAATGATAAACCCAACCCACTGCCGCTGAGTCGATTCCAACTCATTGCAACTCTATAGGACAGAGTAGAACTGCCCCATTGAGTTTCCAAGGCTGTAAATCTTTACAGAAGCATATAGCCATATCTTTTTCTCGAGGAGCAGCTATAGGTTTGAACCGCCGTCCTTTCAGTTAACAGCTGAGAGCTTTAACCACTGTGCCACTGGGGCTCCTTAACATAATGATACCCGTACCAAAAACCCATTGTCGTCGAGTTGATTCCAACTTATAGCGACCCTATAGGACAGAGTAAAACTGACCCATAGGGTTTCCAAGGGATTTGAACTGCCAACCTTTTGGTTAGCAGCCGAGCTCTTAACCACTGCGCCACCAGGGCTCCAACATAATGATGCTAACAGAATATTCATGAAATTAAAATGAGAATACACGAGTATATACCGACCTAAATGCATACTTAAACACACACATTTATATCTGTATATAATAGAATAAATAAATACATTGGAGGGAAGGTAAAGCTCTCCTTTACAACAGAATACCAACTAATAAATGTAGAAGGAATGATGGAATTAAAATTACCATTTTACAATCATCACAGTAATACTAGATTCAACCAATAATCATCAATGGATGCTACCATTAGTGGGTGACAGCTGTATTTTCTCAATGCATGCCCCCCCCCCATAAATTACTTACTAATTACAAAGGGAAACATATTATGCTTATGGTTGGATTAACCCGGTAGACCCCACCTTAAAGTGATCAAAGTTAATATGACCAATTGTGGGACAAATGCACATCGTGAGCCTCCTGAGTTGACGTCTTGAGCAGGACACAGCATACTTCCATGTATTCCTGCCAAAGTGCACAGACTGAATATAGTCATCAGGAGACAGCAGACAAACCAAAATTGAACAGTTTACAAGACGGCTTATACTTTTTCAAAAACAACAAGGTTATAAAGAGAAAAAAAAGGCCTACTGCGGATTAAAGAAGACTGAAAAGACACAATAACTAAATGCAGTCTGTGAGCCTTATATCTGATTCCAGATCAGGAGAAAAACAAAGTTGTAAAGATGATTATTGGGACAACTGGCAAAATTTGAATATGACAGTGGATTAGCTAATAGTACCATATCACTAGGAGCTCTGGTGGCACAATGGTAAACTGCTTGGCTGCTAACCAAAAGGCCGATGGTTCAAACCAACCAGCAGCTCCATGGGAGAAAAGACCTGGTGAACTGCTCCCATAAAGATTACAGCCTAGGAAACCCTATGGAGCAGTTCTACTCTGTCCTATGGGGTCACCAGGAGTTGGAATTGACTCGACAGCACACAACAACAACCACCACCATACCACTATGACATTTCCCAATCTTGTAAATGCATTGTTATTATACAAGAGAAAGTCCTAGTTCTTAAGGAATACTAATGAATTATTTATGGATAGAGGAGCACGGTGTCACAAATTACTCTTAAATTGTTCAGAAAAAAATGGAGAGGAATTGTAAAACGATAATAAGGAAAATGTCAACTATTGGTGAATCTAGGTAAAGGTGAATTTCAATGGATTGAAACTCATCAAATTTGTTTACATCTGTGACTTTATAATGGGATTTTAAAAAAAAACAACTAATTGGTCATCTTCAGCAGATGATAGGAAACCAATTGCTATTTTGATAAGTGGTAAATGAAGGAAAAGAATCCAAGCATTTACCCTAGCTTTCTTGTGTGAACTGTTTCACTAGGTAACCAATAGTAGATGAACTGAAGCTTCTCCTTGTAACAGGATTCCAACTAATAAATGAAAAATAAATGATAAAATTAGAATATCACCACTGCGCACCTCTCAAGGAATCAACGGATGTAGGCATTGAGAATCAATGGCTGCAACGTGACAAAAAGAGAGACCACCAGACATGATGTGCCTCCTGATCAAAGACCACCACAAGACTTGCTTGCCAAAGGGCTTACTTGCCAAACGGCTTACATCCGAGTCTGATCAAGCCTCCAGATAAAATTTACATGCAATGAGTATGCAATCGGCAAATCCAGACTGTGGGAAGCTCTATAGATCAAATGGCTCAAGGTTTTCAACAAACTGTAAGAAAAAGAAAGGGATGGAGGGAAACCTACAGATTTAAAAAGATTTTAAATGACATTTAGAATTAAAAAATGGGCAAATTTTGGGATCCAGAGATGCACAACTGGGGTGACAACGATGAAGAAATGCAAGGTAGTGTTAGTCAGAATACATTTTTGGGGGGATGGAGGGTTTGTGATTAGGGCATGGTACAGGGAGAGACTTCTAGAGTGGCTGACAATGTTCTATTTCTTGACCAGGGTGGTGGCTGCAAAGACATCTGCTTTATATTAAGCAGTACGGTTGTTTTGAGCAGTATTGTATATCTGTCTTTCATTTGACAGTAAAACTTTTTGAAAAGAAGACCAAACGCACAGACATTTCTCAACTACCCACGCGATGCTTATCCGCAGACATCCTTAAATCTTAAGCTAGCATTTTTTCTGCCACTCTGGGTTCCTTACAATTCTGTAACACATTCTCCCACCAGATGCTGCATGATCAGAGAACGCATTCTAATTTTCAGATTAGCTTAAGGAAGACATGAATAGGAGGTTTAAACTATGGCCAACAATAACTTGTAAAATGCATTCCAGCACCAACTCTAGATTCCAAATTGTGTTTGCTCCATCAGCTGTTCTAGATTATCTGCCATTCTTTCTCAGTAGCATATATATACACACATACATTTCCTCAAGAAAAAAAATCTAAGAAAAGGAAACCTAATGTTCTTACATAAGACAAGGCCTCAAAACTGTGAACTCGCTGGGCACGTTTACAATCTTTACAATCCTGGCTGCAGGCAGTTTTGGTTTGAGTATTCCCAAGATTCTTGGTTTGCGCTGACATTTGAACACTGAAACCATTCTGAAAAAAATAGCAAAACCAAGGCTGCTCACATTGTCCAACTTTTATCAGTTAGTTACACAAACTGTAACTGATTAAACTCTGGTACATGGGCTGACAACTCAATTTTATCACTGACCTGGAAGTGGAAGCCTCTGGTCTAGAAAACAGGAGCCACATCAGTTAGCAGGTAGTTACCTGAGCATCACTTCCTAAGGCGGGGTCCTTCCATTCCATTGTTGTGATGGTTAAGATTGTGTGTCAACTTGGCTGGGCCATGATTCTCAGTGTTTACATGTGATCACCCCCATGATAGGATCTGCTGTGAGTAGCCAGTCAGTTGAAAGGGAGTTTCCTTGGGTGTGTGGCCTGCATACAAATATAAGTGGACATTCTGGCTTTTGCCTGCTCTGGATCCTGCAGCTGCCTCCTGTTCGTCTGACCTCCAGTTCTTGGGACTTGAGCTAGCAGCTTACCAGCTGATCTTGGGATTCATCAACCTTCACAGCCTGTGAGCAAGAGCCTGCTCTCTGACTTGCCGATCTTAGGTTCACCAGCCCCTTTGGCTACACAAATCAGGAGAAGTCTCTATCCTGATCCACGGACTTGGGACATTCCAGCCTCTACAATCGCATGAGCCGTTTCCTTGATAGAAATCTCTCTCTATATATATTTATACCCTTTACTGGTTTTGCTTCTCTAGAGAACCAGCCTAAGACAAATGGCAGTATGTTATTCATTCTCAGCTTACACACTCAAGAACTACAGTCCTCCCTGCATAAACTCAGGCATAGCTCAGAGTCTCTTCCATCCTCAAAATCTCTGGGAGTTCAGATGAAGGCACAGGAAATGTTTGCTTCGGTAGAGACCAGCAAGCCCAGGCAACCTCATGAAAAATAACAAATTGTTTCTCTCTCCATGGTCTCTGCCACCTTAGGGACCCAAATAAAGGCATGTTTGATTCCCTATCCTCCCCTTTAAGGATAAAATAGCTATTTTCAAATTATCCCAATACCTTCCCTATGTCTTTCTTCTATTTCTGTAAATGAAGTCCCAACAAAGGGGTCCTTGAACATCTGAGTATGTAGTGTTAAACATTAAAAAGCACCTAGAGATCTAGTTATAACATCTAAAAGAACATGGCAGGGTAACCTCATGCAAAATTAAATTCTTGTGTGAAGTTAATAATCATCCTTTAATTGCTCTGTTTAGAAAGTTTGAATTTTCTTAAAGGGGAATAGACCTTCGCCTAGCTAGCCTACTAGTATGCATTCATTTCCCCTGTGCTGCTCACTCTGGCAATGTTTGTAAATGCCAATCCTTGAGTCTGCACCTGTGTAAGGATGGAAGGCTGTTCCCTACGGGAGGTCCAAGGGAAGTAATTAAGAGCATCAGTTCTCCGAGGCAGGTTTACTGACAAGCTAAATGTAGCTGCAGCTTCGGGGCTCCTTCCTTGCACAGGCCATGCAGTACATAATATTTTATTCAACACTTTGGGTATTTTTCCCCGCTTAATGAGGATCTACTCCTAAACTGCAAAATTTTATAAGCTTCCACAAAACTTGGGGCTCACCCCCATGGGTCCTGGAGTCAGAAAGACCTGATTCTGGTCCCAGCCCTGCCCCTTACTAAACCAAAAAAAAAAAGTTGCCATCGAGTTGATTCCAAATAATATAGATTCTATAGGATGGAGTAAAACTGCCTCATAAGGTTTCCAAGGAGAGGATGGTAGATTCGAACTGTCAACCTTTTGGTTAGCAGGGGTAGCTCTTAACCACTGCACCACCAGGGCTCCCTGTGGCTTGCTAGCTGTGCAATAATAGGCAAGTTACCTACTTTTGTTTCCTTGGCAGTTTTCTCATTTGAGTAATGGAAACATGGTAGTACTGACCTCATCATGTCATTATGAGGATTAACTATAATAATGCAGAAAAATGGCTTAGCACTGAGTTGCTCACTGAAAATTCTCAATAAATGTTTTCTATTTTTATCACTGGAGTCCCTGGGTAGTGCAAATAGTTAATGTGCTCAGCTTCTAACTAAAAGTTTGGAGATCTGAGTACACCGAGGTGCCTGAGAAGAAAGGCCTGGTGATCTACTTCCAAAAAATCAGCCATTTAAAACCTATGGAGCACAGTTCTACTTTGACACATGTGGGATCTCCATGAGTAAGAACTGACTTGACAGCAACTGGTAACTAGTTATTTTTATAATCATCATCATTTGAGTTCCTCCTGAAAATAGAGTAAGTTCCTTTGACCAGAAGTATCTTCCCCTTTCCTGGGTACGATGCCTTAAATTCCTGCCACTGGTGACTGCTAATGGCTCTCACATTTCATAGCACTAAAGAATAACTTAAAAGGTAAGTGTGAGTGTAAATATAGTTTAAAATATTTCCAAACATTAAATTATTTTCCACATCTTGGTGTTTCACTGAAAATGTCAGTTCTTCGGCAAGAAGAACAAATGGACTGAAACAGACACAGGACTATTAAATTTCAGTACCAGGAAGAAGGAACTCAGGTCATACAAATGGGGTCCCCCAGTGGTGGCTTCTCCATTGGGATAACCCTCTGAGGAATGATCGAAAAATGAAATTCGGACACAAGGGGACTTGACAAAGATTTTCTGGAAATGTTATCCATTAAATCTACATTTCTTTCTCATTAAAAAAATATCTACAAGGCACTCTACAATGGCAGTGCTTATTCCCCAGGACTTTTAATTCTGTTTCAAACCCCCATGAAAACATCTTGCCTAAAATAAATGGAAAAAGAAAGAGGTAAATAAATAAGAGGTCTAAATATAATATCTGTTTGTCCTATTTCCTCCTTCTATTTCTACAAGGGAAGCAAAGACTAGTTTTTGAAAATACAGCTCAAAACACGTAAGTGCTTTTCAGCAAGAAGGAAGTAGGGCAGGGAAGACACTTTGACAAAAGATCATCAGGGTCCAGTGACCCTGACCTAGGCCAGGTGAGAACAGATCACGAAGGTCAAAGTATAATTTTTAAAGATATTTTTTGCCAAATAATTGTTAGTTTTCCTTGTTTAACACTAAAAATAAAGTGTACATGGACCCATTCGTGTGCATTGATCATTTTGGAAATGTTTCAGTTTCAATATCTGGACTATTCACGAGTTCTGATGAAAGCATATAGTATCTCAGATCCATGCTAGGTCCGAGCCTACAGGAAATCACTCTTGGCTATTATACATGACAAGGGGAAAGGAAGCCCTAGGTGTCAAACAACTTCAGTTTTACTGTTGTTGTTAGGGGCCGTACAGTCAATTTCAACTCATACCAACTCCATGTGACAGAGTAGCACTGCCTATAGGCTGTAATCTTTATGGGAGCAGATCACCATGTGTTTCTCCAGCAGAGCCACGGGGTGGGTTCGAACCACCAACCTTTCAGTTAGCAGCCAAGCACTTAATCAGTGCACCACCAGGGCTGCTTTTTTACTACAGGAGCTAAATTCCTGTATTCAATGTCCCCTCCCAAGCCCAGGTTCTTACGCTAATGGTTAAGGAGAGAGCTCACATCCATGTCTTTTGCTGTTTTATACTACTGCCTGTCATGTAGCAATGGCTTGAGTGGGAATCAACCGTTGACAAGGCATTGAGTTGAGAAAGCAGTGTAGTTCATTTGATTAAAATAGGATCCAACTGGAACCAAAGCTACGGGAATGACTGCTGAGGAGGCCAGCCAGTATCACGTGGGCAACACCTCTGTTCTGCAGCCAAAGGACACACACCCCAGTTACAACCTCGTAACTCTAAGCTACTAGTTACAAAGACAGCCACAGAAGAACATGTGAAGAACAAAGTACTCAATGCAAACAGACCCACACAGCAAGATAACACGAAAACCTAAGTTCTAAAGCTACGTTAATTAAATCATCTTCAAAAAGGAAGGACAGTGTATTTTATCCAAATATCTTGAGCTGTCCAGAGTGCTAGGAATAAACCAGCAGTACAGCCAGTGGTTCTGCTAACTATAAGATTGAAGGTTCAAGTCCACTGAGAGGCACCTTGGAAAAAAGGTATGGTGATCTACTTCCGAAAAATCAGTCATTCAAAACCCTGTGGAGCACAATTCTACTCTGACACATGTGGAATCGCCATGAGTAGGAACCAACTTGATGGCAACTGGTAACTAGTTATTTTTATCAACATCATCACCTGAGTTCCTTCTGAAAAATCATCCACTGAAAACCCTATGGAGTGAAGTTCTACTCTGACACACATGGGGTCATCATGAGTTGAAGTCAAGTCAATGGCAACTGGCCGCCAACAGCCTGGCAACAGCCAGTGGTTAAGAGCTTGGGCTTTAGAGCCAGACTGACAGGTTTAAATCTTAAATCTTACTAGCTGTGCATACTTCGGCAAGTTACATAACTGCTCGGTGCTTCCATTTCCTCATCTTCTTCTACTTTTTCTACAGCCAGTACTACTGCTTCGTCTTCTACTTCTTCTAAAAACTATTTCTCTTCCTCTCCATTCTTCTTCTTCCTCTTGTACCTACTTCTCCTCCTCTTCCACTTTCTTTTACTTCTTCTACTTCCACGTCTACATCATCTCCACCTCCTCTTCCTCTCCGTCTTCTTCTTTAGCATGTTTGAGTCAGATTTCTTTCCCCTGCTACCAAATGTGTCCTGAATCCTATAGCGAGGGCGGGAGGAAACAAGAAGGAACGAGATGAACATAGGAAGAGGAAGGATGGACAGACGAAGGCTGAGTGGGCAAAGGAAAAAGATTTATAGATTATATTATATGCCCGGCACCATGCTTGATGCTGTTAATTCCATTCTCTCATTTAGATCTAATTTAAGAGATAACATATATGCAAGTACTCAATTGAGAAAACATGTAGTTTAGGATCCAGCAGACACCCAAAACTAATGTCATTACCACACCTAGAAGAACAGAAGCAGCCCTGAATTACATAAAGACTAAAACTGTAATAACAAGGGTTCTACTGCAGCTCTTTTCCTTAATCCTCATCCCCGCAGTGTAGTGGATGGAGTTAGCACAATGTGGTTCATTCATATAAGTCACATTGTCCCTGGGCATTACTGAAGTATTATATCACCGCGATAGTATGCCTTATGGCACAATAACCAAAAACACACTTTGGAATCGGATCGGGGTTCCAAAGCCAGCTTCCTGACTGTGAGATCTTGAGCAGGCTGCTTAACTTCTCTGTGCCTTAACTTTTTAGTCTGTGCCATTGCCATAGGAATTCCTGCCTGAAGAATTCAGTTAGGCAATACATATAGTCTGGGGTCTATGGATGGACTAGAATCCAAAGATGTGGCAAGCTTCTAAAAGGAATGAGACATTTCTAGAAAATGGAAACAGATATCAGTGGCAATTAAGTCAAACTCTTATCAGCGAGTATACCACTTAAGTTTATGAAATGAAAACATCGGATGACTTTGGAGACCTGCTGATGATTTTTTTAAAAACCCCCAAACAAAACAAACCCTGTGCTCTCCCTGGTTTATTTCCTGTCCATCTACCACTTGAGAGCAAAAGTTTCTTTCTCATTGCTGAAGAGCAAAAATTCCTCTGAACCCCACAGAGCTATGGCAAATATTCCAGCGACAGAGGGGGGTCGTTCCAGAGTGGAGCCCCTGATTTGTTCTATTGTATGTCAGAAGAAATGCTTCTTAAATTTTTTTGCTTCTTTAAATGAATAATACTGATTTCACTAAAGGATATGTGGAGAGATGAAGGAAAGAATTACAATACACCCTACTCATCAACTAATCCTTGATACCCCTAAAGCTCCTCTCTCAAAGGCAGCTGCTTCATAGCTTTCTCTTTCTAGTGTCCCTACATCCTCCAGCCCCCCTGGCTGGTTACCACCGACTCCTCCTTCCCATGGGGATTCCCCTTCGGAGCCTCCCAATCCCTTTTCTTGTGTAGAGCAATTCAGTCTCCTCCTGATTTCTCCAGTTAGCATCCTCAGCCCTCTTTCCCAAGCTTTGTAGTCTTCTTCCTAAAAAGATTTCAAGGTTGGTAACAGGTGGCGGGGAAGAGAGTTTAAATAATTTTCCCTTATCGTACTTCACTAAACCATCTTCCCTGCTTGCAGAGTGAAAAGGGGATTCATATTGTACTTTAAACAGGTGTGTGTTTTATGAGCTATGTCTCAGTTTTCTTTTAATTGCATTAATTATCCAGTGCCTAAAAGCAACACTTGTGGACCAGGATGAGGAAGTATATGTGTAGCCCAGAACACTATGGAATGGGGACAGGGGACATCCTGCTTTTGTTAAGCCAGACATTTTAATTAAACCTGTGAAATTTTAGAAGAAACTATGCCTCCTCCCACCACACATCCTTTGGTATCCTTTCTCATGCCTGTTAATTTTTCTAAAAGACCATTTCTTTTCCACATTGCCCATCTTTAAGTGATTAGCAAATTCAACAACTGGTCAGCTTGCTTATATAGGAAAGTTAAAATATTCACACATTTGAAACATTTTAAAGATAGACATGATACAACAAGACTGGAATGAGAAATACTGAAAAGGGATCCACTGTGGTTCAGTGAGTGAGAGGAACAGGGAAGGGGGGATTCCAGAGTGAACCAAGGCATGAGCAAAGGGTAATCTCAGAGAACCACAGGCTGGTCGAAACAGCCACAGGAATTGTGGGATAGTAAATATCTTGCCTAACAGCAGTAGGGCCCTGATGTCATGGAGAAGAGGGATCTATGATGGTCATAGTTTCCAATTCCACATTAGAACATGTGGTCTGACAAAACGAGAGACAGTGCAGTCAAATGGTTACGAGCTCAGGTTGAAAGTCAGACAGACTTGGGATTAAGGCCAAGCTTTACATTCACAGGCTCTGTGCCCTTGGTCAAGTTACTAAGCCTCTCTGTGTCTTAATGTCTTGAGCTGTAAGGGTTGTTGTGGGGACTAAATGAGATAATACTTGAATTGTACTCACGTGCTCCCTAAAACAGAGGAATATCCAATAATTTGTTAGCCATTATTACATGTATAGGCTACCTGGGTGGTGCAAATGGTTAAGCACTCAGCTACTAACTGACAGGTTGGCAGTTCAAGTCCACCCAGAGGCTCTTTGGAAGAAACGCCTGGCGATCTACTTCTGAAAGGTCACAGCCATTGAAAACCCTATGGAGTACAGTTCTACTCTGACATAAACACGGGATCGCCGTAAGTCGGAATTGACTCGATGGCATTTGGGTTTTTTTAATTATTATTAATACACATGTAGGACTAATGGGGCAAAATATTTAAATTAAGACTATCCTTGAAAAAATCCAGGGTGTATGTTCACCACAGCCAAATGCTGGAAGCCTAACCCCTCCCTCAGGAGAGCCTGGAATGACCACTGGACAAAATGAAGGCATGATTCCTGCAGCCTCAAATATCAGGGCACAGAATTTGGTCCCTGGGGCTTGAAATTCCTCTTTGGGAAGTTGAAGAATGGGAGAAGGTTCATTGTTGCAAGGACTCATGGATTAATGTCATCTAGGCCTTTCAGGTCATTGGCTGAGAGATTTTCATAAATAAAGTTTTTTATTATTATTTCTAAAATGATCTTTCTTCTCTAGTCCCCCTGTGAGGAGGCAGGATTTGGCCTTTACAGATAAAGACGGCTCATCTCTCCCTACAACATCTGATTTGAATATCGTCTTTGGCCTTCTCCAGACAGCCCATCTCCCTGCTTCAAAACCTTTCACCTCTTGGGTCATTTCCAAGGTTTTGCTCATCTTTAAGTAATGGCAGAATGATCTTCTAAGTAATTATATGTCCTTGTGTTGTTATTAAATAAAGCAAGGACACAAAACAAAACTAGCATGCTTCTCCTACAACACAGTTGTTGCTCTTTCTTTCTCCTAACCCAGAAAACTCTCCCTTTTCTTTTGTAAAGAAACGCCAACTTTACTTCTGGAGAAACAGAACCTCTTAGCCTTGTTAAAATACTGGACTCTGAGCAAATAGATTCCCAGATAAGAAAAAGAGGGGATCTGAGGTAACACCTAGAGCCAGAGGCGGACATCTAAAGCTCCATTCTGACCTCCTCAGGCTCAGAATTCCTGAATCTCCCTGTGCCTCAGTTTCCTTATCCAAAAAGGGATGGCCCTGTAAGGCTGTTATAAGAATGAAGCAGAAAGCTTGATACTCAATAGATTATTATCTATTACTTTTTTTAAAAAAAAAATAGGAAAGATCTCTTCCACGTCTCTCTGGTAATTTATCTCATCTCCAGGTGAGAAAACCAGGAAAGATCCAATGGAGAAAGCAGGTGGAAGAAACTGGAAATTTTATCCAAGTGGGGCACTTCATCACTCCATGAAAAGGTCCAGTTCTTCAGGGCCACATAAGGGCCAGAAAGAGCTGCTCTACCAGCCAGCAGAGAGTATGCTACTCCTCTTCATGGAGCTGGGGGTAGGGGTGGGAGGACACACAAAACAGAGGTATTTACCCAGTAAAAAGCAAACAAGTGTCTCAACCTGACCCTCTCCACAGTCTATTATACCGGGGAGATATTAAAACAAAACAAAACAAAAAAGATCATTTCATTACTCCTTAGCTATAAACTGGTTCAGTGGTACAATTCTCACCTTCCATGAACAAGACCCAGGTTTGATTCCAGCCAATGTACCTCAAATGCGGCTACCACCTGTCTTTCAGAGGAGGCTTGCCTGTTGCCATGATGCTGAACAGGTTTCAGTGGAGCTTCCAGGCTAAGACAGACTAGGAAGAAAGGCCTGGTAATCTACTTCTGAAAATCATCCAATGACAACCCTATGGATCACAACAATCTGATCCACAACTGATCATGGGAATGATTTGCTCCATTGAGCAAGGGGTTGCCAGGAGTCAGGGGCCAAGTTGGTGGCAGCTAACAACAACAAAGATATAAACTAACACTTACATCAAGTACCTGGCTACAATCATCTGTATTTTAAAGGAAAGTTAATTCTTCTTCATTTACTTTTATAACAGAAGAATGTTAGTTAAACAAGCAGATGTCAGGGATTTTGTAAACAAGAATTTCCAGTGTCTATGACTCATTTAATAGACATTTGCCTCAAACGTCCAATTTAAATTACTGCTCATAGTGATACTTATGAGACGCATTAGACCAGGAGTCCTGATTCTAAAAAATTGAACTGTGTTTCTGTAAACCTTCATCTAAAGTACAATTGAAAAAAAAAAAGAAAGAAAAAAATAAATAAATTATGAACCATAAAAGGACAGTCGATCCTTGCCTAAAAAAAAAAAAAAAATTGAACTGTGTACTGCTTAGTTTTATCAGCTTAGCATTAAATGTATTGTAAAAATATATTCCAAGTCTTTTAAAACTGAGTATTCGCTCTTTGTCAGTTATTGCTAAGATGCTTGATAACGCCACACTGGGGGCAAGGCCCTGGCTTTATCCAGTGGCCAAAGCAGACCCTGACAGCCCCAGACCTGCCTCAAACTGGAGTCATGGCCTCTGTCTCCATGCTCAAGGGCACCTACACCGTGTTCATCCTGCCCATGGATGAAAGCACTGCCCTCTTTAAAGCAGCCACACTCTGTCCTGGTTTGTTTGCAAAGGCTGGGATCAGTGTCTACTCCAGGAGCTTCACCTACACAGGGGGTTCGGAGCTGGTGGCCCTGCCCCAGCAAGGGGTGTGGAGCTGATGTGGTGACCCTAGGAGCCCTGGTGGTGCAGTGGTTAAGAGCTACGGCTGCTAGCCAAAAGGCTGGCAGTTCAAATCCACAAGCTGCTCCTTGGAAACCCTATGGGGCAGTTCCACTCTGCCCTATAGGGTTGCTCTGAGTTGGAATCAACTCAATGGCAACTGTTACGGGTTATGATGCTGCCCCAGCAGGGGGTGTGGAGCGGGTGGCCCTGCCCCAGCAGGGGGTGTGGAGCTGGGGGGTGTGGAGCTGGTGGCCCTGCCCCAGCAGGGGGTGTGGAGCTGCTGGCCCTGCCTCAATAAGGGGTATAGAGCTGGTGGCCCTGCCTCAAGAGGGGGTGTGGAGCTGGTGGCCCTGCCCCAGCAGGGAGTATGGAGCTGGTAGACCTCCCTAGCAGGGGGTACTGCCCATCATGAGGCAAATCTTTTTGATAAAAACATCTCTTGTCACATGTTACAGTTAAAAGCTGAAATCTTTAACAACAATAAAACCTTGTTGGAAACCAGTCACTGTGCTGGGCCCTGAGATGTCAAGATGAAGATGGCACGTTCTGTCCTGACACGAAACAGATGGGTGGACAGTTGGAATGAGCGTGAACTGGGCTACAGCACAGATAATGGGAGCACATCACTCTGCCAAGGAAAAGTGGCTGGAGGGCTTTATGGAGTAAGCATCCCTTGAACTGAGCCTTGAAGGACAAAAAAAGCTTACTAGGTAGATGCTGAGGGGGTGGCCACGTGAGGCAATTCCACGTGGAGGAAATCATGTCTAGTGGACAACGCTGCAGTTAGTTAGAATTCCCCGTTTGATGAAGATTTTGGATAACTACTTGGTAGATATTTCCTGGTTGTCTCTCATGTGCTAAGACCCTGCTGGGAACCAGGGACCTAAACATGACACAGTGCCTCTTTCACCTCCAAACAGCCTAGACGTCTGCTGATCAAGTGCTTACAGGGAACCCATTCCTTATTCTCACTTATTTCAATGAAACCCTCCTAGGTGGGTGATGAAATACTGCATAATCCACAAGAAAAGCATAAGCTGAAGACTAAACCTCGCTTGGGTTGTCACCGGAGAGAAAGAGCCAGAGGAAGGCACGACTGCCCCCACAGCCAACCGGATGCTTGCTTGGTGTGCAGCCTTAAGGTAACCACCCTCCTTCTGGCAGTTTCTGTGGGAAAAGGTGAGGGTGGAAGTGACCTGCTCTACTTGAAAACAGCTTGGGCCAGGCCCCAGGAAGCCGGGGTTGGAAATCTGCTACAGATATAAGTCAGGACACTTGAACTTCCCAGCTATAGCTTCCTGCCTGAAGCCCCCAGGAACTGAGATGATCTCAATTCCTACCGTGCTGTGGGATAAACTCCAATTTACTCCAAAGTGAAGTTACTGTTGTACAAGTATAATTTTGTTAGTCATTCAAGCTTAACTCGTAACTACTCATTGTTTCAGAAAAAACGCTCTGTGGAGCTCTCAAAGGGCAGAGGTCACACTGCCCTTATCTCTGGCATACTCTTCGGCAGAATTTAGCATTGGAACTCCCACGAATTGACTTTTTTAGTTTCTTGGGATGACATTTTTTCAGATGTGACAGATGGGGGACATCAATGACCCTTTCAGGGAAAGTAGACAGGCAACTATGACAAGAAGATCTCCACAGAGAAACCTACAGACTGCACGCATGAAATGCTAACTTCCTACATGCCACGTTTTTTTTTCTGTTTACGTTTATAAATCAGACTTTGTTTTAATTATCTACATACTTAACAAACCTGTTATGACATCCGATTACAAACTATCTTCAAACAAAATAGTAAACATGACTATACTCCTCAAAGATCAAGTCCATATGTTAATCCCTGTCATTTTTGGGGCATGGCTTGGAGCCAGCTGAGCATTTCTAAATCAAGCATCTCCACTGAGCCACAGGGCAACATAAACAAACCTTGGTGGGGTGTCAAGAAGCACACAAAGAATAATCTCTAGAGGCTGTATTTTATCTTGGGTCTTTTGTCACTCAGACTGTTTTAGAATGAAGAAAACCAGGGAGTCTTTTCATCCCAAGAAATCTGAGTTCTGGCATGATTGCTTTGTTCACCAAAATAGGTTAGCCTTGCATTTGCAACGGGCATGTTGTTTCTCTCACTCAAACATTTTACCAGCTGCTCAGGGAAGTCTTTTTTGACAGATGTCCACATGCTAGATGACAACACATAAGCACCTCACTGCATTATTCGGGCTGACAAAGGAAGTAGTACTTACTCTTGAAAACAAACGTTAATTCAAAAATCTTATCCAGTACGCCTGGAAACGCACAGTATTTTTGCAATTGTAGGTTTAATTCTCTAATTTTGCATGACTTTGGCCGATATTTAGATATACTGATATTTAGCACACACCGATCAATGTTGTAGAAAATGGTCCAAGAAACGCTAGAGTCTAGAAGCTGATGATAATTGGTAAACCAGCTAAAGGACAGATTATTACACAGACTTAGATGAGCTAGGCTGGAGACCTAACCACTATTTATATTACCCAAAGAATGATTCTAAGTGTCAAATAACTGAATTACAATGAATAATAGGGCATACTTCATTTTTTAGTGGGGTCTGCCTGACAAGAAAAAACTGGGAGGTGTGATTGATATTCTGCTATAGATCACTCTAAGCAAAAGATAACTGAGCATAGCTGGATATTTTAGCATTCATTCATTTCCTTCTTGCTCCCTTCACATACTACGCATTTTTCTGTTTGTTCATTCAATTGTATTTTCAACAACCATTCATTCGGCATTCCCTGTGAACCGGACATCAATCTGGTTACTGGGATATAAAGATGAAGAACTGCCTGTTAAGTAGTTGAGACTTTAAGTGGGTAAACATCAAATATCCTGATAGAGGAGCTCAGAGGATGAATGTCTAATTCAGAAGAAGGGCTGAGGTTGTAACTGGAAGCTTTCAAGGAGACCTCTAGAACAGCACTTCCAGAAGAACCTTCTATGATGATGGACATACTCTACATCTGCGACATCCAATATGGTAGCCACCAACCACATGTGAATACTGCATCCTTAAAACGTGGCTAGTGCAATTAGAAATTTAAAAATTGTATTTAATTTTAACTAACTTAAATTTAAATAGCCACATGCGGCTAATGGCTACCATACTCGACCTGACACTCTGGTGGACATGATGACTCTTGTGAGACAATTAGAAGTTTTTCAGGTTGGGGGTGGTGGTAATGAAGGTATCTGCAAAGCTGGAGTAGCAGAAACACCCTCAATTTTCTGGCCTCCCACTTTACAGATTTATCCACATCACCATCAGTGTCTTTTCTCTGCCTTCCCTCCTCAGTGGAAAGCAATTCCTTTCTCTTCTCCAAGGCTGATCCTTCCATTTTTGTTTTGGATCATCTTTTCCCATGCATTGATTATCTCCTCTCTTATTTAAAATCATTAGATTTTCCTTCTATATTGGCTCTTCTGCTTCAGCATACGAACATATTCATGCTTCTCTGCGTTTAATACAAACCTTTTCTTGACCCTACATTACTCTTTCGCTGCCATCTGTTTCTCTTGGGCCCAGCAAAATCTCTTGAAACAATAGTCTACAACTGTTATCTCCTCTCTCTCTCATTATCCTGTCTTTGCCCATTCATAATCTGGCTTCTAACCCTACCCTTGCACTGATGTGGCTCTCCCAAAGGTCACCAATGTCCTCTTTGATCTAAATTCAATCAACTTTGAATTCTTAACTTACCTGACCTTTTGGTCACATCTGGTTTTGTTGACCAATTCTTGAAACTTCTCCTTATGACTTCAGAACAGCACTTATCTCCCTCCTGTTTTTGGCTACTACCCCTCATACTCCTTTGTGGGTTCCTCTCGCTGTTCTGATGGATTTGTCTTCAGCCATCTTCCTTCTCACTATACATCCCTTCTTGGAACCTCATCTACTTCCTTGGCTTCAGCCACCACTCATGTGTCACATGGGTCAACATGAATATACACAGAAACCTATTATTGGATGGAAAATGTCACACAACAATACCTAAAATATTTCGTTTATATGAAGCTTAAGAAACATGAAAAATACTACTACATGTCACTTAGGGATACATATATAAGGAAACATGTACAGGATAGTGGCTAAATCTGGCTGGGATGGAGAGGGTTGAAATCAGGAAGGGATGCTCAAGGTGCTTTAATTATATTGAAATGCTTCATATCTTAAGCTGGGTCCTGGATAAGAGGGCATTAGTTGTAGGTTTCTTTATACCCTTTTGTATATATTAAATACTACTTAATAAATTATATTAAAAGTAATTTCTAAGAACAGATGTTTTATATAAAGACCATCTAACATTCTTCTAAGCTCTGTTGTCCTTATTCCAGCCTTCCAAAAAGTCACCCTGTGAAGTCCCTGGGCAGTGCAAACCATTAATGTACTTGGCTGCTAACCAAAAAATTGGAGGTTCAAGTCCACCTCGAGGCACCTTGGAAGAAAGGCTTGGTGATCTACTTCTGAAAAACCAGTCACTGAAAACCCTATGGAGTACAGTTCTACTCTGATGCACACGGGGTCTCCACAAGTCAGAACTGACTTGACAGCAACTGGTTTATTTTTTTTTTTAAATGATATTACAGACCAATTTACCACTAGAACAGAAAGGGTTGCTAGAATCTAGCCAAAGGAAATCTTATCCTCAAGCAATATTTGAAAAACAAAACTTCAGAACAATTAAAAATCTTGGAATCTACCACAATTAGTTATAATGTTCTTTAACCTGATTGTTGGGAGTGCTCATTTCAGAGCAGCTTTTGTTTTATGTGCCTTACGTAACTGCACTTGTCTGACCTGTCTTTGTACAGAAAAGAAGCATTGGCGCCTTCAGCCATTTCCGGAGAGGGCTCCAAAGCTCACTCAGAAAATAATTCCACCAACCCCCAGGCGGATACTCGTGGAGCTGAGTTTAGCCTCAGAGACCAAAGGTAGCGAGGAGCATTCTCTACAGAGCCAGCCAGAGAAGTGAATTTCAGGAAACATCTCCTTTCTTCTCTATGGAAGCCTCTGAGGATTCATGAGCTGCCAAGAGGACAGAGGCAAGTGTTCAACATGGCACAACCCAAAATGCCTCTTTAAGCAGAACAGTCAACCTATGACATGCCCTAAACCAAGGCCCTTTGAACCAGCTTCCTGTAGCTCCCTGAATTACCGTCACTGAATGGGCCTCATGCTCTAGCACAAAGAAAATGAGGAAATGAAACTGTCTGCAGCAACACATTTGTTTTCAAAGAATTGGAGGTCAACGCACCTGGAAGGTGCTGAGACATCAACAGACAGATCTCGTGGCTGGCTCTGGTTCTTTCAACGTGAGAACAATGCAGTCTTAAGCAGCACCCAGACATCACACTGCAGTTCCACCATTGATACGTGCCCTTTGTAATTTATTAGGTGTCACTCAGCTGGGCACTCAGATGGCACACTTGGCAGGTATACTCACTTCCAGCTGAGGGCTGCCAACTGCGCCAGGCAGGACTAGAGAGTGAGGACAAAGCAAAGGACTCCTAGGGTACATGCTTCCATGTGGCCTCTCTTTCCAGTCCTCTGAACATCACACTGGAGGAAAAGCACAGCAACCAAAAGTTTTCTAGAAAGCAGTAAGACCACTATTCAAAACTCTTTGGGGGAAGAAGTCCCCACTTAGGCAAAGGAGAGGGTTGTCAAAAGGCCTTTCTCTCTCTATTGCGTGCAGAAAAGTGGCATTACTCGCACTGAGCTAAAAGTTTCAAAACTGAGTCTGAGACTTAAGCAAAAAGTTCAGGTTTGCTGACTGAAGTATATAATCATGGAGAAAACATATGTCTAAAAAGTCTTAGGAGCAGAGCAAGGTCTACCTAGTTTGCTGTGTTTAGAGTTATTCTGTCTGCTCCCTTGGAGCCCTGCTCAGATGGTACAAGTGCCAGGGTTTTGCATGATCATTCATATTCCTGAGCCACTGGATTTGCCCATCAGTGGGCTAAGGGCCTGAAAAAACTGAGGCTTGGATAGCCTAAATAAATTTTCCAAGTTCACACTCTTAATAAGTAATGGAGCCAGAATTTGAACCAAGGAATTCTGGTGTCTAAGAACTGCACTGCTATGGGAGTTGCCCAATGCAGTTGATTCTTAATATGTGCCTCATGTGATTGCTTTCACCTAGAGTGATTAGGGAGCCCTAGTGGTGAATTGGTTAAGAGCTTGACTGCTAACCAAAAGGTCGGCAGTTCGAATCCACCAGTCGCTCCTTGGAAACCCTATGGGGCAGTTCTACTCTGTCCTTTAGGGTCACTATGAATTGGAATTGACTCGACAGCAATGGGTTTGGTTAGAGTGATTAGAGAAAAGAGTTCAAAACACAGTCAATCAATTCTTTTCTATTTTTTTTTTTAAAAACCTATCTTCTAGACAGCTGGCTGGAGCTAAGATGTGGGGAATAATAAAAACCTGGTTGTGAAGACAAGCCTTACACACATTGAAAGAATTAGAGACTGTGACGAAAGAGCATATAACTAAGTGCTAAATTGTGAGGTATGGACGTTAAACTGTAAAGGAATTCAGAAGAGAAAGATCTCAATGAAGCTCCAGGGGTATGCAGTGGGGGATAAGGAGGGGGAAGGGCACTTCAGGGAGAAATGACTTGAGTAAAGATAGGAGGGGTGTGCGTGTGCGTACATGCGTGCGATGAAGGATGGATGGGTGAACTGAGGATAATCCCACAACCACATAGTGGCAGGTAGGACCCAGGAATCATTTTGTCACCATTTAAGCAATGTCAAGACATAAACTGTAAAGTATGTTTTCTGTCAATGTGATTTTTATATCCCTGAGAGTGATTTTTGCATAAAAAAAAGATAGCTCAAAAGTTAGCAGACAAGCAAGCTCCTTTTTTTTTTTATTTTTTGAATAGCATAGTTTTTTTTATTGTTATACTTTAAGTGAAAGTTTACAATTCAAGTTAGTCTCTTATACAAAAATTTATATACACATTGTTATGTGACCCTAATTGCTCTCCCTATACTGTGACAGCACACTCTTCCTTTCCACCCTGGATTTCCCACACCCATTCAGCCAGCTCCTGACCCTCTCTGCCTTCTCATCTCACCTCCGTCCAGCAGCTGCCCATTTAGTCTCATGTATCTACTTGACCTAAGAACCACACTCTTCACAAGTATCATTTATGTCCCATAGTCTAGTCTAATCTTTGTCTGAAGAGTTGGCCTCGGGAATGGTTTTAGTTCTGGGTTGACAGAGAGTCTCGGGGCCATGCTTTCTGGGGTTCCTCCAGTCTCAGTCAGACCATTAAGTCTGGTCTTTTTACTAGAATTTGAGTTCTGCATCTCATTTTTCTCCTGCTCCATCAGGAACTCTCTGTTGTGTTCCCTGTCAGGGCAGTCATTGGTGGTAGCCAAGCACCATCTAGTTCTTCTGGTCTCAGGCTGATGAAGTCTCTGGTTTATGTGGCCCTTTCTGTCCCTTGGGCTAATACTTTCCTTGTGTCCATGGTGTTCTTCATTCTCCTTTACTCCAGGTGGGTTGGGACCAATTGATGCATCTTAGATGGCCTCCTTTTTAAAACTAATTTTAAAAATTAATATTCAGTATGCTCAAGTGACAAATTTAAATGCCTACTTTTCTCTTAGGCATTAAAGTTCAACTTACAAATCTTATTCTATATAAGTCTAGTAAATTTTAACAATTTTTAAGGGGAACTTTACAAATTACACTCTCTTAATATTTTAAGTTGCATTCAGAAATGCTAAATATTCCATCTCTCTTTAGAGTATTTCAATTGTCGGGCAACTTAACTCCTGAAATTTTAATTAAAAATATAAATATGATTACTTCTTAATGTCACTTATGTTTCCATAGTTACAAACATAAGTAGAAACCTTTTACTCAATTACCTATTTTAAATTTAAGCACAAGGATAATATTTTTCTCTAATGGGAACAATTTTTATTAATTTTTGATATCACTAATATTTAAAATAACAAATGTACACAGATTGGTCTTTAACAAAAAATAATAAGTGCTTGACTTAGTTTATCAGTTTTCTACTTAGTTCTAATTTAAATTTAAAAAGTACTTACCCACTAAAGATAAATGTCTTCCCAAATAATTGTGGAGTTGCCTTCCCAGACTAGTTTTGGGGGAATACTATTCAACTAGCTGGTTTGCACTGGCCAGAATGCAGAGCTGCAGACAGCCAGGGAAATTGTTCTCAACACCCCATGTTAACAATTGTTATGTCAACGCTCTCCAAAAGGAGGGTACAGATTATCTAACTCTCTGGCTTGATGAGTCTGAACACTGGGGTTATAGCTAACTTCCTTCAAGCTCAGGTTGAAGTTTTCATTTCTTTGGCTCTTAACCCATCTCTTTCAAGATTTTGCCTGCCTCTGTGGTCAACAGCTCTAAAGTTAAGTTGATAATACAGTCCTCCTGACTTGTTAAACCAAAACCAAACCCTTTTGCTGTCAAGTCAATTCTGAGTAGAACTGCCCTATAGGGTTTCCAAGGTTGTAATCTTTACAGAAGCAGACTGCTACATCTTTCTTCCGTGGTGCAGCTGGTGGGTTTGAACTGCTGACCTACTGGTTAGCAGCCGAGTGCTTAATCACTGTGCCACCAGGGCTCCTTGATTTCTGTTAACTGGGTGAAAAATGGGGTGGCATTACCGTGCCTATATATGTCTTGGAGTTGATTTAAGAACAAATAAATTAATATGTGAGAAAGAAACATTTGTCCAATTACAACTCATTCTCTTCCCCCGCATCTCCACCCCAAACTTTAAAACCAAATCCAAACCCGTTATCATTGAGTCAATTCTGACTAATAGTGACCCTATACAACAGAGTAGAACTGCCCCATAGGGTTTCCAAGGAGCGCCTGGTAGATTCAAACTGCTGACCTTTTGGTTAGCAACCATAGCTCTTAACCACTACGCCACCAGGGTTTCCAGCCCAAACCTTAGCGCATTCCATTTCTTAGTTAATGGCACATCCAGATGGCCAAGGCACAAACCCCAGAGGCTTCTGTGATTCCTTTCTTGCTTCACTTACCACATCCAATTATGAATGCCTGACAACCACGTGTCCAGCGCTTTGACTCATCCCTCTTTTCCATCCGCCCTGTTGACGATGAAAACCAGAACCTCATCATGTCTTCATCAGAAGACTACCCAGAGCTCGGCATCCTAACCAGTTTCCCCTGTACACCAAACACCACTCTATCAAAGTGACCTTTTGAACACACAGCTCTGATGATATCATCCATTGAGCTTTAAAACCTGGGATGGTTCCCTGTTATGTACAGGGCCATCCCTTATGATTTGTAAGACTGTTGAAAGTTTGATTTCCAGTTTCATTCCCAGCCCAAATCCCTTGCTCTTCTTTGTTCCCTAACACGATGCTCATTCATGCTCCGCACTCTCACCCTTCCTTCCGAGTGGAAGAGCCTTCTTTCTCTCTGTCCACTTGGAAGATGCCATTCCTCATTCCAGGATCATTTCCAATGTCACTGACACTGGTCAAGCCTCTCAAAATGGCCAGCTGCCAGGAAAAAAAAAAAGAAAATTGATCATCTGTTATCTGTGTTTCCACTGTAAGTAGTATATACCTTGATCATTTTATACTATACAGGCAGTCCTCTGGTTACAAATGAGATCCGTTCCTATGTCTTTAAGTTGAATATGTAGGTAAGTCAGAACACGTACATAGGTTCTTATTTAACCTTACTTTAGTGTAAGAAACAGAGACCTGACGATACAGTGGTTGAGAGCTTGGCTGCTAACCAAAAGGTTGGCAGTTCAAATCCACCAACTGTTCCTTGGAAATCCTATGGGGGAGTTCTACTCTGTCCTATAGCGTTGCTAAGACTCGGAATCGACTCGATGGCAACAGGTTTGGTTTTTTTTTTTTTATTTTTTAGTGCAAGAAAAGGCTCGAAGCGTTCTCAATGATTTAGAAGCTGTATGTGCAGCAAGTGAAGGTGATGAAGAATTTGTTGTGAGTCAGGGTTGGCTCAATTGTTTCAAAGTAGGGGCAAATGTACATAACATTATTTCAGGGGACATCTAGGTCAACTGGCATAACAAAGTTAAGAAAATGTTCCGCATCTCATTTTGGTGAGTGGCATCTGGGGTCTTAAAGCTAGTGAGCAGCCATCTAAGATTCATCAGTTGGTCCCAACCCACCTAGAGTAAAGGAAAATGAAGAACACCATAGACACAAGGAAAGTATAAGCTCAAGAGACAGAAGAGGCCATATAAACCAGAGACTTTATCAGCCTGAGACTAGAAAAACTAGATGGTGCCTGGCTACCACCAATGACCGCCCTGACAGGGAACACGACAGAGAGTCCCTGATGGAGCAGGAGAAAAGTGGGGTGCAGAACTCAAATTCTAGTAAAAAGACCAGACTTTACAGTTTGATTGAGACTGGAGGGACCCCAGAAGACACGGCCCCCAGACTCTCTGTTAGCCCCAAACTAAAACCATTCCCAAGGCCAGCTCTTCAGACAAAGATTAGACTGGACTATGGGACATAAAATGATACTCGGGAAGAGTGTGCTACTTAGTTCAAGTAGATACATGAGACTAAATGGGCAGCTGCTGGACGGAGGTGAGATGAGAAGGCAGAGAGGGTCAGGAGCTGGTTGAATGGACATGGGAAATCAGGGGTGGAAAAGAGTGTGCTGTCATAGTATAGGGAGAGCAATTAAGGTCACATAACAATGGATGTATAAATTTTTGTATGAGAGACTAATTTGAATTGTGAACTTTCACTTAAAGCACAACAATAAAAAAATAATTATTTATATAACATTAAAGGGCACATATGAGTTGTCCTTAAGTCGAGTTGTCCATAAGTTGGCTGTCTGTAACCTGGGGACTGCCTGTAATTAGTTAAAGTTTCTTCCTCCTCAATGAGTTGTGAGTCTAGGACCAGAATCGGCTTTATTCTTTACCAACACAATACTTGACTTTTTTTTTCAACCTATTGCCTTGTTCCAGAAAGTATATAAGGTTATTACTGGCACAAATTAAGTGTAAACAAATGTCCCTCTCCCAACCCACACACATACCACCTTAAAAGGCAAGGGACTTTTGTTTTGTTCACTGAGATGGCAGATCAGTGAACAAAAAAGTAGGCAGTCAATATTTGCAGACGGGGGAAAGGGAACAAGAAAGAAGAAAGCAGGCAAGTTCCTTTAGTACCAAGGGGACACTTATCAAGGGACTATTATTATTAGAAATAGGTTATTTAAAGGAAAAAAGAAAAAGTCTACTACCAAGGTCATATTGGGATCAAGAAGGAATTCTAAAGGAGCACAGAAGCCAGAGCAACCAAGCTGTGCCATGGTCCAGTAAAAAAACACAGATGATACGAAATATGCCAGCCAGGAGGAGCCAGTGCACAATGCACCCCTCTCAACCAAGGATCTGCTGGAGCCAGTGGGAGATGAGCTCTCAAAAACCTTCAAGAGCTATAGTGTCGGCACCTTGTCAAACTAAGGAGGGCTGCATGGGGAGGGGGGGTTTCTTTGCAGGGGAATGTGTGGCACTGAGCAGAGGAAGGGAGGAAGATCAAGAGAGGAGAGATTTCGGGGACACTTGTTTTAAGCAAACAGCTGGCAAAATGGAAAAAGAAAACAGAAAGGTGAGCCAGAGGAAGCCCTGAAAAATGATCTATGGGGACCCCAAATGTGGTTAACACAAGCTCTGAAGGAAGAGATTTCAGGTTAAGTAGGATTATTTAAAATATTTGGAAAGTTGGATCCGTTTCAAGTCCAGATATTGAGAACAGGGCAAACTGAAAAGCTGCTTCTTTTTCTTCTTCTCAGAACATATGGCCTCACCGGTTAGAGGGAGGCAGCGCCATCTTGGCTGGAGTTTGTCTGTGAAACTCCCTCAGAGGCTCGGTGCCAAATCCATTCCCTCACCCTGGCTCTTCCAAGAGCCCAGTTGCCTTCATTTTCCTCCCACGCGGCACCAGAAGCTTGGTGAATGGGAGTCTATTAAGATTGGAGGGCTTCCAGAGTTAAGTTGCATTTAATTTCCCAGAAAATGATTCTTAATGTAATAACCTAAGAATTTCACACAGTGGCACAACATTAAATGGATTGCCAAATTTAATTTGAAAGCCCACTCTGATGGAAGTGTTTGTCATCCTAGCTCCGCCACTGACTAATTGTGTAATACTGGGCAAGTCAGTTACTCATTCTGGGTTTCAGCCTTCATGTCTGCTCAACGGGAGTAATATTGCCTGTGAAACTAAAGTGGAATGACATGAAAATTCTTTGAATCAGAAGAGCTATACCACAGACTCTCAACATTGGCTGTACAACAGAATGACCTGGGGAGCTTTAAAAAATCCAGTTGTCCAGGTTTCACCCCAGATCAATTACATCAGAACCTTTGGAGGTGAAACCCAAAAGTCAGTACTCGTTAAAGCTTCCCACGTCACTCCAACAGGCAGTTCAAGTAGGCAACCGCCGCTGTGCTGCTCAACGTGCAATATGATGATGATGGTGATAATGATCAAGATAATCACTGGACTACGGCTTCCTGTGGCTTAGGTGCTGAAAGAACTATTCTGGAGGATTCCTTTCTGAGCAGGGACCATATATTTCTTTTGTATTCCCCATCACTCCCTCCACACGTGAGGCATTCAGCAACTCCTCCTTCACTGTCCAATGTAAATCTCAAGCACTTGCAGATTTGTCTCAGTCTGATATTCTTTGTTTAGCAAAACTACCTTTGAAAATGGCGCCTGAATGGCCACAAGCCCAGCCAATAGCAAGGTCATTCATCTTAAAATATGCTTCTTAGTCCGGACGTCAGCTTCAGAGAAAAAAGGACAGGAAACGTGAGAACGGTGATTTTATTTTAAATGGGGAGAAATGCCATTTTCCATCAGGGAGGTGACTCTGTGTCATTGTCTGGCCAAGAGCAGGTCACAGGGCAGGAGGTGGAATGAAAGCTGGAGGGCAGACAAGCTCAGTGCTGTTTTTTCAGAGATTTTACCTGGTGGTTTGGAGCAATGCCTGTGCTGCCTTGGCTGGCCTTTGACTTGGACCAACACCTTTTCCTGCAGAATTTACTACACGGGTTTTTCATTTTTAGGCTTGTAAGGCATCGGTATTAGCAGCAACATTTTTTCAAGACAATTCTTCTCTGACTGTGGGATTACTGAGGTCAGACTGGAGCCACACTTATTATGGGGCCTCCACATCTGAAAATGCTCCTATTTGATCCATCATTCTGTGGGCTGAAAAGGACAAGGAGAGGTGCCTGAACTAATCAAGTCAGCATGTGACTTCAATGTCAGGCAGAATTAATCAGACACTCAATAAACCAACTCATGGATCCTACTGCTCACCTCAAAGTAGGATTTGTATAAATGGATCTAGGACCCATCTGATCTTTCAGAGTTCAATAATTAAAAATCTAAGATTTGGGATAAAGCTATAATCTTGAGTCTAAATAAATCTTAAATGTCAGTTAAATTGCTCTCTGAAAGGTGATTCTACTTCCACTTGTGGCTAAAGTAATCCTTGGTGATTAGGATATTATCTGTGCATATTTCCATATTCTTTAAAAACTATAGCAAAATGATCACCTAAATTTTGAGACCACTAAGTCCATTTCAGTGATCGTTATTATTCTACATCCTCTTGTGTGTCATGGCAAAAGGCAGTATACTACCTAGAATCCACATCAGGAAAACACAAAAATCAAATTCATGAACTACACTTCAATTCGTAATTTTATTCCTAAAGATAAGAATAAAAGGGTCCTCTGACTATATCACTCATTAAGTAATTCTTCCCCAATTTATAGAAATGTCAGTGGCTTAGTATGAACAGTCACATAATAAGCCTATAATACAGTAGCCCCTCCCCCTTTATCCACGGTTTTGCTCTTCATGGTTTCAGTTACCTGAGGTCAACCGAGGTTTGAAAATGTTAAATGAGTATGTAGCATGATGAAATCTCACGCCGTCCCACTCCATCATTCACATAAATTTTATTACAGTATATTGTTATAACTATTCTATTTTATTATTAGTTACTGTTGCTAATCTCTTACTATGTCTAATTTATAAACTAAACTTTATCATAGGTATCTATGTATAGGACAAATCATAGTATATATAGGGTTTGATACTATCTGCGGATTCAGGCATCCACCGGGGTCTTGTAACATATTCCCCTCAGGTAAGGGGGGCCTACTGTAATTTTAATGGCAGTGTTCGTTCAGTGGTAGAATTCTCACCTTCCATGCAGGAGACCATGGTTCCATTCTCAGCCAATGCTCCCCAAGTGCAGTCACACCCCTCTATCAGTGGAGGTTTGTGTGCTGCTACTATGCTGAACAAGTTTCAGTGGAGCTTTCAGACTAAGACGGACTAGGAAGAAACGCCTGGTGACCTACTTCCGAAAATCAGTCAGTGAAAAACCTATGGATCACAAATGAGATCTGCAACTGAGCATGGGGATGGTGCAGGACCAGGCAGTGTTTTGTTCACTGTGCATGGGGTCACCAAGAGTTGGGGGACCACTGAACAGCAGCAAACAACAACAACAAACTAAATTACAAGACCAGTTCATTTATTTCAGTGATTACTGTTTCTGCTGCCAGTTAAGAGCTACCATTTTGTCAGTGCCGAATACATCCCAGGGCCAATGTTAGGGCCTTTGAAAGCGTTTTCTCTACTCTTGAATCAACTGGGCACACTCTATCATTACCTCCCATTTTACAAAAGGAAACCAAGGCATGGTGTATGGTCAAGGTACTTGCCCAAGATGGCAGAGCAAATACTCCCATGCAATTCTCTTTGAATCTACCAGTGTGCTCTCTCCACCTGGTCACCCTGCCTCTTACATAGCAAGGTGTGCATAAGGACAGAGTGTCTTCTTGGGTGGAGTACCTGGGTGGTGCCAATAGTTAAAGCGCTTGGCTGCTAACTGAAAGGATGGAGGTTCAAGCCCACCCAGAGTCACCTCAAAAGAAAGGCCTGGTGATCTACTTCCAAAAAAATCAGTCACTGAAAATCCTATGGAGCACAGTTCTACTCTGACACACATGTGGAATCAACTTGACAGCAACTGGTAAAAAATCTTCCTGGGTAATTACCATGAAGGACCACATTCATGAAACACGTATATACATGAAACACGTATATACATGTAACCCGTAAACGGCGTTGGGTTTGTTTTAAACTCTCACAAGTTGTCCCATCCTACACATGCTAGATCATTGCTACAGAGCAGCACTTTGGGGGCTATGACTTCACCTTCAGGCAGTGGGATGCTGGTGGGACATTTTGCTTATTAGCTATTGTTCACCGTTCTACCAACTCCGAAGGATAAGCGAGTCCACCAGCAGCTCCAGAAAGGGGAGAATGTGCGCCATTGAAAACACAGTTGATGTTTTTCAGGACACACGTGAATTCAAAGGAATGCCTGGTTTTGCAATCAAAAAACACAAACTGAAAATAGAAAAAGAAAGTCACGAGCAGCTCCTCACACTTAGAGAGACGGGCCAAGGTTGTCAAGACGAATTGTGTGGTTTTTATTAAACATGTTTCTCTGGTACACGAACACCCAAACCACAAGGCCGCTAGAAATACCCAGTTCCAAATGATAGGGAGGGAGGTGGCAGACTGAACTTAGTAGTGGAATTACCTTTCTGTGTAAAAGAGGAGGGTGGTCTGGCCGGGCCACGGCTGAGGTCACCCTAAACTCAATTTAAGAAGACCTGGAGCTGCCTGCCCACTTCATGGAGCTTCTGGTAAAGGAGTGCTTTCAACTCTAGCTGCCCTGATTCTTCGTTCCAAGCCCACAAGGCTGTAAGTGAACATTATTGATGTTTCCTTCTCATTGGCCAGCACTTGACATTTCAGCTTCAAATTATCTTCGGCCTGTGAGATAACCATTCCAAGGCTGTGATAGAACATTGAGACTCCGTTGCAAACATGAGAGTAGCTTAGAGTTGAGACAAGGGGAAGAGCAGGAGTATGGGGGTGTGGGTGGGGAGGCCCTGGAGAAAGAACGTAACTACTGAAACATGCAATAGACTTAATTGTTTTTTTTCTTTTTTTAAGTTTTAAAAATGTATCTGTGAATGTTGGAACTACGAACATCTAGTGAACACAATTTTCCAACTTCAATGTACTCCGGGGACTAAGAGAACAAAATGCAGAGTTAGGCTTCCTGAATTTTAAGCAGTAGGCACAATGGAGTTTTTAAATATCGACAGAGGTGGTGGCTACAAAAATGGGTGACCGAGGACCATGGGGAGCCCTCAGCTTCCCACTAGTACAAGCGCACATCCACAGTTGTCTTGCTTCAAGTGCGAGAAGCTTCTTGATGTAACCAAAAAAATTAATGAGCCTTGGATGAGTGCACAGACATACTTCTGCCGCCAGCCACTATGGGGACTCTGATCAGGTCACTCAACCTTCCCAGGCTGCCCCAGTGTTTGTCAAACCTCAGACATTCCTGTAACCACCTGGGCTACTAGTACTGAACATTTTTCTTTAAATTCAGTTACTTTAAGAAAGCAAACATGTTTTCATGCCTAAAGAATGTAATAAATCATGATTACAAATTGATGGTTCTCAACCATGGCTACACATTAGTATCAACTGGGCAGTTAAAAAAAAAAAAAAAAAACACAGCAACTCAGTAGAACTGAGGTGTCCATAGTTTTTAAAAGCTCCCCAAATATTTCTAATACGCTACTAAGGTTGAGCGCCAGTGTCACAACAGAAACCAGAATCCCTTGCCATAAATAGAAGGTAAGGCCAACACAATGGCATGAAAGTGTAACCTGATATTGCTGCCTGTAGACAACTTGGAAGACTTGCTACCTCGTAAGAAAGGGAGATGTGACAGAAAAGTATTAAAAATGAGTACAAACCAAGCTTTAACAAATGTAATTAGGGAGATTGAATAAGCTCTGAAAAGGGAACCACTTTTCACCCACTCGGAGTCGACACTGTTTTTTTTTTTTAATTGTACTTCAGGTGAAGGCTTACAGAACAAATGGTTTCTCATTAAACAGTAGAACACATATTGTTCTATGACATTGGTTAACAACCCCACAACATGTCAACCCTCTAACTTTTCAACCTTTTTTTTT
>NW_004443999.1:9638842-9649276 GCF_000243295.1 Trichechus manatus latirostris
TTCTGGCCCTTGTCACTGGACTACTGTACCTCATTAGTCCCATTTGGTTTTACGGGGCTGTCCACTCCCAGGCTGAACGGTGAACCTCGGAGATAACTTCACCACTGAGCTAAAAGGGTAGACTCGACATTCTTGAACACACAACAAGTAGGAGGGTGAGATGTGGTGATTTCTGAAGTCCTTCTCAACTCTTACATTCTGTAGTTCTAAAATCAATCACTATCGCTTAGGTAATACCCAACAAGAACATACTGGGTGCTAAAATGCTGTGTGGGAGTGTGTCAATACACAGAAAGTGGAGATCCCAAGGGTGTGTGATAGACAAATGGACAGAGGACAATTAATTTGTCCAATCTTAATATCAATCTATTTCACTCTATGCCATAAGTTCCTGAAAAGATGGTCCACATAGAAATTAATGTAAATAAAGTCCCATTTTTAAAAAGTGCTTGCTGATGTAAAGAATCTCACAGTAAGTCCTTGTGTAAGGTAAGCCCTCCTCAGTGCATCTGTTTTGAAAGTTCACGCTTTCCTTGGAGTAAAACGCTTACAGCCTAGCCCTGGCACTCATCCAGACACTTCAATACAGAAAACAATGCCATAGCACTTAGCCCATACCAGCTAATGTTCTCACAAGTTTACTTGTATTAACTCATTTAATGCTCATAACAATCATATGACTGAGGTAGGTACTATTATTATCTTCATTCTACAAAGGAGGCAACTGAGGCACAAAAAGGCTCATGTCCAAGGTCACACAGGTAGTAATGGTGGAGTGAGGACTGACCCTCTGGTCTGACTCCAGAATCCACGCTCTCGATCTCTACACTATGCTACCTTCACATGCACTAACTCAGTAAACCCTCCAAAGAACCCTAGGAGAAAAGTATAGTCAATGTCCTCATTCTACAGTGAGGAAAAATAAAGTCTGGAGGAAGGTAAGGGCCATGTCTCTGGTCCCACAGTAGAGCTGGGGTTGAAAAGCCCTGGGTCTTGAGCCTGTGTTCTTACCCGCCATGATCTCTGGCCTCTCGACCTCTTCCCAACTTTGTCTGTGATCTTGGAAACGTGTACATTTTGGTCCTAGATAGAAATCAACCCCCATCACTATTTTGAATATTCCCCAGTTCAGAGATGCACAACATTTATTAGGTCATCAATTTAAGGGTGTCACGGGTAAGACTGCAAATGTCAGTCTAGTTATTTTCACATTGATCCTGGTAAGTGTCCTAGAGGGACACACATATCAAAACATAGTGTCCCTACTCTGACTATATATGCATATATAATGTGTTGCTGTTGTGTGCCACCAAGTTGATTCCGACTCGCAGAGGCCCTACATATATAACAGAATCACATTAATTTGGAATGTGAAGAATTAGGAGTAAAAAAGTTAAAACTTGAAGGGGTCTACATTTTTACAAAAGAATAACTAGGAAGAAATAGGAAATCAATTTCTAAAACAACTTTTTGTTTTAACTAAGTTATTTTGACAAAGCAGAATTTCCTTGGTTTATACTGCGTTTTACATCCCATTCTTCTATTTTCCTTCAGGATATTGAAAACTATACTCAGAAAGTAGGTAAAAAATGCTAGATTCTGACTTCTATCTTTTGGGATATATTTTCAATTAATAAAATTACGAAAGGATCAACTGAGTGGAAGCCACTATTTTACCTGAAGGAAAACAGAAGAATGGGGTGTAAAATGCAATATAAACTAAGGAAATTCTGCCTTGTCAAAATAACTGCAGATATCTGTAAAGACCCTATTTCCAACTATATTATTACACACATCTGTGGCCGTCGGGTCGATTTCGATGCATAGCAACCCACCTCCAACTATATTATTGCAACAGTCTCCTACAGGGTCTCCTGTTTATACCCTCATCCCCTACAGTCTATTCCCAGCCAGAGCCAGAGCCATCTCTCTAAGACATACATCAGATCATGTCACTTCTCTGTTCAAAACTCTTCAATGTGACCTCATCTCCTCCCACTCACTCATGACACTCAGTGACACCTAGGCAGGCATCCTCCCGCTACCAAGTCTAAGTCTCTGCACTGGCTATTTCTTCTTCCCAGAATAACCCTCCTCCAGATATCATGTCACTAATGCCTCATCTCTTTCAGGACATTGCTCAAATGCCATCTTCTAGATGAGACCTACTGTGGCCACGCTGCTTATCACTGCAACCCTCTCGCCTATTCCAATCCTGCTCCATTAATTTGTCACTTCATTTATCACCTTCTAACAGTATGTTACCCACTGATTGTGCTTATTGTTTACTGTCTCTCCCCGTCCCCTAGAAAGGAATTCCACAAGGGCTGTATTTTTGTCTCTTTTGTTCACTAATATATTCCTAGAATCTAGAACATTGTCCAACATGGAGTATGAGCTCCATGAATATTTGTTGAGTGAGGAGAGAGGGGCAAGGAGGAGTTGTTGCATCATCTCAAGACATGATTTAAGACAAGAAGTCACTTCCTCTTGCTAACTGAGAAGTCAGGAACAGAAACCTCTGCAACGCTCCGGGAGTGGGCCCAGCGGGTCCTAGGCGCTGACTGCTTCCGGAGAGGGAGGGAGTGGCTTCTTAAAGGTGTGTTTCGTCAGAAGTGGGGGGTGCGTGGCCCCTGTAGGTGGAGAAGAAAGGGGAGGCTAGGAAGGCTCATAGGCAGGCAGAAAGGTCCGGCCTGTGGAGCGTGTACGCAGGATGAGTCCTCAGGCACATCATAAACACCCTGGCTCTCTCTCTGCCATTACTAACAAGGCTCTGGGCAAAGACAGGCCATATGCAGGCAGGGAAAGAAACAGAAAAGACAGCGTTCCAGAGAGGGAGCCTTTTTCTATTTCGCAATACTTCTGACTGAACACACTTTACTTGTCTGCCAAAATCCACCTCCATGAGGATACAGAAGTCCTCTGGGACCCGGGGGACCTGCATGCAGCTATTATGTGCAGCAAAGCTGTGACAACATGTGAGACTCTCGGCCTCTGCCTCCTGCTCGTGCTGCATCAGGCTTCCCGAGATAAAAGGGGGAAGTCCGCCAACAAGCTGCTGGCAGGACGAAGATAAATTTATTATTTGAAAGCCTTTTGGGAAAAAAAAAATATTGAATCTTTCTTCATAAACAGTTCTTTTTATAACACAGTTGTGTTGAGATCATAGTCACAGTAATTTGAGATGTGTTTTGTCTTTCCTTTCTCTTTAAGGTGGTTGAAGAAATGGCAGTTTGCTCTAGTTATCTATGACTGAGTAACAAACAACGGCAAAACTTGGCGGCTTAAAAACTGTTTCATTATATCTGACACTTTAATGGGTCAGGAGTTCAGGCAGGGCTCAACTGGGCGGTTCTTTTGTTCCATGTGGCATCGACAGGTTGCGTGGCATCACTTGGCTGGCAGATGGACTGGTCAGGAGGGTCCAAGACAGTTCCCTTCACATGTCGGGCACCTTGGCAAGGATGCCTGGGCTTAGCTGGGACTGTCAACTGGAGCAACTCCATGTGTCCTCTTCAGCATGGTGGTCTCAGGTTAAACTTCTAAATGGTGCTCTAGGGTCCAAGAGCCAGTGTTCCAGTGAACAAGGCTGTGTGGCCTTTTATGACCTCTCCCTGGAAATCACATAGTGCCACTTGTGCTATATTCCATTGGTTGAAGCAGATACAATCCTGCCCGGATTCAAGAGGAAGGGACACAGACCCTACCTCTCTATGGGAGAGATTCAAAGTATTTGAGGCTGGGTTTTACAACCATCACAGAGTTGCTTCTAAGTTCACCCACACAGTGTATCTTTGATTTTCTGCCCTTTCCCCAGGTATCCAGTGGCCTTGAGCTTACTGGCTATGAAGCCCATTCTCCCCGGCCTCCCCTCCTACCCACTCCTCTATCACTCAGCCAGTACACCTTAGCTATCTACCAATGTCATGGTTTCGTTTTGTTTTTTGCCTGTCTAGCATCCAAGCCTCCTTCTTTTGGAAATGACACGTACATTTTCCTTTGGGGAATGACCTCCTTCCGTCTCTCAGTTCATGTGAGTGTGGCGGGTATATGACCGACACCTAGCCAATCAGAATACAACACCCTCTCTACCCAGCCACAATAATTGGTTCAAGGACTGATACATGGCTCAATAAGAGTAAATTCCAGTCCTTTTGCATGATTTGGAGAAGGAGAAACCATAAAGTAAGACTGGTATATAGGGGGTGGGGCTCCAAGTGAAAAAGGACCACCAGAAAGTAAAGCCAATGCAAGAGCAGAGTCAAGAGATAAGAGTGAGAAGAGGCTGAACCCTGTTGACATGGTTTACAACATGCGAAGCCAGCCTATCCCTAGGTTTTCAGTTACAGAGGCTGATCAGCCCCCTTTGTTGGCTTTCAACCAGACTGAGCTGGGTTTCTTACATGTGCAACTGACAGTCCTGACCTACATCCAGGGAACAATGAGAGAGGGCAATGCAGTATTATGATCAATGGATATAAAACACACTTAGAGGAATGAGCCTCCAACACTAGACCTGAAAGGCCATTGGGATAACTACCTTTGAACAGTAGCACCCAGATCAGCTGCCTTCAGGTTACACCATGCAGGTGGCAGCCTCCTGCACTATGTGTAAGAGCAGCACGGTTCAAGTCATCCCCCTGTAACTCGCTCCAAAATGCCTACTTCTTAGCCTCTTGAGTTAAAGAATATGGAGGAAAGGAGCATTGGCACAGGTTAGCCTTCAAATGCCACCTTTTCACACTAGGTGGCACTCCTGCGTCAGGGAGGCAGAAATCTGCAGGTTAATGAGTAAAATGATTGGAAGTAAGACCCTTAAAAGCCAAGTATTGGTGGTTTAGGTGGGATGAGAGCAAGAAGATAATAGAAGATGTGAGACTGCAAAAATCTGGAACAGCTACCATTTATTTAGTACTTCATCTGTAGCTAGCCCTGGGACGACCATGTTTTCTCCCATGGATTCAAATAAAATTTGACCTGGATGTCCATAAGAATTTAAAAATCTTGTTGAGAAGCCAAGACCAGCCTGAAAAAGCATTAAAGTCCAATATGAGTGAATAAATAACTAAGCATTAAATTTTGTGCCTCAGGCTAAAAGGGCAGTAGGAATCCCCATGGACTCAGTGTTAGAAACACCCAGAGAGCATTCAATTCAAGCTATTCATTTCACTGATGAGAAAACCAAGCCCAAAGGTTTGCATAACTATCTCCAGATCACAAAGGAGATAACTGAGGGCTGGGTAGCCAGGAAAGGGTTCACTGCAGACATAGGCCCTAGGCAGCAGCTTGACAACTGGGAGTGATTTTACAAAGTGGAATGGAATGATGTGAACTCAGAGGAGGACCACAAGGGAAAAGCCAGGTATTCACTCTTGAGGTCATATAAATTTTTGAAATTGGTTTTCAGCTGCGCTTAAATGACTTCACCACTGTGGGGGAATGATCCAAACAACCTCCTACCCTACTCATCTCTCAATAATTCATACTTCTAGAGCTCACAGGGAGAATGTCCTGTAAAATCCAGTATATGGTAGACACATCCTACAGTAATGGACATAAAAGGCAGTTTTGAAGCCCTAAATCACTATACAAACATTTATGTTATCATACAAGGATAACAACAATATTTATTATTATTAATGACCATAACTTCCTTACTCCTGGTTGCTAAACTGATGACCAATTAGTTGCAAACAACCATGGTGTAGCTCCCCAGCCTTGCTCTCACATTTCCTCTCTGGGTCCAATTTTTCCTCCAGGATCACTGCTCTGAGAATCACTGCAGATCATTTTTCCAAAGATACATTCATTTTCTCTAGTCCAAACTCAGTCTTGTCCTTTGGTTTCATTATTTATTGCCTATAGCTTTAGTTTTTCCTTTTGTGACAGAGCTCCTGCCCCTGATGAGAGTGGAATACTTCAGTATCATCTGTACATTTCATTAAGATGTGCTTCCAGGCTCCTTTGGTTCCCTAATGAACTTACTGACGGAGAGTCAGCCAGCAGTAACCCTTGAGGCAAAACATTGAGAGCACTGTCTAAATTGTTAAGTAGCCAGGAAAATGAAGGGCAGACAATCTGTCCAAAGAAAGGCTGCTTCTTCCTGTATTAAAAACACACACACACACACACACACACACATATATATATACACATTTTTACATAGTTTAGATTTTGTTCCCTTGGAAAGAAAATCATCTTATGCAAAAAATATGTTGAAAATATTAGACTTCTCTTATGGTATCAACATTCCACTTGATATCAGGCCCAAAACATAAGTAGTAAATTTTATAACGTGCACAAACACCAAAACAAAGGGTCCTATTTTGACTTCACATAGGAAAAAGTTAATCAAATTGTGGATGAATATCCATGATCCCAAGGGAGACATGGCCAATATGGGAAATAAAACAGGCTTGACAGATGTGCCTACAAAATTGCAGAAATGCAGTAAATGCCTGGGAAAAAAAATAAAAGCCTTCTGAATAATTTGGATCTGAATAGTCTGAACATATAGGGACCTGAATGCAACTGGGAATTAAAATCTGTAACAAATGCATCAGTTTGCTAAACCTCAAACTGAATTCAAATACAGTCATTTTACAAAATGGAAAAAAGACTTCTTTGTGACAGGATAGGCTGGGAAAAGCCTGCCAGCCAGAGAGAGGAAGCAAAAAGAAAATCTGTCTGTTTGGGCCTCAGCTCCAGGTGGAGAAAAAGGTCTCCCGTGGGAATCTGTAATCACAGACCTGTGTTCACACAGCATCAGGGTTTACATTTATTCTAACTGCATCAGCTGGGATCCCCCAAGCTACAAAACTGATGGAAAGTAGTCCCAATTTGGAGGCACTCTGGGGTGGCTGGCAGAAGCCAACACAAGTCTCACTGGACTAGCACACCTTCAAGCCAGGACCTTTAGGATTCCCACAGATTAAGATGGTCAACTATGAGCTTAAAATAAAAAATCGCAAAATGCCAAGGAAATAAGACTCTGAGCTAGAGTCAGCAAAAACAAGAAACTGCAAAACAGAGCATTAGAACACTGGAAGACATTAGATCTGAATCTTCAAATCCATAAAATAACCAACTTAAAAATGCCATTTATTTAAAGAAATAATAGATGGAACTAAAACATGAGCAAACAACAAAATACTTAACAAATGACCAAAGACATCTGAAAAAGCAGAAAATAGAATTCCTGAATATGCAAAATATATCTTCGCTAATCTTAAAAACTCAAAGGATGGTTAAATGGCAGATGAGATGCAGCTGAAGACTGAATTAGTGAGCTGAAGAAACATCCCAGGACATAGAACAGAGTGACTAAAAAATGAAAGGCAAATGAAGGGACAGTAGATAAAATGAGAAGGTCTAACATAGGTCTAACTGGAAATCAAAAAAAAAGAGACTAGAATGGACAGCCAACATTTGAAGAGATAACAGAAGAGAATTCCCCAGAATTGATGAAAGGCAAAAATTCTCAGATTCTGAAAGCACAACACATCTCAATTAGGGAGGGAGAGAAGAAGGGAAGTAGGGAAAGAAGGAAGGAAGGAAGAAAGCAAAGAAGGAAGGAAAGGAGGCACTTAGATATAGAATAGTAAAAATACAGAAAGCAAAGAGAGATTTTAAAGGCAGAGAATAGATCACTTCAAAGCAATGATAATTTGACTGACATTAGACTTTAACAGCTACAAATGGAAGCCAGATGACAGTGGAATAATAGCTTCAAAGTACTGTTAGGAAATAACTATCCATCTAGAATTGCGTACACGGCCAAGTTGTCATTCAAGAAATAAGGCAAAATAATATTTTGTGGAAACAAAAAAGGAGAACGTTAAATACAAACAGGTAACATCACCAAAGGAATTACTAAGGTATATATTTCATTAGAAAGGACAATTATCTTAAAACAGAGGTCTGAGATGCAAAAAGAAAAAGTAAAAGTAGAAATGGATATAAACAGGAGTAGAAATCTAAATAGTTAACTATAAAAACCAATAATAAAAAGTGTCTATTTGGGGGAGATCAGAACAAAGACCTATCTAAAATATTGATCAAAAAGATACAATGAGAAGGTTTGATCAGAGTTAAAATATTCTAATAAAATAATCTATTACTCAGGAGAATACAGGTGTTTATTAAATATATATTGGAAGGTGAGCACTTTAGTTTCCTAGTGCTGCTGTAGCAAATTAACACCAGCTTGGTGGCTTAAAATAACACAGGCATTTACTCTCTCACAGTTCAGGAGGTTAAAAGTCTGAAATCAAGGTGTCAGCAGGGCTATGCTCTCTCTCTGAAGGCTCTGGGGAAGAATCCTTCCTGGCCTCTTCCTAGCTTCTGGAGATTTCCAGCAACCCCTGGAGTTCCCTGGCTTGTAGCTGCATCCCTTCCTCCACCTTCACATGGCCTTCTTCTCTGAGTTTCTGTGTCTCCTTCTCCTTTCTCTTACAAAGCCATCAATCATTGGGTTTAGGGCTCACCCTACATCCAGGAAGATTTCATCTCAAGATTGATAACTAATTAAATCTGCAAAGACCTTATTTCCAAATAAGATCACATTCTGAGGTTCAACGTGGACATAAAGTTTGGGGGGACACTATTCAACCTACTACAACAAGTATGCATGTTAAAATATTCAGAGCAAATCACTAAAAGTCTGAAAATGAAAGGTTTAACTTCTCAAAAAGGTGGAGGAAAACTAATTTTTTAAAAAATTTTCAAGGAAGACAGGAAAAAAAATAGGCGGCAGCAGCATAGAAAAGAAAAAAAAAGCAGAAAACTGCATGGTAGAAATCATTTTTTAAACACAAGAAAATTAAAAAAGAGAAAGAGATTACATTTAAAAAATTAAACTCTAGTTACGTGTTGCTTACAAAGACACATATAAAACATAAAGACCCAGAAAAGGTGGGGGTGAGGAGGCGGGAAGAAAAGAAAATGGAAAAAGCTGTACTAAAACCAGACAAAATAGCCATTTAGTGAAAAGCATTTGGGATAAAGAGAGACCTTTTTATCTTGGCACTATGTAAGGAGGAGAAAAGAAAATCTTTGCAAATTTTTAACCACAGAGAGTTTGTTGGCCATGCACATAGCAATAAATTAATTTTGAAGTGGTCCCAGGTCTAGGTGTCTGGAGATGAGACTACATATTCTCTCTGAATAAAAATAACTTTGTTCCTCCAAGTCTCATGAATTCCCACAGACAAATATCCAAGGAACAGGGTTCATAGCCGAAAATCATGAAACACAAAAGGAACTCAGGCAGAGGAAGAATTACCACATTCAGAAAATAAGAATGCTTATTATTTCACGGGATGAGAGGCCTCTCTCAAAAATATAACAAAATATCCAACATTTACAGAGAAACAAAATTGAGGATATTTATTGCCAACAGATTCTCACTAGAAGAATTTCTAAAAGATGTACCCTGGACAGAAAGAATATTATCCCAGATGGAAGGTCTTAGATGCAAGAGGGAAGAGTAAACAAAGACACTGGTTATCTAACAGTCAATGGATTTAGGGCCCCCTACAAAGCCAGAATGATAGGGCAGCTTAGTTGCTTTCCTTTTTTGGCAATTATGAATCAGTCTGCTATAAACATTTGTGTGCAGGTTCTTCTGTGGAGATACATTTTCAACTCATTTGGATAAATCTGTAGGAGTACGACCGCTGAAGCGTATGATGAGTCTATGAATAGCTTTTTACGGTCAGCAGAGATTTTTGGCAGGTCTTGTACAGCAGTGATTTCAAAGTTGTACGAGTTAATGGGAATCTGGTGTGCAGCAGGTCCATGTTGTTGATGAAATGCTGCCCACCAGCTTTAGCCAGCAGCCACAATGCGAAGGGGACCACCATTGCCATAAGAACAAGGAAGAACCTAAGAAGACTGGGTCCCTGAGGCATGTCCAGGCTAACCTATAATCAAAAACTCGGGACTTGGGACCACCAGCCTTGGCATAACATTGCAATGGTCTCTGATCTTTCTGTGGTCCTGGGGATGGGAGCATAAGTTCCAGAAGGAATTTGCTAAGTTGATTTTATCCAATAATAGAAATAGTGACTAAAGCAAAAAGCTGATGCTGATGCTAGCCTCTAAAGAAAAAAAAAACCTTGGTAACACAATTTCCCACAGTCTTTTTTTTTAATTCCTATTTACATTTGATTTCATTTCTGCCTAAAAATATCCACCATGCATTCAATAAGAGAACAAATTCAGCCTTAAAATGTTCACAATAAAATGGAGTTTATTCAAAATAATACCCAAATATAATTATTCTGTATTATTTTAACAGCTGTGTATATTTAATGACATGGGAAATGTTTACCATATATGGTTACGTGAAAAACCTAAGATTCAAAACAATATGCACCATATGATCTCAATGAGAAGAAATGTATACAGGCGCGCACACACACACACACACGC
>NW_004443999.1:9649399-9673079 GCF_000243295.1 Trichechus manatus latirostris
ACCCACACCCACACCCACACATACACACACACACACCCACACACACACCCACACACACACCCACACCCACACACACGTATATAGAAAAAAGACCAAAAGGATATGCAGTAAAAAATCAATAATGTTCTCTTTGGCTGATGTGGTCATGGTTGTATTGCTTTTATCCTTTTTGTAGTTTTCTGAATTTTCCAAATTTTCTACAATGAACGTTTTGTTTTTGTAGTCAGACTCCCTAATTACCCAACTTCCTCTGCAAGACTTGTCCCTAAAAACTGGGTTGGTAGAAAATTCCTATGTGTGTTCATCTCTTGTCTTTAAAACATTCTGGCCACTTTGTATAATTGAGATCAGTGTCATCCAGCCCACGTCATATCACAGACCTGTCCCTCCACCTGTGAATGATTACTTCCAATTTACTAAAATATGCAATTTCCAACTTGGTACTTGTGAGAAGAAAGTACAGAATTTTCACAATCTCCTATTATTTGCACACATTTCAACTGCTTGGATGCAAAAAAATAAACATAAATTCAGTTCTAAATGAGTAAGAAAACAAGGCTTTCAACCTTGAAAAATTTTTAAGTGAATAAAAAATTAGTTTTAAAAAGTGTTCTCGCATTCCGGAGTCCTGGTGGCATGGTGGTTAAGAGCTCCGGTGGCTAACCAAAAGGTCGGCAGTTTGAATCCACCAGCTGCTCCTTGGAAACCCTATGGGGCAGTTCTACTCTGTCCTATTGGGTCGCTATGAGTCAGAATTGACCTGACCGCAACGAGTTTGGTTTGGTTTTTCTCACATTCTTTGTATACATGTGTCAGAGAAAGAGACACAGAGAAAGAAAAAATGAATATGAACATTAGGGATTCTCTCAGGTTATTAGCAAAGGTTGCAAAAATATTTTGGATTATGCATATACTGTCATCTATTTCCAGATCATCTCAGAGAGCTACTACATATGAGCCAATGACAGCAAATCCCTATACCAAAAGTATGCGACAAAGAGTCGCTAAACGGAGGTCAGAATGGGAAGAATGAGTGAACACATGTTAAAACAGCCAGGCTAACCTATGTCAGGTCTCTCTAAGCAACAGGATGGACTGGGGCCCTGACTGAGAAGAGCTCGCTGGGCAGAGCCACAAGTTAGCGGCCTACTCACCAAGTGGGGGCAGCTGGTGCCACGACTGTCACTTTTCCCTCAATCCAATGGTGGAGAAAGAAAAACAAAGTAAACTGAGTCGGGCAGAATTGCTAGACTGTCTTGAAGACCTGTGTGTACAAGCGCTTGGAGAGCCAGGTAGCTGGGCCTCACAAAGCCCTTGTTTGTGAGGGAGTATCCAAGCTCAGATGTTTCCAGAATCCATTGGCTGATGTTTTTTTAAACCCAGGCATCAGCAGCTAGAACAGGGCAACTTTTGGTGCCTATAAACCAACTCGGCTAATGGTGGGGCAACTCCCACCACGGCCCAGACCTTGGCTTTGGACAGGGCCTGACTGGTTAGGCTCCATCTACATCCTTTTCTCCTTCATTTAAGCCCTCTCAGAGATGCCCAGGTTAGAGCTGTGAGAATCTAATACTAAATGCTGACATTTGCTGATACTGCTTAGACCTATGTCTGGATTCCTACTGACACAGAATTCAGATTCACGGCAGGAATTTCAGCACAGTGGAAAGGGAGAGTGCCTGAGAAGTAGGTAATTCAAGGATTTTAAAAAGTTGTTTTAAAAAGTATGTATTTCTAAGAGTGAACAGGAGGCACCTCATGAAGTACAACATGCTGTTACTCTTTAGTTATTAAGACAAAAGAAAGTTCAGGAAACTCCAATCCCTTTCTATATCTGCCTAGTGGTCATGTCTCTGGGCGTTGCCCCTCTAATCCCTCCTGGGACTTCCACAGTCAGCTCTGCAGGCCCAGCAAATACACTGTACATGCTAAACAGCCTGAAAGACAGTCCAACGTTCAACAGCTGACGTAGAATGAAATGCAAGACAAAATCTACACTTAGCCCTCATCCTTGATTTCACCAAAATGAGAGAGTTCTTTATAAATTAAAGCTTTTTGCATAATAAATAACAGCTATTGTTAATAGAACACTTTAATCAGTTATGACGGGCATTTTACACACAATTGCTTGTTTCATCTTCATAACAACAGTTTTACAGATGGGGAAACTGGGCCTCAGAGAGGTTAAGTAAATGGCCCATGTGCCTATAACTAGCAAGCGGCAGAATGTGAATTCACTCCCAAAACCCAAGCTCTTTCAGCCATAATATGCAATCACCTCAGGCTACCATTGGATTTTAATGGAAACAAACTCCCTCCCATTCCTTTCTCACAAAAGAAAAATAAAAGTGGGGATGGGAGGGGTGCAAAAGGCTCATATACTTAAACACTTACAGAGCGCTTGCAGTGGGCAGGGAATACTCAGTCTAGGTGCTGAGGCTCTAAGCGTGACTATGTCAAGGCCGCCATCATACAGTAGCTCAGAGCCTTGTGGTCTCCAGGGGCTGAAGTGACCATGAAAAGGGCACATGGGAGAGGGAGGTCTCAGGTGGGCTTCGTCCACTTGTTTCGGTAACAGTTTGGGAGGGTGATGTGAGCCATCTTTATCTCCTGCAGCCCTCTCTTCCTCCTCTGCACAATTATTCCCTCTTCAGGGCTAAAGGGGTGATGTGAAATATAACCAAATCTATGGAATGTCTTCTCAGAGAAAGGCTTCTGCCCATAATAATCCCCACAGAATTATCCCCGAGAACCTGCTTTTAAAAACCCACATGCACACAGCAGAGGCTAGTTTTCAGTGCCTACCTCTGCCCAGACCCCAAGTTGAGTGGGATGGGAGAGAGGCCAAGCTCAGGGCACCCAGAGAACAGAGGCCAAGCTCTCCGCTCAAAATAAAATAAAAGTTCCAAACCTCTACAGAGTGACTCTGTTCCTCCCAGATTCCGACGTGCAAATAACATTTAATCTTCTGCTCCCTTCAGCTTTTAATCATTCCATGGGAAACCTCCTAACGTGATTGGGTTCAGAAAGTCTCCAACATATTAAAAGATGCCTAATCCTTTTAGTGTAAGGGATAATCATTTCAGAAAACTTCAGCACTAGCTTATGCTAAATGCAATTTCCTCTGAAGTTATTAGCCCAGCTGGAATGTGAATGTTCAGGCATTACTGGTGCCCTGGAAAAACTCACCAAACATTTCCCCTTCTCTGCTTGTATGTGACAGTCTCCCCTTTGGGTTACTGAGCATCTTTATGTATTATGAGCTCCTCTGCCCCCACTACCTTGCAGGTGTCACCTGAAAACATACGTCCTTTCTGCACCACCCAACAGGCACCTGGGAAAAGAGTTCTGAAGTCAGAAATAGGGTTAGCCTACTGTGGTCAAGAAGCAGCGGGAATGGATGAATTCTAAGGAAAGAAAGATTCCCTTCTTGTGCACGTGTGCCAGGGACAGTGGAGAGGAGCAATAGAAGCTTAAGAAAGAAAAAGACTCTAGTGTCACCTGAGAAACTGAACACACATGGACTGCCAGAAGAAAGAACCGATGGCGAGACTTTGGCTTGCTTACTTTGGACACGTGATCAGGGAAGACCAATTGCTAGAAAAGGACATCGTGGTTGGTAAAGTGGAGTGTTGGTGAAGGCAAAGGTGGCCCTCAGTGAGATGGATTGATACAGTGGCCAAAACAATGGACTCAAATAGCATCGACCAAGAAGATGACACACGACTGGGCAACACTTCGTTCTGTTATACATAAGGTCACTATGACTCAGAGCTGACTCAACAGCAACTGACAACAGCCTGAGAAACTGCAGGACATAAGGGTCAAGGTGAATTTTCCAAGAGTTTATTAAGAACAGATTGTTTCCAGGCCATGGCCAGCTAATGAATCTGGATATGGGGTGGGATTTCTTAACCTCACTCAAAACTGTGACAAATTTTTGTTCCATTGCCTTTCTCCAAAGGCATAAACAGAGCAGCCATCCTCAAGATAGAAGAGGACCTAGGATCCCACCAATTACAGTGTGTTCCCGGGGAAATGTGTGGACTGTTTAGGTAACTCTCCTTGAAACAATGAAGCACATCTAGGGAGAGAAGCTGCAGGCAAGGGGGTTTCCTGCCAGTGTTCATGGCTGAGCACACAGAGCACACAGACTGCCTAGGCCAAGAAGCAAAAGCCGGCAGCTCAGGGTGAAAAAACGACCACCAGCCTTTAAAACAGGTTTTCGCCAAGAGTGCAGGCTAAGTGTTGGTTCTTCCTTTATACAGAGTGTAGGTTCCTTTTCAGGAAGCAATTAGGCTGGCAGTCATTCACAGAACTACCGTATTTTTACTCAAATAACTCGCGCCTCCTACAGTGTCTTTCTGTAAGCGAGCTACGCTAATATATATTTTTTTACAGCAACACGTAAAAAAAATTGGCGTAGTGGCGATTATGAAAACATCTTGTAGGGTTGGGGGGAAGGTGGGGTCGGCAAATAAATGTAGAAGGTACACATTATTTGCGTTAAAATATGGTAGTGAAGATTTCTCAGCACTGTTCAGTTTTTTTCTGAGAATCAAAAAATGTGTTGGCTGTGGTTCGGCATGCTTGAACAAGGATTTTTTCTGAGATGGAGAGTGATTTACAGCAAAAGGATTAATCTTCTGCAGCTCTAAAGTGAGCAATTGACAAAGTTGAACTAGTGACATCACCAAGGTCCCTGGGTGGTGCAAACTGCTAACCTAAAGATTGAAGGTTTGAACCCACCCAGAGGCTCCATGGAAGAAAGGCTTGGCAATCTGCTTCCATAAATATTGCAGCCAAGAAAATCTTATGGAGCAGTTCTACTCTGTAACACATGAAGTCGCCATGAGTTGGAATCAACTTGACGGCAACAGATTTTTGTGCATGTGTTCGTGACGTCACCATGTGCTTTCAGGATGCAGACCACTGCATAGTGCCTCGTCTTGCGCTTCATATAAATATCAACCCTGGGAAAATGAATAAAGTGCTATCATTTAAATAATACAGCTTTCCCCGAAGCCTCAGCCTTGGAATCAGGGACAATTCAGCCGTCTCACATCATTGATGGGTTTGAACAAGCTGGGAGAACCACAGTTGAATCTCTTTGTCAAAAGGTATTGCCAATCCTGGCCCGTGACAGATCTCTTTTCTGTCATTTATGCAGGGTTCTAGCCTGAGCCCCAAGGATAACTGGATGACTTCCTCAGACTCTTTCTACACCCTTTGTGTCTATGATCTGTAATGGTAATACACAACTTAACAAACTTACTCCTTGCTGACTTTTTATTTTAATGTGAAACCTATAGATCAGAATATATGCTATAATCCTCCAATGACAGTTTAAAAAAAAAAAAAAACCAGCTGTTGTCAAGTTGACTCTGACTCATGGCAACCCCATGTGTATCAGAGTAGACCTCTGCTCCATAGGGTTTTTAATGGCTGGTTTTTCAGAAATAGATTGCCAGGTCCTTCTTCCGTGATGCCTTTGGTTAGATTTGAACTGCAAAACTTTTGGTTAGTGGCCGAGCATGTCAATCATTTCCTCTACACCCAGGGACTCCCAATGAAAGCTAGGGTTTATAAAAATAACATTTTATGGCCATAGGGTAAAAAAGAAGAGGAGGAGGAAGAAGGGGAAGAAAGAGAAGAACAAATTTCAACAGTAAGAGATTGCTCAGAGTCCCATTCTAATTCAGAACCAAGCAAGAAAAACATTTCTTCCAGTTGTAGAAGCGAATTTCAGTACAGTTTGATGCCAGCCCCACTTTAAAGGTGAATTTATATAAAACTCTCTGGAAATGAAGCAGCATTTGACTGTTCTCCCCATTACACTTCTTATCCCCTCTCTCACTACGTTCCAGAAAGTAATCATGTGGACTTGTGGCATGGGCCTGGACAAATCTTCCCACTGGCTTTCTCACTCTCCTCCAGCTCTCTCGAAGAATGACATTGTTCTTGCCCTTGGTCCCACAAAGCTGGCAAGCATCCTTCCTGCCCCGAGAGGCCAGGTGAGAACCAAAATGAGGCCTCTCAACCCAGCATGACACTCCTTCGAGGAAGGAGACATCAAAACTCTTCAAACTCTATTAAGGATAAACTTAGTCTGGGTCACTTTTTTTTTTTTTTTCTTTTAAGTCCACCTACCCAACAAAATCGATATATTTGAGGGGGTCCTGGTGGTACAGTGGTTAAGAGCTCGGCTCCTAACAAAAGGTTGGCAGTTCAAATCCAACAGTCACTCCTTGGAAACCCTATAGGGCAGTTCTACTCTGTTCTGTCCTAGAGGGTTGCTATGAGTGGGAATTGACTCAACAGTGACAGGTATCATTATATTTATCGGAACAGAAAAAGTTAATAAATTGCATAGCTTACAAATTACTATTTGAAATGCTTGCTTTGTGCCAGATACAGTACAATGTGTTTTTCACACATTCTGTCAATTTTCTCCTCACAACAACCCTATGAGATGAGCATCATTATTTCCATTTTATAGATGAGAAAACTAAAGCTCAGTTAAGAAAACTGCCCAAGGCTATCCATCCAGTAATCCCAAAATTCCCTCTTTCAACTTCAATGCCTCCCAATAGAGTAGGAGATTCCATGATGACATATATAGTTAAAAAAATTCAGAACTAGCCATAACCAAAAAAACCAAACCTGTTGTCATCAAGTCAATTCCTTCTCACAGCACTAGCCATAGTACTAGTATTTCCTGCACTAATTTTTTATTATCATTTAAATCAAACATAAGCTTAAATATTATTTACTATCTGTCTTAATTATTTAGTGCCGTTATAACAGAAATACCACAAGTGGATGCCTTTAACAAACAGAAATTTATTTTCTCACAGGCTAGAAGTCTGAATTCAGGGCGCCAACTTCAGGGGAAGGCTTTCTCTGTCTGTTGGATCTGGGGGAAGGCCCTTGTCATCCATCTTCCCCTGGTCTTGGAGCTTTTCAGCTCAGTGACCCCAGGTCCGAAGGACATACTCTACTCCTGGCTCTTCTTGCTTGGTAGTAATGAGATCCCCCTCCTCTCTGCTGGCTTCTCTCTTTTATATCTCTAAAGAGATTGTGTCAAGATACAACCTAATACTGTAGATTGAGTCCTGCCTCATTAACATAACTGCCTCTAACCCTGCCTCGTTAACGTCATAGAGGTTATGATTTACAACACACAGGATAATCACATCAGATGACAAAATGGTGGGCTACCACAAAATACTGAGAATCATGGCCTAGCCAAGCTGACACACAGTTTTGGGGGACACAATTCAATCCATAACACTATCCAATCTAATACTGACCCCTCTGAATGACGAGAAAATAGGAAATCATATCAGAAATGGATTATTTAATGACTACATGCTAATTATAGAATTTAAATGTTTATGACTGATAACATCATACACAAAAATGTTAGCTTAATACTGAACGTTAACACATAAAACTGCTGATTTCAGCAGTTGTATATGTAGCCAGAAGGCTTTAAGCATTGCAGAAATAGCACATTAAAAAGAAAAAAAAAGCATAATTCAATGGTTTAAAATTAGGCTGGAAAAAATGGTTAGCATCATATAAGTACTGACAGAAAGAGTTACAAATGCATTTGGATGGCTGAGCATCGATCAGATAAATGGTAGAGAAGGAAAACACTTCTGTGTATCTAGTATTAACAAAGTTTTAGTTTTTTGCTTTTTCTCCTGAGCACAAATTCTTTTTTTTTGGCTGATCTGGGATAAAATCCTATATAGTAGAAATAAAGAAAAAGCGTTTCACCATGCAACAAAAGCTTACACAGCATCGGTTTTGCTTGGGCATGTGGGATGTGTGGAGGCAGCATGGTGGACGAGGACCGGGAGGCAGGAGTAGACTCTGACAACCACCACCTAGCTGTGTGACCATGGGAGTCCCTCAACCTCTGAGGGTCTCAGCCTCCACCTCTAAACAAAGAGGGAGATTGACCATGAGCTGTTGGCTCTCTTCTGGTTCTAAAATTCTGTTTTTCCCATTAGATAATGTTAGTTTGTGACTGTAACATCCACGCACTTCACTCAACGTGGAAATCCAAGAACAAAGTCTGAGACCATGAAGAACCAGTCCCGGAGCTCAGCTCTGGGACACTGGTCACCCATCGGGAGCAATGCGAGTGAAATTAAGGAAATAAATGCTGAGCCACGGGGCAAAAGAAAGGCAAGGGCTGTAAGGATACAGGAAACAGGCTTCAAGGACTTGTTAAAATGATTTGCATACAGCTTTTGTCAGCAACTTTTCGGTACAGGGCCAGATAGTAAATATTTTAGGCTTTATACGCCTAAATTTTTACAACTACTCAACTCTGTCGTAGTAAGGAAGCAGTCAAAGACAATGTATAGAGGAACGAGTGTGGTTGTGTTCCAATAAAACTTTATTTACAAAAACAGGAAGAAGCTGAATTCAGCCCAGAGGTTGTTTGCCAACCTCTGAGATAGAGGATGAGTCAAAACAGCCCACAAAAGGCAGGCAGAGCTACAGAGCGTCCACTGATGACAGCTGTGAGCCAAAGCCTGTCCCCACATGCAGTCACCATGCACAGGCTCCAAAGGGAGGCCCCTTACATCTAACCTTGCCGGAAATAAACATACCACCCAGAAAGCAAAGGGGCACACGACGTTCACTTTAAACAAAGCCTGTTACCAAGTCTGGGATGTTTCCACAAACTTGGAAGTAATCTGGTCTGGGGATTTGTTCCAAATGTTGTCTCTCTCCTATGAATGTGGTGACTGTGACTACACAACACAAGGGGACGTGGGAGAAAAAAGATGGAAGATGAGGCATCTTCAATGTCATCTCTGTTTTTGAGTCTTTCAGAAAGACTGATGACCATTTCCAAGGAAGTGAGCTTGCACACTTATAATCTCACAATTAGATTTTCAACAAGCAGATCCACTTAAAACAAATCAGAAAGAATAGTGTTCACTTAAATAGGACAGGGCTGGATTTCTGAGGGCACAACAGTTGACTGAAATTTTCTAATATTTAAAGGAAAAAAAAGGCCAAATATATTTTGTTTTATTTACAAACAGTAGAGAAGAATTAAAAATAAAAACCCTACAAAGCATCTGTGGTTGTGCACACATCCTGTAGAATGTTTGACAGAGTCTTTTAAATTATATTAAATCTTAGCAGAGGAACTAACTGCTTGAACACTAAATTATTTTCTTGGATATCTGAAAATCGCTAGTTTGGAATATATTTAAACGGAAGGAGCTTAATTTACTTTCCAGAGAGCCAGTGCTTCAAACTGGTCTTAGCAAAGGGAGAATTTATGGACTCAGCTCTCAAAACATGAATTCCGGGTCATTAGTTTTAGTTCTTGATGGTCTGGAAGGGCATCTGGGCCTAATTATTTGCAAGTGTATCTAATGGGAAATTGTTCAGCTAATTAATATATTTTAAGAGGTCAGCATTGTTAGTGATGGAGCTATAAACATAAGGCTTATTATTTTGCCTAAAGAATGAAGTTCCTTATACACCAAATGTGAATTTCACTGCCATGAAATGTATGGTAGGCTTTCTCTACCATAGAAACTGCTCTAGGCTCAGTACCATAGATATTGCTGCAGTATTAGTTTATACTAACGTGACTGTAAATTTTGGTTACGGAGTGTAGAGAGGGCCAGAACATCTGTCTCAGGATGCCCCAGCCCCACAGGCCACCACTGTACCTACCATTAGCTAGGCCCAGAGATGCCATCCCAAGAGGCAGAAAAATGATTACAGCTGGAAGGACGAATCTGGGGTCTTAGAAATGGTTTCTGGCTTCTATGACTCTTCTGGAAAGGCGGGGGACAGGGCGAGGGCTGGAAATGAAACGTCAGGTGTCTTAGTTATTTAGTTTTGCCATAACAAAAAATGCCGCAAGTGGGTAGCTTTGAAGAACAGAAATCTATTTTCTCACAATTCTGGAGGGCATAAGTCTGAACTCAGGGCATCAGCTCTAGGGGAAGGTGTTTCTTTGTCTCTTTTGGCTTCTAGTAGTTGCCAGTAATCCCTGGTGTTCCTGGGCTTGTAGATTCTTCTGCCTCTGTCTTCACATGGCCTCTTCCCTGGTGTGTGTCCGTGTCTATTCTGCTCTTTTTTATAAGACACCACTCAGAAGGGATGAGGCTTAGGACCCACCTTACTCAGGTATGGTCTCATTAACATAACAAAAAAAAACCCATATTTCCAAATAGGGCCATATTGACAGGTACAGAAAGGGATTAGGACTCCAACAAATATTTCTGGGGGGACACAAGTCAATCTGTAACACCTGGAGTGCCTTTGATTAATGAAGAAGATTGCTTTTTCTGATTCTTTGGGTTATTTGAGTTTTAAAACTCCTGACACCAATCTTTAGGTTTAGCAACATAATATGCTTAAAAAGAAAATACAATAAAGTAAGAAAACATTAAGGGTATGTTAAAGGCCCCTTTTATCTTTGGTTGTAAGGAGGCCACATTATAGTTATTGAGGGCAGCACATAACAGAGGCTAAGAGTGTAGGTTCTGAAGGCAGACGGCCTAATTTTGAAACTACTCTGATACTTCATTTATGTGACCACTGGCAAGGTTCTTAACATCTCTGTGCCTCAGTTTACTCATCTATAAAATGTGGATAGCTGTAATACCTCAAATAGCTTCTGCAATGATTAAATGAGTTAAGACATGTACAGAACACACAATGGGACCTGGCACACAGCAAAGATGCCTGATCTTATCTAGCCTTTATTGTAAATAATCATGTTCCATGAAATGATACTCAGAGCTGTATAATCAGAAAAACCCGAACACCCGTTGCCGTTGAGTCGATTCTGATAGCAACCTTATAGGATAGAACAGAATGGCCCCTTAAGGTTCCCAAGGCTGTAATCTTTATGGAAGCAGACTGCCACATCTTTCTTAGCAGAGCAGCTGATGTGTTCGGATCGCTGACCTTTTGGTTAGTAGCCAAGTGCTTAACCACTGTTCCACCAGGGCTCCTTATCAGAAAGGCTTGGCCAATTTCTATTTCCATCAGCACCATATCAGTGCCCACATCACCACCAATAATCACCTTTAAAAATGGAAAAGTAACCTGAGTCGTGCAGGCCACATGCTCCTCTGCCTACCCTCCACGCCCATCACAGAGTTGTTCAGGAAATGAAATCCCAACTTACAACATCCTCTGCCCTCCTTGGAGAAACATTCCACGTAAATATGGAGGATTGTGTTACTGGAGAAATTTTATAAGGAAATGGGCCCTCCCACACTGAAGTTGGAGCACATTCCATAAATGCTCTTAATGCATTAAAATTAAAAGAGTTTACAGGACTTCTCTGCAGGAACCAATTTTGAATATGAGAAGCCAGTACAGACACCGTTAAGTTCAATGCCACAGATGTCTTAAGTGGCTTTCTAACAACCAAGTAATTCTTGGAGGTGCTGCTTTATGCCTTCTAACTCGGGCACTGGAAGGTGGAGAGGGGGCAGGCAGAAACAGATTCCCAGCAACTCTAAGGGTTTACAAGAAGTAACTTGGTTGCAATTTTAGCTATTTTTATTCATTGTATGCCAAAATGGAAGAAAGAGGGAAAATGTCATGGAACAAAATTCATCAAGTCCATGTAGTGTGAAGCCGGAAAGAGAACCATGCCCAAGGTATGCCTGGCCACAAGGCCTTCTGGAGCTTAGTGCCAGGGAAGCACAGCTGGGCCTTGCCCTGGTGTCCACTGACACAGAGCTGTGTTCTATGAGCGCAGAGGAAATGGAAAACCCATTCTGAGTAGACTGAGTCAGAAACGTCTCCCTTTGCCAGCCATGAGCTGTAGGATCAAACGTTTAGACACAAGCTGCCTGGACCACAGTTTGCTTATCTGTAAAGCGGGAGGGGGGGTGTATATGGATTAAGCAGAGCTCAGAAGCCTCCCCTAACTCTAAGTTCCTGTGACCCTGAGTCCCTTTATCCCTAGTACCTCCCTACTTAAAGAAAATTATCTCTTGGCCAAGCCAAGCTAGTTGCCATTGAGTTGATTCCATGAGTGTGTCAGAGTAGAACTGTGTTCTGTAGGGTTTTCAATGGCTGATTTTTTCAGAAGTAGACTGCCAGGACTTTCTTCCAAGGTGCCTCTGCCAACCTTTTGGTTAGCAGCGGAGCACATTAACTGTTTGCACAGACAGGGGACCCCCTTCTCTCTTTAGCTGTGTCCTTAAAGCCGAGTGGTAGGTAATGAAGACGTCTACTTCAGCTGCCTGTCCTGAGCTCAGGACCTCTGTGTAGAGTTGTACAGCTGTTCCCTGTATACGGGGACCTAGCTGAATGAGCTATTGGGGCTGAAATCCAGCCTGCACACCCCTCTGCATCAGCCTAGAGGAAGGGGTGCCCCTTTCCAATTCAAACACAAGCATCCTACAGATTAACTGCAGCCTTATCTGGAAACACAAACCTTTGCAAACACAAAAAGCATAAAACTACATAAGCAAGCAAATGATCATTCAGTCCAACACATGAGTTAAAAAACATATATAAATATACACACACACAAAAACAAAACAAAACAAAACATATGCACCAAGGAAGAAACTTCCTCTTATAGAGCTCTAGTTCTCACATTTTACACATCCGTCTTATCTATCAAGGAAAATACGAGTTTTTGGTACTCATTCTTAGCAGACTGTATTCCAATTCCAAAACACCAACTTTAGTTGCTCCTTTCAGAATATTAGATAAAAAAATAAAACAGTTGCTGTCAAGTCAACTCCAACTCAGAGCGACTCCATGTATGTCAGAAAAGAACTATGCTTCACCGGGTTTTCAATGCCTGATTTTTCAGAAGTAGATCACCAGGGCTTTCTACTAAGACGCCTCTAGGTGGACTCCATTGGCTGCTAACCGAAAAGTTCAGCAGTTTAAATCCACCAGCCACTCCTTGGAAACCCTATGGGGCAGTTCTACTCTGTCCTATAGGGTTGCTATGAGTCAGAATCGACTCGGCAGCAAGAGGTTTGGGTTTTTTTTTGTTTTTTTAGGTGGACTTGAACTTCCAACTTAACCATTCACGTATGTTTGTGCAGACGGCAAAGACTTTTTGAGCCCAAGATTAAGCACTTGGTACATACAAACTATTTGAACTACACAAGATAAATAAAGTACAAGTTGCCAGCTTTGACATTTCTATGTGTGTTCTTTTTACCGCTTCCTTCCCCAGCGAAATTTATATACAGTAAGGTCTACCTGAGTCAGACTCTGTCCCCATTTCTGCTTCTACAAATCAAAAAAGAAATTTGTTTTTCAAAGACAGTATGAAGTAATCCAAAAACTCCTCCTAAAATGCTTAGAAAACTAGATTCACAGAAGTAATCAGCTGGAACTATGCTCTCTTGTTGGAAGAACTTTATAATTCCTTGGCCAAAAGGTCAACCACAGATTTACAAATGCTTTTTTAAAATTTTTTACCCAGACATCTCATCCCAATACCTGGCAGGCTGAGGGATGAAGAGGAAATGTATAAATAAATACATCTTTACAAACTATATCCTCCCATGACTACTCGATCATGGAGTGGGTTTTGTCTTTCGTTTTTTTTAATGTGTATTTTCCCCCCTGGACCAAAGCTATTTTCCCTGGAGACTTTCCAACAATATACTGCTAACGTACTCCCATTGTGGAATTCATGTGGAAAATTTTGCAACTTAAGAAAACATCTCAGACATCTATTGGGCGTCTCCGTGGGCCTGCAGACTGGAGACCAAAAACACACAGTAAATATTTTTTGGTCTCGCTCCAAAGGAGTTTAGTGATTTGTCTGATTGAGCTTATGTGTTTATAACCATTTACTGAATAAGTTAGGACACTCTGTTCACATGTATTTGGGTTGGAGTTGAGGATTTGGAGGTTCAAGCATACCCAGCTCCTGACTTAGAATGGGAGCTCGATAAATATCGTTGAACCAATGAAAGTTTCAAGTCTTCTACTCATGAGCTGACTGAGCTGATGTAAGACATTTACATTCCTTGAGCTTTAATTCTAGGAGCCCTGGTGGTGCAGTGGTTAAGCGTTCGGCTGCTAACCAAAAGGCTGGCAGTTTGAATCCACCAGCCGCTTCTTGGAAACCCTACAGGGCAATTCTTCTCTATCCTAAAAGGTTGCTACAAGTCAGAATCGATTTATTGGCAACGGGTTTGTTTTTTTGGGTTTTGAGCTTTAATTCTACAACTAAAGAATGGGGCTCACACTTGATTCATTCACCAGATATGAGTGCCTCCTCAGTGTCAGCCACTGTGGTAGGAAGGGAAAGGTGAAGACAACACACAGGTTTCCTTCCTGACTGTGTTAATAGCCTAGAGGAAAAAATTAAATTAATAATCGCCCAAATATATAATTATAAAATGTGATAACTGTATGATGACATAGAAGCTATGGGAATGTATAAAAGTGGGGCTTACTTTAGACAGCAGGTTCAGGAAAGTCATGACATTTAATCCTAGTCCAAAGCACAGGTAGGAGTTGGCCAGGTAGAGACAAGTGAGTCTTGGCAAACAGAACAAATGCAGAAGCCCTAAGGCAAGTTTGGGGGAAATTAAATCAGATCTAAATACAAATACAAGGTTCTATCACAAAGGTATACTGTCATGGATTGAATTGTGTCCCCCAAAAAATGTGTGTAGCAACTTGTCTGGGTCATGATTCCCAGTATTGTATGATTGTGTTATCCGATGTGATTTCCTTATATATTGTAAACTCTATCACTATGATGAGATTATATGTGTTGTAAATTCTATCACTGTGATGAGGTTATACTGATGAGGTTGACAAGATTAGATAGTGTCTTAATGCAATCTCTTTTGAGATATAAAAGACAGAAGTGAGCAGAGACACATGGGAACCACCAAGAAAGCAGTGCCGGGAGCAGAGCACGTCCTTTGGACCTGAGGTTCCTGTGCAGAGAAGGTCCCAGACCAAAGGAAGACTGATGACACAGACCTTCCTCCAGACCCAAAAAAGTGTTCCCCTGGAGCTGATGCCCTGAATTTGGACTTGTAGCCTACTGGACTGTGAGAGAATAAACTTCTCTTTGTTGAGGCCATCCACTTGTGGTATCTCTGTTATAGCAGCACTAAATGACTAAGACATATATGATAGCAGAATGAAAGCTATAGAATGGCTCCAAGTTCAGTGTGTTTAATTTTAAAAAATGAATGAATGAATGACTTTAATTAAACAAAGATTTACTGAATAGTTCCCATGTGCCAGGTGCCAGGTGTGGTGCTCAGGATGCAAAGGAGGATAAGATATTGTTCCTACTGCCTTGGAGCCCATAATCGCTGGGGGAAAAGACCTTCAGTGAGAGTAGATCACATCCATGTTTTAATAAAAGCATGACAAGAGCAATGTCGGGCACAGAGGAGGAAACTGGTGTTTTCCTCTGGTGTGGTCAAGAAAGGGTGCACAGAGCAGGTGATATCTGAGATGTTTTAAGGATGACAGGTAAGTTATTTGCTGGAAGAGCAGGAAGGGCATTCCAAGGGAAGAAGGAATATCAGGTTGAAAATATGTCCCGATTCACCTGGGACAGTCCCAGTGTTTGCCTATTATCTTGATGCAATTCTCAATTAACACCCCTTTCATTCTCAAAAGTGTCTTGACCAAAAGGTCGGTGGTTCAAATCCACCAGCTGCTCCACAGGAAAAAGATGTGGCAGTCAGCTTCTGTAAAGATTACAGCCTTGTAACTGACTTGATGGCAGTGGGTTTGGCAAGTCCAAAATCCATAGGGCAGGCCAGCAGGCTGGAAACTCAGGCAAGATTTCTATGTTACAATCTTGAGGCAGAATTTCTTCTTCTCCAGAAATCTTCAGTTTTTGGTCTTAAGATTTTCAACTGACTGGATAAGACTCACACACATTATTCAAAGTAATCTCCTTAAAGTCAACTGATGTAGATATTAACCACGTCTGCAAAATACCTTCACAGCAACACCTAGATTAATGTTTGACTAAATAACTGGGTACTCGAGCCTCCCAAGGTGACACATTAAACTACCCATCACACCACCCCATCTGAGACACCCCCAACAAACATACAACCCTAAATAAAAAGAATGGGGGTAGAATAGGGTTAGCATTCCTAAATACCTTCCCCTTGGCTCTCTCTGTTAGGGAATCCATCTACTGTATAAGGCCAGTAGCTAAAGACAGCCTTTGACTCAAGTAATATTGCACTGCAATTTTCTCCTCATTGTTTGCCTGGTAGCAGTCACACACAGGGCCAAAGCCGTTCCATGCATCAGCCGACCACCTTATCTCTTTCTCTGAACACCCAGACCTGCTCTGCAAAGGTCTGGTCTGGGCCCGGTCAACAAGGTGCTCCCGCAGATGGAAGCTCACTCAAGGAACAGGCAAAAACCCCTCTATTTACAAGCTAGTAACTGTTTTCAGGAGTCAGAGGAACTTCCCTGTCTCAGCACTTAAACATTATCTTATTGGTTATGGTACAGAAACATGTTGACTTCTGCTCTGTTTACCAGCATTAAAGGCCTCCGATGGTTAACAGCAACAAAAATTCCAGACTAGATGGCTGCTAATGGTGGGAAAGAAAGAAATCCACAGGGTTTTTTTTTTTTTTTAATCCTATTTTAAATAAGTGTCAAAATCATTGTTGAATTTACCAGATGAAGCAATCTAATGTGGAAATTCTTCAGAGAGTAGGCGTACCATTTTAACCACCAATTAATCTGGTTATACCTCAACACTCATGGGAATATTTGGTATCACTCCACTTTGTGTAGACAACAAAAAAATGTGATTTTCTTCTGAAGGCAAAATAAAAGCAAACTTCAGAATGTCAGGGGGCATTATACTCAAGAGTAGAGAAGTGTTTATAGATCTGAGTTAATTTATATACCCAGGCCAGGCTCTTTCTGGTTAAGTGGTTCCCACTGAAAAGTGTATTGCTCACTGGGAGGCCAAGTAAATGGCTCTAGTGAACATCTCCTTGCTATGCAGCTCTTACATCAGCTGAGAAACTTGACTCAACCGAGTAGGAACACCAGCTTATGGAAAAGGGGGACAGGGTGAAAGAAGGGTGCACTCCTTTCTTTTGAAGGACAAGACTCAGAAGCGTTATATTTTTTATTATGATTAACTTCTTTATGCCACAACTAAAAATAAAAAAATGAACTCTTTCATAGGAATAATTTCCAATCAATATATCCAAGGTAACAGGCCCTTTCCTCTTCAAAATGGGGGAAGGAATAAGAAAGTAGGAAATCAACAATGACTGAGACAAAGAGGTATGGGGAAGGGTGGAAAGGGTGATGTGTGAATCCGGAGATGCTCTCCTCCTCTGCGGTGCAGTGAATTACTTAATATGGCCCTTGTAGCCACAGTCTTTGTAACTACCATCAAATGACTGTGTAGGACTATGCAAATGAGGTGCTTATGGCTCACCAAAGGGACTGGATAGATTGTTAATAATGTAAATAAGGTGTGTGACACCCTTGTGGGGGTGGGATCATGCAAATAAGGTGTATGGAACCCTAATGAAGGGATTGGTCAGTTTTGCCATCCCACCAGGCTTAAAACAGAACCAATTTCAGAACAGAGGGGTACTTACCACCACTAAGAAGAAGAGACAGAAGTGGAGCGTGTACTTTGGACCCGGGATCCGTGTGCTGAGAAACTCTTTGACCCAGGAGACAGACAGAGAGAGCTGTAACTCCGTAGATGGCAAGAGACCATGAGAAGCAGCAGCAGAAAAACAGTGACAGCAGAGTCAGCAGAACCAGGAGACCAGCAGGAGACAGTGTGGTGGGCTTCCCAGCCCACGGAGTGAGAAAGCTAAGCACCTTCAGGCAGGAGGCTTGCTGACAGAGTAGGGTGTCTCTGTGCACTTATTGGCAGAGCGAAAGAGCTTTGTAACACTTACTCGAGCAGAGCAGAGGCCAGGCCACCCAAGAGGCCTGAGGGGCCGGGGGCCAGAGAAAGGCCTGCCTGCAGCACAGCTGAGAAGAGGCTTTCCTGATCCAAGAACTATATCCTGACCATTCCTGAACCTGAATGGTAACCTATTACTTCCCTGATAAACCTCATAACTGTGAATATGATCTATGAGTTCTGTATGGCTATTGCAATGAATTATCAAACCCAGTGGAGAAGTACAGAGTGCCATGGGAAGGACAGCTGGTGTCAGAACTGCTAAAAAGGGAGGTGGGGCCAAGATGGCGGAGTAGTCAGACACTTCCTGTGGACCCTCTTACAACAAAGACCTGAGAAAACAAGTGAACTGATTGTATATGACAGTCTAGGAGCCCTGAACAGCAAAGGCAAAGTTGAGGAACAGGACTGAGCAGCGGGGGGAGGTAGAGACGGTTCAGAAGCAGCGAAGAGTTGTCAGACCTGATCTGTCGGGAGCCAGCCCCCTTCAGGCTGGATTAGCTGGCATGCGTGATGAGGCAAGCAGTGGTGCTCGGGAGGCATCTTCCACATCGGGAGAGACCCAGCGGCAGAGAGTCTACTCGGATATCCAGGACCAGTGAAATGTAGCACTCAATCAGCTAAAGATAAGTACTTGCATCTGGCCTACGACATGGATCAAAAAACACCTCATTTTGGAAAAACCTCTCTCCCATTTACCTACCCCCACCCCACTCTGCACTGGGTCACAGGCCGACTTCAGTGATTGTTGAGTCCCCTGGGCCGGAAGTAGGACCCATCATGTGCCCTGAGCCATTCTCCTGGTCTTGGAGAGGGAACAAATTAACAAACAGGGAAAAAATAAGCTGCTAGCTCCCCTAAGCCAGGAACTCAGGGTTGGCACAGTTCTTTTGCCTAGGCACAGCATGAGGGGTACATGGACTCTGAATGCCTTTCACCCCTGCATAGACGTATGTGGGCCTATTTCAACAGCATAGGCCCTCATTAACACAGTACAACAGGGTATATACTTGAAGCCTAACTTCAACTGTATCAGCTATATGGTGAAGTGGCATGTCCGTGACATTTGACATCACTCTGCCCATTAAGCAGTTTCCTCACCTGACCACATCAGGGGCCTGAGGACTGGTAGATCCATCCATGCCACCTAGCCACCTGTAACAGGGGTCCAAGAATAAATGGTGCCCCCCAGTCTTTACAGTCAACAGCACTGGGTGCTCATAGTCTGGCTGCAAAATCCACCCACCTATGCACTCTAGGGAACAGGGACACACTTTCCTCCCAAACACTCAGGGGCAGTCATCAGCCTGCTGCCTTACTCAGCGCGTGGACCCCTACTGCAGCCAGATACCTGTGCCTACACCAATCACCCATGCCTGTCTAGGACTGTAGGTGAGAGCCTGCACCACACACTTGGTGACCAACTACCTGGACACCTGAGCTGAATCCATACAAGAAAAGTTAACAGACTCCTGGGCTCACATACTTAGTAACAGATTTAATGCCCTGGTGACAGGATGTTAGAGGTTCAAAGGTGCCAATAATCAAACTAGCTCACATAAGCAGCCTATTTGAGCATATCAAAACAAAACAAAACAAGAAGCTAGGATACAGTAAGCAAACATAAAATAAATAAATATAACAACTTATTGATGGCTAGGAGACAACAGTCAATAATATCAAGTCACATAAACAGGCAGACCAAGATGGCTTCAGCAAGCTCCCAAAATAAAGATCCAATAAATTTTCCATAGGAAAATAATTTCTTGGAATTACCAGGGCAGAATACAAAAAATTAATATACGGAACTCTTCAAGAGATCAGGTAAAATGCAGAAAAAGTCAAAGAACACACAGACAAAGCAACAGAGGAACTTAAGAAGGTTATTCAAGAGCATAATGACAAATTTAACAGGCTGCAAGAATCCAGAGAGACAGCAATCAGAAATCCAGAAGATTAACAATAAAATTTCAGAATTAGAAAACCCAATAGAAAGTCATAGGAGCAGAATTGAGGCAGTAGAAGTGAGAATTAGTGAGGTTGAAGATAAAGCACTTGACACCAACTTATTTGAGGAAAAATCAAATAAAAGAATTTAAAAAAATGAAGAAACTCTAAGAATCATGTGGGACTCTAGCAACAGGAATAACCTACAAGTGACTGGAGTACCAGAACAGGGGGGGATAACCGAAAATACAGAGAAAATCATTGAAGATTTGTTGGCAGAAAACTTCCCTGATATAATGAAAGACAAAAAGTTATCTATCCAAGATGCTCATTGAACCCCACATAAGGTAGATCCCAAAAGAAAGTCACCAAGACATGTTATAATCAAACTTGCAAAAACCAAAGATAGAGAGAGAATTTTAAGAGTGGCTAGGGATAAACGAAAAGTCGTCTACAAAGGAGAGTCAATAAGACTAAGCTCGCACTACTCAGCATGAACCATGTTGGCAAGGAGGCAATGTGATGACATATACAAAGCCTTGAAGGAAAAAACTGCCAGTCAAGAATTATATATCCAGCAAAACTGTCTCTCAAATATGATGGTGAAATTAGGGCACTTCCAGATAAACAGAAGTTTAGGGAATTTGCAAAAACCAAATGAAAAGTATAAGAAATACTGAAGGGAGTCCTCTGGTTAGAAAATCAGTAACATCAGATAACAACCCAAGACTAGAACACAGGACAGAGCAACCAGATATCACCCAGATATGGAAGTCACAAAAATAAATCAAAGCTAAAACACTGAAAATAGGGACACAGATATGTCAACATGTAAAAGATGACAACATTAAAAAAAAAAAAAAGAGGGACTAAAAAATGTAGACATAGATTTTTTTCACATGTTGAGGAAATCAAGGCAATATAAAGAAATAAAAAACTGAAAAACAGGGATAACTATTAAGGTAACCACAAAGGAAACTAACAATCCTACACATCAAAATAAAAAACAAGAAAAATATAAAGACTCAGCAAATACAAAATCTACAACAATGAAAAAGATGAAAAAACTACATAAAGAAAAATGACTTAGCACAGAAAATTAAGTGGAACAAAGAAACTGTGAACAACACACAAAAAAAGACATCAAAATGACCGCACTAACCTCATACCTAACAATAATTAAGCTGAATATAAATGGAATAAATGCACCAGTAAAGAGACAGAGAGTGGCAGAATAGATAAAAAAACACGATCCATCTATATGCTGCCTACAAGAGACACAACTTAGACTTAAAGACACAAACAAACTAAAATGCAAAGGATGGAAAAAAATATACCAAGCAAACAACACTCAAAAAAGAGCAGGAGTGGCAATATTAACCTTTGACAAAACAGATTTTAAAGTAAAATCCACCACAAAGGATAAGGAAGGACACTATATAATGATTAAAGGGTCAATACACCAAGAGGACATAACTATAATAAATACTTATGCACCCAATGACAGGGCTCAAAAATACATAAAACAAACTCTAACAGCACTGGAAAGAGAGAAAGACAGCTCCACAGTAATAGTAGGAGATTTCAACACACCACTTACGGTAAAGGACAGAACATCCAGAAAGAAGCTCAGTAAAGACACGGAAGATCTAAATGCTACAATCAACCAACTTGATCTCATGGACATATACCGAACACTCCACCCAACAGCAGCCAAGTATATGTTCTTTTCCAACGCACGTGGAACATTCTCCAGAATAGAAAACATATTAGGCCATAAAGCAAGCCTTAACAGAATCCAAAGCTTCAAAATATTATAAAGCATCTTTTCTGACCATAAAGCCATAAAAGTAGAAATCAATAACAAAAAAGCAAGGAAAAAAAAATCAAACACATGGAAACTGAACACCTTGCTCAAAAACTACGGGTTACAGAAGACATTAAGGATGGAATAAAGAAATCCATAGAATCAAATGAGAATGGAAACACATCCTATCACAACCTTTGAGATATAGCAAAAGCAGTGCTCAGAGGTCCGTTTATAGCAATAAATGCACACATCCAAAAAGAAGAAAGGGCCAAATTCAAAACATTAACCCTATGACTCTAACAAGTAGAAAGAGAGCAGCAAAAGAAGCCCTCGGGGGCCAGAAGAAAGGAAATAATAAGAATTAGAGGAGAATTAAATGAAATAGAGAATACAAAAACAACTGAAAGAGTTAACAAGACCATAAGCTGGTTCTTTGAAAAGATCAACAAAATTGATAAACCATTAGCCAAACTGACAAAAGAAAAACAGGAGAGGAAGCAAATAACCTATGTAAGAAATGAGATGGGTGATATTGCAACAGATCCAACTGAAATTAAAATCAGAGGTAGAACAACTAAATAAACTTATAACAAAAGAAGAGATTGAAAAGGTGATTAAAAAACTCCCAACAACAACAACAAAAAAGCCCTGGTCTGGACAGTTTCACTGGAGAATTCTACCAAACTTTCAGAGAAGAGTTAACACCACTACTACTAAAGGTATTTCAGAGTATAGAAAAGGATGGTATACTCCCAAACTCATTCTATGAAGCCAGCATAACCCCAATACCAAAACCAGGTAAAGACATTACAAAATAAGAAAATTACAGAACAATATCCCTCATCAACATAGATGCAAAAATCCTCAACAAAATTCTAGCCAATAGAATCCAACAACATATCAAAAAAAATAATTCACCATGATCAAGTGGGATTTATACCAGTTATGCAGGGATGGCTCAACATTAGAAAAACAATCAGTGTAACTCACAAAATAAATAAAACAAAATACAAGAACCACATGATCTTATTAACTGATGCAGAAAAGGCATTTGACAAAGTCCAACATCATTCATGATAAAAACTCTCAGCAAAATAGCAATAGAACAGAAATTCTTCAACATAATTAAGGGCATTTATACAAAGCCAACAGCCAACATCATCCTAAATGGGGAGAGTTTGAAAGCATTCCCCTTGAGAATGGGAACCAGACAAGGATGCCCTTTATCACCACTCTCATTCAACATTATGCTGGAGGTCCTAGTCAGAGCAATTAGGCTAGAAAAAGAAATAAAGTGCATTCAAATTGGTAAGGAGGACGTAAAAGCATCTCTATTTGTAGACGATATGATCTTATACAGAGAAAACCCCAAAGAATCCACAAGAAAACTACTGGAACTAATAGATTTCAGCAAAATACAGGATAGAAGATAAACACACCAAAATCAACTGGATTCCTCTACACCAACAAAGAGAACTTCCGAGAGGAAACCACCAAAACAATACTATTTACAATAGCTCCCAAGAAGATAAAATACTTAGGAATAAATCTAACCAGGGATGTAAAAGACCCATACAAGGAAAACCACAAGACACTATGCAAGAAACCAAAAGAGACCTGCATAAGTGGAAAAACATACCTTGCTCATGGATAGGAAGACTCAACATTATGAAAATATCAATTCTACCCAAAGCGATCTACAGATACAATGCAATCCCGATCCAAATTCCAATGGCATTTTTTAATGAGATGGAGAAACAAATCACCAACTTCATATGGAAAGGGAAAAGGCCCTCGATAAGTAAGAAGAACAAAGTAGGAGGCCTCACACTACCTGATTTTGGAACTTATTATACCACCATGGTAGTGAAAACAGTTTGGTACTGGTTCAACAAGAGATACATAGACCAATGGAACAGAATTGAGAATCCAGACATAAATTCATCCACCTATGAGCAGCTGATATTTGACAAAGGCCCAAAGTC
>NW_004443999.1:9673593-9681334 GCF_000243295.1 Trichechus manatus latirostris
GATCATTAGCCATTAGAGAAATGCAGATCAAAACTACAATGAGATATCATCTCACCCCAACAAGGCTAGCATTAATCCAAAAAACACAAAATCATAAATGCTGGAGAGGTTATGGTGAGACTGGAACACTTCTACACTGTTGGTGGGAATGTAAAATGGTACAACCACTTTGAAAATCGATTTGGCACTTTCTTAAAAAGCTAGAAATAGAAGTACCATACGATCCAGCAATCTTACTCCTTGGAATTTATCCTACAGAATTAAGAGCTATCACACAAATAGATATATGCACATCCATGTTCATTACAGCACTGTTCACAACAGCAAAGAGATGGAAACAACCTAGGTGCTCATCACCGGATGAATGGATAAACAAATTATGGTATATTCACACAATGGAATACTACACAATGATTAAGAACAACGATGAATCTGTGAAACATAACATGGAGGAATCTGGAAGTTATTATGCTGAGCGAATTTAGTCAGTCGCAAAAAGACAAATATTGTATAAGATCTCTATTATAAGAACTCAAGGAAAGGTTTAAACACAGAAAAAAAACATTTTTTGATGGTTACGAGGGTGGGGAGGGAGGGAGAGAGTTATTCACTAATTAGAAAGTAGACAACAATTATCTTAGATGAAGGGAAGGACAGCACGCACTACAGGGGAAGTCAGCACAACTGGACTAAACCAAAGCTAAGAAGTTACCTGAAGTCAGCACAACTGGACCAAACCAAAGCTAAGAAGTTACCTGAATACAACCAAACACTTTGAGGGACAGAGTAGCAGGGGCGGGGGTCTGGGATCATGGTTTCAGGGGACATCTAGGTCAATTGGCATAACAAAGTTTTTTAAGAAAATGTTCTGCATCCTACTTTGGTGAGTGGCCGCTGGAGTCTTAAAAGCTAGTGAGCAGCCATCTTAGATGCATCAATTGGTCCCAAGCTACCTGGAGTAAAGGAGAATGAAGAACACCATAGACACAAGGAAACTATTAGCCTAAGAGACTGAAAGGGCCACATAAACCAGAGACTTCATCAGCCTGAGACCAGAAGAACTAGATGGTGCTTGGCTACCATCAATGACTGCCCTGACAAGGAACACGACAGAGAGTCCCTGACGGAGCAGGAGAAAAGTGGGGTGCAGAACTCAAATTCTAGTAAAAAGACCAGACTTAATGGTTTGATTGAGACTGGAGGAACCCTGGAAGACGTGGCCCGCAGACTCTCTTGTTAGCCCAAAACTAAAACCATTCCCGAGGCCAACTCTTCAGACAAAGATTAGACTGGACTGTAGGACACAAAATGATACTCATGGAGAGTGTGTTTCTTAGCTCAAGTAGATTCATGAGACTAAATGGGCAGCTCCTGTCCAGAGGTGAGATGAGAAGGCAGAGAGGGTCAGGAGCTGGTTGAGTGGACATGGGAAATCTGGGGTGGAAAGGAGGAGTGTACTGTCACATTATAGGAAAAGCAACTAGGGTCACATAACAATGTTTGTATAAATTTTTGTATGAGAGACTAACTTGAATTGCAAACTTTCACTTACAGCACAACAATTAAAAAAAAAAAAAGAATTGGTAAAAGATTGAAGGCTGGAGGCATGTGTGACCTCCACCTCATAGGAATCAGCTTTGGGCTGTTGATCTTGATGCTCCTCCCGTCTCGTGAGGTTAATGGAGGTCAGACACAGCCCCCATGCCATTTTCACAGCCCCCTTCCAGATTTTAGTTAAGACTTGGCTCACAGTCATGTATCTGTGTGCACAGTCCTGGGTTGAATGACGTTCAATACAACAACAACTGCACAGCCACCTCCACCAGGATACTACTTCAAAGCAGACCTGCCTGTCTCTTGCTTAGAAAAACATTCTACACTGCCAACCACCCCAACACCCCACATCAATCTTCCTAAGTAATTTTCAATCTTATCATTCTACCACCCAGTTTGTCCTACTGTGGTGGCTTGTGTGTTGCTATGATGCTGGAAGTGATGCCACTGGTATTTCAAATACCAGCAGGGTCACCCATGGTGAACAGGTTTCAGCAGAGATTCCAGGCTAAGACAGCCTAGGATAAACGGACTGGTGATCTACTTTCAAAAACTAGTCAATGAAAACCATACGGATCACAACAGAATACTGTCTGGTATAGAGCTGCAAGATGAGCCCCCTGGCTTTGAAGGCATTCAAAATACACCGTGGCCAGAACAATGGATTGAGGCATACTGATGATCATGAAGATGGCACAGGACTAGGCAACGTCTTGTTCTGTTGTACATGGGGTCGTCATGCATCGAAGCCGACTCAACTGCAACTAAGAAGAACATCATTCCACTGTACAAGGCATTTCAGAAACCCCTCAAGATAATATCCCAAACCCCAAACTGGCATTCAATGCTACACCATGATTTGGCCTTAAGCAGAGCCTTGTGGAGAGCAGTTACATTATACATTCTAATAATTATATTAGCATACAATTCTTTTTGAAATATTACTGACTTTGGGGAGACAAGCAGTAGCTGCTGAGAGGTCCTGAATGCTAGGGAAAGCAGTTTAAGTATCCTGCAATAAGAAATGCCTGGTGGGAGGGAGGGTCCTGGAGGAGAGAAGTGATAGGAGGTAGGTTCCATGAGTAGTATTTCCAAAGACCAGCAGCTGTGGGAAGAATAGAGCAGAGTAGGAAGAGATAAGACAGGGATGATGATGACTTTGAAGGACTGTGTTAAGTGAGGAATGATGTGATACAAGCCTGAACATGAGTGGTGAAGGGAAGAGGAAAAGGCCTGTTCAAAGGCTGTTATTACAGTATTGGATTAGATAGAGGAAAGTATGGTGGGAGGGCAAGACAAAGATCAATATTCCCTCCAAGACACCATGTTAGATGCACCAGGAAAATGGTGGCCCCAATGGCAATCAAGAGAAGGTTGGAGGTCTGCTAGTTTGGGGATAACAACGTAGAGATAACGAATTCAAACAAGGGAAGAGCTAAACTTGCACAACATTTGAAAGGATGGGAGAAGAAAGGAGCAAGCCCTGTAACCACAGACATGGAGACTCTCTTTATTCACAAAGAATTATTAAGTGGATCAAGGTAGGTTTAATAGGACTAAGGAGCCCCGGTATCGCAGTGGTGAAGTGCTTCGCTGCTAACTGAAAGGTAGATGGTTCAAATCTACCCAGTGGCTCTGTGGGAGAAAGATGTGGCAGTCGGCTTCCAAAAAACTTAAAACCAAAACCAAATGCATTGCCGTTGATTTGATTCCAACTCATAGCCACCCTAAAGGACAGAGTAGAACTGCCCCATAGGGTTTCCAAGGCTGTAATCATTACGGAAGCAGACTGCCACATCTTTCTCCCTCAGAGCAGCTAATAGATTTGAACCACTGACCTTTTGGTTAGCAGGTGAGCACTTAACCACTGCACCACCAGGGTTCCATCCATGAAGATTACAGCCTTGGAAACCCTTTGGGGCAGTTCTACTCTGTCCTATAGGGGTGCTATGAGTCAAAATTGACTCAATAGCAACAGGTTATAATAGGACTAGAGCATGGGACCAGGGACTCTAAGCTGCTATTATGTACAGAAATACAAGTTAAAAGGAATAAAAGCTGAGGTACAGAAGTGTTTAGAGTGGCTGTTTGGAGAATCAGAGTAGCCCCATGAGACCAGAAACCAAGAGTAAGAAAAAGGTGTCAAGCGAAGAAGGGTGATAGTCCACAGGGGTGGTACATAGAGACCCGTAGTGAAGCAAACTGCAGTAGCTTGTCTGCAATAATGGCTGCCAACAATTCCTATGCACAGGTCTCCCCTCCCTTGAACTTGGCTGGCCCTGAGACTTGTTTTGATCAATGTATGCAGTGAAAGTGACCAGCACCAATTCTGGTCTTAGTTGTCTAGACCTCAAAGGCTTCCATCTCTAGCTGCTTCCAACTCTGTGCTCTTGGAATGCTTGCATTGCCATAAAAGGAAGCCCAGTGTAGTCTACTGAATAAGGAACCAGGTGGAGAAGATCACCTGGAGGAGAACAGAGGCACCTGCCTGGCAGCCGGCATCAAGGCCCCAGACATATGAATGAGGCCATTTTGGATACTCCAGTCCCGGCTGTGTCACCCCAGCCAACACCACGTGGAGCAGAGCCAAGCCATCCGCTCTGAGCCCTGCCCAAATTGCAAACCCACAGGAATTGTGAACAAGGAAATATTGTTGTTTTAAGTCACTAAGTTTTGACATGGTTTGTTACCTAGCAATTGATAACCAGTACAAGAAGATTTTGTTGAAAATGATTAAGAAACAAGAATGAACTATCAAACTCAATCAGAAAAATTACCCCAAACAGTGCGACTTTGAGCAAGATGCTTAACATACTGTCATGGATTGAATTTTGTCCCCCAAAAATGTCTGTCAGCTTGGCTAGGTCATGATTCCCAGTTTTGTATGATTGTGTACCATTTTGTAATCTGATGTGATTTCTTTATGTGTTCTAAACTTGATCACTACGATGTAATAAGATGGATTAGTGGCAGATGTACTGATGAGGTCTACAAGATTAGATAGTGTCTGAAGCCAATCTCTTTTGAGATATAAAGACATAAGCAAGAGACACATGGGAACCTCACACCACCAAGAAAGCAGTGCCAGGAGCAGGGCGCATCCTTTGGACCTGAGGTTCCTATGCTGAGATGCTCCCAGACCAAAGGAAGACTGATGCGTCACAAGGACCTTCCTCCAGAGCTGACAGAGAGAAAAAGCCTTCTCCTGGAGCTGATGCCTTGAATTTGGACTTGTAGCCTACTGGACTGTGAAAGAATAAATCTCTTTGTTAAAAGCCATCCACTTGTGGTATTTCTGTTATAGCAGCACTAGATGACTAAGACACATACCTAAGCCTTAATTATCTCATCTGTAAAATGGGGATAAAAATAGTATGTTACTCATAAGATTGCCAATAAAGTAATCCACATTACTTAACACTGTGCCTGAGACAGTGTTTAATACATATTGCTTACAATTATTATTATTACAAGCAAGGTCAATAAGAACATTTCTGAACACAACCAAAATTAATGTAAGTTATTTATTAAGTGCATATTTGGCACTATCCGGAAGTATTTAACAAGCACAATCTCTTCTGCTGTTACACAATATTTGCATTTCTAAGAAATCTTGTGTAATCAGAAATTGTGTTATAAAAATTGCTCCCATAGGGAAAAGGGTTGGGGTCTATAAAGTTTCAGATTTACAAAAAAAGTTGTTTTTCTGCAGGAATTTTAATAAATAACAATAGTTCATAGCTATAAAAGCTAAACATCCGTGAGCAAACCCAGCATTTAATCATATCCAGGTTTTGCTCAAAAGTAAAGGCCTTTTTCTATCGCCACCAAAAAAAATCATTCGCACACATTCTCATACACATTCTTATCTTTATCACCCATGGTCTTTCATAAAAACAAAATGGAAATAGGATGGTTAATAACACCCCCCAATTAAAATAAATTGCTGAGAGAATGCTGAAGGAAGGAATCCAAGGCCAACAGAACAGCCAGCTGCCCAAACCCATTGACAAAAGCGACAGCTGTGAGGCAAACTCTATTTTCTAATTAATTTACTGCATTATATACAACTTGTGGTTTGAAAATTGATTCTGGAGGAGAAATTTCTGTATTGTATCCTAACCATGGTGCCAGATAAGTTCTGTCAATTCTGCTTATCTTCTGGAGTCACGACTGGTATGTTCAAGGAATAGTTGCACATTGACCTACGTATGGGGAAAACCAAGCATTAATAACTAAAACCTACTGCACCTTCACCGGCTGGCACTCATGCACACAAGACTACAGAACTCTCACAAATGTTGCTGCTGCTCAGAGTACAGTTTGGTTCAGAACAGCCTCACTCTAAGTGGACAGCTCCTCCATTAAAAGACTTACTTTATTTTTCTACAAAGCTAAGGAAAATAATTTCCTTTGTCTCATCTCTATGCTCCTTAAGATCCCAGTGACCTGAGCATACAAACACTACTAAGTTAAACAAATGCCCCGCACATTCAGGTGACAGGGGAGAAAATGGTGCCTCAGAGAGCAGCCAAAGTTGGTGCACCCAGAGTTCAGAGATAATGATTCAATATGAAGATAAAGAATGCACCGGCAGTCTCAAAATGCTGTCTGGGAATCTAGCACCCTTTAAGCGAGAAGATGCTGCTAGAGGAAGTATACACCAGACCTAGGAAAGAAATGGCAGGGAAGTCTGGAAGACAGAAGAAACAAGAACTCTAAGATACCCCATATCGGGAGGAAAAGAGAAAGAGAAACAGGGCAATGGTGAATTTTGTTGTTGTTGTTGTTAGTTGCCGTTGAGTCGATTCCGACTCATGGTGACCCATGTGTTGCAGAGTACAACTGCTCCACAGGGTTTTCAAGGCTGTGACCTTTAGGAAGCAGATCACCAGGCCTGTCATCTGAGGAGCCTCTGGATGGGTTCAAACCGCCAACTTTTCGGCTAGTACTCATGTGCTTAACTGTTTGGAATTGACTCGACAGCAATGGTGAAAGTCAGCTGTATTTAGTTAGGACAAAAAGAAGAAGTTGAAAACAATACAAGCTAAAATGTGCATCCTTTCCCCACCCATACACGTAATATGAAGTAGGCAGTGACACAGCCAAGAGCAACAGCAACTGCTATACAGCCTATATGACCTGGACAGCATCTACCAAAAAAACCAAAAACCCATAGCCGTCGAGTCAATTCCGACTCATAGCGACCCTACAGGACAGAGTAGAACTGTTCCACAGGGTTTCCAAGGAGTGGCTGGTGGATTCGAACTGCCAACCTTTTGGTTAGCAGCTGTATCACTTAACCACTGTGCCACCAGGACAGCATCTACAGGTCCTATGAATTACCCTGAAGTGAATTGTGCTCAGCATGACAGCAGCAGTCCATCTTTGATGGTCCTTATCAGAACTACTCCTATGAAACTATTATCGGGACGATCTTCATCACATTAAAAACTGTTCTCTTTACAACAACCCTTGGCTGAAAGTTCTCTTCGGTCTTAATATAAAGAACAGTTGCGGCTCTCTTGGGTGTTTTTCTGTTTTTACTGTATGGACTTGTGTAACTGATCTTTTCTCACTGGTAACTAGAAAGCTGAGGTCCAAAAAAGCCCACCCACAGTAAGTATACATGTCTTCGTGGTGTTCATTTTTAGCTTCCATCCTGGCTTCAGTTCTTAAGACTGGACTTCAGTTCTTAAGACTTTAGTCTTGTGTCTTAGTCATCTAGTGCTGCTATAACAGAAATACCACAAATGGATGGCTTTAACAAACAGAAGTTTTTTCTCACAGTCTAGGAGGCTAGAAGTCTGAGTTCAGGGTGCCAGCTCCAGGGGAAGGCTTTCTTTCTCTGTTGGCTCTGGGGGAAGGTCCTTGTCATCAATCCTCCTCAATCGAGAGGCTTCTCAGTGCAGGGATCCTGAGTCCAAAGGATGAACTATGCTCCCAGGGTTTCTTTCTTGGTGGTATGAGATCCCCACGTCTCTCTGTTCACTTCTCTCTTTTATATCTCAAAAGAGATTGGCTTAAAACACAACCTAATCTTATAGATTGAGTTCTGCTTCATTAATATAACTGCCTCCAATCCTGCCTCATTAACATCATAGAGGTAGGATTTACAACACATAGGAAAATCACATCAGATGACAAAATGGTGGACAATCACACAATACTGGGAATCAGGGCCTAG
>NW_004443999.1:9681434-9790307 GCF_000243295.1 Trichechus manatus latirostris
ATAGAGGTAGGATTTACAACACATAGGAAAATCACATCAGATGACAAAATGGTGGACAATCACACAATACTGGGAATCAGGGCCTAGCCAAGTTGACACATATTTTTGGAGGATACAATTCAATCCATGACACCTTGTTTATGTTTTTTTTTTTTTAATTTATGCTATCTTCTTGCATTTTATGTATTATAAACACCTTGCATATCTGGAATAAATCCAAGCATAAATTTAAAACCACAAATAATAAACATAGCCATTTTACAGGATGATCTTACCACGTGGTAAGGATGTGTATTCGCTCACTCTTTAACAAATATGTATTCTGTGTATATAATGTTGCTAGCAGGCACTGTGCTAGACGTCAGGGATACAAAAATAAACAAGACAGATGTAACCCCCTGCCCTTACTCTAGTCAGAAGAGACGCATAAAAGATGTTACAAAGTATTGTAAGTACTGTACAGGAATAAAACAAGGACCTAAAATGGAAAATCACTGGGTAGGGATGGAGGCATGTACTTGGGGTAAGGATGTTGGGGGACATCTCACTGGGAAGATAGCATTGAAACTAAATCCTAAAGGATTAGAAACTGGAATTAGGATTTTTAAAAAGTGGAAAAAGATCTTTTATCCAGGCAGACGGAACAGAAGGAGTACTCTGAGATAGTGAAGTTGTTGTCATTGGCTGCCTTCACGTTGGCCCCTGACTCATGGCAATCCCATGCACAACAGAGCGAAATACTCTCTGGTCCTGCACCCTCCCCATGATCGGTGGTGGCTTAGACTGTTGTGATCCATAGGACTTTCACTGGCTGATTTTCAGAAGTTGATCACCAGGCTTTTCTTCCTATTCCATCTTAGTTTATAAGCTCAGCTGAAACCTGTTCAGCATCACAACAACACACAAGTCTCCACTGACAGACAGGTGGTAGCTGTGCATGAGGGGGCACTGGCCAGAAATCGAACCCAGGTCTCCAGCATAAAAGGGTCTGTTGTTACTTAAAGAAACGAGAAGACCATTGTGTCTGGGTTATAGCGAGCTAATCTGGGGAAGAATAACATAAGAGAGAGTGAAAAGACAGGCAGGGACCAGATCGCCCAGGGCCTCCCAGGCTAGGGTAAAGAATTTTGATTTTGTTTGAAGGGCAATGGGAAACCACTAAAGGATTTTAAGCTCGGGTCTGACATCATCTCTTTTAAGGTTCAGGATCACACTTTCTGCTACATGGGAAACAGACTGTAAGGAGGTAAGACTGGAAACAAAGAGAACAGTTTCAACAGTGCATGCCAAAGATGACCGTGGCCTGAACCAGGATGGTGGCAATGGAGAGAGACAACCAAGATCTGGATATTTGACGAAAGACTGGGTATGGAGGGTATGGGAAGTGGAAGAATCTAAAATGACTTCTGGACTTCTGTCTAAAGCAATTAATAGGGTGTTCCAAAACCAAAAAAATAAACCCACTGCCACTGAGTTGATTCCGAATCATAGCAACCCTATAGGACAGAGTAGAACCGCTCCATAGGGTTTCCAAGGATATAGCTTTACAGAAGCAGATAGCCAGGTCTTTTCTCCCATGGAGCCGCTGGGTGAGTTCAAACTGCTAAGCTTTCAGTTAGCAACTGAGAGCTCAACCACTGCGCCACCAACCAAAACCAAATCAAACTCACTGCTGTTGAGTCAATTCTAACCAACAGCAACCCTCCAGTGCAGAGTAGAACTGCCCCATTAGGTTTCCTAAGTTGTAATCTTTATGGAAGCATATTTCTGGTCTTCTCTCCAGTGGAGTGGCTGGTGGGTTCAAACCACAGACCTTTCAGTTCGCAGCCCAGTGCTTAACCACTGCACACCAGAGCTCCTTAAATCCACCCAGAGGCACCTCAGAAGAAAGGCCTGGTGATCTACGTGCAAAAAACCACAGCCATTGAAACCCCTATGGAGCACAGCTCTACTCTGACACACATGGGGTCGCCATGACTGGAATGGACTCGATGGCAACTGTTTTTTGTTTTCAGCACCATTTACAAAGATGCAGAAACTAGTGACGGGGTGGGAGACTGAAGACAGCAGGGGAATATCACTTAGCCTTAAAAAGGAATGAAGTCTTGTTACGTACTACGACACACATGACTCTTGAAAACATTGTGAAAGAAGCCTGTCATGAAAGAACACATATTATACAATTCCAATTTATATGAAATGCCCAGAACTGGGAAATCAGTAACACAGAAAGTAGATTAGTGGTGGCTTAGGGCTGGGGGACAGGAACCCTGGTGGCAGAAGGGTTAAGCACTCAGCTGCTAACCAAAAGGCTGGGAGTTCAAACTCACCCAGGGGCTCCTGGGGAGAAATACCTAGCAATCTGCTCCTGTAAAGATTACAGCCAAGAAAATCTATGGGGCAGTTCTACTCTGTCATATGGGGTTGCTATGAGTCAGAATTGACCCAATGGCACCTAACACCAACAGGGCTAGGGGACGGATGGGAAGCTGAATGTAACAGCTAAAGGGTACAGGAGGTGATAAAATGTAAAAATTAACTGTGGTAATGGTTGCACATATCTGTGAATATACTAAAACCATTGAATTGTACACTTTAAGTGGGTAAATTTCATGGTATGTGAATTATATCTCAATAGAGCTGTCCAGGAAAAAAAAAAGGCCTGGTCATCCTAAAAATACAAATAGAATGCTAACTTTCCTTTAGAAATGATATTTTCTTTGGCTAAGAATAGACCCCATCCACACTATGGTATTATCTTTGGTGTCAAACATATGCGACTGTCTTTGAGGTCAAATAATCTTATACTTAAGTGCTTTTCGAACCTAAGTAATATCCTTGGGCAGTTGGCACAGCAGTTAAAAACTCGGCTGCTAACCAAAAGGTCAGCAGTTCACATCCACCAGCCACTCCCTGGAAACCCTACGGAGCAGTTCTACTCTGTCCTAGAGGGTCTCTATGAGTCAGAATTGACGCGAAGGCAACAGGTTTGGATGGCTGCCAGAAAGACGTCCTTATACAGAGTTCTGCTCTATTACAAACAGTGCTACAGAGTGGCGTTCCAAGGCATACTACACTATTTCCATTCTGGAACTTGCTCCGAAGCAAACACACCTGTTAAAATGTAAGATGGCTCATCCGTGGTAATAAAAGAAGCACCACTCATCCGTGACTTAGTTCAAGGGACGTAACTCCACAAAACAAACCCCTGTTTTATTTGGAAAGATAAATGCTTAAAAATAACATTCATATTGTTATTTTTTTAGGTGCAATAATGGCATGATGGTAATTATGAAAATTCCACATTTCTTACAGATGAACACTGAAATATGTACTGGTGAAATGACATCATGTCTGGGATTTGCTTTAAAATACTACAGCAAAGGGAAAAAAGGATAGATAGAACAAATTATGAAGATACAGCAAAACCTTCATAATTACTGAATTTTGGAGATGAGCATATGAAGATGCAGTGTGTTCTTATTTTAGAAAATTTGAAATATTCATAATTTAAAAATATAGTTTGAGATAAAATATGATCAGCTTTTCTTCACCTCCAAAAAATTTGTATTTGTGTGTATGACTATGACTCTAGTAAAGTACACTGAAAAGCAAAGGTTACAGCGGAGATTCACCTGTGTCCATCACATTACAATCCCACCCTAGTTAAAAGCCCTTCAAAAGGATTACAGGTTAAGATGCAGATAAGGTAGGTTAAAGCACAAGGAAGAGAAAGATAACAGAAAGAATCAAGCTTCACATTACTAAGTAGCCTGAAGAGTTAATGGGAAACTTAAGTGGGATCCCTTTGTGTTAAACTAAGACTGCCTAAACATGGAAAAGGATGTTGGGGTGGTGGGGGGTGGTAGGGAGACGCCTGATAATTATCTGGATAATTCAAGAGAAGTCTCATGCTTTTATGTGGGAAATTTGTTTGGGGTTAAAAAAAAAAAAAAAGCTGTTGGTCTAAATTATGTAGCTGACTGCCCTGTTTCACCATTTCCTTGGCGTCTCTAAACACAGCCAAATATGGAGTCAGAATCAGGGCAGATAAATGATGACAGTGGCTGAGGCTACAGCAGGCAAATTAGCACATGGAGTCTTGACAAGGGCCCATAAAGACCGCTGAGAAGTTTCTTTGGTCCATAAGATAAATAAATTCAAAAGGCTATACATATGCTAGAATATAAGCTGGTAATAAAAATATTAGTAAATATAAGACAAAAATATTAACCTCAGAATGTTAGACAGGATAAAGATGTGAAAGAAATTGTATGAGAAAGCCTTCTGATCTGCTGTCACCTTTTCTCCCCACTTTATTAGAAGTCCCTGAATGGCACAAATGGTTAACACACTTAGTTGCTAACCCAAAGGTTGGCGGTTTGAGTCCACCCAGAGGTGTCTCAGAAGAAAGGCGTCGTGATCTACATCCAAAAAATCAGCCATTGAAAATCCTATGGAGGACACACGGTTCTACTTGGACACACCTGGGGTCATCATGAGTTGGAATAGACCTGAGGGCAACTGGCTTCGTTTTTTGTTTTGATAACATAAGGATTTTTAAGTGTTTCTTTCAAACTGTCTCCTCAAATGAAACTTAATTTCTCCTTTCCAGAAAATGGGAGGTCACCACAGAACTGCTTTCCCCTGTTAACTGAAGAAACAGATAGTTCATCCTCCATTCCTCTATGCTGTGGGAGAGCATCTCTTGGAAGAAAGATGCAGAAAGAAAAGCAAGCGGTGGGCAGGCAGGGGCCCTGAAAACTTCTGCAGAATAAAATGAGGACCTCCTCTTTCGCACAGCAAATGCCTGCGGCAGAGAGGAGCCAGTTTTCATAAACATATACCTACAGAGTAACATGACTTTTTTTTTTTTTCCCCCTTTAAGAAAATAATAGGGGTAAGAAAAACTATCAATGACATTTAAGAGATTCAGTCAACAGCTCGTTGATGCTATCTTGTTTTTAATGCTGACTAGAGATGTCTTGGAGCCCTGGTGGTACAGTGGTTAAGAGCTCAGCTACTAACCAACAAGTCGGCAGCTTGAATCCCTATGGGACAGTTCTACTCTCTCCTATAGGGTCACTAGGAGTTAGAATCGACTCAACGGCAAGGGGTTTGGTTTTGGTTTAGTGATGTCTTAGTTTCCCAGAGCTGCCATAACAAAATACCACAAAGTGGGTAGCTTTAAAAAAACAGAAATGTATTATCTCACAGTCTGGAGGATACGCACCCAAATTCAGGGCGTCAGGAGGGCTATGCTCTCTCTCTCTGTTGGCTCTAGGGAAGATCCCTCCTTGTCTCCTGTAGCTTCTGGGAGTCCCAGGTGTCTCTTGGCACTCCTTAGCCTGTAGATATATCTTCACATGGTTTCTGTCTTCCCCCTGTGTGACTCCATTTCCAAGTCTGTCCTTCTCTTTTATAAGTCGCCAATCAGAAGGGATTAGGATTAGGACCCACCCTACTCCTATCGGACTTCAATAACTGATAACATCTGCAAAGAAAAACTCTACTTCTCCAAAGAGGGTCACAAACACAAGCATAGACAGGGGTTGAGACTTCAGTATCTTTTGGGGGGACACAATTCAATCCATAACAAGGGACCAGGGTTCCAGAGTATACCACAGTATCTTCACAGTTAAGATGTTCGTCCTTATGTCAAGCAAAACCCCTGAGCTGTAAACTAAGCCCACTTCCTTGTCTCTGCTCACTGCGAAGCAGGCAGTGACGACAGTCACAGATTGTTAGGCCTGGAAGGAACTCGATCAAGGGGGTACCCAGCTCCCCACAACTGAGGTGCAGAGGGTTCCTGCTGACCCACAGTTGGGGGCGGGACACGAAAGACCAGGTCTACCAAGGCCCAGACCAATGTGCTATCCAGTTACACTATCCAGGAGTCTTCTGAATCCTTTTGATAAACCTCCATAGATTTGAAATCAACATCTTAAGTTTAAAACTCGAACCCACCAAACCATCAGAGAGTGCTCCCTTACCATCTGTTAATCATCTTATAAAGAGCTGCCCAGTGAAGAGATGAATTATGATACATCCATACAATGAAATGCCATGCAAGCTGTAAAAAGAATACCATGCTGTAAGGATGAACCGTCACCCTTGTAATGATGTGTAGGCGCTCCTTAACTATTGCTGAGCGAAAAAGCCAACTGCAGAACAAACCCATTTCTGTAAACACTCACAACAAGCACGTCTTTTAGTATATGCATAGAAAAGACCAGGAAAAATACTCCCCAATCTCTCGACAGTCATTATCCCGGAGGGGCTAAGACTACAGGGAACCTGCAATTCTAAGTCATATAATTGCTGTGAGGTAAAAAAAAAATGCAAGGAGCAAATATTGCTATCATCATCGTAAAAATGATAAAGTTTATAAAAAGGAAGATTTCCAATAAAAAGTTCCTCTTTTTTGTGCACCTTCCTTGAGAAGCTACAAAGCAAAGCAGAGACTTGAGTTTTTCTGTTGTTGTTGTTAAATAACCCCTTAGTCTTTCTTTTTCCAAATCCAAGCATCTCCATTCTCATAGTTGCGTAGGTCATCTACGAGGGTAGAAAGAAACGACTCCTTGGCTTAGTTTCCTGATGTTGCTGTAACAGAGATACCACAAGTAGGTAGCATTAAAGAACACAGATATATTTTCTCACAGTTCTGGAGGCTAAAAGTCCAAATCAGGATCTACTGTTGTGGTTGTTAGGTGCCATCAAGTCCGTTCCGACTCATAGCAACCCTATGTACAACAGCACAAAACACTGCCAGGTCCCGCACCATCCTCATGATCATTGTTATGATTGAGCCCATTGTTGCAGCCATTGTGTCAATCCGTCTCGTCGAGCCTCTTCCTCTTTTTCAATGACCCTCCACTTTACCAAGCATGATGTCCTTCTCCAGGCGCTGGTCCCTCATGATAACATGTCCAAAGTACGTGAGACGTAGTCTTGTCATCCTTGCTTCTAAGAAGCATTCTGGCTGTGTTTCTTCCAGGGTCTGGGCCATGTCAATTTCTTCCTTGTCAGTAGTCCTGGGCATTCCTTGATTTTTGGTGATCTTCACATGGTATCTGTCATCCCCAGTATATACCTGTCTCTGTGTCTAATCTGCTCTTTTTATAACTCAGAAGTGATTGGGTTTAGGACACCCTCTACAATGGTATGACCTCATTAACATAACATTAGGTTGCATTATGAAACGTGATTATATTACATTGCGTCCACAGGTATAGGGGTTAGGATTCCAACACATATTTTGGGGAGACACAATTCAATCCTTAACATCCCCTTTAAATACTTCCCTAAAAGAGAAAAAAGAGATGCTTTCCTCTCATTATTAAGACAATTTCCTTTGGGAGCCAAGCCCTTTAATTGTAGAGTCGTACGAAGTGTGTAAGAAACCCTGGTGGCACACAGGTTAAGCACTCGGCTGCTAACTGAAAGGTTGGCAGTTAGAACCCACTCAGTGGCTCCACAGGAGAAAGACCTGTCGATCTGCTCCTGTAAAGATTGCAACCAAGAAAACTCCATGGGGCAGTTCTACTCTGTCACATGGGGTCTCTATGAGTCACAATCAACTTGATGGCACCTAAAAACAACAAGTGTAACAAGTGCATATGAAACCTTGCTCTGTTCCAGGGATTCCAAGTTAAATATGGTCCCAGCGCCCTGGGGCTTCATAAAATGAAGACAGACATCACATCCAAGATGTGCACACGAGCACATACCAAATGGGGTAGGACAATCCAATAGTAAGTCATGCAATGTTAAGTGAAGAGGTGGGCACAGACCCTGAGATGGTACAGGTCTTATATCTTAAAGGATGGACAAGGGGAAATTGTGTTTCCTTATTTTTTTTAAACCAGTCAAGGAAGGATGTGCTGAAGAAGTAGAATGTGGAGGTACAGCTTGAATTAATGGAGTCGGAAGGCCTAAGAGCTACAAGTGGGATGGTCTACTCTGTAGCATCCGAGCTGGTGTGCCCTATAGTAGTGACTGCCCAGACATGGCTCCAGGTATCCAAGACGGCAGGGTGGCCCTGGACTGCCAAAGCCTCCAGGGCCAGGCATCTCCAGCCCCAAACACCCTTTTTCATTGACCTCAATTGCCCTCCACAGATCACAATTTTCTAGGTCTGCCATGACATGAAATTGTGCTTCCCAAACATTGGGGGTCTCTGGGAAAGGACTTGCAGAAAATACTGGGGGAATAGCTGCTGATAAAGTATTAAGAGTCTACTGGGATCCTTTCATGCTGTCTCTCAAAAATTTAAATATTCATTTCTATTATATCCTCTATAATAAGGTGCTACACTCATTACAGAGGTCCCTGGGTAGCAGAAATGGTTAAGCGCTTAACTACTAGCCGAAAGGTTAGAGGTTTGAACTCACCTAGCAGCTCTGTGGGAGAAAGACCTGGTGATCTGCTTCCATGAAGATTAGAGCCAAAAAAACCCCATGGGGCGCTTCTACTGTCACTTGGGGTCACTATGAGTCAGAATCAGTTTGACGGCACCCAAAAACAACACATTTATTATAGCAGTCCCTCAGTGGCACAAACAGTTAAGCACTCAACTACACTACAAAACATTGGCGGTTTGAACCCACCCAGAGGCGCCTCAGAATATGGGCCTGACCTTTCTACTGAAAGGTCACAACCTTGAAAACCCTATGGAGCACAGTTCAACTCTGTACACATGGGGTCACATGAGTCAAAATCAACTCGACAGCAACTAACAACAACAACACTCATTATGGAAGAAAGGCCTGGACATCTACTTCCAAAAATCTGCCAATGAAAACTATGGATTACTGAGACCAGAAGAACTGGATGGTACCTGGCTACTATTACTGAACATTTTGATCAAAGATTCCATAGAAGAATCCTGATCAAAAGGGGGAAAACATAGAACAGAATTTCAAATTCTCATGGACTCCAGACTTCTTGGAGTCATGAAAGTTGGATGCACCCCTGAAACTATTGCCCTGAGATAATCTTTAAGCCTTAAACCAAAACTATCTCCTGAAGTCTTCTTAAAACCAAAAAACATTTAGCTTAACTAGTAAAAAATGTCTGCCTTGAGCGTTATGCTCTCTTAACTATCTACTCGCGATCAAATTGACAGCAACAACTTGAACGGTTAGATAGGAACCTTAGGGAGCAGTACACTTATGTCAATGGGGGAGGAACAACTCAGAAAGGGAGGGTGAGAACGGTTGCACAGCTCGAAGAATGCAATCAGTGTCACTAAATGGTACGTGTAGAAATGGTTGAATTGGTGTATGTTTTGCTGTTCTCAACAATAACAAAATAAATTAAAAAAAAAACTTCTATGGATCACAATGGTCCAATCTGCAATCCATCATGCAGATGGCTCAGGACTGGGTAGTGTTTTGTTCCATTGTACATGGGGTCATCATGAGTCAGGGGCCAACTCGACGGCAGCTAGCAAGAACCCTACTCATTATACTGCCAAAGTCTGAAATTTTATTATTAAAATCTCACAGAGGTCACTTATGAGTCAATTCATGTCTTGCCAGCCTCAAATTCAAAGAATTCCCTTGCTGAGAACCTCAGGAGCACACTATACATGAAATGCAATTACACTTATTTATTTCTTTATTTATAATAAGCCCTATTGCTACAATTCAGTCAGCATAACTGCTGTCATAACAGTCAAAAAAGATGCAATTATGTGTCTGTAAATATGCATTATATATAGACATGTATTTGGGGACTGCCTAGCTTAAGGACATATGGTAAATACAGGGCTTGGGTTATAACTATGTGGTCAAACCACAGAGCACATTGCTTCACATTGCGTAAAGTTACTGGGAACCTATAAAACTCGCCTTGTGCTTACTGGGGGTTGAGATGTTCTTTCAGTATCGGAGGGGAGAACTGGAGCATTGAAGAGAAACATAAAGATGGGGTGGTAAGAGAAACTCTGCCAGCACACAGATTTCCTATCACACTCTGTGGAAAAAAACAAGAGCGTGTTTTTGTTTGATGCTTGCAAAGAAAGAAAAACACAGCTTGACACTGAAAAGCTTTCATTGATAATATGCTGAGCCATGTTTACATCTTGGGAGAAGGTTCATGCAGCGCAGCAACAAAGTAAAATATTAAAAAAAAAAAAAAATGCACCAAAGGTCACTAAGTGGCTCCGGACACCAAGCTGAGAGCCTTCAACACGAAATGAGAAGCGGTGGAATTTGCACTATGGCATTTGAAATTGATCAGCTTAAGAAACTGAGGAGAACTCGTGAGGAGCGGTCTATTCTTCTCAATCCACCTTAGCCCACCTCATCTGTCCCGAGCACCCTCTCACCACGTGACACTGTGATAAGGAGAAAAAGAGTAAGACCTTCTAGATGAGAGAGCCCAGACATGTGGCTGGCCCACTGAGACATGCTGTAGCTGTAAACTACCCTGGACCTGTAGCAACTGCAAAAGACATGAGGAGTACACAGTCTTAGTGGCCACAGAAGAAAGATGGAGACCATTTACTTGGCTTCTGACACAGAACTAGGCTGCTCAGCCCCTTTTACTTTAGCTCCCAGCCTACGACAGTGGTTTTCAACCTTTGCTTCACAATGGAGTCATCTAAGGAGGCTTAATGGGGGCACTGGTGGTTCAGTGGTAGAACTGTCACCTTCCATGCTGGAGACCCAGGTTTGATTCCCAGCCGATGCACCTAACATACAGCCACCAACCATCCTTCAGTGGAGGCTTGCATGCTGTTATGATACTGAACAGGTTTCAGCAGAGTTTCTGGACTAAGAAAGACTAGGAAGAAAGGCCTGGCAATCTATGTACAAAAATCAGCCAGTGAAAACCATTGAGCCACAATGTTCCAATCCACAACCTATCAAGGAGATGGCACAGGACTGGCAGTGTTTCATTCCTTTGTGGATGACATTGCCATGAGTTGGGGGCTGATTTAACAGCAGGTAACAACAAGGATCTTTTAAAAATCCTGGTGCCCGGCTCCCACCTCCAGAATTTCTGATGTGATTGGTCTGTAGTGCAGCCTGGGCATCCTGGTTATTGGGATATTTTAAAAGCTCCTCAAGTGATTCCAACGTGCAGTCAAGGTTGGGAGTCACTGCCTATGGCCTTGTAAGTAGTAAGTAAATAATAGCAAAGTAAGAAAGAGACCTGGAATTACATACTGATGATTAGGAAGGTATTTCTCAAAGCTCATGTGCATAGGGAATGCCCAGGGATCTTGTTAAAATGCAGAATCGGAGTCAGTAGGTCTGAGCATGGGCATCTAGCAGTGCGCCTCCCCATCAGCTGTCAGAATGGAGTACTGCCACTGTCATCTGGCACCATTCTGGACAGACAGCTTCCACAGAAGGCAAAGTTACAAACAACATTATTCTTTATGCCATTTTAGATAAAATTAATACTTTTTCTTCTTAAGTGATACGGCCGAGGGCATTTTCATTTCATTGCATAACTCAGGAGCGCCATGATGGACAATGATGCCCATGGACGTTACAGTGCTGGGTTTTGTTGTTGTTTTTTTGAGGGGGTGGTTCTTGTGTCTGCTTCTGATGACTTGCCCAACTTATGTGTTTACCAGTCACTACCAGTAGAAGGAAGGGGTGTCCCTATTTCAGCAATCCTCCCCCCTCTGCTAAAATCCTCTTTTTAATTTGCTGTTGGCAGGAAAACAAGATAACCACAATTGTTAGACCTGTAAGAAGAGCTCAGCAGTTAAGACGAACATACACTTTGGAGTCAGACAGCCTGGCTTAGAACTTGGCTCTGCCATGTACCTGCTCTGTGACTCTGCCATATACCTGGCCCCTCTAAGTGACAACTTGTATAAAGACTAGAAGAGGGTCTAACATGGTAAGCACTCAAAAGTCGGGCATGTACAAGGAGGAAAGTACATGAAATTTTTGATATCTATTCCTGGCTACTCAAAATCTTTTGTGATAATCTATTTTCTTTGTGATATCTGTATTGGCTATTCAAGCTCCTTTCCCCCTGTGCCCCACTCTCCCTCCTCTTTTACCTCTGACCTCTGAAGATACAGCGTTGGACACAAGGCAACCCCTTCCCCCCTAGAAAACCAAACCCACTGCTGTCAAGTCAATTCTGACTCATAGCAACCCTGTAGGACACAGTAGAACTGCCCCACAGGGTTTCCAAGGCTGTAAATCTTTAAGGAAGCAGACTGCCACATCTTTCCCTGCAGAGTGGCTGGTGGGTTCAAATCACCTACCTTTCAGTTAGCAGTCAAGCACTTTAACCACTTTGCCAACAGGGCTCCTGGACACAAGGCAGAAGGTTGAAAAAGTGACTTTCGTAAATCAATCAGTTTTTAGAAGTTTCGGCAGCCTTTATGCTAACCTCAGTTAAGGCAGAATAAGTTCAAAAGGTCATGGGACCAAGGCTAGCGCTCCAATATGACTTTAACATCTTTTTTTTTTCACCCAACTTTACCTCCATAGGATCCTCTCTATTCCTTATCAAATTTTTGTATCTGCATTTTCCTCTGCTACACTGCACGGCATTTCTTTACCATCATAATATGGTAAATTCTCACAATTTCCACCTTTCTGCTCCTCCCTCAAAATACCATTACCAGACTTTGCTTCTTTCTCCCAGAATATTTCTTTTAAATAGTTCTTCTTCCCTCTCCGCCACTTCTTCCCCATACCATACTCATCTTCAGAAATCATCACTATAAAGGAGTCTCCTCTGGTTTTATGAAACACAACAGTTGGCATTGTTAAAAGGCAACTCAGAACTTAAGGTGAACGGTTTAATTACTGATGCAGTGGGCATAGTGTGACTGTGTAGTAGTACGTTATTATTTTTTAGCCAGATAAGGAAACATGTAACATTGCAATGCTGATTCGGTGTACCTATCACTGAAAATGTCTTTTTTTCTAAATGTGTGTTCCTCAAATAAATATACATTACCATTTGATTTTTGAATGTAAAAAGCTTCCCACTTGTACAAATGGCTTTCAGTCAACAAAACGTGGTAATCAATATGCAGGTGAGGACCTAAGGAAATATGGAATTAAGGAGGGTGCAGCTAAGGGAACCCAAGGATTACTCAATTGGCATAGAAAGGCTTGTTTTGGAACATGTAGAAAAGCCACAGTAAATTAGTGCTTAACTACGTGCAATAAAACCAGCTTCTTAAAAACACTCTCACATTATACTACTGAGATACTGTACTCAAAATTATATCATGAGAATTGTATCACCTCACCACATAGTTTTCGAACATAAGTTTTAATTGCTCCATAACATTTTATCACATGAACAAACTCCAACTGATGTGATTATTCCCTTACTGATAAACATATAGCCTGTCTCTAATTATTTACAATAATAAATAATGCTTTAAGAATCAAAAAAAAGAAAACATTTAGACCATCATTTATGGTTGATGACTTATTGAGCTCCAGCTCAACAATAACTATGATTGATTCCTGGAGATCAAGAAATCAAGTCACAACCCAAGCTGCTCGGGCCAGGAGATTCAGATACAATGACATAAATAAGGCAATACAAAGGCAAATGACCCAAAGATGACGCTGACTTAATGATTTCCTCCACAGTCACCTCCTAAGTTCTGAGACACATGGACAAGGTTACATAGAGATGGAAAACTCCACTCGCCTAGTCTTTGTATTAACCCTGGTGGCTTAGTGGTGAAGAGCTACAGCTGCTAACCAAAAGGTCAGCAGTTTGAATCCACCAGGTGCTCCTTGGAAAGCCTACTCTGTTCTATCGGGTGGCCATAAGTTGGAATCGACCAGACAGCAATGGGTTTGGTTTTTTTTTTAAGGGAGTCAGCAATTTTTTTCTGTAAGGGGTCAGATAGCAAACATCTGAGGCTTTAGGGGCCAAAAAGGTCTCTGCTGCGTATTTCTTTTTTATTGTTTTAGTTTTATATACAAAAAAAAACACAACAAAAAAAAAACCATTGTCATTGCATTGATTCTGAGTCATAGCGACCCTGTAGGACAGAGTAGAACCACCCCACCTTTTGTTAGCTGACCTTTTGTTAGCAGCCGTAGTTCTTAACCACTGTACCACCGGGGTTCCTCCTTTGCTCAATGGGGATTAAACAGGCAGACATCATAACCACCACACTGCCCGCTACAGGTGCTTCAGGATGGAAACAGAAATGGTCCAAAGGGTTCAGATACACTTAAGATGATAGCTCTATAATGGGTTATTAGGGGAATCAAGGGATATCGGACAGAAGCATAGCGAGGATAACGAACTCCCAGGGGCAATCTCTAAGTGTGCACCCCTTCTCCCTCCCCCACCGGCCTTGTTGATGGAGCTTTGTGATTCGGTGGCATCCCCTTGGACTTGAGCCTGGGGGCAAATGTCCCCCAGTCCCCCCTCGCTACACCTCTGATGTCAGAGGGGCATGCCTTCTTATAACACACTGCTTAGAGTCACTGTTGGAAAATATGAGGCTGGCCGAAGTGAGGTGAGCTGGGCCAGGGATATCTGTCCCCAGTGTGGGCAGTTGTGAGGCGGTCATCCTCACAGGTCACACAATAAGAGGCTTAGCCTCCTCTTTGTTCTGCTTTCACATTCCAATAATTCTTAGGTGCAGGAGACTTGTGGCACATGCTCAATTCTTACCAGTGCCTCTGAAGAAAAACCTTTGGTGATTACCATCCCTGGGTTTTCCTGTCCCCAGTTGGAGCTGTGGGGTTTCTTTTGCTGAAAGGACACAGCTGGGCTACAGGAAATTTCAGGATCTTAGCTCCAAAAATGTGACATTACTCAGATGTGCCAAAATAACTATCTTAAAAAGTCCCTAAGGCATTATCTTTGGCTCAAAACTCCTTTATCAGAAGACAAATTGAATTAAAATCCATAAACCCCATGAGGGCAGAGGGGTTTTTTTTTTTTTTTTTTTTTTTTTGTCGGCTTTATTCAGAAATGTATTCTAAGTGCCTAGAACTGTGCTTGGCACACAGAAAGCCCACAACAAATATTCGTTGAATAAATGAATGAATAAAAATCACGGGCAAAACTTTGAAACTGGTAAATGGCTTCATGGAAAAGGAAGAATCGTCTGGCAGAAGCAGAGCTGCAGATGTTATCGCTGTTTGCTTCTTTATCTCTCAAATAAAAGCAATAAACGAACACAGAATGGAGATCTTTGTTCTCCAGGTACTCAGCAATGCCCCCAATGCAGGCAGACCCTCTAACTCACCAAAGCAGCTTGAGTCCTGCTGAGTGGAGGGTTGCAGGTTTGGGGAAGCGGAACAGCACTGACATGGAAACTACTGATTGAAATGCAAGCTTTCTCCCGAGAAAATAGTCTCCAGATAAAGAAAGAGCACATTTGCTTTTTCCGGGGGCACCCACGCCAGCTTCATTTAGAAAAGATGAAGCGAGGTGAACCGAAGGAAGTCAGGCAGTAACAGCCTCAGGGACAATAGGAGTGGCAAGTGGATGGTCCCAAAGGACTCCAGTGAGAGTGCTGCCTTTGGTGGTGTGCTCAACTGTCAGCTGTTTCCAATCACTTTGTACTGTTTCTCCGAAAGTCAGTGAAAAGTGATACAGACCTTGCCTTGCCCAGCACTCTTCACCTTCCCTGTCTCCTCTAACACCTGTTTTTCAACTTGAAAAATAAGAGGGCAGAAGTCTTTCATCTGAGGTGCCTCTGGGGACAAATAATCCAATCAGAAAACAGGCAAATGATTTGAACAGACATTCCTCCAAAGAAGATATACAAATGGCCAATAAGCACATGAAAAGATGCTCAATAGCTCCCGACTTACGACTGGACTTACGACTGGGGGTTCCGTTCCAACAACCCTGTCGTCAGTTGGTTTTGATGTACGTCGAATACCTTAACTTTTTTTTTTCTGGTTTTTATTATTATTGCCTTTTATTAGTAGTATCTTTATAAATTCGATTTTTGAACATCTGAGAGTGAATATCTGCGAATAACATCAGCAAATTACATGCTGCAACAGCGCACGTAGTACAATTACTAATAGAAAGATGTAAAAAAAGAAAACAAGAACAGTCCTAAGTGCAGTTCCTGGTAACTCAAATACATCGTAAGCTGGGAACTACCTGTACCTCAGTACCCACTGTTGTTATTGGTAGTTGTCGACTCTGACTCAGGGCAACTTTATGTATAACAGAAGGAAACTTTGTGACTGTATATTAAAAACAAACAAACAAACCACAAATGTGTTACACAGTAGAATTGCTCCATAGACTTTTCTTGGCTGTCATGTATTATAGTGCCTCTAAAATGAGAAACAGCCCTGGTGGCGCAATGGCTAAGTGCTCAGCTGCTAACTTAAGGCTTGGTGGTTCAAATCCACACAGCCACTCCGAGGAAGAAAGACCTAACAATCTGCTCCCATAATGATTACAGTCTAGAAACCTCATGGGGCAGTTCTACTCTGTCACATGGACCGGCCATGAGCTGAAAATTAACTTGATGGCACCTAATAACAACAACAAATAAAATGGGAAAGTTAAAAAACTGAAGTTCTTTTGATTATCCTAGGTTTGCTGATAAATGAAAGGAATAATTTAAGTGAAGGGGCGGGGCAGCTTGGAGGGAGAGATATCCCGTTTAAAACTGTGACCCTCCGCTTCAAAGCCAGTGTCCGCACTGTCCTCTCCCGTGAGCAGACACGTACTTGTCCTCTTCAGGTGTTACCTGCAACAGCAAGTTCCTGGCGCACTGGGGCTGCCAGAATCCGCACCTGTAACACATTAGCAATTAAAGGGAAGCAGGTCTAGCTGGGAACCAATGAAAACAATGGCAGCAGCTCACAGGGGTACAGTTAATCTCTGGTTTTCACAACAGCCTTCCCGTCTCGCAGCTAGAAAAGGACACATACTCGGACAGCAACAGAAGTTCTGGAAGGCCTAACAGACTTAAGTCGAACCTTATTGTCCTTTGCTTTTGACATTCATATATTCATTCACTCAGTCATTCACCAGTAAGTATGGAGCACCCACCCTGTCCAGGCATGGGGCGAGCCTCTGAGGACACAGCTGTGAATGAGAGGGGACAATGGCCCACACCCACAGCAGGCCAGCAGGCCAGGGCTCAAGAGGCCTAACGTAGGAGAACAGAAGGCTGCCTTCAGCATGTGTGATACAGGCAGTTCTGCACAAAACCACCACACCCACCCCCTGCTCTGTTCCTTACAATATTCATACCACTTCTTCCTTAATGTTGAGGTATGGAAGGTTGTCGTAAATACACAAATGCTTTCAGAAAGGGAGACCCACGCCCTGAAGTATTCACAGAGATGCCCTCGGTGCCTGTCCCAAGCTATGTTGAGCACAGGATGACAGGGAGGCGGTAGAAGGGAGAGAAGCCAGAGCCGGGCTGAGGAGCTGATTTGTAGTCTTGTCTCTACCAATAAGACCCTTCGTGACCCTGAACAGGGGAAGCCTCTCTCGTCCCCCTGTAACATGGAGTAACTTCAAGTTCTAATCACTATCACTTCCAGCAGCAGTTCAGGCCATACCAGGAGGGCACCCTGGGTAGTCGGGAGGAGGCAGGAAGCAAAGATAAGCTCTCTAATTTTCCCAAGGCACCTTGGAAAAGCACCTAGAAATGACTGGTATAAAAACACCGTAGGTGTTTCTGGCTGTGGTCTGAATTTGCTCTTTCAAAAATATCCATTGTAAGGCTCATAAAACTTACAACTAGAAGTCAACAATGTCCAGTGAGCACCAGCTACGTGCACCCAGTGTATCTGACTTCGGGACTACGGTGATGATGATGATGATGATGATGATGATGATGATGATGATGATGAGAGTTCACACTCATCGAGTATGTCCTACAGGCCACAAACTTTCAAGGCACTTTACATAGATTAACTCGTTTCATCCTCACAGTAATTCTGCCTTGGGTACTAATATTACCCTTATTTTACCAATGAGGAAATTAAAGCACAGCAGTTAAGAAACTGTTGAAGGTCAGACTGCAATGAAGGCAGAAAGTTTATATTATTGTACTTTTTTTACATTATCAAAGCACTCTGTGGGAACTCAGCGACCTACCAGAGTAGTACACTCCGTAGTCCTTCTCCAAATGTACCCTTAGCTAGAGGTGGGTATTTTCAATTTGGTGGTACTGCTCTAATTGAGTGACTTTCTTGCTCTCCAAATTTCAAGTAAACACATTTACAGAAATATCATATTAAATGTCCACATTCTCACAGGATTTGGCAACACAGCTGCATTATCTCAAAGAAACGTGGCAGGTTTTGCATTTGTCACCATTTCCCACAGGAACAGGGGCCACCATAAGCAAGGGTACTGCCTAGTAAGACACCACTGACTGGACACACAGGAATAAGGCCGTGGTGGAGGGGCAGGTCGGGTGGCAATACCACTCAGTCTTTTTTTGGAGGTTTAGGAACCACAAAGCTGAAAATCATAGCAAATGCAGTTTAGAAAAACACCTGTCTAACACATCCTAAGTTAAAGAACCGCCTTGAAGAACAAGGTTGAGTCTTCTCTCTCCCATGAAGCCATTTCTAGATGCTTCTAATCTCTTACCCATTATAGATAGTCTAGCATGACTACATGACTTTGAACTCAATCTTATATAATTGTGTACTGTTTACATTATCAAAAGCCTTGATCTAAAATCAAGTCTGCAAGTTATCTGAGACCAAAGGCTATACCTGAATCTTTTATACTCAAACATTTTCTAGAACTATTAAGCTCACGATAGACATTCAATCAATCTGTAATTGATTAATGGATCAAAGAAATTATTTAGGATGTTTACTGGAGATGGCCTAACCCAATAAAAATTGAATTTTACTGATGCTTCTTATATACAACAAGCATATTCCTTGATCCTTACTTAATAAAAAGCCTTTAACATGCCATTTTGTTGATATAAAACCCAATAAAGGAAAGGTAACACAAACCTTTTCATTGTGATGAAAATATACACAACAAAACATATGCCAACTCAACAATTTCTACCTGTACAATTCAGTGACATAGATTACATTCTTTGAGTTGCAAACACAGACCTTTCGTTCAAACCACACCGTTTCAGAAAGGAAGAAAAATCAACTTGTGGGAAAAACTTTAAAAGCCACAAGAAGGATAATAGGGTTATGCCATAACTTTATATGCTTGGTTTGGTCGTAATAGACTCAGAATCCAGATAAATCAACTCTGATATCCTAACTACTGGTAACAGAACTACGCCCTATGTCAGATTATAAAGCTAAGCAAACATGTATTCTTTAAGCTCTGTAAGCTGTTGCTGGCATTCATTTAACAAGTGTTTACTAAGCTTTGGGTACTCAGCACAATGGAGCCCTGGTGGCACAGTGGTTAAGAGCTTGGCTGCAAAACAAAAGGTCGGCAGTTCGAATCTACCAGCCACTCCTTGGAAACCTTATGGGGCAGTTCTACTCTGTCCTATAGAGTCACTATGAGTCAGAATCGACTTGACAGCAACTGGTTTACTCAGCATAATGCACTTTGGGGTAGAGAGTTAGCTAAGACGTATCCCCTGTGGTTCAGATGAACACGTGTGAAAGATTTTGTATATAATGTAAAACACAGTCAACTGTCTAATAAAAGAGACCTCACTGGCAATGCTAATCCAGGAAGACCACTGTGGTGGTGGGGGAGTTGGTGTTTTCTATGAAACCGTGTCTTTTGAATTTATAGCCATCTGAATTTATAGTCTTCTTCCTTACTTAGATGCCAGGATCTGGAAAATCCAGCTCCATCTGTAGACACCTCTGGGATGATGAAAGGGCCCAGGCTTTGAAGTCAGAGAAACCTGGGTTTGAATGTTGGCTCATTAGCTTGACTTATTAGCTTTGCCACCTTGGGCAAGTTACTTAATTCCTCTGAGTTTCAGTTCCCTTCTCTGTAAAACTGAGATAATATCCTCCAAAAATACTGGCTTGGAGGATTAGAAATAACATTTATAAAGTACATAGAACAGTGCTGAATACAGAGTAAGCCCTCAACTTGTCCTTATTATTTAGTATATAATACAAAAGGCTATAAGCAGAAAGGTGCTGCGTAGGCGAAACCAAGTAAAATAGAAGTGCAAAACAGTGGTGGTCGGGGAGGTCCAGGACAAAGAATAGTCCAAGTCCATCTTTTCTTTCCCAAATCTCTTAGGTGTCCACATACTTTTGGCTCTAATGACATACCAGATTTATTACTCACATTTACCAGACTCATCTTAGTATTAAGCCCATTGCCCATTGTCAATGATTTTTACTATAAATTATAAAACCCCTTTTCAACGAGTTCAGAAATGGCTTCCAGAGTTCTTTTACTTGTGCTTAAAACTGTTTCCACAAAGACATCTGATAAAGCGTGGACTAGTCATATACATCCCTCCTGCAGTAGCACAGCATACTTTATTTACAGCTCAATTAAGGGTGACCCTAGGATTGGAGAGTCCAGTTTCCTGGAAGCCTAGTTTTTTGTCTCGTTTCAGGTTGATGTGGTAGAAGAACGAACTATTCGCTCATCTGTAGAGGCCTCCACGCTCCTCTGAGGATCTGTCCAAATTGGTATGCACCATGTCACAGGATTCAGGACACTGGTATCTACAGCAGCTTCTCAAGCTTTATTGCACATCTTGTTAAAAGGCAGATTCTGATTCAGAAGGTCGGGGAAGGGGCTTGAGAGTCTAACAAGCTCCCAGTGATGCCTGGGATGCTGGTCTCTAGACCACACTTTGAGTAGCAAGGGTCAGGGTCAAGGTCATCAGCAAGTTCACAAACCAAGAGACACACATGATTTCTCCAGTCTTAGGGTTCAAAAGCAACATGGGGGCAGCAACTGAGGACTGACAATGTCTTCAGGAAATTAGTAAAGTAAGGAAATAGTATAAGACCAACAGAGTACACTTAGAACTCTTCCATAAAGTAACTGAAATCTAAAAACAAAACCACAAAAATTTAATATTCACAAGGACCATTAGCACTTCCTCAAGTTGAAAACATCCTTTCCCACTCCCAAAATCAAAGTTCTTTGCTCCTTCCCTTAATATAAACGATCCTTTTTGCTAGCTACGACAGGTGGTTTCTCTGTGTAATTGGTTAACATGTAGAAAACACATATTAAGACACTGCTATTGTCTCTCATTGAGACTCTTAGTGTAAAAGAAACAACACATTGCTTTAAACAATATGGAAAAGATAACAGTAACTTAGCATAACAAATGAAATCAGCTTAAACAATAACCAGGCAGCAACGGTGTCTGAAAACCTGACATGCATTTTGCAACTGTCACTGATTTATGTCAAGTCCAACCTTCAGGGACTGAACAAATGAGCAAACCATATCAGGGACACCTTCCATGTTAAATCAGAGGATTTATACTGCAGTGATTGGAAAACAATGCATCTTAAGAAATACTGTGGTCAAGTGGATGGAACATATGGCTGAAATCAGGCAAGCAATCCTTGTCACTTTACCAGCTGAGTGATCCTGTTTACCCAGTTAACCTCTTAAAGACTTTACCTGCCAGTTGAGCATACTCCCTTCTCCTCTACTGTTGTTGCTGTTGGCTGCCGTTGAGTCAGCCCCTAACTCACGGCAATCCCATGTGTTACGCAGATAGAACTGCTCCATAGGGTTTCCTTGGCTATAATCTTTACCCAAGTAGATCGCCATGCCTTTCTTCCACAGTACCACTGGATGGGTTAGAACTATCAATCTTTCGGTTAGCAGCCATCACAAACTGCTTATGCCACCCAGGCTCCTCTACTAACTCTCACATATTATGTTCAAATTTCACTCCCGGTGTGCCCAGAGAGAGCAGCCCTTCCCGAGTCCAAGGAATGATTGTTGATTCACCTAAGTCATCACTATCATTCCATTCCCATTGCCAACAACAGACACAAAAGCATGGCTACTCAATGTAACTGATGGTGCCATTGTACCACTAAACTAACCCGCCCTGGAATCACTTATATCTGAACCTTTGGGTATATGAAATAAAGTTACTCGCAACTGAAAGCACTGTGATTGATTCATCTGCCACAATACTGTGAATAGTGAAGCTTAACTTTCTTTTCAAGTACACTTATGCAGGCTACTGTGTTAGCTTGTACTATCCAATATTTACCCTGGACTCCAAACAGATTGTAAGATTCTCGAGACAGACACAGAGTTTGTATGTGCGTGTGATCCCACTACCTTGCACAGTTCCTTTTAAATGGTAGACTACTGATAAATATTTATAGACACGTGTCTCTTGTATCCAGTGAAAGCACTGGAACAGAAGCCAATAATTCAATGGTTAAAAAACAAAACCAAATCGACTCTCACCTCCAAAAGGCTGCAAGTCCAGAACACTGATTCTCTTTATGCACCACCGGGGGAGCAGTCTTAAACCACAGATGCCCCAACCTTACCCAGTCTTGTTTCTAACAAACCCAGGTGACTATGGTGTAGGTGATTCATGGACCACATTTTCAGAAAGACTGTTCCTCTTCTCCTAGTGCCTCAACAACCTTGACGTTTTTGTTTTCCCTCAACACAACCACATCAGCTACCCACATTCCTCCCCCACCCGTCAGCCCACTGAGGCCGTGACAGTGATACACTCCGTCCCAGCAGGAGAAGGTCAAAAGACAGCCAAGTGCCAAGTATTTCCTTGTTGTTGACTTTGTATTTTCAAAACAAAACGCAAATCGGAAAGCAGCCATTCATCTTCGCTATGTCCCGCTGTTTTACACCCACAATCTAATCCACTTTTCTTCATAAACTTTCAACCTCCTCCTTTCCCTTCCTCTCCTCCCAGCCGACCTCCACCGCCAAGTATCCCAGGGAGCGGAAAACATTCTCAGGATTTCAGGACACACACTCTCTAGGCGCTGACTCAGGTACCCGTCGTTCGCTCCTCTGACCCAGAAACGGCACACAAAGGTTCGCACCGAGGAGTACTTGCTCTGCGTCTCCTACCACAAACGCGGCCCCTGGTCCCCAAGCGCTTCTCAAAACCCACCTTCCCTGCGCCGCCTCCTACCCAGCCAGGGTGCGCCAGGCGGGCTCAGCCGGGCCCCAAGTCTTACCTGAAACACGTGGTGAGCTCGCCCGAAGGCTTCAGACACGGGTACTTGGTTGTCGCTATTTTGTTTTCGGAGCAAATTTCTCTACGAAAAAGTTGGAGATAACACTTGGTTTATTCTAAGCCGGCGAGCTGAGGGCGGCCTGCGCGTTGGGAGCCCTCGGAGGCGGGAGTTGCAGGCGCGGCGGACCCGAGGGCGCGTCCGCTGGGGCGACTGGGGGCAGGGGTCGGTCAGGAGAGGGTCACAGACAGAGCGAACCCAACTCCGGAGAAAGGAGGAGCTGCATGAACGAGGCTCGAGTGTTGTGCCAGCTGGCGGTGCCCGGAGGACCGCAGGAAGGCGGGTGGCGGTCTCTCCGCGCCACGGCCCGCAACTGGGGCCGCCCAGATTGGGGGCGCAGAGGCTGTCACCCGGGAGCAGAGTGCAGTGCTGGCCAGGACAGAAGCAGACCCCGTTCTTGCCCGGGAAGCGCGGGGCTGGGTGGAAGCGGGGCTGCCCGCACCCTGAGCTGGGCGCGCACCAACGCGGGCCCAGGGAGCGCGCGGCGCGGGCTCAGAAGCCCGGGCTGGAAGCGCCTACCTGTCGCCGTCCTGGGGCTCCTCTCGGTAGCTCCACGTGTGTCCCAGCGCCAGGAGCAGCAGCAGCGGCCCAAGGCTCCTGCCCAGCTGCGCCCGGGCCGCTCCTCTCCGGCTCGGAGGAGGCGGCGGCACCATCGGGGACGCTAGCTGCAGCTCCGCGCTCTGAGCTCTCGCCGCCCTGCGCCCGGCTCTCCGCGCCGCCTTCCCGCTCCGGCAGGAGGCGCCCGCGGGCAGGGGCGTTTGCGCCACCTGCGCGGGTCGCCGGGGCTGTGGACGTTGTGGGGCTCGGGGGAATCTCTCTAGGAGTTGGGGTGCTGGGTGCGAACTCCTCAGGTGGGGCAGGTAACGGGGTGCCTGCGGTGCTGGGCCGGCGCGGAGGGCCCCGAGGTCCAGGTCACCTCGCTCGGGATGTTCCCGGCAGATTGACAGACTTGCTTGACTTGGCTCAGGGCTGCGCCCTCCCCTCCCGCCTCTTCGTCCGCTGGGAAAGCGGGCGGCGGTTTGCATCTTGCACCAGGGTCGCACGACCAGGAGGAGAAGGAGGAGTCAGTTCTCACCCGGGGAAAGGGGAGGGGGACACGAGGGGTTAATGAGCTTCCTTCCTGTTGTCAGTTGATTTCTAATGGCCAGGGTCAGCCAATGTTTGCCTTTCCCCCCTCGAGGGCTACCCTGTGCTTTTCCGCTATGCCACGTTTTTGTTTGTTTTTTCCGTTTTTTCTCTTAGTAGAATAAGGGAGAAAAGCGGAGTTGACAAGCTACAGCGAGTCTCCCAAACTGCCTTTTCAACCTGAAATAGCACTATTAGAGTGTAGTCTGTCTTCATTAAAATGCCTTGGATGAAAGTCCTCTGCTCCTTTCGTTTGTTGATAAACTCTGCTGCTAGTTGCTTCATAACTTGACTTCGGGAAAATCTCTCGTTGGATCTTTTCTTGGGTTTTAAATCCTCTTGCACTGAGCTGCTTTAAGGCTGTTTCCATGCCGTGCACAACACAGTTCAGAGCTGGAAACTGCTCGCAGATCAGGTGGGACACTGAGGGGTCTGTTAATCGCGGGTCCCGCTACCTGCTAGTTTATGCTGCCGGGTTTCTGGCGACATGGAAATCCTGAGGGAAAGGAGCGTGAATCAGCTCGTTTGGTGGAGAACCTCGATGTAATTCTTACGTGTCTGCATCTTACCGTTTTGTGGCACATTACAAGTTTTCTGTGCCTGTTCAAGGAAAACTGGTAACATAAACGTGGACTGCAGAGCCAAGCAAGTAGTGATCGCCCAGAAATAAGTTGGAAGAGCAGAAGGTTTTAATGCCGGAACTCTAACAGGCTTGCGGTTCTGCAACCCGCGGGACAATGAGGTGAAAAGGTAAGGTGCACCAGTTACTGGTGTGCAGATTGGTTAGGGAAGCAGGTGTGTTGATTTATCAATTATTCTGGTCGAGAGAATTGTCATACGTAGTATATACATGCTAACATTTTAATAGCAGTAACATCATTCCTCCTTAGAAAGCTTTGTTTTCCAAAGGCTTTCCACATTCATGATTTTGTCTGATTCTCACAATAGCCCTGTGAGAGAGACATGACAGGAATTACCATCCTGTTTGGGAAGTAGAGTCACGACTGGAAACTAGGTGTCCTACTGCTTCATTCAGTCAGGTATTTTGTTCTACAAAACTTACATTGGCCTAGAAAACCATAGAACAGGCTTGATATTCAAATATGGCACTGCACAACACAAGTTAATTTTCACTTGATAATTCATAAGAAATGGCAGAATCTTACAGAACCTGAGAGTGATCTTCATCGGGCCAGAAAAGACCCAGATTCAAACCTAGGCTGTGTGACCTTGGGAAAGTTACTTAACCTTTCTCAAACTCAGTTTTCCCATCTATAAAATGAGGAGCGCTTCCTCATAAAATTTGATGAGTATGAAATGAAGTAATACATGTCAGGCATTCTGCACAGTGCCTGGTGAATATTGAGTGCTCAGTAGACATTAACTATTATTACTTTAAACATAAATTATTGTATTGCACTTGCACAGAATTTTATGTTCTAATTTTCTAGCTTTCGCTTTCTAGATAAATAGGAGTTGATTTCACAAACAGTTGTTTAGATTTCTGAAGAGACACCTCTCTAAGCTCATGAAAAAATAAACTCATCCTGGCGTTTATGAAATAGTATCACTTTAGTGCAATACCTGCCCAAAAAGTGTTCAATCTCTATGTTGAAGAGAAGAGGCCATCATGCAAAAGCTTCCATTTTGGTTTTCTTAACCAATTACTGTAGTTTAATAATAACTTGCTATCTTTTTTCTCAACTTTACTCATTTTGTTTGTCCACTGTTACACTGTGGATGTTAGTTCTTCTACAAATAACAGAGAATGGCGTAGGAGATTTGTTATCGGCGACATTAAATAGCAGTTTCTAAGCCATATGTGTGGCCATGCGGCTTTTCAGGGAAAGCAATTCAGGCTGCAAAATGATAAAAGCAAAGCCGTATCCATTGTACGCAGCTGTGTGGCAGAAGATGCGTGTCAGAGCCAACTTTCTGTTCTTATTTTCATCTCACGTGCACACTAAGCATATATGAGAATGAGGTCTGAGAGAGGGTGCTGGGCCATACAAACAGCCCTGGTTTGCCCGGGGAGGTAATCCCAAGGATGGGTGGTCAGAGCATTCCTGGATGAGGTGAGCTGGAGCAGAAAGCCTTTGAAACCTTTTCCTGGAGGCCTGGAATTTAAACTCCTTGGCAGCTCCTGACAGCGGGACAGAAAGCCCAGGCGGTGGAAGGACATGTGTCTGGCCATGTATGGAGACCAACCCCTGAAAAGTCAAACACTCTTGCAAAAGACTAAGCCTGCATTTGCTCAGGCTGCAGACTGAGCGGGAGATGTCAGGATGGAGGCCGAGTGTGGCAAGAACCTCAGGGGTCTTAGATTTTCTTTCCTGGTGCCCTTACTCCCTCTCCCACAGCCCCTGCCCTGCCTGCATGGACCTGCCCCACCCTTTCATCTATGAAACACTGGGAGGAGAAGACTCACCCTGCCTCATAAATAGGCATGTTACAAAAATGAATGACTGGTCCCTGACTGCTCCTTGGGAAGAGGCTCTGTGTGGTTTTTTCTTCCCAGCAAACTCTCTCGGCAACCGTTTCCATACAGACCTGTCAGCTGCCCTGAGATAAAGCAGAGTGCTGTACAGTTCACGGTGTCCTAGGAGCACGGGCTGTCTGAGGGCTTTATGGTGCAGACCAGGTATTGTTAAATACTACTGAGTGCAGCCTGGGGTGCTGAGGGCATGCAGGGGGAAAGGGGGGCTTTACTGGCTGGAGAAATTGTATCACTTTAGCACAATACCTGCCCCCAAAGTGTTCAGTTTCCATGTTGGAGGGAAGAGGCCATCCTGCAAAAGGTTCCATTTATCTTTCGTAAGATAAAATAAAAATTAGGCCATGGGGCAGAGTGTTGTTGTGTGCCACCGAGTTGATTCTGATTCACAGCGACTCTGTAGTACAAGGTAGAACTGCCCTGTAGCATTTCCTAGGCTGCAATCTTTACAGCAGCAGATTGCCAGGTCTTTTCTTCCAAAGAGAAGCTGGTGGGTTCTAACCACCAACCTTTATGGTTCACAGCCAAGCACTTAATCATGGCACCACCAGGGCTGGCAGAATAAAACCAATGGCCTCTCCTACCCAGTTTTAAGGGGCTCCCACATCTTATTTGGAGAAAATCAGCATAGCCCTATTGAAGAGAGCTCTAGAAAAAATAAGTCACCTTAAAGAAGAGAACACCAGTGATTGTGGCACAATTCATTTCATGATATTTGTTTGTTTAAAATTTCCCTTATAAAAAAGATGTGTGGTGGCTGACAACAATACATGCGATAATATACGACAAAATTAGATAAAGCAGTAAGGCAAAGGAAAACTCAGAATCAAACAATAAAATAAAGCTGAAGTGAAATTATTGGTAGGACAGTATAAGCAGGAAGTTCTATGCTATATATAAAAAGCAGATCACGAATTAGTTCTCAGAGCCTCAGAAGTCAACTCAAGATAATTACATGATAAGTTACAAAATTCAGAACAGTCATCAAAGAAAAAAGCCTATTAATTACTCAAAGATCAGATTTTTTTCTTGCTGGTCTCCCTGAAATACAGCTACAGTCACCTAACTGTGAGGTAAAGGCTTTTTCATAGAGAGAAGATTCAACAAGTGTGGGTAGAGTTTATCCTATATTGTAAGTGATATATATATACACATATAGCTGTAATAAAATATCCCTAAAATAAACAGATTGCCCCAATACCTTTCCTTCAGTTTGTTTTGATTGACATAGATCCAGATCCACTGAGAGAATTAGGATTATTAAATTATTAAAGTGCACTGATCTCCAAGCCATTGTGAAGAACTGCTTGAGGCAAAAAAGAAGCAAAAATGTTTTTAATACAGTAAATGGGTACTAAGAGCCCTGGTTTTGGGGTGTGTCCATCACCTTTGCACTAAGTCTGCCTTAGTTTTAACTTGTACAAATTCTGAAAGTTGTGGGTCTCTGGAATATTCTTCCAAGACAGGAAGAAATCCTTGATTCCTATGTCCATGATAGAATCACACAATTTTTGCCCAATTTTGAAATAAAAACTATTTTAAGAGATTGATTATCCTCATGTGTGGATCGGCTGCTAAAAGAAAAATGAGCAAACAGTATAAAAAGAAGACTTTCCTGTTACTTGGTCTAACGTTTAAAAAGAAATCAAGAAAATTTAATCCTGTAATCTGGGTGTCATATTTGTTCTCGAAAGTTCTAACATACATACACACACACCCACAGGCACACACTGGGTTGCCTCTAGGGTTTCTCCCAAAGAAGGAGCTTGTTGAGATAACAGGAGTTGGGGAGTTCCTTGACCAATCAAAGCTGTGGAATCAAAACCTGTGTTTCTGGGTGGAGAAGTACATTCTAACACCTCTCACTTCTGCAGCTTCTTCTGTGACAGATGGAGACTGCAAGACGTGCAGCTGGAATGGCCTGTCTCTTGTGGCCTCTGTGAAATGAGCAAGGAAAGAAAAGGAGCCAATGTAGAGAAGAGACTGCTGGCCCAAGCTATGAAGCCTCTGTCTAGAAAATGATATTTGAATTATCTCTGGATTTATGAGCTGCCTCTTTTGAGCATCAGCCATTCTAATACTAGCAACTTCTCTGCTTTTTTTTTCTTTTTTTGGTAGAGCTAATCTTGTTTATATCCTTTAACTCCATATGTTAAGAGTTCTTATTTAATATTTATCGAGAATTGGGATACTTTGTGCAGTAATATGGTATCCAACCAATCTGACAGGTAAAAAGAAGGTTGACTTTAAAAGTTTTCTGATCTGAGGTAAGAGATCTTTTATGGTGGAATAACTACAACTATATTACCCATGCCAGCAGAGCATGGGTACTTACTATAATTAAAAGTGTGGTTTTTCCTCTGGAAATGAAGTTGACCTTACTGCCTTAAGAAAAAAAAAAGAGAAAGAAAAAAGGCCTTGAAGAAATAGTATTGGGAAATGGGAAATTTACCCAGATTTGACATTCTGTTCTGCCACCTAGTACTTCTGACCTTGATCAAGTTGCTTAAAGTTTCTGAGACCCAGTTTATCCATAAATAAAAAAGGAATGACAGTATCCACCTGTCATGGTTAATGTGCTCAGCAACTAACTGAAAGGTTGGAGGTTCAAGTCCACTCAGAGGCACCTCGGAAGAAAGGCCGGGTGATCTACTTCTGACAAATCAGCCACTGAAAACCCTATGGAGCACAGTTCTACTCTGACACAGATGGGGTTGCCATAAGTTGGAATCAATTCAACAGCAACTGGTTTTTAATATGATTTTGTTTTTCTTCAATAGTTTGTACGCAATTGTGCAGGACCACCCACCCTGTCTCATCTAATTTGCTTTCAATAAAAGATACATTGTGAAATAAATGGCTAAGGATAGAGACACCCTGTCACAGAACAGACTAAACTAAGTAGGAGAATTGACATCAGTGTCACTAGCATTGTGCTTTAATTAGGCATTAGGGAGTAACTAAGGCTCTGGGTAGGTCAAATCCAATAACAGATGCTAGAAATTAGAATAGATATACTTCCCCTTAGAGAATAGCTGTGCTTCTGAGTCCTGTCTCTGACATTTATATATTTTTAAATCAAAACATGGTTTAAATGTTACTTGAGGAGCTGGCTAGCTAAAGCCCCGCTGGGAGGAATCCTAGAATGATGAGAATACTCTCTTCAAATCTAGCCATTGGTGAGACGCCGCTGTTTTCTGTTGAGCTTTTCTAATTGGGTCAGGACTGGAATGTTTGCAGCAGTGTAAAGAGGCCCTGGCTAAGGAGCCCACAATCTACCAGCAGGACAGCAATATTTAAAGAAAGCATGGCAGTCCATATTGTGTAGAAAAATCTTAGAGCTCAGGTTGAAGGTTGCTAGGTTCTAATAGAACATGGAATAAGTTTAACCCAAACAGAGGCCTGTTCATGATATATTACCAAGAAAGCCACATTCCTGCAAGTTTTTTTTTTTAATTTATTTTATTTATCTTTTTGTTGTTGAGAATATACACAGCAGAACAGATGCCATTTTAACAATTTCTACATGTCAAATTCAGTGACACTGATTACATTCTTCAAGTTGTGCAACCATTCTTACCCTCCTTTTTCGAATTGTTCCTCCCGCATTAAGATAAATTCTCTGCCCCCTAAGTTTCCTATCTAATCTGTCAAGTTGCTGTTTCCTGCAAGTTTTTAATGGATGATGATGATAATTTTTCAAGAATTTGGCACAGATAATAATAACAAATATTTACCGAGCACGTGGTACGTGCAGACATTGTTCAAAGCACTTTACAAGTATTAACCCATTTAACCCTTATTACAATCCATCACCAATTCATGAAGATGGTACAGGACCAGGCAATGCTTCTTTCTGTTATACATAAGGTCACCATGAGTCAGAGCCAACTCAACAGCAACTAACAACGTCTCTGATTATATTATCATCTGCATTTTGCAGATAAGGAAACTGAGGCAGAGATGTTAAATAGTTGCCGAAAGTCACAGAGTTCGTGCATAGCTGAGCCAGGTTTGAATCGGGGCGTTTTGGGGCTGCAGAGCCCAGACTCTCAACACTACACTAAACTGCCCTTTGAAGAAGTGAGCATCTAGGCAATTTTCTCCCAAAGGACAGACTACATTCCAGATGTTTGCCCTGGGACGTAATGAGGACCAGGGAAGGCCCAAAGCCCACCCTCAGAACCAGTAATGCTGAGACTCTATTCTAGTTGGTGCTCAGGCACGCTCCTCCCTCTCCAGCTCTGTGCCAGCCATCTGGCCCCGTGAGTTCTCACCTTTGTGTGTTAGCTGACCTCTCTCTGTGGCAGCAAAGTTGAACTGTACCCACTGGACCCGTTCTCATGGAGACAGATGGTCTGCTGGTTTACATGGGAGTGCTGGCACGAGAATGAGATTAGGTTTCAAAACTCTTAGAGTTCTAACGCTTTTGCAGACCGTCCTGCCAGTTCTATCTCAGGACCTGAAACAGGTCTTTGTCAGTCCTAGAACTCTCATGAAACTTGGAGATTATGAAAATAGTGCCAACATTTTTGAGTCACCACAACTAAATATCTAGGCAAAATGTTATGTAAACTTCAGAGTCTAGCACAGTCCTGTGGAATACCTTGTTCTGATTGGAAACTGATTCTTTGAAATCCAGAGGGAATAGAGGAGGGTAAGCAGCTGAAACCAAGGTTTGCTCAAGAAAGGTAGAAGAGCTTTGGAGAGTTCTCTCTCTCTCACATACACACTCTGACATATTCATACCCACACACCATATACACCACACACTCACACACACACACTACACACTATACACACACACACTCATACCCACACACCACACACACACATTACACACTATACACACACATACTCATACCCACACCACACACACACACCACACACACACTCACACATTTACCACGCACACTCACACACATCACACACACCACATACTATACACATGTTCACTCATACTCATACCCACACACCACATACCACACCACACACTACACACACAGCCTCACACACACATCACACACACCACACCCTACATACACATTCTCACACTGACACATTACACACACACCTACACCACACACCGCACACACACCACACACATACACCTCACTCTCACCACACTCAACATTCACTTACAGACACAACACACACACTCACACTCAACACTCCCACACACACTCACCCACATTCTCACCCACACAACACCGCCCCCCCCACACACACACAGCCCTCGGAGGTTGTTGGCTTCTTCACAGTGGATGGTGTAAGATCAGCACCGTTTTGCATTCTTCGTGCTAATCTTTACCAACAGTGCAGCGTCCCAAAGGAACGCCAGATAAAATAAGCTGACTCAGTTTCATTTCACTTAATTGGCATGCGTCCCTTTTTGTTTGGGGTCGATCCGGGTGATGGTTTACCTTCCTTCTGCTTGATCAGAGGTGTTTAGACCTGAGCGTATCTTTTAGTGAGGTTTATTTGGTTTGAAATCACTGATGAGCTCCATGACAAATCATCAGAAAGGGAGTTGGGACCTTTAGAATCTTCTTTCAGTTCCAACATTGATCTGTGGTATAATTGTAATGAGCCTGCAAGTTTTGTGTATGCAGTTTGACATGTATTTGGCTCTGGCATCCTCACATCCTGATAAAAGACTAATGGGCCCTGACCCCTCGTGTCAGTAACCCGTCACTAAACCCTCTGAGTGACCTGCTTTAAAGTCTGTTCCCTCAAGTCCCTCCTTCTTGGCCAACCATCCCATTTTCCTTTTGGGTCTTTTTCTCTGCTTTTTCTGCTTTTTAGTCACTTTCCTGTCTGTTCTCTGTCAATCATTTTTTGCTATAATTCTACCCTGTCCTTCCACTCACCAGGTCTCACTCTCTATCGTCTATCTTTATCGTCTCTTTGTTATTTTCCCCCCGATACTCTTCTCTTGCTATAAGTATATCCCCTACTCCTTCCCCAATCCTGTTTCTTCCTCTAAACCAGTGGTTCCCAACTGGGGGTAATTTTGTCATCCAGGGGACATTTTGCAGTGTATGGAGGCATTTTAGGAGCCCTGGTGGTGCAGTGTTTAAGCGCTTGGCTGCTAACTAAAAGGTTGGTGGTTGGAACTCACCAGCCACTCTGCATGAGAAAGATGTGGCAGTCTGCTTTCTTGAAGATTACAGCCTTGGAAACGCTATGGGGCAGTTCTACGCTGTCCTATAATGGTTGCTATGAGTTGGAATCAATGCAACGGCAACGGGTTTGTTTTTGTTTCTGAGACATTTTAGGTTGTCACAACTGTGGGGGGAGCAGTGCTATGGCATCTAGTGGGTAAAGGTGAGGGATGCTGCTGAGCATCCTACAATGCACAGGAGAGGCTCCTGTCTCCCATCACCCCTGCACGATGAGGAACTATTGGCTTATGACGTAAAAAGTGCTGAGGCTGAGAAAGCTTGCTCTAAACAGTCATTCATCTACCTCTTGACTCTAGCTTCATTTTTTTCATCTCCTGTTTCCAAATCCCAGTTGCTTAATCCTTTCCCTCCACATTGCCTGCCCTCCAGTTTATCTCTCATCTTCTCATCATTGCTTCTTCCTCGCCACTGCTGCCTGGTCCTGGACTCATCTGTCTTTACACTTTTCAGCTTGGTCTGATCTCACCTCTGACAACGCTGTCCTCTGCCTTTGCCTTCACACCTCAGTTCAGCGGCTACCTTATTTCTCAGCGTTCTGCAGTGACTACAGGATCTGCGAGAATATTTTTCCTAGAATTCTGTTTATTTTCCAAGTTTTCACAAATCCCATTCTTATGGATTGAATTGTGTTCACCCAAAAAGAGATGTCGAAGTCCTAACCCCAGTACCTGTGAATGTGACCCTGTTTGGAAATAGGGTCTTTGAAGATGTTTCTGGTTAGGTTACCATGAGGCCATACTTGAGTAGAGTGGGTCTTAATCCTATATGACTAGTGTCCTTATAAAAGAAGATACACAGAGACATCCAGGGAGACAGAGGAAGGGCAGCCATGTGTCAACAACGGCAGCAGCAGCTGCAAAGCAAGGAACGCTAAGGATCACCAGGAGTGTCTTAATCATCTAGTGCTGCTCTAACAGAAATACCACAAGTGGATGGCTTTTCACAAAGAAAAGTTTATTCTCTCACAGTCTAGTAGGCTACAAGTCCAAATTCAGGGCATCAGCTCCAGGAGAAGGCTTTCTCTTTCTGTCAGCTCTGCAGAAAGGTCCTTGGGATGCATCAGTCTTTCCTTGGTCTGGGAGCTCCTCTGCGCAGGAACCTCAGGTCCAAAGGATGCCCTCTGCTCCCGGCACTGCTTTCTTGATGGTATGAGGTTCCCATGTGTCTCTGCTCACTTCTCTCTTTTATATCTCAAAAGAGATTGCATTAAGACACTATCTAATCTTGTCAACCTCATCAGTATAACCTCATCACAATGATAGAATTTACAACACACAAGGAGATCACATATAATCTCATCATAGTGATAGAGTTTACAACACATAAGGAAATCACATCAGATTACACAATCATACAGCACTGGAAATCATGACCCAGTCAAGCTGACAGATATTTTTGGGGGACACAACTCAATCCATGCAAGGAGCCACCAGAAGCGAGGAGAGAGGAGTGGAACAGTTTCTCTCTCAGAACCTCCAGAAGGAATCAACACTGCCAATACCCTGAATTGGACCTCTAGCCTCCAGAACTGTGAGAGAATAAGTCTGTGTTCTTATAAGCTAACCATTTTTGTGGTATTTTGTTACAACAACCCTGTGTAGCCTGTAAGCTCCATGCTTCTGGTTTAAGGGTGTCACGTGTGCCTGACACGTGTAGCCATGCTGGTTCTCTGCTCTGGCCGTGTTCACTCCTTCCTTCCAGATCTCCTTGAGCTCACCTGCCACCCGCCTGGAGAAAAGCTCCTGTCCTTTCTTCATTACATTATATCTGGCATGTTGCTTGCATTGGTATGGTATAGTTGTAGCAGCTCTTCTTCTACTGTAAGAGAAGGAAAAAACATCTTCGCCTACCTTCAGTCATTCTTTAAAAAAAAAAAAAATTAAATGAGTATGTACTATATGCCAGGCAATGCTAGGTATAGGAGTAACTAAAGCAAATAAGAGAAAAACTGCCTCCAGGGAGCTCCAGGTTTAGTGGGGAGACAAGCAAGAAAACTAACCATACGACTATTCAGTGCTGCTTGCTGTAATAGGGTACTGCATTGCAACAGTAAGGGGCTATAGGAACAGAAAGGAAATACCAACTTGTATTAGTTTCCTATTGCTGTTGTAACAAGTTACCACACACTTTGTGGCTTAAAACAAGTTCTCACAGTTCTGGAGGTCAGAAGTCCAAAGTGACACCAGATGGCATTGGAGAGAAGATATGACAGTGGGGCCTTCTTGGGTGTTGAAGAAAATCTATGGAAAGGCCAAGGGGCCTTCAACATCCCTCCCACGGTGTCTTTTTACTGAAAATCCACACTCAGGTGGTCATTTCTGATCAAAGCAAGTGATCACAAAAAGGGTTTCTTTTTAAGCCGTTATCTGTCATCGTCAACTTACTATGAAAGAAAGATGTGGGGCCAGGTTTTGGCAGGGTGAGAAAAGGAAAGAACCAGAGAGCTCATTCATTTTCTTTAAAGTCTCCAGGCTATGGCTTGTTGATTCAATGTTGGCAGGCAATGCATGTTGAATGAATAAGTGAATGAATGAATGATGGGCAGCCCTTCCATTGAGAGAACACAGCAAAGCAAGATAGAAGAACCTGAGTCCACCAGTCATCCCTTTCCTTGTAGCCGGTCCTTGTACCTAAGATCCCCCTCTTAAAGATGAATGAACTGTGAAGTGAAGCCATCCAGTTGACACAAACGTAGCTTAGTGGAATCGCCGCAAAAATCCAGACCTATCACATTAGTTCCCCTCCCCAACACTAAGGACCAGTATTCTGGAAAAGACCACGTAATTGGAGATTCCTCCCTGTGACCCCAAAACACAAAACACCCATGACTCTTTGAGGACCTACGACAGCTCAGTGCTCTGTATTTATTTATTTCTCACTTCTTGCAAAAACACTATCAACATTCAATCAAGTCTCAAAGAAAGGGGTCAGAAGGCAAGTGATTTAAACTACCTAAACTAAACAGTCCCTTCCTACAAAATCTATTTCTTTTTCCTGTTAAGAACAAACTGTTATTCTCAATACTGTGAGAAATTAATCGGAGTGAGCTGAGTTGTGTCATTGCCGGTATGAAACAGTGGGAGGCATTAGGCCTCATCTCTGGAAATCAAGGCATTTTTGAAAGTGTGAAAGTTCCTCTCTCTCACTGAGGTGATGCCTTTACAACATGATGAAACTTGTAGCCAGCAGTAACCATTTTGAGGCGGCCTCTATTTTTCTTCTGGCCTGAGTGCCCTGAAATAGGAGGTCAAGGTTAAGGAAAGGTAGAGCAGCAGTTTAGGGGATTTAAGGAAAACAGCAAGATTTAGCATTATGCCTTCAAAATGTTCCTGTAAGGGGAACTTTGGTACAGAAAGCTCTGTCAAGGCAGAGATTTTTTTTCCTGCGGTTAAACTGAGACCAAAACTCATTTGAAAACCCTTTCCCCAAGCATTTATCACCTTATGTTTTCCCACGAGTAGGGCCTTTTCTGATGGCCGTGTGGGTGTCCCTGAAAGTGTCTTAATCCTGTTTGTGATACCACTATCTATTGCCAGGGCTGTGATGCTGGTGCCAGACTGGGGATTATACGTACATTCTTCACAGCTCTGTAAATTGATGTGCTCCTGGTGAGAATGCGGGGCTCGTGGTGTCACTATCATGGTTGAGCTTGCATCCTATTGTCCCTAAATAACTTCTAGTAATTATTTCTCATATGTTCAATACATACCAAGCACTCTTCTGAGTGATTTACTTACGTCTGTCAGTCCTCATAACAATCCTGTGAGGTAAGTAGTATTATACCCATTTTACAGATGAGGAAGCTAAGGCATGGGAAAGTCAATCACTTGTCTAAGGTCACATGACCAGCAAGTGATGGAGCCTGAATTAAACAGGCTCCAAGTAGGCTATCTGCTGTCGGGGGGCATATGTTTAGCCATCACCCTATCTGGCTGGCTATGTCTCTTTGTTGTTGTTGTTGTTGTGAGGTGCCATCGAGTCAGTTCCAACTTATAGCGACCCTAAGTACAACACAACGAAACCCTTCCCAGTCCTGTGTCATCCTCACAATCATTGTTACACTTCAGTCCATTGTTGCAGCCACTGGGTCAATCCATCTCATTGAGGGTGTTCCTCTTTTTCACTGACCCTTTACTTTACCAAGCATGATGTCCTTCTCCAGGGACAGGTTCCTCCTGATAACGTGTCCAAAGTACATGAGATAAACTCTCACCATCCTTGCTTCCAAGGAGCATTCCAGCTGTACTTCTTCCAAGATAGATTTGTTCCTTCTCCTGGCAGTCCATATTCAATATTCTTCACCAACATCATAATTCAAAGGGGTCAATTCTTCTTTGGTCTTCCTTATTCATTGTCCAGCTTTTGCATGCATATGAGGCAATTGAAAATACCATGGCTTGGGTCAGGTGCACCTTGGTCATCCAAGTGACATCTTTGCATTTTAACACTTGAAAGAGGTCTTTTGCAGCAGATTTGCCCAATGCAATACGTTGTTTGATTTCTTGACTGCTGCTTCCATGGACATTGATTGTGGATCCAAGTAAAATGAAGTCCTTGACAACTTCAATCTTTTCTCCATTTATCATGATGTTGCTTATTGGTCCAGATGTGAGGGTTTTTGTTTTCTTTATGTTGAGGTGCAACTTATAGTGAAGGCTGTAGTCTTTGATTTTCATCAGTAAGTGCTTCAAGTCCTCTTCACTTTCAGCAAGGTTGTGTCATCTGCATATTGTAGGTTGTTAATAAGTCTTCCTCCAATCCTGATGCCCCATTCTTCTTCATACAGTCCAGCTTCTCAGATTATTTGCTCAGCATACAGACTGAATAAGTGTGGTAAAAGGATACAACCCTGACGCACACCTTTCCTGACTTTTAACCATGCATTATCTCCTTGTTCTGTTCAAATGACTGCCTCTTGGTTTATGTACAGGTTCTGCATGAGCACAATTAAGTGTTCTGGGATTCCCATTCTTTGCAATGTTATCCATAATTTGTTTTGACCCACACAGTCAGATGCTTTCACATAGTCAATAAAACACAAGTGAACACCATTCAGGTATTCTCTGCTTTCAGCCAGGATCCATCTGACATCAGCAATGATATCTGTCATTCCACATCCTCTTCTGAATCTGGCTTGAATTTCTGGCAGTTCCGTGCTGATGTACTGCTGCAACTGCTTTTGAATGATTTCAAGCATAATTTTACTTGTGTGTGATATTACTGATATGCGATAATTTCTGCATTCTGTTGGGTCACCTTTCTTCGGAATGGGCACAAATATGGATTTCTTCCAGTCAGTTGGCCAGGCAGCTGTCCTCCAAATTTCTTGCAATAGACAACTAAGCATCTTCAGTGGTGCATCTGTTTGCTGAAACATCTCAATTGGTATTCCATCAATTCCTGAAGCCTTGTTTTTCACCAATGCCTTCAGTGCAGCTTGGACTTCTTCCTTCAGTACCATTGGTTCTTCATCATATGCTACCTCCTGAAATGGTTGAACGTCAACAAATTCTTTTTTGGTACAGTGATTCCGTGTATTCCTTCCATCTTCTTTTGATGCTTCCTGCATCGTTCAATATTTTCCCTGTAGAATCCTTCAATATTGCAACTCAAGGCTTGGATTTTTTCTTCAGTTCCTTCAGATTGAGAAATGCTGAGCATGTTCTTCCCTTTTGGTTTTCTAACTCCAGGTCTTTACACATTTCATTATAATACTTCACTTACTCTTCTAGAGGCGCCCTTTGAAATCTTCTATTCAGCTCTTTTACTTCATCATTTCTTCCTTTGCTTTAGCACTTTCAAGAGCAAGTTTCAGAGTCTCTTCTGACATCCCTTTTGGTATTTTCTTTCTTTCCCGTCTTTTTAATGACCTCTTGCTTTCTTCATATATGATCTCCTTGATGTCATTCCACAACGTGTGTGGTCTTTGGTCATTAGTGATCAGCATGTCAAATCTATTCTTGAGATGGTCTCTAAATTCAGGTGGGATATACTCAAGGTTGTACTTTGGCTCTCATGGACTTGTTCTAATTTTCTTCAGCTTCAACTTAAACTTGCATAGGAACAATTGATGGTCTGTTCCACAGTTGGCCCCTGGCCTTGTTCTGACTGATGATATTGAGTTTTTCCTTCGTCTCTTTCCACAGTTGTAGTCGATTTGATTCCTGTGTATTCCGTCAGGTGAGGTCCACGTGTATAGTCGCCGTTTATGTAGGTGAAAAAAGGAATTTGCAATGAAGTCATTAGTCTTGCAAAATTCTATCATGCGATCTTCGTCATTGTTTCTATCACCAAGACCATATTTTCCAGTTATGGATCCTTCTTGTTTCCAACTTTCGCATTTCAATTACCAGTAATTATCAATGCATCCTGATTGCATGTTCAAGCAATTTCAGACTGCAGAAGTTGGTAAAAATCTTCAATTCCTTCATCTTTGACCTTAGTGGTTGGTGCATATGTTTGAATAATAGTCGTATTAACTGTTCTTCCAGTTATCCTGTCTCTTTACTTATCCAACAAGATATTTAGCATAGAGTGACTGTCCAGGCCACCCTCCTTATAGAAACCATTGGGCCTATCACCATCATTTAACTGAAAGGTCTGGCCCCCATCAAGCCGTTGGAGATCCTTAGTGGCTTGATTCACCACGCCAGGCAGCCTGTACTTTGCCTTCAAACAAGGCCTGGGGTTCCTTTAAGGAAAGAGAAAATGAATCAGAAGTTCATTCTACAGTGTCCTGTGGTGATTTCTTGCCATTCATGATTAGTTGACCAAGTTATGTGATTCATGGTACAAGGTTCTGAGGGCAGTGGCTGGGTGAGCTAGACAGCTCTGCTAAGCTCTGGGGCCACGGGCTGTGTGCACAGTTTCAGGAAAATTCAGAAAGAGATAAGAGGAAACTTGATGAGCAAATGGAAATGGATAATTACAAACATTACCACAACCAGAAACACACCCGAAGCATGTGTGGTGGTGAGGGATATATATATGCAAACCAAAGGAGGACTGTTACTAGATTATGTATGAGAAAAAAACCGAGGGCCACTTAGGATCTGTCAAGATCCCAGAGCCCAAGTTTAGGATTTAAGAGCAAGGAATCTTATAAATCTTTGAATATTTCATTTAGGCCTTGTGCAAAATACATTCCTAACAAATGACTGTTCAATAAAGAAGAAAAAGTATTTATTTGGTGCATTATTACATTATTCATGGAGGACATACATCTCCTATATTTTAAATGATTCCACCATGGTTGAAGGAAGGGGACAGATGATATTCATTTCACATTATTGGTTGTGAAGCCATTCGCAAAGTGTTATTATCACCATCATCATCATCGTTATTGTGAGGCAGATCAGCTGCTCTGGGTGCGAACATTGAGAGCTGGTGTCCAGTGTCCAGACCAGCTGTCTCACCTCTGCCACCTCCCCTTCCCCTCAGCTGTGCTGGGGGCTCCAGGTCTCCTGTTACTTGATTTTCTGGCTTTCTTCTATAGACCTAATTTCTGAAGATTTCCAGCTAGAGCTGGCTGTCAAGGGGAACGGCACAAGCAGCAGGGGGATGTCTTGGTACGTAGCGCCCTAAGACAAAAGACTTAACTGAACCCCAGAGATAGAAATAGGTGGTAAGCTAGGGCAGAAAATGACACTGACTCATGCAGGCACCATGAGAGCTGGCTTGCTGGGGGGGGTGAAGGGGGGATTGAAGCAGAGGCATCTGGAGAGGAAGGTCCAAGTTTCAGTCTATAGCCACCTTTCCAGATGAGCTACTGAGCTGGGATTCCATTCCCCTCTCAGTGGATCTGGGTCCATGCTCAAGGCTTAGTCAGTTATTTATAATCATGTAATTAACAGAGAAGTTGTAGTTTTTAGACCCTCTAGATTCCAGCTCTCCCAGAAGTTCTTCACTGCTTAGTCACTTCTCCAGACTATTACTGTCTGGGGAAGGGAAAGGAAATGAAATGAAACGTCCATTACAGGCTTTCCCTATTGGCACAGTTCTGCTAGAAGCCTGGGTGGGAGAGGCGGTTGGAAGTTCTGGTTTAATGAGGTGTTGTGATTGTTGGAGGTGACCTGGTCCCTGCTGGGAAGTTCCTGTAATCCTGGTGAGGTCTGCCAGAGGTGAGGGTGAGCCCACGGCACGAGGATGGGATGGAAAGAAGGCATCTCTAAGCAGGGGCCTGTCCACAGGAAATAGCGCCTGTGGAAATTAGTTTTAGATTGCTGAATGATCTCTCACAGCTGGTGATGGAAACTGCAATGGCCAGTAGAAACTGCTCATTAGCGCCCCTCCTCAAGCGGCACCCAGGGCCCGGCGCCCTACCTGCCGTACCTTAGTTCCGCCTCTGTGGAGGCTCTGCTTGCAATAAGGGCTCCTCGCAGGCAGTGCGGCCTCTTTGGGAGGCTGTGGCCTCGCCTTTAAGGATCAAAGTAACACAAACATGTTATGAGTATCTGAAAGGCACAGCACCTTCCTCCACTCTCTATGGCCAACAAATCATTGAGACTGAATGAAAACAGCTTCGTCATTCTTTTCCCCCATGAAACATTACGAGAACACCTTGTGGAACAATTTAATGGTAAGCAATTTCTCCCATTTCTTGCATTTCCCATCAAGGAATGCTATCCAAACAGTTTTCTAACACCTCATATAATTCCATCACGCAAGTCAGCTGCTTGGTTATTTTGTTTTGTTTTGCTCTGGCAGGGAGTGTTTCCATCCATACATGATCTTTTCTAGAGACAAGACAGAGGGAAGCGATGGTCGTTAGGGCGGCTCATGATTGCACAGTTATATAGGCAGCACTCTAACCCCAGAAGGCATGTTTTGGCACATAGTCACTTCTGGCCAAGGTTGCTTCTACTTACTCATCTTCCTCTAGAATCCCAAAGTGTTTTCCTGGAATATGCTCCTGGGGGGGATGTTATTTATAATTCCACGCAATCCTCGTTCTCATACTGAGCACATCCAGTGGTTGATTTGGACAGGAAGAATAACAGCCCATGTGAGCCGGGAGGAATGCTGAGGGACGTGCTAGGCTCCTGATACCTCTGACCTGCGTTCAGTTTAAGAGTCTTGGCCTTTTGAAGACAGGCTGAGAAATGATGGCCCCATTACAGGCTTCTCTGGGCCCATATTTCAGGAGCTGCCACCTACTCAGTCTGTACCTGACCTTCAGCGGTGACACCATGGGTGATCTCTCACCAATACGATATGAGGATAAACGGTTCTGATTAAATGTGGTATTGCTTGTGGGGTCCTTGGTCCTTACTACTTACACAGCTAAGCTCACCCTTGAATCTAGAAGGAGCATCGGCTGAAAACACAGCTGCAGAATGTCTTCCAAAGGGACAGAAGGGACCACCTAGGGATATTATTTAGAGGAATGGGCATAACCCAGGCCTAGGAAGAGCACAGGTTCTAGAATCACTCTATGGGTTCATATCCATGTTTTGCTACTTACTATTGTTTTTATTGTTAGCTGCTGTCAAGTCAGCCCCCAACTCACGGCGACCCCAGGCACAATGGAACAAACTGCTGCCTAGTCCTGCACCATCCCCACGTCTGGTTGTGGATCAGACCGTTGTGATCCACAGGTTTTTCACTGGCTGATTTTTAGAAGTAGATCACCAGTCCTTTCTTTCTAGTCTGTCATTGTCTGGAAACTCCACTGAAACCTGTTCAGCATCATAGCAACACTCAAACTTCCACTGGCAGATAGGTGGTACCTGCTCATGAAGTGCATTGGTCAGGAACTGAACCCTGGTCTCCTGCATAGAAGGTGAGAATTCTACCCCTGAACAACCACTGCCAACCTTTTGCTACTTATTAGCTCTTTTTTAAAATGGAAATACTAATTCCCACTACATAAGGCTGCTGTGAGGTTAGATAAGTCCTCTGCAGGACAGAGCACTGGGCATCTGAGATGTGCTCCATAAACATGTAGAAATGCTTCTGTGTGTGTATACTTAGTGGCTGTAGAACTCATATATAAGCATCTTAATTTTATCCAACACTTTGGAATCATAAGAAAGTCACTGAATTATCTGTCTTAGATTCCCCTCCCATAAAATGATGCACTTACCTCAAGGACAGGGACAATGGACCAAATAATATTTTGGTTTAAATTCTACTGAAAGGCATATTACAAATACAAAAAGCCATATACTGTCTTTTCTCAGTCCTAACTAAAGAAAAATTATCTTAAGAGGAATCTCTTTTTTTTTTTTTTTTTAATGGCTTTAACAAAGAGAAGTTTATTTCCTCACACTAAAGTAGGCTAAAAGTCCAAACTCAGGGCATCAGCTCCAGGGGAAGGCTTTCTTTCTCTGTCGGCCTTCTTCTCACCCGTGTTCCCCCAGACTAGGAGCTTCTCCGTGCAGGGACCCCGGGTCCAAAGGACGTGCTCTGCTCCTGGCACTGCTTTCTTGGTGGTATGACGTCCCCTTAAGAGGAATCTTACCCTTTGTAAGTGTCACTGTTGAACATGTTTTAGGAGAATTTTATAAATCCATTCCATCAGTGAGTTTATTTTATATACTACAAATTCTGCATACCATCAGGAGTACTCTACCAGCATTGTTAATTGAACAAAGTATGCAAAATTCAGCTACAGACCGTGTCTGTCTGTAATTAATGTATTACATGACAATGAATTAATTAAGGAGTTGTGAAGTTTATATAAATGCTTTCCGAAAGATCCTAAACCAAAACCAAACCAAACCCATTGTCATCAAGTCGATTCCAACGCATACAGACCCTATAGGATAGAGTAGAACTGCCCCATAGGGTTTCCAAGGAGCGGCTGTTGGATTCAAACTGCAGACCTTTTGGTCAGTAGCCGAGCTCTTAACTACTGCACCACCAGGGCTCGATGAAAGATCCTAGTGGCTAATAATTACTAATCAAGAATGGTGAGGAGAACGGTGATGAAGAAACCCTCAGTTGCAAAGCTCTCTTTGGTGATTCAGGATTTCGCCAGTTAGCCTGCAAACTGAAATACACTGGGGCAGACTTTCCTCATCAAGCCTCATTCTGGGAAACATCTTCTCTTTTGGCTCATCTGCAACTGAGATGGACTCAATTAGCCAACTCGTGGGTAATATGAGGAGTTAGAAAAATGTGTCATTTCCAACCGTATCTCTGTACCACACAGTCCTGTTACACTGGGTCATATCCCTCAGGTTGAAGTTCAGAGAAAGTTGGGAAGGTCCCAGAAAACAGCCTTAACTCAGGACGTTCCAATACTAAAGCTGTGACATTATACAAAGGGTTCCATGGTCTCAGAATGCTAACATGACTGAAGTTTGGAATTTAAACAGAATACGTGTTGGTAAGAGATCAAAGGCGAGCTTTCTTCCATTATTCTATTAATTAAAACCATCCTACAATAGCAGAACATTTTGTTATTATTTATTCACTGTTTCCAGCTAAACAATAGGAGCAAATACTCACAATGAGTGTTTCAATCACTTACGGTTTTAACTTTCTATTTTCTGTTTTGCACATTTCTTTTAACTCCGTTCTCAGTCAATTTGTAGACTATAAAAAGATGTTGTTGTCTGCCATTGAGTCGATTCCAATTCGTAATAACCCTATATGACAAAGTAGAACTATTCCACTGAGTTTCTTAAGCAGAAATCTTTATGGAATCAGATTGCCAGGTCTTTTCTCCTGCAGAGCTGCTGGTGGGTTTTAACTCCCGACCTTTTGGTTAGCAGCTGAGTGCTTAACTATTGTGCCACCATGGCTGCTTTTTATAAAGGGATAGTTAGATTAAACATTCAGAATTTAATCCTTAAACTATTTGCATCTGCTAACTCTTCAAGCCTCATTAGTACACAAGGATTGCTACGTCCGAGGTGGTTAACCAAAGGGATACCCAAGACTCCTTAGAACTCTACATGCAGCCCTGGAAGTACATGTAATAGAAAGCAATTGACATTGCAAACTGCCAGAATTCTGTGATTGAAAGCCTTAATATGTCCCTTTGTCTAGCTATACAATTACCAAATGGAATATTTATCATACAGTCAGTTTTTCATACTGTAGTGGCATGAATGTTGCTGTGATGCTGGAAGCTATGCCACAGGTATTTCAAATACCAGCAGGATAACCCAAGGTGAACAGGTTTCAGTGGAGCTTCCAGACTAAGACAGACTAGGAAGAAGGACCTGGTGGTCTACTTCTAAAAAAACTGGCCAGTGAAAACCTTACAGGTAACAGCAGAATATTGTCTGATGTAGTGTGGAAGATGAACCCCTCAGGTTGGAAGGCATTCAGACTATGACTGGGGAAGAGCTGCCTCCTCAAAGTAGAGTCGACCTTAATGATGTGGATGGAGAAAGCTTTCAGGACCTTCATTGGCTGACGTGGCATGACTCAAAATGAGAAGAAATAGCTGCAAACATCTATCAATAATCAAAACGGGGAATGTAAGAAGCATGAATCTAGGAAAACTGGAAGTTGTCAAAAAAGAAACTGTACACTTGAAGATTGATATCCTAGGCATTAGTGAGCTGAAATGGACTGGTATTGGCCATTTTGAATTGGAAAATCATATGGTCTACTATGGCGGAAATGACAAATTGAAGAGGAACAGCGTCACATTCATCGTCAAAAAGAATATTTCAAGATCTATCCTGAAATGGGGCCCTGGTGGTGCAGTGGTAATGCATTTGGCTGCTAACCAAAAGGTTGGCAGTTTGAATCCACCAGCCACTCCTTGGAAACCCTATGGGACAGTTCTACTCTGTTCTATAGGGTTGCTATGAGTTGGCATTTAGTCCACAGCAATGGGTTTGGTTTTTCTTTTTTTGGATCCTGAAATATGACACTGTCAGTGATTGATAGGATAATATCTATACACTTACAAGGAAGACCAGTTAATATGACTATTATTGAAATTTACGCACCAACCACTAACGGCAAGATGAAGAAACTGAAGATTTTTACCAACTTCTGCATTGATAATTACTGGTGATTGGAATGCGAAAGTTGGAAACAAAGAAGAAGGATCAGCAATTGGAAAGTATGGCTTTGGTGATAGAAACAAGGGAGATCTCATGACAGAATTTTGCAAGATGAACAATTATTCATTGGAAATACCTTTTTTCAACAACATAAACAGCTACTACACACATGGACCTCGCCAGATGGAATACACAGAAATCAAATTGACTACATTTGTGGAAAGAGATGATGGAAAAGCTCAATATCATCAGTCAGAACAAAGCCTGGGCTGACTGCAGAACAGACCATCAATTGCTCATATGCAAGTTCAAGTTGAGGCTAGAGAAAATTAAAACAAGTGCACAAGAGCCAAAGTACAACCTTGAGTATATCCCACCTGAATTCAGAAACCATCTCAAGAATAGATTTGACGCATTGAACACCAATGACCGAAGACCACATGAATTGTGGGATGACAACAAGGATATCATACATGAAGAAAGCGAAAAGTCATTAAAAAGACAGGAAAGAAAGAAAACACCAAAATGTATGTCAAAAGAGACTCTGAAACTTGCTCTTGAATGCAGAGCAGCTAAAGTGAATGGAAGGAATGATAAAGTAAAAGAGCTGAACAGAAGATTTCAAAGGGCAGCTTGAAAAGACAAAGCAAAGTATTATAATGAAATGTGCAAAGACCTAGAGCTAGAAAACCAAAAGGGAAGAACATGCTCGGCATTTCTCAATCTGAAACAATTGACAAAAAAATTCAAGCCTCGAGTTGCAATATTGAAGGATTCCATGGGGAAAATATTGAATGATGCAGGAAGCATCAAAAGAAGATGGATAGAATACAGAGAGTCACTGTGCCAAAAAGAACTGGCGATGTTCAACCATTTCAAGAGGTAGCGTATGATCAAGAACTGATGGTACTTGAAGTCCAAGTGGCACTGAAGGCATTAGCAAAAGACAAGGCTCTGGAAATTGATGGAATACCAATTGAGATGTTTCAACAAACAGAAGCAAAGCTGGAAGGGCTTACGGGCCTATGCCAAGAAATTTGGAAGAGAGCTACCTGGCCAGCCAACTGGAAAAGATCCATACATGTGCCCATTCCAAAGAAAGATGATCCAACAGAATGCAGACATTATCAAACAATACCATTAATATCATATGCAAGTAAAATTTTGCTGAAGATAATTCAAAAACGGTTGTAGCAGTACATCAACCCATGAGGGGAATCACTGCTGATGTAAGATGGATCTTGGCTGAAAGCAGAGAATACCTGAATGATGTTCACCTGTGTTTTATTGACTATGAGAAAGCATTCAACTTTGTGGATCATAACAAATTATGGATAACATTGTGAAGAATGGGAATTCCGGAACACTTAATTGTGCCCATGAGGAACCTGTACATGGACGAACAGGCAGTCATTTGAACAGAATAAGGGAATACTACATTGTTTAAAATCAAGAAAAGTGTGTGTCAGGGTTGTATCCTTTCGCCATACTTATTCAACCTGTCTACTGAGCAAATAATCCAAGAAGCCGGACTACATGAAGAAGAATGCAGCATCAGGATTTGAGGAAGACCCATTAACAGCCTGTGATATGCAGATAACACAATCTTGCTTCAAAGCAAAGAGGAGTTGAAGTATTTACTGATGTAAATCAAAGACCACAGCCTTCAGTATGGATTACACCTCAACATAAAGAAAACAAAAACCCTCATATCTGGACCAATAAGCAACATCATGACAAATGGAGAAAGGATTGAAGTTGTCAAGGACTTCATTTTACTTGGATCCACAATCAATGTCCACGGAAGCAGCAGTCAAGAAATCAAACAATGTGTTGTATTGGGCAAATCTTCTACAAAAGACCTTTTTTAAGTGTTCAAAAGCAAACATGTCACTTTGATGACCAAGGTGCGCCTGACCCAAGCCATGGTATTTTCAATTGTCTCCTATGCATTCAAAAGCTGGACAATGAATAAAGAAGATTGAAAAAGAATTGATACCTTTGAATTACAATGTTTGTGAAGAATATTGAATACACCATGAACTGCCAGAAGAATGAACAAATCTGTCTGCAACAGCTGAAATCCTTCTTAGAAGTGAGGATGGCCAAGACTTCATCTCATGTACTTTGGACATGTTATCAGGAGGGACCAGTCCTTGGAGAAGGACATCATGCTTGGTAAAGTAGAGGGTGAGCAAAAAAGAGGAAGACCCTCAACGAGATGGCCTGACACAGTGGCTGCAACAATGGGCTGTAACATAGCAATGATCATGAGGATGGCGCAGGACCAGGCAATGTGAGTTGGAACCTACCTGACAACAGCTAACGACAACTACGTGCACAATGGTGATGTTAGCAAACAACTACAGCAATTCTTAGAAGAAAATCCCTGGAAAGTATTACCAAGAAAGTACATAAGATAACAAACAAAGCAGGTGTATTTTTTACATAATTATTGTGACTTTTGATGGCACTAGTGAATTCTGACTCATCCTGGTTACACTTGTTAGAAAGAAATTGAGTTGTTTGACTACTATTTCTGCTAGTCAAATTGTATAAAATCAGAATTTTATCAACCCCTGAGATATACTCACATTGTGTTTTATTTAGTTGTTTCCCAAGATGTGCTTTCTATATACTGCAGAGAGCACTTTCATCGGTGGGTTAACAGAAAAAGATAAAAATAGCTTATGTAAGTGATTGGATAGAACTTTATATAACAGAATATTTGACTGCTATTAACAGTTTGTTTGTAAAGCATATTTAATGACATGGAAAGTACATAATACATATCTTGGTGAGAAAAATCAGGATGAAAAATTCATATATAGTTTGATCCCAATTAAGTAAAACAAAATCTGTGCACAGAAAAAATGTAAACAGAGACATTCTGAGGGATTTTTATACTTTTCACTGTTTTCCAAATTCTCAACATAGGCAGAAGTTACTTCTCTAGGGCACGCGTGCTCGGGCTCCGAGCGCGGCCATGTCAGGGCAGGGCATGCCTGCTGGGCCCTGGCTATGCCTGCCTGTACCCGTGGGAGTGGCCGCCCCTCCTCTTGCCCGCGTCTCTATGAAAAATATTCTCTGGCCTGAATCCTGAATTTGCCTTGTTGAACAAAAGATTAAGGCCAATCTATTGTTTGGCTGAAAGGTGACATCCAGAAGTGGCTTTAGTTCCAGATTAAAATGGCAATAGTCTCGGGTGTTCCTCCAGTCTCTATCAGCTCAAAACCATGATTGGAGGTTCTCAAGTCCACATTTTTTGGGATGCTCCAGTTCTTCCACTGAAAATGACAGTATCACAGGACCCAGCTTATTTGAGATCTACTACTGACCCTGGAAAAAAATTCAGCTTTTGTACAATCAACATTCTTTACATCTGAAGGATGAAAAATGCAAGCACAAGAACCTTGAAAATTATCAAGTCCTAGACAATATTGGCCCTCTAGGTCCTAATTGTTTAGTGATTATGCCGGTAAGTTTTGAAGTGCAACAGTACTAACTATACTGGAATCTGTGAGCAAAATTCTGTCTCCAGGAAACACTGTAAGTGCCCAAAATGCTGCAGTCCACCGCATAAAAACCTTCTTCTTAATCTCTAATGGGTCAATGACTGCAACCGCTGCTAACTGAAAGGTTAGTGGTTTGAACCCACCAGCCACTCTGCAGGAGAAAGACGTGGCAGTCTGCTTCTATAAAGATTACTGCCCGCATGGGGCAGTTCTACTCTGTCCTATAGGGTTGCTATGAGTTGGAATCGACTTGACGGCAACTTTTTTTTTTTTTAATGACTATCCCCATATACTACTCTGTACATAGTTAGTTGTCTTGTCTGATTTTCAGTTAAACCTGTTAAATACACATTTTTTGCTTTGGCATATTCTGATGCCAACTGAAGAATGGTATTTGGAGCTATAATCCTCAATGTTTATTTAGCAACTTATTCTAGGAATTTTAAGAATATTAAGCACACTGCACTTATCTTTGTTGGGCAGACTGGCATTATCCCTCTTTTTGGAGCACTTTCTCAACCTTGGCACAATTGGCATTTTAAGCCAGATAATCCTTTGTTGGGGTGGGGGGGTTGTCCTGTACATTATAAAATGTTTAACAGAATCCCTGGCCTCTACACAGTAAATGTCCTTAGTGCTCTAGAACTTCTGATGCTTATGGTCATTATAAGTATATTATTATTGATGAATATGGGAAAAACCAAAAAAGGTATTGATGGCCCGAGGGGTAGATTTTCTGAACCTACAAACCAGTACTCTGAAGTCAGGCTACCACTTCCCCATTATACACACTCACAGGCAGCTTGATGGGACAGCCAATGTCCTGGGCATTACTTAGGCTAGGGCATCATGACCTCATAAAAATGAGCAGGGAGTAGCCAAATTTGAACTATAAATGAGGAAATTCAAATGCCACCTCACTCAAAGATTCCATTTTTGTCAGACAAAGGATGAAGCAAGATATAATTTCCTGAGTTTATATTCTTCAGCAGGAGTGTAGGCAAGCACAAGTTAAGTGCTAAACCTAACTACGGGACATGTGGTTAAAATAAACATCAAAAACAAAGTCCTAATATATGCCACAACATGGATGAACCTTGAAAACGTTGTTATGTTCTGTTGAGCCGGTTCCAACTCATAGTGACCCTACGTACAACAGCATGAAACGCTACCTGGTCCTGCGCCACCCTCACAACCGTTGCAATGTTTGAGCCCATTTTTGCAGTCATTGTGTCAATCCATCTTGTTGAGGGTCTTCCTCTTTTTCACTGACCATCTACTTTACCAAGCCTGATGTCCTTCTCCAAGGACTGATCCCTCCTGATAACGTGTCCAAACTACGTGAGATGAAGTCTCGCTATTCTTGCTTCTAAGGAGCATTCCGGCTGTACTTCTTCCGAGACAGATTTGTTCATTCTTCTGGCAGTCCATGGTGTATTCAATATTCTTCACCAACACTATAATTCGAAGGCGTCAATTCTTCTTTGGTCTTCCTTATTCATTGCCCAGCTTTCGTATTCATAGGAGACGACTGAAAATACCATGGCCTACCTTAGTCCTCAAAGTGACATCTTTGCTTTTGAATGCTTGAAAGAAGTTTTTGTAGCAGATTTACCCAATGCAGTAAGTTGTTTGATTTCTTGACTGTTGCTTCCATGGGCATTGATTGTGGATCCAAGTAAAATGAAATCCTTGACAACTTCAGTCTTTTCTCTATTTATCTTGATGCTGCTTCTTGGTCACTTGTGAAGACTTTTGTTTTCTTTATGTTGAGGTATAATCTATACTGAAGGCTATAGATCAGACAATGTTCCACCGCTATTTATAAGGTTTTCACTGGCCATTTTTTTTAGAAGTAGATCACCAGGTGCTTTTTCCTGGAAGTTCCACTGAAACCTGGTCACCATGGTTGACCCTGCTGGTATTTGAAATACTGGTGACATAGCTTCCAGCATCACAGCAACACGCAAGCCACCACAGTATGACAAACTGACAGATGAAAACATTATGCTCAGTGAAATAAGTCAATCACAAAAAGGCAAATACTGTATGATCTCACTAATATGAAGTACCTAGAATAGGCAAGTATGCAGAGATCAGAGCACAGTGGTTACCAGGAGTGGGAGGGAGGGGGAATGGAAGGAATTTTGTCTAGGAAGCATTGAGTTTTTGTTTATGGGGATGGAGAATTTGGCAAAGGATATTGGTGATGATTGCACGACATGATTGATGTAGCTGATCTCACTAAATTGTATACATGAAAAATGCTGAATTGGCATATGTGTTATCTAAATTTTTACAACAATAAAACAAATCAAATAGAAAAAAAAAGAACTTGAATTCATGATTATATCATTTTTAGTAGCACTCAGATGCGTTTAAACTACACCTTAACACTGAGAGCTCTGGTATAAGATTTTCAGACCCTCAATGCAATTTGACTTTGGACTCATTCATTAAAATTGTCTGAACCTCAGTTTCCTCACGTAGAATGAGAAGGTTGGACTAAAGAGGGTCAGTGGTCCCTTTCAGCGAAAACATTCTTCGAGCTGTATAATTCATTTACCAGTGCAACTGTCTGTGTAACAAAGAAATCTGGCAGTACTGTGGGGTTTCTTATGAAGAGGTTTGACTTAGAATTCAAGCAATTTGCCCAAGAAGGTTTTTACACAAAGCAGTAACATATGCTCAAACCCAATAGAGTGATGCCTTCCATTCTCATTTGAGGTCTATCAGGAGGTACAATTAAGAGGCAATAAGTGAGCAGGGAGAAGAGGACTAATTGATTTGTCATTGGAATCTCAACAGATTTAAGAAAATTATTCCAAAAAAGGCTGGTTCCTTTAAGATTGAGCAGACAACGGTTGCACATGTATTAATGTCACTTTGTCACTAACCAAAATGAGGAAGAAACCCCAGGCCATTATGATGGTTGCTCAGGTCTGGTTTCTAAAACCCCCAACCCACCAATCCATTGAATGTATTGATGTATAAATATGTCATCGGGTTAAAGAAAGAATTTATAAAATATTTGTGGGAAAATGGTGGAAAAATACATTTCTCCTCAGAGTTATTTCTTATTGATGCTCATATATGCTGGGAGGAAAGGAGCCTCCTGAGGGGCCAAAACCAAACCAATTGTCTTTGAGCTGATTCCAACTTATGGTAACCCCTTGTGTCGCAGAGTAGAACTGCTCCATAGGGGTTTCAAGGCTGTGACCTTCCTGGAGCGGATCACCAGTACTTTCTTCTGAGGTACTTCTGGGTGGGTTAAAACTGCAAGCCTTTCAGTTAGTCGTCAAGTGCTTAACTATTTGTGCTACCCAAGGGGCAAAGACAGAAAATATTCCCTGTGGTTTTCCACTAACTAGGAGCAAGTCTGCCTCAAAAGGCAGACTTTAATATGCTATTCTCTTGAGAAAAGAGAATGAAAAGAGCCTTTCAACGGGTTGAGGAAAAGGCCTAAGGTTATAGTCTCTGCTATGCTCACACCCCACCCTGAGTGACGCTGATTCTTTATCACTGTCCACTACTGTCCATCCATACCACAAAAGGCCCCCTCCCCCACACCTCATTTCTTCACGGTAGGCATATCCAAGCTCACTCCTTCAAGAGATTTGTGAACTCTTTGCTCAGGCTATATGGTGCTAGCTTTGTTTGCTTTAGAATGAAGACGTTGTCATGGAATTTCAATTCCTAATTTATTCTTTTTTAAAGTATCTTCCAAATCTACCATAAGGGAATTAAAATTTGTGTCCAATTTGTGTTTACAACGATTTAAAAAGAAAATGCAATACAAATAGGCTGATCACGGGGAAATGACCTGTGGGAGGCACTATGAACCCTTTCTATGCATGTTCTGCCCGTCTACATTCCTGTCTCTTTTGGGCATACCAGAAATATTTTATTTAGTTTAAGTGAATGGAAAGATCCAGGGCTTGGAAAGAATGGTTACTAGCCCTGTTTGTTCCAATAAACAACTAAACTTCTTGTTGCTCAATAAAAATCAAAACTGACATCTTGTAAAAACCAGAAAACACGAAAGCTTGGACTGTGTTCAAGGGTTGAGTGATATTTCCAGACTTATGATGCTCCTGAGGGAGAAGTCTATTTAGGTTTCCACAATGTCAAGTGAAAAATACTTCCCTGGAAAACCTGCTACAAACTGGCCAATTTTTTTCTTTTTTTCCCTCCAATTCTAATTCCAATTTGTATCTACTGAAAGATTTTGGGCCCACAGAACAGCATTAACTGTGAAGTAAGCTTACATCATTGTAAATTCAAAGACTCATTCTAAATAATTCCGTAATTAATGATGAGATCAGGTAAAATAGCAAGAATTTGAAATTTAATAGTGATTTCAATTCTCTTCACACTGGATCTGGGGCATACTCTAAAGATTCACTTGATTTAAACAGACTTTAGCTATGTCTGTCCAGGCCAAAAAGAGAACAAAACTGAGCTAAGTAATTGTCTGAATAATGCAAGCAAGGAGAATTTACTTTTAGAGAGGGATGATGAGTTTCTCTGTGAATGATAGTGGACTAGGCATATTGGGAGATGTGGATGAAAAAGAGATGTGGATAAAAATGAGGGCTTATGGTAGACGGAATAATACCCCTCACCCCCCCACCCCGATTTTCTACCCTAATTCCCAGGACTGTGAACATGATGGGATATCACGCCTGTGATTATGTTACATTATATGGCAAAAGGAATTTTGCAGATGTAATTAAGATTACTAATCAGTTGACTTGAAATTAATCAAAAGGAAGATTATCTGGATTTGCCCAGTCTAATCACATGAGCTCTTTAAAAGCCGATGGCAAAGAGGAAATTCAGAGAGATTCAAGACAGTAGAAAGATTAGACACGCAGCTGCTGGCTGGAAGATGAGGACTACGGGCAAGCAGAAGAGAGCCGCCTATAGAAGCCAAGAGTGACCTTGGCCAACAGAATGGAAATGGGGGGGTTTGATTCTACAATGAGGAACAATGCCAGTACCTGAAAGAGCCTGGAAACAGATTCTTCCTCAGAGCCTCCAGTGTAGAGCCCGGTCTGACGTACACCTTGATTTTAATCTCGCTGGGGCCTAAGCAGGGAACCCAGTTGAGGCCACTCAGACTTCTGACTTACAAAACTGTGAGGTAAAGAAAGGGTGTTGTCTTTAGCCATTCCATTTGTTGTAATTTGTTACAAAGCAATAGAAAACTAGTACAGGGATCTTGGCGAATTTTGGGTGGAAGACTTAAAATTTGGCCATGTGTTACTATATATATTACCTAAAACAGGGGTCTTTGTTATTTAAAATATATATGTACGTGAAAAATTCAAACCACACGTTTATTATCTATTACTTATTTTGGTGTTTGTGTGGGAGAATATTTTAATGCAAATCAAAAGGAGTATCTTAAATTGTTGTTAGGGGACTATCTGCATCAGCAACACCTGGGGAACTTACTAGAAATGCAGATTTATGTCCCACACCAGACCTGTTGTATCCAACTCCATGGGGTGCGGGGCCCAGGAATCTGCATCATTAAAAAAAAAATCCCCAGGATTCTTAAGCACTGACATTTGATAACTGACATAGGAGCAGCACTCTCCAACAACTCTGCCGCCCCCCAAAGCAGTCTCTTGTTCTTCAATATCAGGACAGGTAAGTATCCACATGCCTTTAAGAAACTCTCTCTAGCCTCTGCTTCCCTCCTTCCCTCCACACTCCTCCCACAGAGAGAAGAGAGATGGTTATGGTGCATAGAACTATAACACAATACTGGAGTCTAGATGGGGAGTTGTTGAGTATGGACTCTAGAGTCAGAATGCCTGGCTTTGAATCGCAGCTCTGCAGCTGAGCTAGTTGGGTGATCCTCGGCAAGGTACTTAAACATTCTGTGCCTCGTCCATCTGTAAAATGGGGATGATAAAATTACCTGCTTTACAGGGTTGTTGTAAGGGTTAAATGAGTAAATACAACTAAAGTTCTTATAAGTGCCTGGTACATAGGAAGCCCACAATGAGTGTGAGCGTAATTCTCAGCACTGTTCTCTGGGCCTACTGCCCAAATCCATTTTATCTCTTTCAGTCAGACACTGAATAAATTATTCCAGGTGCAGGCCTAGAGTCAGAGTTGAATCACAAATTTCTAGTTAACTTATATTATAATAAACTAACCTGCTGAATTGAATATCATATTGATTTTATTTATTTATTTATTTTGCTATTGTAACCGAATGCAATCGTATGGGGCATCATTTATTAGTGAAAAAACACTGTTCTTGAAATTGTGCCACAGCTCTGTCTATTGTGTGCCTGAACAAATTAGCTAGGGTTTTATATAATGGTCAGAGATGTTTGTTTGTTCTTCCACAGAGAAACCTGAACACTTACTGAGCTTTTACAAATAAATAATGGATGTACTTTAACATGATAATGTTACCGTACATAATTCCTTTGGATAATCCTCTTTTAACTGTAATACCATCAGTGAGAGATCAGGTTCTTCCTGTTTTGTTTGTTTGCTTCTCCCACGGCACAAGAAGAAAATAGTTCCAAAGAGGAAATTATATCTAAATAAATGTGGCAATTAGCTTAAAGAAACTTGGTGTTCTCGGTGATAACATTATTACAAGTATGCTTACCTGTGTTTCTTTGCTGTTTTGTGTCCTCTGTTCATTCACTTATTCAAAGTTGTGTGTTTATAGTTTACTATGTGCTAAGTGTTAGGAAGTAACGGCAGACAAAATAAACACAGCCTCTACCCTCAATGGAGACTAAAAATATAGGACCAGGCAATATTATGTTCTGTTATAGGTAAAGTCGCCATGTGTCAGAGCCAAATAAAGGCAACTAACAACAACTATAATGTTTGTTGCAAGTTTATAAGCGCAGGTACTATGCTAGGCACTTGACATGGGTTGTCTCGTTTACTCCTCACAACCTGACAAGGTATATAGCTCCATTTTACACATGAGAAAATCGAGACTCCAAGGTTAAGTAACCTACCCAAGGCCACACAGCTATAAGGAAACAGAGCTGGGTTTCAAATCTGACTTTAAACCCATGTTTCTAACTACTGTACTTGCCATCTCTCTCTCTCTTTTTTCTATTACTCCTCAATACCAAACCTTCTAGTCTTGTTAGGTGGATGTCTCTGATCTACACACAAAAAATTTCTTGCCTTTGTCCTTGCCAGACAGCCAGATCCCAAATGTGAACAAACCTTAAATGTTCAACCCAAGCCCCTCTTCTCAGTGTGGATTGCTGGCTCCCTCACCCATCTCACTTCTTCAGCCTGTAACACTACATCACACCCCCAGATATCAGGCTGTTTTATATGTTCATCTGATGTTCCAAACTAGGTCATAAATTCCAAATTAGATGATAAAGTTCCTCAAAGACCTGTATTTTCTTTTCTCTCATCTTAGACACAGAATTTAGGCATACAGTTGGGTGCTGGATAAATTGTAATAGTCTTTTCTGTTGCTAAATTGTTTCTATGATCCTAAAATCCTTAATAGATTCATAGAAAGAAAAAGTAGGTGACCTATTTAAGAATCAGAAATAGAATGTGCTCACCTGGCTGACTCCCGTTCTCCTTTCATTAATCATTGCCATTATCAGAGCACTGCCTACATCCTAAAACTGTAGGCTTGGCATGACTGGTTTTGTGATGACCACACAACCCTGCTTTACATAATGTAGACTGGGCTTGTATCTCTACCTTAATCCTTTGGGACAAGGCCAAAGCTAGAAGTCACTGGAGCACAAACTTAGCCTGAAAATGAAGGACAAAAACTCAAGAGTTCTGTCATTGGCCATCTCCTGCTCTGAAAACCCACAGACCTTTGTATTACTCCTTCATTAATTAACACTTACTGTCTTGAGATGTTAATTTTTTATAATTTGTGTTCTATAAGCACCTAAGCAGTGAGATGGCGTAGTGCAGTGACTTAGAACAAGTGCTCTGTAAGTGACTGTTGACTGGTCCTGGATTTACTAATGAGATTGTTGCTGGGACCTCTAGTATGGAAGCTGCTAGGGCTTCCCAAGGTGTTGATAGCCACTGGCTCCTCAATGTGGTTCAGGGCAGCCAGGAAGTCTTTCTCACTTTTGGATGTCTTGGCTGAACTCTTGACTTTCGTTCTCCATCTTCCCCATTGCTTTCCTTTTGGAGTATCAGGTGTTGTGATTTTGTAGTCAGGAAACATAGCATTGCCTTGCTGGCTCATGGGATGAGAAGAGCCTTGAGAGAGAGACATTCTATGGGATTTCATGGGATTCCATTCATTCTTGAATCTTAACCTCAGCTTGCATATCTTGTATCTTTTCCTTTGGGGGAAGAGGAACAGGAACAAGCTAAAAGATTAGCTACTACTCTGTGGGAGCAGGAGTGTTGGCCTGCAGATGAAAGCAGTCCTCTTGGAGAGTCCCTCCTTAGGTTATCATGGGAGCCATTTTCCACTGGCAACCAAATGGGAGCTAAAAGCTTGTCATTTGCTGACATTTCTCCTGCCTCTCACCTCTGCCAAGGCTGTCCTGTGTCACATGCAGACTGCTTCAGGGATGATGTAAAATCAACACTCTCACACTTGACTTTATCCTCCACTCTCCCACAAGAAGAAGATAAAGCATTTCTCTATGCCACTGAAAAAGGCATCACAATAATTTTTCTTTCCTCATCTGCCTCCCAGATAATGTAGTATTTATGTCCACTCTTATGCAGGAGGACTCCAAGTTATCCCATAGGAGAAGGATTAGAATTTCTGAACCTTTGGATTAATGTTCCAAAATGTTATTAGTCTTTGATCATAAATGTTTACATTGTCCATGCAAAATCTGGACAATGAATAAGGAAGATGAAGAATTGACGCCTTTGAATTATGGTGTTGGCGAAGAATATTGAATACACCATGGACTGCCAAAAGAATGAACAAATCTGTCTTGGAAAAAATACAGCCAGAATGCTCCTTAGAAGCAACGATGGCGAGACTACATCTCACATACTTTGGCCACGTTATCAGGAGGGATCAGTCCCTGGAGAAGGACATCATGCTTGGTAGAGGGTCAGTGAAAAAGAGGAAGACTCTCAACGAGATAGACTGACACAGTGGGTGGAACAATGGGCTCAAGCATAACAACAATTGTGAGGATGGTGCAGGACCGGGCAATGTTTCGTTCTGTTGTGCATAGGGTCACTATGAGTCAGAACCTACTCGCCGACTCCTAACAACAACAGACCCTCATCCCTCTTCATGGTTTTATTTTTTTTTTAATATATTTTATTTTTTTATTGCCGTTCTTGAGAATATACACAGCAGAACATACACCAGTACAATACTGTCTACACGTACATGTCAGTGACACTGATTACATTCTTCAAGTTGTGCAGCTATTCTAACCCTCCTTTTCTGAATTGTTCCTCCCCCATTAACATAAACTCACTGCCCCCTAAGGTTCCTGTCTAATCTTTTGAATTGCTGTTATCAATTTGATCCCATACAGATAGTTCTTAAAAGCACAAAATGCTCAAGGCAGACATTCTTTACTAGTTAAACTAAACTATTATTTGGCTTTAAGAAGACCTCAGGGAATATTTTGGGTTTAAGGTTTAAAGATTATCTCAGGGCACACAAGGAAAGTATTAGCCCAAGAGACAGAAAAGGGCCACATAAACCAGAGACTTCATCAGCCTGAGACCAGAAGGGCTAGATGGTACCTGGCTACCATAATGACAGGGAACACAACAGAGAGTCCCTGATGGAGCAGGAGAAAAGTGGGGTGCAGAACTCAAATTCTAGTAAAAAGACCAGACTTAATGGTTTGATTGAGACTGGAGGAACCCTGGAAGACGTGGCCCCCAGACTCTCTTGTTAGCCCAAAACTAAAACCATTCCTAAGGCCAACTCTTCAGACAAAGATTAGACATGACTATGGGACATAAAATGATACTTGTGAAGGGTGTGCTTCTTAGCTCAAGTAGATTCATGAGACTAAATGGGAAGCTCCTGTCCAGAGGCGAGATGAGAAGGCAGAGAGGGTCAGGAGCTGGTTGAGTGGACACAGGAAATCCGGGATGGAAAGGAGGAGTGCGCTGTCACAGTATAGAGAGAGCAACTAGGGTCACGTAACAATGTATGTATACATTTTTGTATGAGAGACTAACTTGAATTGTAAACTTTCGCTTAAAGCACAACAACAAAAGATTATCTCAGGGCAATAGTTTCAGGGGTCCATCCAGCTTCCATAGCTCCAGAAAGTCTGCAGTCCATGAGAATTTGAAATTCTGCTCTACATTTTCTCCTTTTGGTAAGGATTCTTCTATAGACTCTTTCATCAAAACATTCAGTAAAGTTGAGTGGCAAAAGTTGTGTGATACATATATTTACAACAACAACAACAAAAAGAGCAGCTGCTGAGGCTGCTTATGTACAACCAAATACCTCATGGGATTTGGTTCCTTAATTTGGAGGCTTAGGGTCATGATTTCATGGGACATCCCAATTAATTGGCCTAATATTGTGTACAGTGCCTCAAAAGATTGCAAGTGCCCATCAAAAGTGCATCAGTTGGCCTATATTTATCTGGAGCAACAGAGGAAAAAGGAGAGTCAGGAATAAGATGAAGAAATGGAACGTGTGGCTAATTGCCTCCATGAACAACTGCCTCCTTTGCCACGAGAACAAAAGAACTGAATGGTGCCTGGATATTGTGGCTTTCATTTATTATAGAGGAATATTCCCTATTTCCTCATTCTGGTTTTTCATAGATTTGGGTTCCTTGAATAGCCTCGAACCACTTCTTTCTTTTTTTTTTTTTTTTTTTTGCAGCTAAAATTGTAGGTTTTTAAAAATACTTTTTATTGTTTTAGGTAAAAGTTTACAACACAAGTTAGTTTTCATTCAAAAATTTGTACACAAATTATTTTGTGATATTAGTTGCAATTCCCATAGTGTGTCAGCACTCTCCACATTTCCCTTTCTACCCTGGCTTGTCTGTGTCCATTCATCCAGTATTCCTGCCCATTCCTATCTTCCCATCTTTGCTTTTGGGCAGGTGTTGCCCATTTGGTCTCATATACTTGACTAAACTAAGAAGCACGTTCCTTATGTGTGTTATTGTTTGTTTTATAGGCCTGTCTAATCTTTGGCCAAAAGGTGAACTTCGGGAATGGCTTCAGTTCTGAGTTAGCGGGGTGCCCGGCGGTCATAATCCTGGGGATTCCTTCAGTCTCTGTCAAACCAGTTAAGCCTGGTCGTTTTGTGGGTGTGAATTTGAATTTTGTTCTGCAATTTTTCTCCCGCTCTGTCTGGGGCCCTCTATTGTGATCCTTGTCAGAGTGGTTGGTGGTAGTGGCCGGGCACTATCTAGTTCTTCTGGGCTCAGGCTGGTGGAGGCTGTGGATCACGTGGTCCATTAGTCCTTTGGACTAATATTTTCCTTGTGTCTTTGGTTTTCTTCATTCTCCTTTGCTCTGAAAGTGACGGGACCAGTAAATGATCTTAGATGGCCACTCACAACCTTTTAAGACCCCAGATGCTACTCACAATAGTAGGATGTGGAACAATTTCTTTATGAACTACGTTATGCCCACTGACCTAGATATCCCCTGAGACCATGGTCCTTAGCTCTCAGCCCTAGTAACTTGTTCCCTCAAGGTGTCTGGATGAATCTTTGAAGCTTCTGATTTTGCCTTGATCAAGTGCTGCCTTCCCCTACATTGTGTGTTGTCTTTCCCTTCACCAAAGTTAACTTGTCTACTGCTCAGCTAGTGATTTCCCCTCCCCACCCCTCCCCTCCCTCATAACCATCAAAGATTGTTTTTTTTTCCTTTCTGTAAACCTTTTCTTGGGTTTTTAGAATAATGGTCTCATACAATATTTGTCCTTTTGTGATTGACTTATTTCACTCAGCATATCACCCTTCATATTCATCCACGTTGTAGGGTTTTTCACAGAGTCATCATTGTTCTTTATCATTTCGTAGTATTCCATTGTGTGGATGTATCATAATTTGTTTATCCATTCATCTGTTGATGGGCACTTAGGTTGTTTCCATCTTTTTGCTATTGCCAATAATGCTGCAGTGAACGTGGGTATGCATATGTCTATTCATGTGATGGCTCTTATCTCTCTAGGATATATTCCTAGGAGTGGGATCACTGGATTGGATGGTATTTCTATTTCTAGATTTTTAAGAAGGCACCATATTGTTTTGCAAAGTGGTTGTACCATTTTACAGTCCCACCAGCAGTGCATAAGAGCTCCAATCTTCCGGCAACCTCTCCAATATTTGCTATTTTCTGGTTTTGTTGATTAGTGCCAGTAATGTCAGGTGTGAGATGGTATCTCATTGTAGTTTTGATTTGCACTTTCTCACATGTCAGTTAGCCACCTGAATGTCTTCTTTGGTGAAATGTCTGTTCATATCCTTCGCCAATTTTTTAACTGGATTATTTGTCTTTTTGTTGTAGAGGTGTTGGATTTTCCTATAGATTTTAAAGATAGACCTTTGTTGGATATGTCATAGCCAAGAATTTTTTCCCATGATTTGTATTTCTCTAATGGCACATGAGCATTTCCTCATGTGTCTCTTAGCTGCCTGAATGTCTCCTTTGGTGAAGTGTTTGTTCATATCCTTTGCTGATTATTTAATTGGGCTATTTGTCTTTTTGTTGTTGAGGTGTTGAAGTCTTTTGTAGATTTTAAAGATTAGACTTTTGTCAGATATGTCATAGCCAAAATTTTTTTCCCAGTCTGTAGGTTCTCTTTTTATTCCTTGGTGAAGTCTTTTAATGAGCATAAATATTTAATTTTTAGGAGCTCCCAGTTATCTAGTTTATCTTCTGGTGTTTGTGCATTATTAGTTATAGTCTGTGTTGTATTTATGCCATATATTAGGGGCCCTAGCATTGTCCCTATTTTTTCTTCCATGATCTTTACCATTTTAAGTTTTATACTTAGGTCTTTTATGCATTTTGAATTAGTTTTTGCGTATGGTGTGAGGGGTGAGTCCTGTTTAATTTTTTTATAGATGGACATCTAGTTTTGCCAGCATCATTTGTTAAACAGACCGTCTTTTACCCCATTTAATGGAATTTGGTCCTTTGAACCTCTTCTTGACTACTCATTTCCTCATTTGGAAATTACAGATGAAGCCTGCTTTAACCCTTTCCTCTATTTATCAATTCTTTTCAATCATCTCCAATACATTCCTGAGGATTTTTCTTGAATTTCTGCGTTGGTGATCATCATTTCCTGAGAAAGGCAGTGTTTTTTATGTGTCTCTAGGGTTTCGTTCCTCTGTAATCTATTTTTAAAGTTGTTGCCCTCAAGAGCTCTCAGGAATTTTAACAGTGTGGCCTCATACTCAAATGATCAGACAGGATATTAGGTCACACTCTTAATCATCAGCAGAATAAAAACCTGTTGAAGACTTAGTGGAGGTCACCAACTCTGTTCCCCTTGCCAAGGAAGAGGTACTCTTCTAGGGAAACCAAACAAGTAGAGTTAGCCAGCAGGACATCGATGAGAGATAGTTTGAAATTTTAAAAAAGAAAAAAAAAAATGGACTCACTCTTCTCATAAGCAGCCTAAAGTCATCTCTGAAAAATGGTTCACTACCCACTTGATCCAGAAAACCCACGAAATCTTTCAAATCTTCAGGTTCATTTTAAGAACGCCCATGAAACTTACCAGGACATCCAGGGTATGCAGATCCAAAAAGTCCGCTACCAAGTGTCTGAAAGATGTCGCTTTACAGAAGCAGTGTGTGCTATTCTGTTGTTGATATATCAAACAGTAGGGCTGCACACAGGGTTGACAGCCGAAAACAAGTGCTGGATTTTTGGTGCGCATGCCTAAGAATGCAGAGAGTAATGCTGAACTGAAGGTTTAGATGCAGACCCTCTGATAATTGAGCACATCCAATTGAACAAAGTCCCCAAGATGTCCCACCATACTTATAGAGCTCCCCTCTCAGTTTCCCCCTCTTTCTTTCTTATGGGCATTTGTAGATATTTTGTTTGTTAGTCATCTGTTCTGTGAGTCAGCTGGCCTATGATTCAGCCCCCTCCAGCATGGCCACACCGAATGAGTGTTGTTGCCACAGGACACCAATAAGGGGGCTGGAACTGGAAAAATGCTCTTATTTAATTGAATATCATACATAGCTCATTCTAACTTTCTATTTTTAGCTACAAGTGATATAACAAGAAAGTTGTTCTTCCTGGGGTTTCTGAACACATAAAGCACGTAGAAAGGGATTCTAAACTTTAGAACCCCAAATTATCTCAAGGGTCACAAATTGCCCAAAGCTAAATAAATGTTAATTCATTTTAAGAAATAAATGTATGTCTTCGGGGACAACTTAGTCAATTGGCATAACATAGTTCATAAAGATAATGTTCTACATCCTATTTTGGTGTCTTAAAAGTTTTCAAGCAGCCATCTAAGATACAACTATTAGTCTGTATTTGTATGGAGCAAAAGAAAATGAGGAAATCAAAGGCTCAGAGAAGAAACTAGTCCACAGGACCAATAACCCACAGGAAAAATGGCCTCTTCTAACCTGAGACCAGAAGAACTGGATGGTGCCCAGCTACCATTACTGACCAAGGACACAAAAGAAGGTCCCAGTTAAAATGGGAGAAAAATGTAAAACAAAATCCAAATTCCTGAAAAAGGCCAGAACTACTGGACTGATTGAGACTAGAGGAACCCCCAAGACTATCACCCCAACATTCCCTTTGAACTTAGAACTGAAGCTATTTCTGGAGGTCACCTTTCAGCCAAATAATAGATTGGCTTATAAAATAAACAATGTTACCCATGAGTAATGTGCTCCTTAAACAATCAACTATGTGAGACCAAATGGTCAACATTTACCCGAAAGCAAAGATGAGAAGGCAAGGAAGGGAAGGGAAGCTAGATCAATGGAAACAGAACAAACAGAATGTGAAATTGTAACCAATGTCTCAGAACAATTTATATAAAAATTGTTAAAACAGAACTTCATTTGCTGTGTAAACTTTCACCTAAAACACAATAAAATATTTTCTTTAAAAAAAAAGAAAGAAAGAAATGTATGCTGCCTGGCACTTTTAAGGGTCTCAGGAAATCAAACAATCTTTGTGTCACCAGTTCTAAAGGATTTGAGTCAGATTAATAAAGCTCGGCTGCTAACCAAAAAGGTCAGCAGTTTGAATCTACCAGCTGCTCCTTGGAAACCCTATGGGGTAGTTCTACTCTGTCCTATAGGGTTACTATGAGTCAGGATGGACTCAATGGCAACGGGTTTGGTTTTTGTTTTTTTTATAGGCACTGGGAATCTGATCGACTTGTGACTCAGAGTCTAGCAGACCCAGAGACCCCGATCAAGGGAGTGTTTCTGGACTTGGGAGGAACCTGCTCTCTCAGGTGGTCAGGAAGACTGAGGGAAACTCACCCTGCTTATTCACATTGCTCAGCTTGATTGGAAGAAAGGATTTAGGTGAATAACAGTCTGGGCTTCACTTAATTGATTAAGCAGTTCTCTTGTGCTATTCATTTATTCGCTCATGCATTCATTAAACATCTTCATCGTTCATTTTGAACATCTACTCTTCCAACTCTACCACTTATGGGCCATATAAGCAAGTTACTCATCCAAGTTACTGTGCCTCAATTTCCTCATCTGCAAAACAAGAATAATATTATTTCCTCCTAGGGTAATTGTAAGCTTTAGATGAGTTAACATATATAAAATGCTTAGCACAATGATCTGGTTGCTAGGAAGCACTCAACTGTTAGCTCTTGTCATCATTATTACTGTGTGCCAGGCATGGCCCTATGCAATGATCCAGTGTGCCTTATTAACATGAATTAATATTAATTCAGTCTGAATAAGCCTGGAAGTGTCACTACCCTCTGCCTTTGTAATTACCTCATTATATATTAGAGTTTCAGGGCTAGAATAAACCATAGAGGTCATCTGGTGTGAACCTTTGATTTTATAGATGAGAAAACTGAGACCCCATGATAGATAGTGACTTCTACACAGTTAGTAGAAGGAGACCCAGGACTGGAAGTCATGTCTCCCAATTCCCAGCTCAGTGGTTTGTCAGTTCCCTGTGCTGCCTCAATTATTACATCTGCTGTGGTGCTTATTTCACTGAGCGCTTCACTTGGGGTGCTCCCATTTCTGTATTACTAAGGAATGGGTTCATCACCCATCTGTCAGTTTGTCATACTGTGGTGACTTATACGTTGCTATGATGCTAGAAGCTATGACACCAATATTTCAAATATTAGCAGGGTCATCCATGCAGGTTTCAGTGGAGCTTCCAGATTGAAACAGTCTAGGAAGAAAGACCTGGCGATCTACTTCCAAAAACTAGCCAATGAAAACCCTATTAATCATAATAGAATATGATCCAGTATAGTGCTGGAAGATGAGCCCTCTAGGTTGGAACCAAAACAAACAAACAAACAAACAAACACATTGCCATCAAGTTGATTCTGACCCATAGCGACCCTATAGGACAGAAGAGAACTTCCCTATAGGGTTTCCAAGGAGCCACTAGTGGATTCGAACTGCTGACGTTTTGGTCAGCAGCCGAGTTCTTAACCACCAGGGCCCCATCTAGGTTGGAAGAAACTCAAAATACACAGTGGCTGCAACAATGGACTTGAGCATACCAACGATCCTAAAGATGGCTCAGACTGGGCAAACATTTCGTTCTGTTGTACATGGGTCACCATAAGTTGGAGCCTACTTGATGGCAACTAACAACAACAAAGGAGTGAGGACAGGTAAATGAGAACAGCCTGTTCTAGTTCTGAGTGCCCTTGTCTCTTTCTGTATATTCTTGCCTAAGAGAGTGAAATTAGTAATTGTACTTGTTCTTTACCCTTAAAGATATATAGTGCATGCAAAGTGTTCAGCATAGTGCCTGGTCCCTATGAAATGATCATTATTAAATATTAATAATGAGAACTGTAGTGTATTTAATAATGAAAATAAATATGTATTTGAAAAATAGTGGTATATATATTTATATGTGTGTGTTAAACATTATTTATTCAATCTCTAGGCAGTTCTGGGTGTGTATTTGACAAACCTTTAAAATAATTTCCTGGTTGAGGGAGAAACACTGTTCTCAGAGTTACTTTAGGGGGATGAGTTCCTTTATCTCGGGCAGTTCAGATTTATCCAGTTCATCCTGTCCCAAAGATGGAACCATCTGGGCTAAACAAAAGCAATACACAGGTTCCTTTTCATAGTTAATAAAAAAATTCTTATTAACTGCTAAGAATATGTCCTAATTCTTAAGTGGTAACGTGGGTGAAGGGTAAGACAGTACACAATAGTGGGGAAGTCTGCACAATTTGACCAAGGCAAAGTCATATAAGCTTCATAGACACATCCAAACTCCCTGAGGGACCGAGTTATTAGGCTGAGAGCTGGGGACCGTGGTCTTGGGGGACATCTAGCTCAATTGGCATAACACAGTTTATAAAGAAAACGTTCTACATCCTACTGTGGTGAGTAGTGTCTGGGGTCTTAAAAGCCTACAAGCAGCTGTCTAAGATACATCTAAGGTTCCCATCCTGGCTGGAGCAAAGGAGAATGAAGAAAACCAAAGACACAAGGGAAAGATTAGTCCAGAAGCCTAATGGACCATAACTACCACAGCCTCTAACAGACTGAACCCAGGACAACTAGATGGTGCCTGGCTACCACCACCAACTGCTCTGACAGGGATCACAAGAGACAGTCCTGGACAGAACGAGGGGAAAATGTAGAACAAAATTCATATTCACAAAAAAAAAAAAAAAAAAAAAAAGAACAGACTTGCTGCTCTGACAGAGACTGGAAAAACCCCAAGTATATAGCTCCCGGACACCCTTTTAAGTCACTACTAAAGTCACTCCCAAGGTTCACCCTTTAGCCAAAGAGTAGACAGGTCTATGAAACCCCTTCCATTGCTGTCGGGTAGATTCCGACTCATAGCGACCCTATAAGACAGAGTAGAACTGCCCCATAGGGTTTTCAAGGAGTGGCTGGTGGATTCAAACTGCTGACTTTTTGTTTAGCAGCCAAACACTTAACTACTGCACCACCAGGGCCCCATCGACAGGTCTATAGGGCAAACAATAACATATGTGAGGAACGTGCATCGTAGTTCAATCATGTATATGAGACTAAATGGGCACACCAGCCCAAAAGGAAAGATGAGAAGGCATGAAGGGACAGGAAAACTGGACAAATGGAAAACGGAACCCAGGGTGGAGAAGGGGAGAGTGTTGACACATCACGAGGTTGGCAACCAATGTCACAAAACAATTTGTGTATTAATTGTTTAATGAGAAATTAATTTGCTCTGTAAACTTTCACCTAAAGCACACACACAAAAGGAATATGTCCTGTTCCTCAGAGTTATCTGGACCCTGGCCTGAAAAACACTGAGTCAAGACATCAATATTTTATAGTGATGTTTTTCAATGCTGATCATCACTGTAAAGGAGAAATCTCATCTTTATAGCTGGTACACTCCACTTTGAGAAAATGTTCTAAGCCTTAGCATAGCCGAGAAAAGTCCCCATTCTCCCACAAGCCTTCAGCACTTGTGCTTGTGGGAAAATGCTCTGTCTTTCAGGAAATTTGAGGGTTCTTCTGGAAGGCCCATTGTGCAGTAATCCAGGAGAGGGAACTTCATTGTCTCAGCCCAGTCCCTTTCTGGCTTGAAGGAGGGACTCTGTTAGCAAGGCTCGAGCACATTCCAGTACACCCTTTTCGAACTGTAGCTACTCAATAAATACTTAATAAATAAATGAATGAAAGTATAATCTTCAAAGTTTTAAACTATTCTTGAACATATTTTGAGGACATGATTCAGATCGAATGTAATGGTTATATTTCTGTTTTCAGATTGGTGATCAATGAATTGTTTCGGGAGAAACTGTCTTTCCTGCTCTATCCAAAGGAAAAGCATATAGTTCATTAAAGTGGTGTTTGTTTGTGGGTTTCGTCATGCTGCAGACGGTACATCTCTTGCTGTTGCAAATAACCTATTGTGCGTAAACTCATTTTACATGCATAGCACCTTCAGGCTATGATATTAGGATACCAATGCAATCCAGTAACATATTTAAAATTCATTCTATCATTTGTTTTATTTAAATCAAGGATTAGCAAACTTTGTAAAGGTCCAGATGGTAAATATTTTAAGCTTTGGGGACCATATGGTCTTTGTTGGAACTACTCAACTCTGCCAGTATAGCACAAAAAACAGCCATAGACAATTTATAAGAGAATAAACACGGCTGTCTGAGGTCCAATAAAACTTTATTTATGGTCACTAAAATTTGAATATAACTTTCATGGGTCGTGAAATATTATCCTATTCTTTAACTTTTTTTCCCAACCATTTAAAAATGTAAAAACCATTCTTAGCTTATAGGCCATACAAAAACAGGCTGGAGTTGGCCCACAGGCCATACTCAGTCAACCGCTGATCTAAATGACTGGCTGATTCACAAAAAATATTCACTGACTCATTTATTACTAATTTTTAAGATATTGTTGTGTCTCAATATGAAGTTGATATAGATCGTTTTAAACTTACATAATTTCAACAGTTTACATTCCTGTTCCCATTGTGTTGATTTCAACTCAGAGCGACCCTATAGGACAGAGTATAACTGCCTCATACGGTTTCCAAGCTCATAGTGATCATATAGGACAGGGTAGAACTGCCCCGTAGGGTTTCCAAGCTCACAGCAACCCTATAGGATAGAGTAGAACTGCCTCATAGGGTTTTGGAGGCTGTAATCTTTACAAAAGGAGACTGCCTCATTTTTCTCCGGCAGAGCGGCTGGTGGGTTCGAATCATCAACTTTCAGGTTAGCAGCTGAGCACTTAACCATTGTGCCACCAAGGCTCCTTGCATTAATCCACCTTTTGTAATTTTTAAGGACTGTTTTTAGAGGACAACACAATTATTTTCTTACCACAGCAATTTTTACTTCAATTGTTGGTGATATTGCTCCTCCAGTCTCTTTCTTGAGATCTGGGACAATTTCTTTTGTCTTAAATCTTTTCACAAGTTTAAAGCTGTAATCTTTCCCAGGAAGACTCAAAATGGTTTGACATCCGAAGCCAACGCAAAAACTGATTCATTTACTTCATTACTAACCAACCAATAATGCTCTACTAGCAGTATGTCCTATGTTTCTACTGTATTTTGAAAATCAACATATTTTTAATATACTTGATTTAAATATGTTACAGCTGAAGTCTGTCAGCTTACTCAAGCCCATTAATGTTCAACAAATTAAAATAATATGCCTTTGTTGCTTCTTTTCCTCTTCCTCTAATTTTGATTTTCTCAAAGTGTGTCTTGTTGGCACTTAGCCTCCTTGTTCCATAAGCTGCCCCCTGAAAAAGGAATTCTACAGAAAAATTGTTATTATTTGTTGTTAGCGTAAGGTGCTGTCGAGTTGGTTCTGACTCGCGGCAACCCTGTGTACAACAACAAAACGCTGCCCGGTCCTGCACTATCCTCACAACTGTTGCTGTGCTCGAGGCCATTGCTGCAGCCGCTGTGCCAATCCATCTCGTTGAGCATCTTCTTTTTTGCTGACCCTCTACTTTACCAAGCATGATGTCCTTCTCCAGGGACTGGTCCCTCCTGATAACATGTCCAAAGTACGTGAGACGAAGTCTTGCCATCCTCACTTCTAAGGAGCATTCTGGCTGTACTTCTTCCAAGACAGATTTGTTCCTTCTCCTGGCAGTCCATGGTAGAGTCAATATTCTTCACCAGGACTATTATTCAAATGCACTCATTCTTCTTCAGTCTTCTTATTCATTGTCCAGCTTTTGCATGCATATGAGGTGACTGAAAATACCATGGCTTGAGTCAGGTACACCTGAGTCCTTAAAGTGATATCTTTGTTTTTTAACATATTAAAGAGGTCTTTTGCAGCACATTTGATTTCTTGACTGCTGCTTCCATGGGCACTGATTGTGGACCCAAGTAAAATGAAATCTTTGACAAATTCAATACTTTCTCTGTTTATCATGGTGTTGGAAATCCTGCACACAATGTGCCAATTTGGAAATTCACAGTACACACAGCATATTAGAGTATCTAATAAGTCCTATAGTCAAGAAACTTGTTTAAATTTGTTTAATTCAATGTTTCCTAAATGTATTTGACCACAGAAATTTTATTTTTTGCCCCAACATCTATTGGAACACATTCTGGAAAATGTTGGTCACATGTTACAACTTGCTGTTTTCCTTCAGGATCATAAAAATGCTGGAAAACAAATCCTGTGTAACTCACAGGACTGTGGTAGGGAAAAATGGATGTGAAAATAAATTGCAAAGCCTAAAGTCATATATGGAGCCCTGGTGGCACAGTGGTCAAGAACTCGGCTGCTAACCAAAAAGGCTGGCTATTCGAATCCACCAGCCGCTGCTTGGAAACTCTATGGAGCAGTTCTACTCTGTCCTGTAGGGTTGCTACAAATCGAAATTGACTAAACGGCAACAGGTTTGGTTTTTTTTGGTAAAGTGACATATTGATGTAAGAGTCTTCATTTCTTCAAAGTGGTAAGAGACAAATCAGCCAAAACACACTCCAGTGAATAGGATATATCCAGAATAAATCTGATGATTCTCTGAGGTTAAGTCCTCAGAGACTATTAACACCCACACGGCGTTCCCACTTAATACCCAGATAATGTCACTGACCCAAAGCCTGATGCTTAGTGATGACTCATGGTCTCACATCTAAAATCATAATTCTCTGACCACACAGGCAACATAAGACTAACATTTTCTCAGGAGAATGGAGAGTTCAGTACCAAAGATACTTGGAATCTGCTACACAAAGAAACACTAACTCAAGGTCATAGACTCCATCATACTTTCTGAAAACAAACTAGGCTTCCACCCAATCCACACCAAGTACTAAGAAGGACGGGAAGAAAGTCATGTTAAGAGAGGGACCCTCAGTGTGACCCTGTCCCAGTTTTCATTCTAGAAAACAATGAGGTGTTTGCTGTGTGGTGGTTGCTCCCAGGGATGGATTATCTAATAGGGATGGTAAGCATGGTGCTTACCTTGTTTACTTGATCATCTATAGTGAACAAATTCGTATTTTTCCACCATATCAAACATTCTGCTTCTAGGTATGGCTGACATCTGTCTCTCTCCCAATCCCACAGCACCTTCCTATAAAATTAAAGCCTCTTTTCACATTTACAGTCCCTGACAGGGCAGATGACCCAGTCAGCAAGGTAAACAACGGGCTTACTTGTGCTTACTTACTAATCTGTAGTGTATTATTTCACATGATGGTGAAACCCATGTGAAATTGTGCACTATAGATGATTTGGTACCTGGTTGCTCCCATGGATCACAATGTGATGCTACCTAAAAGCAAGCAATAGACGGCCTGTCCTGTTTCTCCAATTGCTCCATGTCTCTCTCACCACTTTTTTATTTCTGTTCGTACCTCCCTAGCCCTGTAGCCTGTGGCTCCATACCACAGCCTTCCATAGTAGCCTCTGGCCTCTCTTGATCATGTGACCTACATAGCATGAGCTCCCTTCTCCCACTTACATGACCCTGCTCTCCAGGAAACCTCAACATCCTCCCTAGTTCTCCTAGTTCTGGGTCAGAGACACTCCGTATGCCAGTTCTGACCCAGGCCAGCCTCCACCCACCTCCCCACACAGGGAAGGGGAACTCAGACAGTCTCGAGCCTTTAGAGAGGAGTTCTTAGAAGGAAACACAACTAGAATCCTTAACAACATTTTGGGAAGACCTCTACCACTATCTTCCTCTAGCATCAGTCTGATTATATTGATTCACCTCCAAGAAAGATGGGAGTTCAAATGGTGCATCCTTCTATTGGAGGGGAGTCAAGAGCTTTGGATGTTTGTCTTGGCTCAACCTTCGAAAAAATTCCTTGTCCTCTCTGGGGCTCAGAATCTTGTCTGTAAATAAGGAAATCAGACTTGGTAACTTCTGAAGTCCCTCCCAGCCCTAATACTTAAATAATTCTAATATATTTTTTTTAAATTCTCCTAGTGTACAGTTCTGCCCAACTTCTGTCATCATGAAATCCAAGAGTAAGTTTACTAAGGTATGGATCATCCCCAATAAGTCTTTAAAGAATATTTTTTAAAAGTGTTTATGCCAGATGATATTACCATCTAGTTTTTTTTTTTACATTTTAAAACAATAACCAACTCCAATGCAATATATATTGTTCCGAAAAATAGAAAAGGATGGAAAGCTACCAAGTTCAATCTGTGAAACTACATGTACTCTAATAACATCTGGTAAAGCACCAAAATGAGAAAACTATACAAAGAGGAACACGCACACAAAGTTGTAAATTGAAATCAAGTATACGTTAAAAGAATAAGCCACCTGACCAAAGGGTTTACCTGGGAATACGTGGGGGACTGATATTTGGAAATCTATTAATGTTTCACGTCTGAAGATGAAATAAGATAAACAAACTTTTCAGATGCTTTAAATGCTCTTCATGAATTCCAATGTACTTTCCTATAGCAGATTTTTCTTAACATTACCAAAAAGATTCCTATCAACAACAAAGAGGCTTAATACTTAAACATGGTAGGTACTTTTTAAAAATAAAATCAGGAATAATACAAGGATGCTTAATATCATTGTTATTTAACATTGTTCTGGAAGTTTTGGTCAACATATTGTCAGTGATTATAATTGATAAGAAGGAGGCAGAGTCAGAGGCTACTTTCAACTTGGCCATCACGTCATCTACTTAGGCCTTGGTAGATCTTTTAACTTCTTGGCATTGTTTTCTTTTTTTAAAACACTAGAGGATTAATTAGACTAAGATAATTGTTTGAATACTATCTTTTGTTTGTGTCAAACAAACAAACAGACATTTTTGTGTGGAATCCCAAAATATAAAAGAGATAAAATTGGAGTTGCTTTGATTGAAACAGGGATGGGGTACTCAAGGCCTGGTTTATTCTTATTCTTCCCTCCATCTCCTCCCCTCCCCCTCCCACCTGCTCTGCATGAAACAATCCCCTAAGATACACTCAAGGAATCATTTGACCCGAAGGCTCCTCTCATGTTCTAGGTAAGGCTAGTACACTGGGTCTTTGAGGACCATCAGGTAAGCTGGTCTGTGGATTTGGAATAGAAGGCAACGTGACAAAGAAGAAAGAGGACTAAATCTAGTCTCTAGTGGAATACTTAGTTCTAGATCTGGCATAAGTCTTGCTTCTGCCTCTAAGCTAGTCATTTGATTCTGAGAAAGAGCCCTCACCTCTCTCAGCCTCGGTTCTTTTTCTGTAATGTAAAGAGGTTAATTTACTTAAAATTCATTCAACAAGCATTATGTTACTGTGGCCCTGCTACTGGGTCATTTTTGTCAGTGGATGCTAACATTCAGCAAGACATTTTCCAAAGTTTAAATGGATCTCCAAACCCATTCTTAAAGAACACCTCCATTCAGCTATTGGGAGCATATGTAAAGTTATTTTATACAGTAATTTGCAACCCTGGCTGCATGTAGACTCACTGGGAGGAGCTTTTAAGATAGACAGATACCCAGACCCCACCTAAGTCCGATTAAATCAGTACTCTACCCATGGGTTCTTGGGTAGCACTGTTTTTTAGATGTTCTCCCAGGTGATTCTAATGAACAGCCAAGATGGAGAACCACTGTCCTCCATGGGATGTGTTTTGAGTGATTTCACTCAAAATTAAACAGTCTACAAGGCCCCATGGTGATCTTTTCATCGTTTTAGTGATTAATGGTAACACCCACCCTTAAATGTTTTCAGCTCAAACTTGTCTCTGTCTTGCTTTATGCCACAGAACTCTGACCTCTTAAGCATACCCGCCCACATATATGTGCAGATTCAAAACTCTTTCTTGAGAAAAACGTAGACCTGCCAAAGAAATTCTCATCATTGGTAGAGAGTTGTATCCTATAGTTCCTTCCACAGAAGTCATGCCGTGACAAAGATTCCCAACTCTAACTTTGTTATTAGTCCTGACAGTCAGAAGCAAAGCCTCTCATTTTAAGTGATAAACCTTTTTTTTCTCTTCAAAGGAGGTTATTTTTACTGTATTTCAATGTAGTACGTATGTGTGTGACTCTGTCTAGTAACTCTGAGGGGCTGCCTGGCTAACGTGGCCAGGGTGTTTGGATTCCTGTCAGCATTTATTGGATCACAAGCTGGGATAACCCATCCTCTATGGCTGTGATGCTGGTTCTGGCCTGTCTGTAGTCTGTGGGTGTTTAGAGAGGAAGAATGTTTTTAATGAAGTGCTATAAATCACTTAGACCTTTTAAAGTAATCTGCAGTTTTGGAGCAAGCCTCTACCTCTTTTAGCTTTCCTACCCCCATTATTGTACTGTTCTGGTTTCATGTATGTTAAGATTCAGAAAGCACTACTGGAGATCAGAATACGTTGCATAACTTCCTAAAAAGAGGAAAGTTCGGAGCTTTGCTTTAAAAAAAAAAAAAAGTTTGGTTGTTTTTTTTTTAATCCCAGAAATTGAGGGGTAGCAAAACAAAACCAAACCCTGGGAAATCATCTAGTCTCCTTTACAAAATGCTTTCTTTTATCTGACCCTGACTGATAATCTGTCCTTGTCCTTGCTCTCCTCCACAGTACCTTCACTGTCTCCTGCCAACTAATGACGTGCGTATCTCTTTATCTAACCCAGAATTATTTCCCAAGCTCCACGCTCTTCTGTCCAAAGGCATCCAAGTAATCTCTGTTTGAATGCCCTTTAGGAACTTCAACATCAACTTGTCCCAAATGGAAACCATTAACTCCAGACCCCAACTCCTCCTTTTGTATTCTAACCTTTATGTAAAAGAGGTACGGCCTCTTCTGTGGGTGAAAACGCAAGTCGTTCTTCTAAATTTTCGTGACAAAATAACAACAGTCTGCACTTCTAGTTAAATATAGTGGGTTGAATACTTGTGGGTATCTGTGTTCCTTCTAAAACCTCAACAAAATCGCATTACAATAAAAGGATTTAAAAAGAAGCATAAACCCACAAGGACCAAGACACTGTGAAGACGGGACAGCTACAAAATTTCAGGAGGTGGAAAGCACATGGCTAAAAACTAACTGACTTGGCAAACAGGAGAAAACGGGAGCCTAAACTGATAGTGGGAAACACCCGGCAACAAGCTGATTAACACTGATGAACGCTGGAAAAGCTCCAGAAGAGGAGGCGCCAGGTACCTCTTAAAGTGGCAGTCAAATAAATAAATGTTCAGACATGTGAGGTCTCAACAATATAGCCCTGTGACTCATGTTTACTTTCTCAGAAAGTGTCTGGAGAATGTGTGCCACCAAAATAAAAAAGCCAGTCTCAAGATGACGTGGGATTTACCACAAGAGGGAGGCACAGGGCATCCTGTGTTGTGGATGAAGGACTATCCCAGGACCACAGCTATGCTCATTTAGTTAGTGCATTTAATTCTTGTACATTTAGGCTATGTCGTTGTTGTGTGCCATTGAGTCCATGCCAACTCATAGTAACCCTATAATACAGAATAGGACTGCCCCATAGGGTTTCCTAGGCTGTAATCTTTATGGAAGCAGACTGCCACATCTTTCTCCCGTGGAGCGGCTGGTGGGTTCAACCACAGACCTTTCAGTTAGCAGCCAAGTGCTTAACCATGGCACCACCAAGGCTCCTTCATTCAGGCTATGGAGAAGTTAAATAATTTGCTCAAGGTCACACAGCTAGGAATCAAACCCAAGTATTTTCAATGCAAAAGCCACAATAACAGGTATTTTTATAATTTTGGAATTCTGGGCTAAAGAGTACCTAATAGAGATAACAGTTTTCTAACATGAGAATTAAAGGAGATAATCACCTCAAGTATTTAACCAGTGTCTGGTCAATGGAAACCTAGATATTTACTGCCTTACTTCTCATTAAAACTATAATTTACTATTATCATCATTAAACCAAAGAAAAACAAAAAACAAAAAACAAACTCATTGCCATCAAGTCGATTCCAACTCATAGTGACCCTATAGGACAGAGTATATAGTATATAGTACAGAGTAGAACTTCCCCATAAGGTTTCCAAGGAGCAGCGGGTGGATTTGAACTGCCAACCTTTTGGTTTGCAGCTGGCTCCTATTAATGCCTCTGTAAGTGTTCCTTGAAGGATAGCATTTTAGCTGGACCTGGAAGCACAAGAAGGAATTTGATGGTTGGAGAAGAAAAAGGTGACATTCTAAATTGAAGGGACAATAGTAACAACAACAAAAAGAAGACATCAGAGATCTTCACTCTGGTCATTTGTCAAAGAATCCAACCACACACTGACTGCAGTTCAGCACTTGCCAAAAGTTTCCTTAAAACGCCTGGGATTTGAAGGAAATATGTTAATTCTCCATTTCTCTATATCCTATAAGCACTATCCCTGAAGTAAATTAGATCATCAGAAAGCAACAAACCTGAACTCCATTATCTTAACTCCCCACAGATTAACTTTCATAGAATTAAGATTAATGTTATGTCCTTGGGTTTTGGAAAAGAGTGATACAAGAAGCATTCATTTGAAAAATATTTTCATATCTTTTGCAAAACATAGTTGTAGACACTGTAGCATGTTAGCCATTCTTCAAGAGTCTGAAAAAAGTTTTTTTCCCCCAGATAAATTTGTATTCTTTCTGTTATCAAGCAACGACAATTTCATAACCCAATGCCAGCAGCTGATTTAGTGCTCGACCGCAGTAACCTAATTCATACCAAATGCTACAGGGCAGCTCTCTATTTCCTCTAAACATATCAGAATAAGGGTGTTTGTCTCATTGTCTGGAGTCCCTGGGCAGCACAAACGGTTAAGCCCTTAACTACTAAATAAACAGCTGGCTGTTTGAACCCACCCAGAGGTGCCTAAGAAGAAAGACCTGGTAGTCTACTTCTGAAAGATCACAGTCATTGAAAACCCTATCAGGCACAGCTCTATTCTGAAACACATGGGGTCACCATGAGTCAGAGTCAACTCAATGGCAACTGGTTTGGTTTTTGGTTTTTTAATTTAATTGTCTTATTGCATATGTTTAAAAATATTGTATGCTATCTTGGAACATGAGAGTTTTCAACAAATAAATAAAACCAAATAAATTGTTGAATCCTGGTACAATACAAGTATCAGGAAGTGAAGAAAAACATTTTAACTGGTAGAGCATAGCATGGGCCATCAGTATATAACTGTATTTATGGTATCCCCATGATGAGGTAATTGAAAACAATAGCTCATTTGTTTCACTAAATTTTCAACAGAAATATATGAGAAACAACTAGCAGAAATGCTCAAAAAGAACAGGTTTACCTGTTAAAGAACACTACCGTCTATTCATGAGGAAAACCCCTTAATATTTTAATCTCTGCTTTAAACATTTTCACTAATGCTAGTCAGCACAGGCTAGGTTACACTGCAGTAGCAAACAACACCAACATTTTAGAGGTTTAAAACAACAAAGGTGCATATCCATCTATGCTGTATATTAATCCTGGGTGGGCAGGGCTTTCCACTCTGAATTGTCTTCACTTGAGGACCACGGCTTCCAGAACCTCCACCTTCTGGAACAGCACTGTTTGCCATGGCGGGGGAAAAGGAACCTGACAAATCAAATGCTGGGTCTAAAAGTCGTCTGCTTGAAAATGTAAATATCATTTTCATTTATGTTTCATTAGCCAAAGCAAATCACACAGCTTACTGAACATGAAGGTGGCACAAAAGTATATTATTCTCTTATGCTAGGAGAACCAGAAATATTAATGAACAGCCCTAATGACTATTAGAGTTTGCCCTTTTGGTTACCAAATATTCAATTCTCTCTTCTTTCTGCACGCAAAATCCATTCATCACTCATACAATCATAAAGTCTCAGCTTTTAGCTCTAAATTTAAGGTTTTGGGGAGATTCATAGCAGTTTTTACATCAGATCTGGATATGGTGCTGTTATGAATTGAATTGTGTCACCCAAAAAGATATGCTGAAGTCCCATCCTCAGTATCTGTGAATGTGAACTTGTTTGGAAATAGGATCTTTGAAGATGTAATCAATTAATATAAGGTCATACTGGAGTAAAGTGTGCCCTAATCATAGATGATCGTTGTTCTTATAAAAGAGGAGAAGAGACACAGACACAGAGAAAAGATGGCCATGTGAAGATGGTGGCCGAAATTGGAGTGATGCTGCCACAAGCCAAGGAATGCTAAGGATTGCCAGCAACCATCAGAAGCTAGGAGAAAGGCATGGAACAAATTCTCCCTTAGGGTGCTCAGAAGGAATTAACATGGCCAACAAACTATTTCAGACTCTTAGCCTCCAGAACTGTGAGATAACAAATTTCTGTTCTTACAAGCCACTCAGGTTGTGGTACTTTGTACGGCAACCCTAGGAAGCTAATAAAGGAGTCTATTAATTCAAGGACCTATGAACAAGAGAGTTAGATTATCTACACTCTACATAGCCTTCAGTGGTGGAACAGGGACAGAATAACTGCCATACTTTTATGAAAATAATGTGTGCCTTCTACGTTTGTTTGCCAGCCTGTCCTTCCCCCTTGAGGGTATTTTTGTAAACCCACTATGCTAATTCTTTTTCAGCAACATGTAAAAAAAATTGGCAGAGCAGCACTTACGAAAATACCTCTCAGGGGGAGGGCACAGTTGGCAAACAAACATAGAAGACACATGTTATTTGCATAAAAATACAGTACACTAATTCCTCCTATTAAGAAAAAGGGAGAATGAGAGACACACAGCAGACCTTGGTCCATTAGCAATCCTAAATCCCACCAGGCAGACATTTTGAGCACTCTTACCTCAAACAGTTAATGCACTCAGCTGCTAACCAAAAAGGTCAGAGGTTCAAGTCTGCTCGGAGGCATCTTGGAAGAAAGGCCTTGAGATGTACTTCCAAAAAATCAGCCATTGAAAATGTTAGGGAGCACAGTTCTACTCTGACACACATGGGGTCGCATCTCCATGAGTCACTATCAACTCCATGGCTACTGGTTTACCTGGAAGTAGGGAAGGTTTGGTTTTGGCTTTGGTTTTGGTTTAGGGAAAGTTCCTTGGTAGGCCCTGATTCTGCTCCCTGGGAAAAGCTTGCTCATCATCCAACTTTCCTGACGCCTGGCTCCAACTTGTGAGTCTCCCTTTTTCATTATTTTCTGGGGCCAGATTTGAAGTGGGTAATGAGACTGTGCTCTCCTTGAGGCTAAGCAGCTTTCCCAGCCCACTTCCTGCTCTGAGATGCCTGGAGTCCCAGTATCATTTTAAGCTTCATGTCATCACCATCTCCTTTTTATGGGAGGCTGATACATGTTTTGTCAACACAACTCTCTTAAAAATATAATCAGCTTCTCATGCATTTTATTCCAGTCAGCTCCATATGCCAATAGCCACAGCTCCTTTTGACATGCAATTATCATCATATTTACTATACTTATTTTCTTACTCCCATAGCTCTCTTGGTTCATTTAATTTAGATTCCTTGAGTCTATCAGACTTCAATGAGAGAGCCACATACTTAGTCTCGTTTCCCTGAGCCATGTTGTAAAACTGAAAGGATTTTCCCACCACCACATAGTTCACTGAACCTTTCTTCTGAGACATCATAATTCATTCACAGGTTTTAACAATGGGTGTGATGATCATACCTTTAATTTGCCCCTGGATGGAGGATTGAGCTTTAATTGGCTCCTGTCACTTTGTTTTCCTCAATTTTATCATTTGCTATTTAGAATTGAGTCTTCTTTGAGTCATCTAAGTTCCTGAATTTCTTGATTCTATCTTCTTACATTTCTGCTTGCAAATCAGCCAGTTCCTTTTTGAGCTTATCTGTTTCCTACAACATCTTGCCAAACAGAGCTATCAACAAATAACAAATGCCACTAACAATAAATCTTTTTCAGGATCTTTTCTCCTAGAGGCCCAAGCTCATCAGGAATATATATCCCAAATTACTACAGGTCACAATTTCTTTGTCATCCTCCACCTGGCCCTTAAACTAATACCATATACGGTTTAGGTCTTTTGTTATAGCAGCTGCCCATTTTTATGTACCAATATCTGTGTTATTCAGCATATGCAAGGTTGTACTGCAGGAGCAAACAGCCCCAACATTTCAGTGGCCTAAAACAAGTGGTTGTTTTCCTCTCCTGGTACATGTCCATCTGAAGTCAGTAGGGCACATTTCTCTATATTATCCTCACTCAGGGATCCAAGCAGATTGAGCCCCCACCAACTGGAACATTACCAGTTGCTATGGCAGAAGAAAGGGAACATGGAAGCTTGTCTATCTACCCTAAAGTGACATATATGGTATCTGCTCACATTTCATTGGCTGAAGCAAGTCATATGGCCAAGACTAAGTTCAAGGGGGCAGAGAAATGAAATCTTTCCATGTTCCCAGAAGGAGGAGAAGCAGAAATAAAAGGCAAGTGTGCATACACCCTCCCTTCAACATCCACACTGTTTATGTTAGATGTACAGTCTCTAGGGACCTGTTCCTGGAGTCAGGAACTTCCAGGGCTTCCAGTTTCAAATGAGAGTCATTGACATTGTTCACATATTAAAAAGAAAGCAGCTAAAATGGAGAGAAAGCATTCATAAATAGATATGGGAATGGTGTCCCTGAGTGTGTGAATATTTATTTGCCAAATGTCATTAAGGAGGCATTTGCTTCTACATGCGTATTTTTTAAACATTAATTTCATTCTCCTTTTCTAACCAAGTGGATTCTTTTCTAAGCTCCAGATCAAAAGATGATCATTACTGATCACAATGGCCTCAAGATTTTAAGGCAGATCTATCCAGCCCAAGTGTATGGAATCCAATATGGTCCAAGTCTAATTTTTCCATTGGTTGTCTGGTTACTCAATAAACCTTTGACTGATTGAGTAATCCCATGACCCAAACAAACATTGTGGCCACAGATGGAACAAAAAATTAGCCAGATGACAAAACAGTTTCCATTCCAAACACATTTGGCCACAGTCACACGAACTCAGTCAAGAGCTTCCCTAAGGTTGATGATAACGCTGACAGCGAGGCACTGTTTGTAAACTTTGAGGAAGATTTTCTAGATAAAATATTCAAGGATGCTTTTGGAAAGCGAGTGTCGTTGTTCAGTTTGTTGTCCGACCTCTCTTTGCTCTATTACTTTCTCTATTCCTTTGATTTTTCCAAACATTCAAAAGAAAAAGTTCGTTTTTTTCATATGGTGAGCAGCAAATTATTTGCTCATGATTGAAAGACCTTGTTAACATTTAAAAATAATGTTTTCCTTATGTGGAATAGAATGTCAAATTCTCATGGAATCCAGATTTTCTGGAGCCATAGAGGCTAGATGAACCCCTGAAACTACTGCCCTGAGATAATCTTTAAGCCTTTAATCTTAAAAATATCCCCTGAAGTCTTCTTTAAACCAAACAATAGTTGAGCTTAACTAGCAAAGAATGCCTGCCTTGAGCACTGTGCTCTACTAAAGAACTATCTATGTGGGATCAAATTAACAACAGATACTCAAAAGATTAGAGAAGAAAGTTAGGGGCAGTGAGTTCATGTTAATGGTGGAGGAATAACTTGGAGGGTAAGAGTGGTTGCACAATTTGAAGAATGTAATCAACGTCACCGAATTGTATGTATAGAAATTGTTGAATTGGTGTATGTTTTGCTATGTACATTTTCAACAACAAAATAATAATAAATTATTATCTTTTTAATAGTGTTTTGCTTAACCCTAAGCCTAGTATTCTCGGGAGCAAAGGCATTGCTAAAAATGTCTGCTTCACTGAGGTGCATAAGACAAGGATTTCCTAATCATAGCAGAGTCAGCCCTACTCAGAATTGTGAAGAACAGAGGATGGTGAATAGCATTAATGGTTTCTGCCCCAGAAGCCCAGCCTCTTCTTTCAGTCTGTCCCAGATCCCCCATGAAAGGCCCTCTACTAAGTCAGGGCTCCAGTGAGCAGGGCCATGGCAGGGCAGTGGCCCCTTTCTGCCAGGTGGAAGTGGGTTTAGCTGTTTCAATCCTTTGGTAAATTAATATTCAAGAAAGAAGTGGGCAGGTTGGTTGGGGCTTCAGAGGTCCAGGCTGGCTAAGTAGAATGGAGAATCAGCAAGTAAGTCAGGGTCAAAACAGAAAATAATCAGTGAGAGGTGAGTATCAACTGACACAACTGTAATAGGGACAGTGGATTAGATAAAAGTATTGCTTTAGTGTAAACTTATGAAATTGTTAACTAAACTGTGGATGTGTAAGAGACTATCCCTCCTCTCAGAAAATATACACTGAAGTATTAGGGATAAAGGGCCATGATACGTGTAACTTACCCTCAAAATATTGAGCATATGTAGAGATGGGGAGGGGAAAGAGTGCAAACGATAAAGAAATGGGGTAAAATGTTAACAGACGTATATCTTGGCACAGTGTATTGTATTAGTTATTATTGGTAGGGTGACCATATAATTTATCATTCAAACCAAGACACTTTTTTTTTTTTAAATACACATGACAGTATATATTCTTTTCTTTCTTTCTTTAGTAATATTTTATTGTGTTTTCAGGGAAGGTTTACACAGCAGTTTAGTTTCCCATTCAACAATTTCTGCCCAAGTTGTTCAGTGACATTGGTTACATTCTTCACAATGTGTGAACATTCTCATTATTTCTGCTCTTGTTGTTCTATTTCCATTAGTCTACCTTTCCTGACCCCTTACATTCTTATCTTTGTTTTAAAGTGATTGTTGACTGTTTAGTCAAACCAAGACACTTAGGAGAGTGAAAGGGGATATGATTAGTAACTATGCCAGGACAACTGGTCAGACCAGAACCCTAGAAACTGATGACCTTGACTAGGGCCATCAGGCTGTGTGTTGCGCACAAACGCCTGACTGAAGTGGGCTCAGGAGAGAGTGGAAGGAGAGAAATTGAAAACAGGGCATATGAATGTTATTTCAAAGGGCTTTCTGATTAAAAAAAGAAAAAAAAAGGAGAGAAATCTGCAGGAACATGAAGGGAAAGTGAGGTCTAAAGAGGGAGATTTTAAGATGGGAGAATTAATAGCATGTTTGTATGTTAAAGGGAAAGATCCAGTGAGTGTGTTTGGGGACAATGAGAGGAGAGTAAAATTTCAATTATGAAAAGACACTTGAAAGATTAGCTAAGTGCTCCCTAAGTATCTTCTCATTTTGAATGGCAGCCGCTGTACCAAACAACTCCTATACTGAATACTTCCAATGGCCTGCTGAGGTTGGAGTTTTTTTTCTTGCTGTTGTGTTTTATTTTCTGTTTTGTTTTGTTTCCCCCTGGATTGTTAGGGTTAATCAAGAGCCTTTATTGGTCCACTAGATGTCACTCTCACCTAAATTAACAGTAAAGTTAGTGTTTCAAATCAGGGCTTTGAACTGGTTCATTCCAGTTGACCCCCCCGCTGAGAATTTGCACTTCCACGTCAGATATACTGAATTTCTTGTAGACCCCAGGTGATTCTTAAGTGTAGGTAAGAATCTTTCAACAAGATCGCCAGGTGGCTTTTACATATACATAAGAATCATCTGGGGATCTTATTAAAAAGTAGATTCTGATTCAGTATACCTGGGGTGGAAATGCAAATTCTCAGCAAGGGGTCAAAACAGAATGAACTGGTTTGAAGCCCTGTTTTAAACACAAACTCCATTATAAACTATACACAAAAGGGACATCAGGTTCGTTCCAAAGAGCAGTGTCACATGCAAGTGTACACTCTGAAGGTAGGGGACAGGAAGAGCAAGTTTTCAAGTCTGGAAGGAAGGGAGGGCTGGAAACAAGGCAAGAGTGCTGTGGATTGGAGTCTAATTGGAATTCACTTCGTGGCTCAATACACCTGAATGAAGGGAGGGAGCAAGACAAGCAAAGATCCTGGAAGAAAAGCATACCAGGAATGGTACCAGCAAGTGTAAAGGGCCTGAGGTAGAATGAACTCAAAACAAGAGAGAAACCCAAAAATTCTGTTGCTGTCGAGTCGATTCTGACTCATAGTGACCCTATAGGACAGAGTAGAACTGCCCCATAGAGTTCCCAAGGAGTGCCTGGTGGATTCGAACTACTGACCTTTTGGTTAGCAGCCGTAGCTCTTAACCACTATGCCACCAGGGTTTAGAACAAGAGTGAAGAAGTTGTAAATGTAGATCGTGCAGCGCCTTATATGCTCCGTAAAGTGTATGAGTTTCATTCTGAGTGAGATGGGAAGCCATTGGAAGGCTCCATGATTTCTGGCTCTTCTTGGAAAAGCCCTCAAAATCTACTTGGATATAATCACGAAGAAACATAGACAGACCCAAACTGAGAAACTTTCTGTAAAAGAAGTAGCCTGTATTCTAAAAAATATCAATGTAATGAAAAGCAAAGAGACTGGGGAACTGGAAAAGAGACTAAATGTCAATTAAATGCAATCCATGGCCCTGGGTTGGATTCTGGACTGAAGGAAAAACAACCCATTAAGGGATATTACTGCGACAATTGACAATATTGGCATATGGATTACAGATTAGATAAAACGATAGTATAAATATCAAATTTCCTTAAGTTGACAACTGTGCTGTGGTTATGTAAGAGACTATTTTGATTTTAGGGTATACACAACCAAGTATTAAGGGGTAAAGGGGCATGATATAGTCAACCTACTCTCAAATGGTTCAGGTAAAAATGATGGGGGGGAGGGCAGAGGAAGAGAAGAGGAGAAAGAAATGTGATAAAATGTTAAAAATTAGTGAATTTGAATAAAGAATATGAAAGCTATTCGGGAATTCTCTGTATTATTCTTGCAATTGTTCTGTAAGTTTGAAATTACGTCAAAATTAAAAATGAAAGCCAAAAATGTCCAGAACACCTGTTACTGACTCCCTACCTGTTACTGAGATTACCCTCCAGATCCTGATGCCACACTAAGCCCTTCTTCCTCCTCATCCAGGGTGCTATTGAGGTGCTATTATACCTCAGGACTGCACTATTCAGTGTCAATTATATGAGCATTAATCATACAAGCCATATATGACTTTACATTATTTTAATGCATTTTACTTACTTAGAACATTAGGAACAATAATACAGGCCCACTGAGGCTCCAGGGACCCTGGAAAGCTTTCTCTAGCTGTTCTGCGTTCCAGGTATGGGATTTCTAAACACTGTTAGGTAGTAGGAACCCTGAAAACTGCTACCCTCTGAAGTGACATGTGTAGTACATTTGACCATTTTCCAACTACCCTCCACAGTGGATAAGGACCTCAATAAAAGGGCTGCAGATCTAAGATAGTGCTACCTACAGCCTTCATTTTGATATGACATTGTTATATATATTTAAATAATATTGTGTTTTTGGTGAAGGTTTACACAGCAGTTTAGGTTCCCATTCAACAACTTCTACACAGGTTATTTAGTGACATTGTTTACGTTCTTCACAATGCATGAAATTTCTCATTATTTCCATTCCGGTTGTTCCATTTCCATGAATCTAATTTCCCTGCTCCTTACATTCGTAACTTTGTTTTAAAGTAATTGTTGACCATTTAGTCTCATATGACATAGTTAGATTTTTGTTAATTTTTTCACCTCATCTCCAAAGCAGAGAACTACCAACCCTGCTCAAATATGTTAAGTCTCTAATTTCTCCAGAACTCACATCTCCAAGAGCACTAGCTTTCATCCAAGACAGTCATCCTTAACATGTAATCCTTGTGCTTAAAAAGGCAACTCAAAAATGTGACAAGAATCCAAGGCACAATAATTGGTCTGTATTCACCTGGAGAAACAGAGGAAGAAGGAGAGCTAGGAACAAGAGGAGGATACGGAATGTATGGCTAATTGCCTCCATGAACAACTGTCTCCTTTGCCATGAGACCAGAAGAACTGGATGGTGCATGGCTACCATTACTGAACTTTTTTAAAAATTTTAATCGCTATTTCTTTCTTTCTTTTTTTTTTCTATTGTGCTTCAAGTAAAAGTTTACAGTTCAAGTTAGTTTCTCATACAAAAATTTATACACACATTATTATGTGACCTTAGTTGCTCTCCCCATACTGTGACAGCACACTCCTCCTTTCCACCCGATTTCCCGTGTCCATTCAACCAGCTCATCTCGCCTCCGGATAGGAGCTGCCCATTTAGTCTCATGTATCTACTTGAGCTAAAAAGCACTCTCTTCCCGAGTATCATTTATATCTTATAGTCCAGTCTAATCTATGTCTGAAGAGTCGGCTATGGGAATGGTTTCAGTTCTGGGCTAACAGAGAGTGTAGGGGCCATGTCTTCCGGGGTTCCTCCAGTCTCAGTCAGGCTGTTAAGTCTGGTCTTTTTACTAGAACTTGAATTCTGCACCCCACTTTTCTCCTGCTCCTTCAGGGACTCTCTGTTGTGTTCCATGTCAGGGCGGTCATTGTGGTAGCCAGGCACCATCTAGTTCTGGTCTCAGGCTGATGAAGTCTCCAGTTTATGTGGCCCTTTCTGTCTCTTGGGCTAATATTTTCCTTGTGTCTTTGGTGTTCTTAATTCTCCTTTGCTCCAGGTAGGTTGGGACCAAGTGACATCTTAGATGGCTGCTCACTAGCTTTTAAGACCCCAGACGCCACTCACCAAAGTGGGATGCAGAACATTTTCTTAATAAACTCTGTTATGCCAATTGACCTAGATGTCCTCTGAAACAATGGTCCCCAGACCCCCGCCCCTGCTACTCTGTCCTTTGAAGTGTTTGGTTGTATTCAGGAAACATCTTAGCTTTTGGTTTAATTCACTTGTGCTGACTTCCCCTGTATTGTATGTTGTCCTTCCTTTCACCTAAGATAGTTGTTATCTACTATCTAGTTAGAGAATACCCCTCTCCCACCCTCCCCACCCTTATAACCATCAAAGAATGTTTTCTTCTGTGTTTAAACCGTTTCTTGAGTTCTTATAATTGTGGTCTCATACAATATTTGTCCTTTTGTGACTAATTTCACTCAGCATAATGCCTTCCAGATTCATCCATGTTATGTTTTGAGGATTCATCTTTGTTCTTTATCGTTGCATAGTATTCCATCGTGTGAATATACCATAATTTGTTTATCCATTTGTCCGTTGATGGGCACTTAGATTGTTTCCATCTTTTTGCTATTGTGAACAGTGTTGCAATGAACATGGGTATGCATATATCTATTGATGTGACAGCTCTTATTTCTCTAGGATGTATTCCAAGGAGTGGGATTGCTGGATCAATGGTACTTCTATTTCTAGCTTTTTGAGGAAGCAGCAAATCGATTTCCAAAATGGCTGTACCATTTTACATTCCCACCAGCAGTGTATAAGTGTTCCAGTCTCTCCACAACCTCTCCAGCATTTATTATTTTGTGTTTGTTGGATTAATGCTAGCCTTGTTGGGGTGAGATGGGGTGAGATGTAGTTTTCGTTTGCATTTCTCTAATGGCTAATGATCGTGAGCATTTCCTCATGTGTCTGTTAGCCGCCTGAATGTCTTCTTAAGTGCCTGTTTATATCCTTTGCCCATTTTTTAATTGGATTGTTTGTCTTTTTGTTGTTGAGGTTTTGCAGTATCTTGTAGATTTTAGAGATTAGACATTGATCAGATTTGTCACAGCCAAAAATTTTTTCCCATTCTGTAGGTTGTCTTTTGACTCTTTTGGTGAAGTCTTTTGATGAGCATTAAGCATTTGATTTTTAGGAGCTCCCAGTTACCTAGTTTCTCTTCTGGTGTTTGTGCATTGTTAGTAATGTTTTGTATTCTGTTTATGCCATGTATTAGGGCTCCTACATTGTCCCTATTTTTTCTTCCATGATCTTTGTCATTTTAGGTCTTTGATCCATTTTGAGTTAGTTTTTGTGCATGGTGTGAAGTATGGGTCTTGTTTCATTTTTTTGCAGATGGATATCAAGCTATGCCAGCACCATTTGTTAGAGACTGTCATTTCCCCCAATTAATGAATGTTGTCAACTTTTACCTATAGACGTCTCTGTTTCCCTATTTTCAGCATTTTGGCTTTGATTTATTTTTGTGACTTTCCTATCTGGGTTCGTATCTGGTTGCTCTGTCCTGTATTCTAGTCTGGGGTTGTTATCTGATGCTTTTGATTTTCTAACTGGAGGATGCCTTTTAGTATTTCTTATAATTTTGGTTTGGTTTTTTCAAATTTCCGAAGCTTCTGTTTATCTGGAAATGCCCTAATTTCGCCATTGTATTTGAGAGACAGTATTGCTGGATATATAATTCTTGGATGGCAATTTTTTTCTTCAAGGCTTTATATATGTCATCCCATTGCCTTCTTGCCTGCTTGGTTTCTGCAGAGTAGTCCAAGCTTAGTCTTAAAGACTCTTCTTTGTAGATGACTTTTCGTTTATCCCTAGCCACTTTTAAAATTCTCTCTTTATCTTTGGTTTTGGCAAGTTTGCTTATAATATGTCTTGGTGACTTTCTTTTCGGATCTACCTTATGTGGGGTTCGATGAACATCTTGGATAGATATCTTGTCATCTTTCATGATATCAGGAAAGTTTTCTGCCAACAAATCTTCAACAATTCTCTCTGTATTTTCTGTTATCCACCCCCCGCCCCGGTCTGATACTCCAATCACTCATAGGTTATTCGTCTTGATAGAGTCCCACATAATTCTTAGGTTTCTTCATTTTTTAAAACTCTTTTATCTGATTTTTCCTCAAATAAGTTGGTGTTAAGTGCTTTATCTTCAATCTCACTAATTCTGACTTCCATTGTTTCAATTCTGCTCCTGTGACTTCCTACTGAGTTGTCTAATTCTGAAATTTTATTGTTAATCTTCTGGATTTCTGATTGCTGTCTCTCTCTGGATTCTTGCAGCCTGTTAAATTTGTTATTATCCTCTTCTATAATCTTCTTAAGTTCCTCTATTGCTTTGTCTGTGTGTTCCTTGGCTTTTTCTGTGTTTTGTCTGATCTTATTCCTGATCTCTTGAAGAGTTCTGTTTATTAATTTTTTGTATTCTACCGCTGGTAATTCCAAGAAGTTCTCTTTGTCTGGAAGATTTCTTGATTCTTTGTTTGGGAGCTTGCTGAAGCCATCATGGTCTACCTCTTTATGTGATTTGATACAGACTGCTGTCTCCAAGCCATCAGTAAGTTATTTTATTTATTTCTTTTATGTTTGCTTACTGTGTCCTTGCTTATTTTGTTTTATGTCCAAATATGCTGCTTGTGTGAGCTAGTTTGATTATTGGAACCTTTGAAGCTCTAATGTCCTGTCACCAGGTGGTTAGATCTATTACAAGTTATGTGAGCCGCCCAGAAGTCCATTTACTTTTCTTATATGGATTCAGCTCAGGTGTCCAGGTAGTCGGTCACCAAGTGTGTAGTGCAGGCTCTCACATATAGTAGTAGATGGGCAGGGGTGATCAGAGTAGGCACAGGTATCTGGCTGCAGTAGAGGGTCACGCGCTGAGCAAGGCAGGGGGCTGACGCCTGCCCCTGAGTGTCTGGGAGGAAAGGGTGTCCCTGTTCCCTAAAGTGTGTAGGTGGGTGGGTTTTGCAGCTGGACTATGGGCACCCAGTGCTGTTGGCACCACTTATTCTTGGACTTCTGTCACAGGTGGCTAGATGTCATGAGTGGAGCCACCAGTCCTCAGGCCCCTGATGTGGGTAGGTGAAGACCCTGCTTAATGCACACAGCAGTGTCAAATGTCATGAACCTGCCACTCCACCATATAGCTGATACAGTTGAAGTTAGGTTTCAGGTATATACCCTGTTGTATTGTGCTATTGAGGGCCTACACTGTTGAAATGGGCCCACACAGGTCTATGAGGGGTGAAAGGCATTCAAAGTCTGTGGACCCCTTATGCCTGTGCCTAGGCAAAGGAGCTGTGCCTGCCCTGAGTTCCTGGCTTAGGGAAGCTGGCAGATTATTTTTTCCCTGTTAGTTAATTTGTTCCCTCTCCAAGGCTGGGAGAATGGCTCAGCATGCTTGATGGGTCCTACTTTTGGTCCAGGGGATGCAGCAATTGGCATCCACTGAGGCCAGCCTAGCACCTGGTGCAGAGCAGGGAGGAGGCAGGTAAATGGGAGACAGGTTCTTCCCAAATGGGGTGTTTTTTGATCTGTGTAGTGGGTTAGACACACGTACTTATCTTTTGCTGATTGAGTGCCATTTTTCACTGGTTCTGGAGGCTTGAGTAGACTCTCTGCCGCTTGGTCTCTCCTGATGTGGAAAACGCATCCTGAGCACCACTGCTTGCCTCACCATGCATGCCAGGCTATCCAGCCTGCAGGGTGCCAGTTCCTGCTGGGTCAGGTCTGGCAGTGTCTCGCTGCTTCCAAAACGTTTCTCCCTCCCTCTGCCGCTCAGTCCGATTCCTCAACTTTGCCTTTGATATTCAGGGCTTCTAGATTGTCATATATAATTGATTCGCTTGTTTTTTTCGGGTCTTTGTTGTAAGAGGGACCACAGGAAGCATCTGACTACTCTGCCATCTTGGCCCCACCTCTATTACTGAACGTTTTGATTAAAGATTCCACAGAAGAATCTTGATCAAAAGAGGGAAAATGCAGAACAGAATTTCAAATTCTCATGGACTCCCGACTTTCTGGAGCCATGGAGAGTAGATGAAATGTTGAAACTATTGCCCTGATATAATCTTTAAATCTTAAACCAAAAATATCCCCTAAAGTCTTCTTTAAACCAAACAATAGTTTAGCTTAACTAGTAAAAAAGGCCTGCCTTGAGCATTATTCCTCTTTTAAGAACTATCTATATGGGATCAACATGATAACAGCAACTCAAAAGATTAGATAGGAAACTTAGGGGGCAATATATTTATGTTAATGAAGGAGGAACAACTCAGAAAAGGAGGGTGAGAATGGCTGCACAACTCAAAGAATATAATCAATGTCACTAAATTGTACATGTAGAAACTGTTGAATTAATGTATGTTTTGCTGTGTATATTCTCAATAACAATAATAAAATAAATAAAATTTAGGAAAAAATGTGATAAAGGATTAAACTTTGAGTAAACAGTGGGAATAAGTTGCACTTGTTTAGGGCCCACATTTTGTCTGTTAGCTAAGTATGTATGTTGGAAGACATAGGAAATATACCAAGTAAGAAAGATGGTTTGGGCTGAAGTAGTCATTCTTTAGCATGCATCAGTCAGCAAACATGTGTTATGAGCACCTATTACAGGTAAGAAAGCATGCTAAGTGCTATGAACAATATAAAGATAACTTAAACATGAATTCTGACCCTGGCTTGGAAACTTCACAAAGAAGACTTTGACGAGGTTTGGGGAAGCTCAAGAAAGAGATTATAATTCAAATTTATTTTATTTAAAATTTGATATTTGGGGAGGCATGCTATCAATGCCTGTGAGGAAATGAATAGCTGTTGGCCATGGAATGCGCTACACTGGCTGGTAACATTCTAAATCAGGAGCCTGCCTAAGATGGTGAGAAACAACAATGACAGCAGCAAAAACAACTAGGCACAATCCTTTTGTTTTAGGAATTATGTAAAAAATTGGAGGAAATTCAGGAAAAGGTTATGATAGTGCTAAAGCAGTGGAAAAGGAGTTCTAACTAAGAACAGTCTAGAGAAATTGACATTCAACCATTTCAGGAGGTAGCATATGATGAAGAACCAATGGTACTAAAGGAAGAAGTCCAAGCTGCACTGAAGGCACTGGCGAAAAACAAGGCTCCAGGAATTGATGGAATACCAACTGAGATGTTTCAACAAATGGATGCAGCACTGAAAGCGCTCAATTGTCTATGCCAAGAAATTTGGAAGACAGCTACCTGGCCAACTTACTGGAAGAGATCCATATTTGTGCCCATTCCAAAGAAAGGTGATCTAAAAGAATGCAGAAATTATCAAACAATATCATTAATATCATACACAAGTAAAATTTTGCTGAAGATCATTCAAAAGTGGTTGCAGCAGTACATTGACAGGGAACTGACAGAAATTCAAGATGGATTCCGAAGAGGATGTGGAACGAGGGATCTCAGATGAATCTTGACTGAAAGCAGAGAATACCTGAACAATGTTCACCCTGTGTTGTGTTGACTATTCTAAGGCATTTGACCATGTGGATCATAACAAATTAGGGATAACGTTACAAAGAATGGGAATTCCAGAACACTTAATTGTGCTCATGAAAAACCTCTACATAGACCAAGAGGCAGTCATGCGAACAGAACAAGGGGATACTGCGTGGTTTAAAGTCAGGAAAGGTGTATGTCAGTGTTGTATCCTTTCATCATACTTACTCAATCTGTATGCTGAGCAAATAATCAGAGAAGCTGGACTACATGAAGAAGAATGCGGCATCAGGATTGGATGAAGACCCATTAACAACCTGCAATATGCAGATGATGCAACCTTGCTTGCTGAAAGTGAAGACGACTTGAAGCTCTTATGGATAAAGATCAAAGACTACAGCCTTCAGTATGGATTACACCTTAACATAAAGAAAACAAAAATCCTCACAACTGGACCAATAAGCAACATCATGATAAATGGAGAAAAGATTGAAGTTGTCAAGGATTTCATTTTACCTGGATCTGTAATCAATGCCCATGGAAGCAGCAGTCAATAAATCAAACGATGTCTTGCATTGGGCAAATCTGCTGCAAAAGACCTCTTTCAAGTGTTAAAAAAGCAAAGCTATCACTCTGAGGACTAAGGTGCACCTGACTCAAACCATGGTGTTTTCAATCACATCATAAGCATGGGAAAGCTGGGCAATGAATAAAGACAGAAGAATTGATGGCTTTGAATTATGGTGTTGGCAAAGAATATTGAATATAGCTTAAACTGCCAGAAGACTGCCAAATCTGTCTTGGAAGAAGTACAGCCAGAATGCTCCTTAGAAGCAAGGACGGCAAGACTTCCGTTTCACATACTTTGAACATGTTATCAGGAGGGACCAGTCCCTGAAGAAGGACATCATGCTTGGTGAAGTAGAGGGTCAGTGAAAAACAGGAAGACCCTCAATAAGATGGTTTGACACAGTGCCTGCAACAGTGGGCTCAAGCATAATAATGATTGTGAAGATGGCGCAGGACCCAGCAGTGTTTCATTCTGTTGTACATAGGCTTGCTATGAGTTGGAACCGACTCAACAGCACCTAACAACAACAGAGAAATTGAGGTTATATTGCCTGTTGTTAGCTGCTGTCAGTCAGGCCCCGATTCATGGTGACCCGATACACAACAAAACAAAATGCTGCCTGGTCCTGTGCTATCTCCATGATCAGTTGCAGATCGGACCATTGTGATCTATAGGGTTTTCACTGGCTGATTTTTGAGAGTAGCTCACCAGCCCTTTCATCCTAGTCCGTTTTAGTCTGGAAGCTCTACTGAAACCTGTTCAACATCATAACAACACCCAAGCTTCCACTGACAGACAGGTGGTGGTTGCATAGGAGGTGCATCGATAAGGAATCGAATCCTATACATTGCCTAGGGAGGACAATACTTAATTTTGGCCTTCAAGTGCACAAAAAACACTCAATGAGAAGGGTTATTGCCCATTTGCTCTCCAGTTCTGCTGAGAAATAAACAGAGGAAAACTATTTTAAAATTTTAAAAAAGACATTTTAATGAAACATTTGAGTTTATTGACCTTGGAAAATCAAACCCAATGAATGAGCTACCATGGGTTTTTGTGGACTCTATGTCCCTAGAAGGCCTTCGACAGAATATGCAAAGATCCACTTGGGAAGACTTAGATACCCGTTTCTTATTTGAATATAGGGCAGCCATCCTTCCATGATGTGGCATCAAAATGGCAATGGGACCTCAATTACCTAAGTCCTAAACAGCCTCCCCACTGCTTTCCTGAGATGCTCACAATGCTACACCTTTGAATTAAGGCATTCAAGGCCTCTGTTAAAATGCAAATGTGATCTGATAGGAAGGACACATTCCATCATTATCAGTCACCGACACCTCAATCTCCTGGAGTTATCAAGGCTCAGTGGTTAAGAGCTTGGCTGCTAACAAAAAAAAAAAAAAAAGGTCAGCATTCAAATCCACCAGCTGCTGCTTGGAAACCTTATGGGGCAGTTCTACTCTGTCCTATAGGGTCACCATGGGTTTGTTTTTTGTTTTTTTGGTATCCAGGACTCTTAGTAAATAAGGGGCAAAACAAGTCAGTATTGATGATAGAGAAGGAATGGGGAGAGCTCTGGGACCTTGAGGAAATAGAGGTAGAACAAGTAACTTTCGACAGTAGAGAAGGAATGTGGAAACTTCAGAAATTTTTCTGGGGAGGAAAAGTCAAGGTGGGTTGCCAAGGTCAGTGACATCAAAGATCCACATGAGAGCCCTGAGCATCTGGGGTTGGCATCTCACATCATCTACTCTACAGTCTTATCTCCCTTTCTCCTTCCCTCTCACTCCCTTCCTTCCTTTCCTTTCCTCCCATAATTATCAACATAGAACTTACTGAGTGCCAGGCACTAACTACACCAAGTGTTAGAGTCACCATCCTAGGTTCAGAACAAGCTTTGAATACATTTTGGTTCCATTTAATTTCCCGAAGGTGAATGCTAGCATTTGTGTACTGCATCAGATCAAACTGGTTATTTAGCATCTCGTATTCACTAGGACTCTCCATACTGAAACAAAGAGGACATTGCAGGAGAAGCCTTCATCCCTGAGACTCACCGGCCCATTGAGGTGTGTGAAAAACCCCTTAGGCCCTGTGCCTTAGAAGCCAAATGGATGTGATTCTTGCCGGCATAGATACTTACACTTTAACACCTGGCAGTTGCACTGTCAGACTACATACAATTAATATTCAGTTCTTTGATTCACCTTGCCATAGGCTAGCCACTTATTTTCAAGTCCAGAGAGTCCATTGCTTGCTCTGTCAATTAGATGATTGGATTCGATTGTCTTCTCAGTACTTCGGAGCCCTGGTGGTGCAGTGATTAAGAGCTACAGCTGCTAACCAAAAAGACTGGCAGTTTGAATCCACCAGGTGCTCCTTGGAAACCCTCTGGGGTAGTTCTACTCTGTCCTGTAGGATCGTTATGAGTCGGAATCGACTCGATGGCAATGGGTTTGTTTTCGTTTTCTATTTTGTGTTCAATTAGTGTGTGAGGCCACATATTGCCTGTTGCTGCCTCCTCTATCTTTTTACTAAAACAAACAAGTTCCCCATAAGTATGTTTAACTAAGAAAGCTCAACTCATTTGGCCATTTAATTTTGTGCTTATTTTTTTCCAAAATGAAAGTTTGATGCAATAACACTGTGTTGAAAATAACTTTAGGAAGTATTAGAAACAATATTTTGGTGAAAGATACGTAGCAAAATATAAAGGATTAGACACAAGTATTTACAATTTGAAAATTTTTTCTCCCATCCCTAATTATTTCAATTTCTTCATTCCACAAATATTTCCCGGAGTGTCTCTTTTGTACCAGGCTTCATGTGGTAGGCTCCCAGGATACAGTCGTAAACAAACTCACCGCCAAGTTCTGGCTCCCGCCCTCTCCACCCCACTTCTCTCGCAAACTTGAATAAAACCAGACCCTGAAGAGAAATGGGTTCCAAAGATTCAGTTTTCAAGTTGACTATTGGAAACCCACAACATAATTTGTCTTGGGAAGAATAATATCAGGGACAGATTTCAATACTTTCTGCAATCTTCCTAAAGTATAGCCCTGATGGATCCGCTTCAACTTCCTCTAACCACCACCAACACATCAGTTTCAAGGAACACTATACAACTCAGGATCCCAGCAACACAACTGCCCCTTGGACACTCCATACAAGGTCAAAGAATCCAGAGCGTTGGGCAAAGCAGACACTTCAGGGCACAACAAAGAGTGTAAGTGCCTCCATCACACACGAGAAGACCTCTCTCAAAGTAAACAGTCCTCAGATGTTCCTAATTGTTATCAAAGGCGGCTGAGCCCATGGGAGGGGAGACATGTGAGATCATTCATGAATCTGTGTTTATTGCTCTCAGACTGAAAATCAAAAATCTTCTTGTGCATGGCATGAGGTTCTGGGCCACGCTGGCCTTGCACACTCGGTGACTCATCCCCCATGACTGTCCCCCCACAGCCTTGCCGGAGAGGCTCATTCTTCACTGTTTGTTTAGTGCTTTCTTTCCTCAGCTGTGCTTGATCTTCTATGTGCTGATTGGAGGATGGAGAAATTACCTCACTGAGCCTCTACTGGCATTTTCCCAAATGCCCCCAGGGAGTTTAACATCATTACTTAAACTACCACAAGACCCTCTCCTCCTCTGGTCAATCTGGGAACGAGGACTTCTCAGACATTTTCTCTCCAGATATTTTCTTGACTTCTCCCCTCCATCTTCCTTTCTGCCTCTTCACACACCACTTCTTGGTTGGAGTTCACCATGTCCTGTTGAGTGCCAACCTTGCTCATATGGACCACTACTAAGTACCTTTGACCCTCCCATACTCAATTATATGTTTGACTCCTCATGGGATTATAAATTTATTGAGAGGCTGGGACTTGTCTTACTTTCTGTCTTATTTACCTAGTGCTGCCATAAGGCTGTTGATACAAGAAGAATGAAATCTTTATAACAACTTCAATTGAAGTTTTAGTAATCGATCTGACAAATTATTAAGATATTAGAATTTAGCTGCAATTATGTTCATCATAACATAATTATGTTCATCATAACATAACATAAGGAGCCCCGGTGATGCAGTGGTTAAAGCAGTTGGCTGCTAACCAAAAGTTCAGCAGTTCGAACCCAACAGCTGCTCTGCAGGAGAAAGATGTGGCAGTCTTTATTTCCAGCAAAGATTTACAGCCTTGGAAACCCTATAGGATCGCTATAAGTTGGAATCAACTTGATGGCCGTGGGTTTTATTTTGTTTTATGTTCATCACTGCATTTTTTTAAACAGAGAACTATACGAAACAACCTAAGAGGACTGATTAAATAAATTGTGTTGTTACACTCATATAATGGAATACTATGTAGCAATGCAGAGTAAATAATATTCATTGTGATAGAAAATGTGGACAAGATATCCTTACGTGAAACAAAGTTACATTAGAGTATATATAATATGTGTTTGGATATGTGCATATACATACGTACACACATACATATATGTGGTTGTACAGGTAGCCCCCGACTCATGACGTTTTCGAGTTAAAACGAACTGCAGTTATGACTGCCTGTTTTTTTTTTTCGTTTTGTACATCTTACCGTTAGTAATATGTACTACAGACAATGTTGCAGTGTGTAATTTGCAGTTATCATCCTTGGATGTTCACTCGAAGATGTTTAAGATTATGCTTTATAAAGATGCTGATAATAGAAGGCAATAATAATGAAAACTAAAAAAAGAAAATGCAGTATTTGACTTACATCAGAACCAACTTATGACGAAGTCCTTGGAACGGAATCCCGTGTAAGTTGGGGACTACCTGTGTATGTGTATCAATGTGTCTTTTTTTAATACACATTTCTGCATTTTTCAAATTTTCTACTAAAAGCAAGTGTTATGTTTATGACCAGAAAAAAAAAAGAAAAATCTTCCTATAAAGAAAACGTGGGGAAGAAGTGTGGGAGGCAGTTTTTCCTCTAACTACTTGTATCAACAATGAAGAATGAAGGCACCATTGTTCTTCATCGTGGCAGAGGCTAGCATAGGGCCAAATGGGCTGAAGTTGAAACATGAGAGGTTTCAATTAGAGAGATGATAGCTTACTGCGGGAGGAAAAGAGTTCCCAGTCTGCTGAAGTTCTTTCTCTTCTCTAATTGATACCTCTCATGTTTCAACCTTCACCCATTGCCTCTTATTCTGACCTCAGCAAAGATGAAAAATAACTGTATCCTCTCCTAAATTGACCTTTCAAATGGACCTGCACCGTTGTATTTGTGATGGCATGACAGTTCTTCAGGAAGTTTAAGATGTCTTACTGTCCTATAGATTCTGGGTGGGTCTAGTAGGTAGAACATGTATCATTAGATAATACGATGAGAGAGGGAATTTTCAGAAAGGACTGGCTGTCCAACAAACAGCCCTCACTCCCTCAGTTCACCAGGTCTCTGCTTTCTTGGAAGCCCCTCATCCAGTTTTGTAGACTGACCACCTCGCTCATAGTTTTCAGCACTATGGTGATGGCATGGCATATCCTTCAGCCAACTGGGAATATTTGACCGGACCTGTAGGGCACTGCCTGGTTCTCATTTTTTTCAATTTTACCTCATTTCTAATACAACGCGCTTCTTCATGTATGTCATGGCTTCCTCCTCCTGTGAATCAGCACAAGTAGGAAAAGGAGATACCCAGGGTGGGAACTAGGTGAGCTAATCTGATAGATTTTCACCAGTTCTGAAGCACACAATCATATCACATATGTTTTTTAAATATACATATGTATACCAAAATATAAGTGCTTCTATTATTTAAAAACAGTTATTCAATCTCTGATGGTTTTGATAGTGATATTAGGAAATTTCTTCAACCTAAAGCTATTTCCAGCAATTGCAGAGTCACCATCTTTTTTTAATGGGGCTATTATTACTGGCCTTTTCTCTCTGAACTCTCCTCTAAATTCTAAAATCTTCTTTCTTACCTATTTATTTGATTTTTAAGAATCACATCTGTATTTTCTGGACTAATTACAGGCGCTTCCATTGCTGGAGCTTCACCACTTAGAAGACCCCTGTCAAGAGAATCTGAAGGAAAAACGCCCCCAGTCCCCTACATAGTTTTTGTTGTTAGTAATTATCTGGGAGATCAAATAAATACGGGTCCTTCAGAGAAATAACTACTGCTGCCATGAATCGCCTTAATGAAGAGTTTGCAGTGGGGTTGTGTCTTTCCTGCAAAACTAACTTAAAATACAATGTTAATTCTATGGAGCAAGTCTTTATTATCTAGCCAGGACAGTCACATGTCATATGGAAGTCTTGCCTAAGCTAATTTTCAACTGGGTCCACCTTGAAGAACCCGTCAGAGATGTCTATTTCAAAGCGTTGTTTGCTGTGTCTAGATTTTAACTCCTCTTCCTCCCTTAGCTTCCAAAGGATTCCAAGTTGCTCCAGAGCATAGCATGGCGCCTTGTGTGTATGTGAAAGAGTAAATCCGGCTCTAGGGGTTAGTGTTTGTTACTTGGTCTGACAATAGGCAATGGAGCCTTGGGCTATTCCAGTAATCACAGGGGACCAAGGTCAGAGACCCCAGGGCTCAACCCTGCTGGCATTCATTCCCATGAGAGAGAGGCTGGGTGAGGGAGGGTCAGCAAGGTTCTCATAAACCTTAAGAAGAACCATCTGTTACAGCTTGTGTGCTGAGTTCATCGGGGAGAAGCCCACCCCTGACCAGAGCCCATCTCAGTACTGGTCTTTTCATAATAAAATGAAATTACTCAGACAGTATCAGGCGATGTGTAAAAAAACACATGGCCAAAGCTATTGTGATGATTTCTTTCCTTCTGGATTTGATGGGAAATGTTTGTGCTGACCTAGGCTGAGTCTAAATGTATTGTTGTGAATTCAACCAAGCACCACTGTACAATCATGCATGTTGGTGATCACTGGCCAGGCCAAATGTCAAACAGACTGGAGACAGCCCTGGCAAATGGCGTTTCTACAAACAACTCTAATATACACATGTATCCATTTTTTTTTTTTTTATTGTTGTAAAAAGGCACATAGCACAACATTTTGGATCATCAATTTTCATTTTCACCAAGTACTAAATGGAAACAGCCCTGGACTAAGGGCCATGACCACTCCCTTTCCCTAGAACATTGAACAAGCCACAATGTCACTGGGTCTCACTTTATCTGTAAATTGAAGATAACAGTATCTTCTCTGTTGCTCATCTGTTTTTTTATAGATCACATGATGCTTAAATCTACTGATTTTATTTAGTGAACAGTTGAGTTATACTGTACTTACTATGTCCCAGTTATATTATCTCATTTAATTCTCATGGCAATCATATGAAGGAGATATTATTATCTCCATTTTACAGATGAGGAAACTGAGGGCCAAAATTTAATAAACTGCAAATATTGAGTAACTAAATTCTCAATGTCAAGAATTTTTGTTTCCTTATATACACAAAATTGACCAGCATTTCTTCCACACTTCTCACTCCCATTCCCCCAGATTAATTTCCCACAAGCCCTCAGGGCTTCTGGGGTTCTGCCGAACTTCATTTCCTTACCTCTCTCTCTCTGTTGGCCTTTCCTACCCTCAAAAATTTTGCGTGGGATGGTCAATTCAGCCTAACAAAATCGTATCCAAACCAAGTCATTGTTTTAAACATTGATAATTAAAGGGAAAGAATCAAGCATTTATCTTGTATTTCCTATAAGAACTGTACGACTGAGTACCCAGATACTAACTGTGGGGAACTTTTCTCTTCTTTGAAGTATTACGGATAAAAAATAAATAGGGAATGATAAAACAAGAATATTACCATTTTGGATCTAAGTTTTGAACATCAATAACCACTAACATAACAAAAGCAGTCTATATACCATCTGATGGAAGAACACACCATCAGCCATGAAGTTGTCTTATTAAAACAAACAAACATAAAATTGAACCTGATTCTGATTAAACTTCTAGATCCAACTACCAATTTGCAGAAAATACAACGGACAGAGGAGCACATTTGACAGCACCATGGGAAAGATATTAGCAAATTTCAGGCTGTGGGAAACACCAGGGAACAAAGAACTTACTTTGTTTTGTTTTTTAAACAAATTTCAAGAAAAATAATGACATGACATTTATGAGATCTCTGGATATATTCTGGAGAAATATTGTTAAATTTTTAGGTGTGATAATGGCTTTGTGGTTATGTTTTCTAAAAGGGTCCTTATCTTTTATAGTTACTTAAGGAAATATTTACAAATAAAAATGAAATAATGTCTAGGAGGTGTTTTGAAATAATATCAAAAGGGAGGATAGTTATGTGGGCATATTGATCAAACAAGACTGGATGTGAGTTGATAAGTTTTGAAGCTGGGTTATGGGTAGATGGGAGTACATTATACTATTCGGTTTACTTTTGTATGTTTTAAATGTTTTCCATGATAATCAGTTTTTTTTAAAACTCACCCAATTGATGTGATTGTGGATGATTTTTTCTCCTTTTTTTAGTTATCTGCACTCTGAAAAAATCATGCATTCATTTGATAAGCAAGAAAAATAATTGAATGACTACTCCCACCACCACCCTACCCCCTAAATTTTGCTCATCCTTTCAAACACAGATCAACAATCCCTCTTTTTAGGAAACCTTCCCTTATGTTCCAGCCAGAGGGAACAAACCCCTCCTAAGTTTTATTTTGAGCATTTCTTCCCTGTCCACTTCTACATCTTCCTGTGACTGTATGTACCCTCCTATGGCTTGTGTCTGCACTCTCTCACATGACTAGTAGCTTATCTGCTGCTGGAGCAGAAAGAAACTTCTATTTTTGAACCACCTACCAAGCCTATCAATGGGGAGGTTCCTTGGTGGAATTCTCACCTTCCATGCAGGAGACCTGAGTTCGATACCTGGCCAATGCACCTCATGGGCAGCCACCATCCGTCAGTGGAGGCTTTTGTGTTGCTATGATGCTGAACAGGTTTCAGTGCAGCTTCCAGACTAAGAGTAGGAAGAAAGGCCTGGCACTCTACTTCTAAAAATTAGCCAGTGAAAACCCTATGGATCACAATAGTCGAATTTGTAACTGATCATGGAGATGGCACAGCATGAGGCAGTGTTTCATTCCTTTATGCATGGAGTTGGCCATGACTGGATGGCCGCTAACAACAACAATAAAGCCTATCACAGCACCATGCAAGTAGCGCTCAGTGTGGCTGTTCAATGAGTTAATTAATAGTTGATGAAGCAGTTGCTCCCACCTGTGCTCAGCAGCAGTGCCATCTGGTTCAATCACAATCATGCTGTGACTGGGTTACTTCTCAGGGGTACGGGACTCAGGATCAGCACAACTGCCATTCTCCTACCTCTTTAATGCTCAGGTACAGAGGTATTCTCATAAGCCAAGGGGGAAATGGACCCAGATCCTATTAAATTTTTTAACGTTTTCTTTTGGTAAATATAGCAACCATCAGAGCTTAAATGTGAATAGGAGCTATGCACATAGATATATAGATATATCAATGTATTCATTTCCTATTGCTCCTGAAACAAATTGCCACAAACTTAGTGGCTTAGGACAACATAGGCTTATTATCTTACAGGTCAAAAGTCCAAAATGGGTTGGCAGGTCTGTGTTTCTTCTGGCAGTTCTAGAGGAGAATCCTTGCCTTTTCCAGCTTCTAGAAGCTGCCTGTCTGCCTTGTCTCGTGACCCCACATCACTCCGACCTCTGCTTTCATTGTCACATCTCTCTCTGACCCAGACCCTCTCGCCTCCATCTTATAACAACCCTGTGATTACGTTGGGCCCACCTGGATGATTCAGGCTACTCTTCCCATCTCGAGATCCTTAAACACATCTGCAAAAATCCTTTTTCCGTATAAGGTAACACATTCACAGGTTCTGGGGATTAGGAAGGGACATCTTAGGGGGCCGTTATTCAGTCTACCACAATAGGTTTATAGATATCTATCAGGTGGTATGTTACAATGAACTTTGCCAGAAGTTCAAACATTTATTTGCTGGCAGGCACAAAAACTGTCATAGATCTCACTGCTGTGAGCTTGGTAAAGTCATGACAGAGAGTTCACTCTGAGGCAGACCCTATGATATTCTGACAGTAAGATCAGCCAGCCTTCTAGGTGAGTCGGGCAACTCAGTCCTTGGTTAAGTCTGGGTAGAGCTGGGACCATACAGGGTTCTAGACTCTGACCCCTGCTGGGCTTGCCAAATGCTTACATCTGTTTCATTCAGAAACAGTGGGGGGGAGAGGGGGGACTGTTGCTGTTGACTTGAATGCAACCCATGGCGATCCCATGTGTGTCAGAGCAGACCTGTGCTCCAAAGTGTTTTCTGTGGCTGATTTTTCAGAAATAAATTACTAGGTCTTTCTTCCAAGGTGCCTCTGGGTGAATACAAATTTCCAACCTTTCAGTTAGCAACTGAATGGGTTCACCACTTGCACCACCCAGGGGCTCTGGAGCCCACAAAAACATTTTAGCCACAACTTATCTTTATTATTGCCCATTTCAGAAATTTAAAAAATATTCCTAGAATCCACTATTTAAAAACCACTCAGTGAAGATTCTATATCTAAAGAACTTATAACGCATACAAACACCTCTCAGGTGTGGCTTTCTGATTAAAACCAAAAAACCAACCCATTGACATCAAGTCCAACTCATAGCAACAGTATAGGACAGGGCAGAACTACCCTATGAAGGGGCTGGTGGGTTAGAACATCTAACCTTTTGGTTAGCAGCTGAGAGCTTAACCAGTGCTACACCACCCGGGCTTCTTGGCTTTCTGATTAAAACCCAAAAAACCAAACCCACTGATGGCGAGTTGATTCTGACTCATAGTGACCGTATAGGACAGAGTACAACTGCCCCACGGGGTTTCCAAGGAGCACCTGGTGGATTCAAACTGCTGACCTTTTGGTTAGCAGCTAAATTCTTGACCACTATCCCACCAGGCTTTCTGGCTTTCTGATTAGGGTTCTTTAAAAGCTAGCTAAACAGCCCAGGGTATTGGTGAAAGTTACCGCACACATATGCACGCTGCTGATTCTGAAGAATTTTCATTACCACACAGACAATATAGAAGATGGCATCTTCTGCCATCCCTTGTTAGGAATTAAACTTTGATAGGAATTAATCTATATTATTGTTTTATGTAGGTATATAAGTGTATTAGTTTCGTACCTGTCCTTAATTGTTAAGTCTCAAATGTTTCTAGAAACAAAGATGTATTAAATATAAATAATTTAGACTTCTCACCTGTTGTTTCCTGCAGCAAGGTAAATTTTGTTGTTGTTAGGTGCCATCGAGTCAGTTCTGACTCATAGTGACCCTATGTACAACAAAATGAAACACCGCCCGGTCCTGCGCCATCCTCATAGTCTTTGTTATGCTTGAGCCCATTGTTGCGGCCACCGTGTCAATCTATCTCTTTGAGGGTCTTCCTCTTTTTCGCTGACCCTGTACTTTACCAAGCATGATGTCCTTCTCCAGGGACTGGTCCCTCCTGATAACACGTCCGAAGTATGTGAGATGAAGTCTTGCCATCCTCACATCTAAGGAGGATTCTGGCTGCACTTCTTCCAAGACAGATTTGTTTGTTCTTCTGGCAGACCATGGTATACTCAGTATTCTCGGCCAACACCATAATTCAAAGGCATCAATTCTTCTTCGGTCTTCTTTATTCCTATATTCTTTGCCCAGCTTTCACATGCATATGAGGCGAATGAAAACAGCATGGCTTGGGTCAGGCACACCTTAGTCCTTAAAGAGACATCTTTGGTTTTTAACACTTTAAAGAGGTCTTTTGCAGCAGATTTGCCCAATACAATGTGTCATTTGATTTTTTGACTGCTGCTTCCATGAGGGTTGATAAAATAAATAAATAAATTCTATAACATTCTTAAGTATTTGCTTAGAATAACTTTCTAATATGGAAAACGCTATGCCAAGGAGCATGCAGATTTTTAAGGTTTTTTGATGCCTCGACCACTTCGATGTCCAGAGAGCTGGTGCCGATTTACACTCTTTCAGTAGAAATGTAAGTGTCTGCTTCCCCACACCCACTGCCAAGCCCAGCTATTATAATATTTTATTGTAAGTATAGTTACAACTTATAATTATGATAATCGTTTTGTATGATTATGTATAATTATATTATTTTTAAATCATTGCCAATCCTATATAAAAATAATTTTAAAATTCTAATTGTCATTGTTTTGCTTGCAAGTAAGGCCTAACATAAAACTTCCTGAGAGGTAATTGTATAACATAGGATTATTGGTCTTTAAAAAGACAAGAAAAGGCAAATGTATAGACACCAAAGTTTATTAGTGATTACCAGGGGCGGGAAGGAGGGGGAAAGGGAGGGTTAATGGTGATGGAAAAATCACATTAAGGGTAGGGTTGCACAGCTGATTACTGCAATTGCTGTCAGTAAGTTGTACACCTATAAAAAGTTGAATTGGCAAAAGTTGTGTGACAGATATATTAACAACAATGACAAAAAAAAAAGAATAGCTGCTGAGGCTGCTTATGGACAATCAAAAACCTCATAGGATTCAATTTATTGGTTGGGAGGTTTCGGGTCATGGTTTCATGGGACATCCCAGTTAATTGACCAAATAACATATTTAGTGCTTCTGTTCTACCTCCTAGTTCAATGTGTAGTGGCTGGGGTCTGAAAAGGTTGCAAGCAGCCATCCAAGGCACAACAATTGGTCTCTATTCACCTGAACAACAGAGGAAGAAGGAGAGCCAGGAATAGGAGGAGGATATGGAATGTGTGGCTAATCGCCTCCATGAACAATTGCCTCCTTTGTTATGAGACCAGAAGAACTGGATGGTGTCTGGCTATCATTACTGAACATTCTGATCAAAGATTTGATAGAAGAATCCTGATCAAAAGGGGGAACATGTAGAACAGAATTTCAGATTCTCATGGACTCCAGACTTCCTGAAGCCATGAAGATTAGATGAACCCCTGAAATGATTGCCCTGATAGAATCTTTAAACTTTAAACCAAAAATATCTCCTGAAGTCTTCTTTAAATCAAACAAAAGCTTACCTTAACTAGTAAAAAAATGCCTGCCTTGAGCATTATGCTCTTTTAAGAACTATCTACATGGGATCAAATTAACAACAGCAACTCAAAAGATTAGACAGGAACCTTAGGGGGCAGTGAATCTATGTTATTGGGGAGGAACAACTCAGAAAACGAGGATGAGAATGGTTATACAACTCAGAGAATGTGATCAATGTCACTGAATGGTACATGTAGAAATTGTTGAATTGGTGTATGTTTTGCTGTATATATTCTCAACAACAACCAAATAAAAAGAAAAAAAAGATTATTGGTCTTTTGCTTTCATCTTTTTATTTCCCTACTGATTTTTTTAGAAATTATTTATAAAAAGTTTAGAGTCAACAGCATCCCTATGTGGTGGTAGTCAACACCTTCACTGGTATCTGCTCCCCATGTGATGCTTTTTCTCTGATAAGAGCCCCAAAGATCCTTCAGCTGTGTTTGTTCCATGTATTCTTGTGTCCCTGGCCACCGCTATCTGGGTTAGGGGTTTGCAACTGGAAAAACTGGGCCACTAAGATTCTCTGTCACAAGGATATGGAATTAGAATTAAGAGGCAGCTTCTGTATGTGACTGGATATGAAGACCTACAAAGTGTAGAGCAGTCAGATGCGCGGAGAAGGTGGGAAGTTCATCCTGGGAGAGAAGAGAGGTAAACAGTGGTGTAGATGGGGAAATGAGTGATGGGCGACTCTATGGCCATCTCTGTCACTCCTTCATTCCCAGTGGCTTCCCACTACCGTTTCTTCTGAGGTCCAGCTCTGCTCCTGTCCTTGGAGTCTGTAGATACCCCTGTATCCTCATCTTCCTTCCTTTGTCTTTTCTCATAAGCCAGCTTGAGTTGGATATGTGCAACCAAAAGGAACCTTGTGAAGACAGTTTTGCATCTATTCTTTCCAAGCAGACTTGCTTTTTAACCTTATGGTGCTTTTATTCTGAATAAAAATTTTTTAACTTTAATGAAGTCAAACCTAGCTCTCATTCTGTTACTGAACACAATGGGTTTGCCACTTGTACTCTTGTTAAGAATAACTAAGAGTCAAGTGGATTTAAAGCAAGGCATAGTTTATTACTCGCAGTGAGTAAGGAGACAGGGAGATCACTCTCAAAGCACTGTCTCCCAGAACAAAAGGCTGGAGGAAGTTTTTATGCCAAGTGGGAAAGCGGAAGTCACTCATACTCATAATTTCATACATATTCAAAAACGGCTAGGATTTGGCACGGAAGTGGCTGATGGACTTCTCGCTTCTGAAATGGGCTCAGTCACTGCTCAATGACATGTATCTGGTGACTTTGGTTCCTTGGCATGGGTCTTTTGGTTCTTAGGCGATAATCATTATGGGATGAGGCCATGTGGTGGTCAACCTGGTCTCTTACCGCGCATGCCCAGGATTCTAGTTCTAGCTGGTTGATCTGAAAAAGACAGCTGCAAGCGGAAAAATTAGGGGTAAGCAGGCGACTTTGCGCTTAAACTTTAATCGTAAGCGAGATAAACAATGTTTTGTGGTTGGCACCCTTCTTCTTCTAGAAAATTTTTAACTAACATAACTTGTTGCTTAAGGCCTTTTCTGTCCCAAGCTGGTCTCAATTTCCTTTATCATTTTTGCTGTTGGTTTTAGTCTTCAAAAAGCCATCTATACCCCAAGATTATATACTCACCTGTAATTTTTTTTTGTCATTTTGTTTACTTTTGTTTTTCTTTCCTTATTTTCCATTGTTTAATATTTTATATTAAAATCTCAAATCAGTCTGGAATTTATTTTAGTATAAAGTGTGCTGTTCTAGAGATGGATCAACCTTTACTTTTTCCCAAGGGTTAAGGAAAAAGAAGCACAAGTTTGAGAACAAGCCCTGGGAATGCTGTTTTGTATCTAGATTAGTTCCCAATTCCTTTACAACTGAGCTTCCAGTTTCTTTTTTTTTTTTAGCTTTTTTTTTTAATTGTTGTAGTTTAAGTGAAAGTTTACAATTCAAGTTAGTCTCTCATATAAACATTTATACATACATTGTTATGTGACCCTAACTGCTCTCCTCATACTGTGACAGCACACTCCTCCTTTCCACCCGATTTCCCATGTCCATTCAACAAGCTCCTAACCCTCTCTGCCTTCTTATCTCACCTCTGGATGGAAGCTGCCCAATTAGTCTCCTGTATCTACTCGAACTAAAAAACATACTCTTCACAAGCATCATTTTATATCCCACAGTCCAGTCCAATCTTTGTCTGAAGAGCTGGCCTCAGAAACTGTTTTAGTTCTGGGTTGACAGAGAGTCTTGGGGCCATGCTTTCTGGGGTTCCTCCAATCTCAGTCAGACCATTAAGTCTTGTCTTTTTACTAGAATTTGAGTTCTGCACCTCACCTTTCTCCTGCTCTATCAGGAACTCTCTATTGTGGTCATTGGTGGTAGCTGGGTACCATCTAGTTCTTCTGGTCTCAGGATGATGCAGTCTCTTGTTTATGTGGCCCTTTCTGTCTCTTGGGCTAATACTTTCTCTGTGTCTTTGGTGTTCTTCATTCTCCTTTACTCCAGGTGGTTGGGACCAATTGATGTATCTTCGATGGACATTTGCTAGCTTTTAAGACCCCAGATGCCACTCACCAAAGTAGGATGCAGAACATTTTCTTAATAAGCTTTGTTATGCCAGTTGACCTAGATGTCCCCTGAAAGCAT
>NW_004443999.1:9790407-9848247 GCF_000243295.1 Trichechus manatus latirostris
CAGATGCCACTCACCAAAGTAGGATGCAGAACATTTTCTTAATAAGCTTTGTTATGCCAGTTGACCTAGATGTCCCCTGAAAGCATGGTCCCCAGACCCCCAACCCTGCTACTCTGTCCTTCGAAGTGTTTGATTGCATTCAGGAAACTTCTTAGCTTTGGCTTAGTCTAGTTGTGCTGACTTCCCCTGTAGTGTGTGCTGTCCTTCCCTTCACTTAAGATAATTCCTGTCTATTTTCTAGTTAGTGAATAACCCTCACCCTCCCTCCTCACCCTTGTAACCACCAAATAATGTTTTTTTCTGTGTTTAAACCTTTCCTTGAGATCTTATAATAGTGGTCTTATACAATATTTGTCCTTCTGTGACTGACTAAATTCGCTCAGCACAATGCCCTTCAGATTCCTCCACGTTCTAAGATGTTTCACAGATTCATCGTTGTTCTTTATTGCTGCGTAGTATTCCATTGCGTGGCTATACCATAATTTGTTTATCCATTTGTCTGTTGATGGGCACCTAGGTTGTTTCCATCTTTTTGCTATCGTGAACAGGGCTGCAATGAACATGGGTGCGCAAATATCTATTCGTATGATGGCTCTTATTTCTCTAGGATATATTCCAAGGAGCAGGGTAGCTGGATCATATGGTACTTCTATTTCTAGCTTTTTAAGGAAGTGCCGAATCAATTTCCAAAGTGGTTGTACCATCTTACATTCCCACTAACAGTGTATAAGTGTTCCAGTCTCTCCACAACCTCTCCAGCATTTATTATTTTGTGTTTTTTGGATTAATGCTGGCCTTGTTGGGGTGAGATGGTATCTCACAGTAGTTTTGATTTGCATTTCTCTAATGGCTAATGATTGTGAGCATTTCTTCATGTGTCTGTTAGCCACCTGAATGTCTTCTTTGGCGAAGTGCCTGTTCATATCCTTTGCTCATTTTTCAATTGGGTTATTTTTCTTTTTGTTATTGAGGTTTTGCAGTATCTTGTATATTTTAGAGATTAGACATTGATCAGAGTTGATGTAGCCAAAAATTTTTTCCCAGTCTGTAGGTTCTCTTTTTACTCTTTTGGTGAAGTCTTTTGATGAGCATAACTGTTTGATTTTTAGGAACTCCCAGTTATCTAGTTTCTCTGAGCTTTTAGTTTCTTAAAACCTTGAATCCTTGGTCGTTTGCTCTTGGCTTATTCTATCTTCGTGGATTTGTAGACTTGAAAAAAGAAGAAATAGTGATTGACTTCCTCCTGAGTTTCTTCCATGAATATTGGTACGCTGGAAGTAGAGTCTTTAGCTTTTATATTTCTAATCTATCTATCTCTAAATGTCTCCCAGTCCCTCACGCCTGAAATAAATTCCCTGCAATCAGCTTTTTCCCCTTTACTATATTCCTGGCACATAGTGCAATAAAGATCACTTCTCCAGAGAATAACTAAACCAAGGACGTTGAGTTCCATTTTTATGACAAGATGCATATTTCCCAACAAGAGACAAATCCTCCATTTAAAAGGATTGAAGGGATGGTACTTATAAAACATTCCAGCTGGTTAAACGAGGGGCACTGACAAAAGTCATTTCAGACTTTTAGCTGGCTCTGAACCCATAGCATGCTCATTTGATTGTGAATTGGATAAACTTGCACTCATTTTAAGCTCTTGCCTCTCATCATTTTGTTCTAAAGGAGGAAAATATGTTAGCGGGCAAGTTGACTCAGCAGTCTGATCTGCTGAACTTGAGGTGTACAACTCCGCTTAAGGTAGTCCCCTTACAGCTGTAGGAGAAAGGAGGTGGCAAGATGGAGATGGGACCTAGGCTGTCATTTGAATCCCTCAATACTTATGTGGTGCTACTCTTGATATATCTAGTTTGTTTTTCATTTTTTGTAGAACATTCCTTTAAGGTTCAAATTCTAGATGCACCTTGTTGCATAAAAGAAAAAGGAGAATATGGGAGTAACCAGTCAAAAGGAAAGGGCTCAAGTTGAGTTTGTTGCCTGGCATGGGGGAAGGAGGTCACCAAAAAAAGTGAAGAACAAGACCAAAGTGGCAGGCAGCAACGATTACTTAATTTTATTAAAATATAAAATTAACTTTAATTTTATTAAAGTATGTATTTTCTTTCAATTTTATAAATAAAGTTTTATAAATTATTAGGACCATATAGTACCTAATGTAAACCCTGGTGGCTAGTGGTTAAGAGCTATTGCTGTTAACCAGAAGGTTGGTAGTTCAAATCCACCAGGCGAATCTTGGAAACCCCATGGGGCAGTTCTGCTCTGTCCTACAGGGTCGCTATGAGTCGGAATCCACTCAACGGCAATGGGTTTTTTTTTTTTATAGCACATTATATATATATTAAATACTTGATAAATATTTGTTGAATGAATGAAAAAAAATTACATCTTCAATAACTTCAATTTAAAACTCACTAATTTGACCAATTTAGGAGTCCCTGGTTGGTGCAAACAGTGAAATGCTCAACTATTAGCCAAAAGTTTGGCAGTTCGAACTTACCCAGAGGCACCTTGGAAGTCAGGCCTGATGATCGGCTTCCAAAAGGTCACAGCCTTGAAAACCCTATTGAGCAATTCTACTCTGTATGCATGTGGTTGCCATGAGTCAGAATCTACTTGATGGCAACTAACAACAATTTGACCCAGTTAGGAGATTAGTTGGACTGTAGCTGTATATGGAAAATAACAAGGAGTTGTATGGGACTGTGTTATAGATGGCCTTGAAAGCCACACTGACCAGCTCAGCATAACTGGGAGAGGCAATGTGATCTATGATTGTGTAAATGCACAAGGCTGATCACATGAACTTGACCTTAAGTTCCTTAGGGATGGATCTATACAGAACCAAACTAAGCATAGAATGGGTGCTTAATCTATATTGCTAAATGAATGTTAAAAATGGTGATGGGGGATTGGTCTGATTGTGATGTCCAAGATGGATTGAAAGGGGAGACTGCAAAGGTAGGCAGGCCTTGTAGGAATGAGGTGTGGTCATCTCAATGTGGGATAAGAAGGTGTGTCTAGTGTACTGGCAATAGGAATGAAGGAGAGGTGGGTTTAAAACAGAATAGGGGATTAATAGGGACCAGAGATAGAAAATGATACAGAGATGGCAATTCCTAGGTAAGAAGATAAGGCAATGTCAGGTAATAGAAACTTGATCTTGAAATTCAGATAAACCAAGGTTTCAATCCCACGTCTACTACTTACTAGTTGTATGACTTTGGGAAGGATGTTTCATCTCTCCAAGCCTAGTTTCTTCTTCTAGCAAATAGCAGAGTTGTGAGAAATAAAATAATTCATGTAAAGTGCTTATAATTGTGCCTAAAAACAAACAAATATATTCAGTGAAAGTTATTTATCATTTTCTCTCTGCTCCTTTTATCTATTGAGTATTCTCCAGAAGGAAAAGGGTGCTCCATTTTCCCACAGCAAAGTGACCATCAGTTCTTCAAATAGTCCAGGATAAAAAGAATGTAACTGTGTGTGTTCAGTGGTTACCATGGTCACAGCCGCTGGTCATGAAACTGCTCATGCAGAGCAATCAGGCTGATGTAGCTGACACGTAATAATCACTATTGACAAGAACGATACCAGGTTCGAGTCCCAGCATAGCATGGGGCAGTTCTACTCTGTCCTATAGGGTCGCTATGGAGTCAGAATCAACTTGATGGCAATGGTTGGTTTGGTTTTGAGTGGGAAACTATCACTGCCAACTTGCTTCCTTTTTGGAAACCACAAATGGAAACCTTAAATTCATCTCCTCATGTTTGGTGAAAAACAAAACAAGTTCCATAATAAAACAATTGTTTGTGTTTGAAGTTGATCGACTTTGTTATTTTTATCAAGGACCCTGGCATAAACATACTGCAAATAATTATTTTTTCAATTGTCTAAGCTGATACCTACATGAGCATTTCTTTAAAAGTCCTTCACTCCTCTCACCACTAAGCAAAGTACCTGCTTTTCTTTGTGTCTTAACACCGATACCATCTCCAGTCTCCATCTCTCTCTCTCTCACACACACACACACATACACACACGTGCACACACACACAGTCACTCTGCCTGGTGTAAAAATACAGCTCTATCCTTTTGTGAAGTTTTGCCTCCTGGTTTTGATTAACTGAGAAGGGTCAAGACAAAGTTTTCATAAATGGTAGAAGGCAGATTGTGCCAAAACTTGGTATCCTGGCCAAGGAATGGCCTCAATTTGAGAATGTACGATGAGAAACGGGAAATGAAAAAAGAAAATAAGAATCTCCCCTGATTGTAAAGTACCTTAATGGTCAATAACCTTCTGGAGATTATTTCTTTTAAACATCCGGAAATAAACTCTTGGTGACTTCCTGTCTAGTTGAGTATTACTTTTTATGTGATACATGACCAAGATCCACACAAACTTGGAACAAAGTTAAAATGAGATGTTTTCCCAGTAACTCTAGGTTAGTTTTTCTTTCATTCTTTCTTTATCTCTTTTTCCTTCCCTCCCTCCTCTTCTTTCTTTCATTTACCTTAAATTAATACAGAGAATATCTGCAACTCCACAGAAAAGAATTTTGCCAATTACATTTTCTTTTATTTGTTTATGCGTCTGTTCACTAAACATTTACTTTTAAATGCCTATTACATTTCAGATGACTGAAACACATTTTTTAGTTTTCTCTCTTTCTGAGTTCTCCTTATGAGATGACTAAGGGATATGTAGGGAGAGAGCTATAGAAGTATGAATGCCCATTAGTGACTACTTGAGGAAATGGAAGAATGTCATAACCCAGGTAGCAGAAATTCACTTGGAGTCCAAAGGTTCACTTTAAGGTGACTTTTATCCTGGTTGCCTCAGATGGCTCTAATTTATGCTTGTAGTCTTGGGATAATTATTAATAGGGCTCCCAATCACTGAAAGTTTGGAGAGTTTGGACAATAAAGTATATGACTTCCATATATGATTTCAATTTAAGACAATCCTAGATCTATATTAGGGACAAACACTTATTCCCTACTATTCATGTTTCTCACAGGTAAGAGTATTTCCACACCATGCTCCAGATGGGAAAAGTACAGGAGGAATACTTCTGGCTTCTCTCTGCTCCCTCAACTTCTTCTTCAAGTGGGAAGAGTGACTAATGTGATTCTAAAGTTGGGTCAGTTCTGCCTTTTCTGGCTTTACAGAAGGTACATCTTGGTCTGCTCATTACTATGTGGAGCCTGTGGTCGTCCTTCTGTTTCAGCATCTGGTTGGAAGGATCTAGCTAATTCGGAGAGGATTTTTTTTTTTTTTTTAATTTTAGCCTAAACATTTGGACTTTGGTTTATTTGGAATTTAACTTCAAAAGGAATGGGGACTTTTTCTTTGACCTTTAATTTCTCCCTAGTAACTTCAAAATGGAAGGGGGGATTATATCAAATTTGAGGCATCTCTTTGTGGTGACATTTTGTTCACAGAATATCTTTATTCTGTCACTTTATTTCATTGAGTAACCTGATGAGCCATATTGAATAAAGTGGCTGGGCACCATTTGTGATGGGAAACAGAGTTGAAAATCAATTTTTAGCCTTCTGAGAGTGAAATCTAACTTCTGAACTGTATCCCAGAAGCATACACAGAGGAGCTGTGGTTGAGTGAGGGAGAGAACAGGGCATCTTGTTAAATAGCTAATCTCCTCCTCTGAGAGGTGCAGACACAACCCTGGTTCACCACTGGCTCAAGGTTAAGTCCAAAGACTTGAGAATTAATGGGGGAACATTCATTCCTTACTCTCCATGTTTCCACAGAAGTGAGGATATTTCTACTCCATTCCTCAGGGAGCAAAAGTATGGAAGAAACATTTTCATTTGTCTTCATCCCCCTCACATAGTCTTCTCTAAGAGAGAAACGACTTCTTTGATGAGGAGAAGGAAGTAAGCATTCTAGGCATCATTCCTTTTGGGCTTCTCTCTCCCAGATCTGACTTTCCACTAAGAAAGTACATTAAGCTTTACTCTCTGCCATGTGGTGAGATTTACAGGCGTGCTGTCTTGTGCAGAGAAGGCCTGAAATTTTCCATCTGGGTTAGTGATAAGAGGTATAAATTGGTTTAATTCAGGGAAAGAGCTAAAGCAATGTTCTCCAATCAGCATCATCAAAAAGAAAGCTCTTATTTTCATCTCCATTTGTATGCCTCAATTGGTTTCAAACTCAGAAGGGGATTATTTATTGTCTCTCTTCTCCATTCCTAATAATCTGAACTCCAAACAGATATAGCAAGGGTCTATCATTTGAAGGACAAAAAGGATTCACTGTGAATTGACAACCCCCTTCCTTATATTACACAGAGTTTCCAGTGATCTATTCAATGCCTCTGGTGGTGCAGTAGTTAAGCGCTCGGTTGCTAACCAAAAGGTCAGTGGCTTGAACCCACCAGTCACGCTGGAGAAAGATGTGGCCTCTGCTTCTGTAAAAATTACAGCCTTGGAAACCCTACGGGGCAGTGCTACTCTGTCCCGCGGGGATGCAATGCGTTGGAATTGACTTGGTGATGGTGGGTTTTTGGTATTCAGTGCCTTACTGATTATAGAAGAATAAATGAGGGTTGCTAGATATTTGAGGAAAATATTTAATATAAAGGACAGAGGAAAACAAACAAATACAGGAACTCAAAAGAAAAGCAATGCAGGAAAAGAAAATTTTCAAAAAATCATTAAAATTCTCAAAGACAAAAGAGAAGGTATTACATTCATGAACAAGAACAGGAAGCCATAGAAAAAGAACATTTGAAATAACAACAAATAAACTGCTCTTATAAATTAAAACTATTGTAGCAAATGTAAAAAAATCAATAGAAGGGTTGGAACAAAGGTTGAAGAAATTGCCCAGAAAAACAGAATGTAAAGCTAAAGAGGGAAAAAATAAGAGACAGAAGATAAAAACTTTAGCTCAGTTCAGGAGGTCCAACATCTGAATAATAGAAGATCCAAAAAGAGCAAACAGAGAAAATGTAGGGGAGAAAATTATCAAAGAAATAATTCAAGGAAATTTCCTAGAACTGAAGGACATGTGTTTTACTGATTGATAGAACCTAGTGAGTGACTTTGTTGTTGTTGTTAGGTGCCGTCAAGTCGGTTGCAACTCATAGCCACCTTACAGGAAAGAGTAGAACTGCCCTATAGGGTTTCCAAGGAGTGGCTGGTGGATCTGAACTGCCAGCCTTTTTGGTTAGCAGCCTAGCTCTTAACCACCTAGGCCAACGAATATTAAAAGAACCACACCAGGGCACATCACTGTGAAATTTCATAACACTGGGTACAAATGAAAATCCTAAAAGCATCCAGAGGGAGGTGATCACATACACAGGTTTCTTATAAAAGACAGAGAATCACACTTACAACAGGTTTCACACAACGACGCTAGGAGCTAACAGAAAACGGAGCAATTCCTTTAAAATTCTGAAAACGTATGTTTTCCAACTTAGAATTTTATACCCTGTCAAAATATCAATCAATTATGAGAATAGAATAAAGACATTTTCATATATGTAAGATGTGAAAATGTTTACTTCCCATCATCATTTCTCAGGAAGCTCCTGGAGTGTGAACTCCGCCAAAATGAGTGAGTAAAGCAAGGAAGAAGATGAGATGGGATCCAGGGAACAGGATGAACCCAACTAAGAGACTAAGGAAACTTCCAGAATGATGGTAAAGAGAGATCCCAGGACAAGAACTGTACAGCAGGCCTTGAGAGCAACCAATACAGATTGGAACGGTAGGACAAAGGACTTCAGAAGGGATGTCTCGGGGGGTGGGGGGAATGAATTGAGAGAGATGTTTGAAGTTATTGAAAGGAGTTTTACTCTGCTGGCAAAGAGTTCGGGGATAGATCAGTGATACAAAGAAAACTAAGCAAAGGACAAAAATGAGGCAACTATTGTCTCCAAGGAAAATAAAAAGCTGTACATGGCTCGTACATTACATAGCTCATCTGTGCATAAGAATATTGATTAAACTAGAACTTATGGCATATTTATAATGGGAAGAAGGGGGAGCGACAGGGAGAAGAAATGTTGGAGAGTGGAAAGTTTAAGAGCAATAAACCCTCATCTTCCAAATAAAGAAGATATAAGAGAATATATAAGAAATATTAGGTATAAATTAATAGTAGTAGAACATATAGATACATAACAAATGTGAAGCTAAATACCAGGAAAAATAGCTAAAATCACTGAACATGGTTTCATCTGAAAGACTGAAAAATCAAAATTGGGAAGGGGTAGGGTAGGAGAATGCTAATCTTCATCTTAAGCAATGTATAATTATTTTACTTTTAAAACTGCACTATGAAAATTTAATAAAAATAAAGTTTAAATTTAAAAGTGTGTTTTCCTGGATTATTTAAAGTATAACTGGCTTTACAAGACATTGGTTTTCATACAATTTATCAGGTATTCTTTAAGCACCTCTCCCTCCAAAATTGATCAAAACTGCTAAATAAGAAATGAAAGAAAGGGGATAGGGTTCGTTCTTTCATGTATGCAACAAATATTTATTAAGATTTTACTGTTGTATTCACCTAGGACATATCAGTAAACAAAACAAAACAAAACAAAACAAAACAAAACAAAAAAGGCCCTGTCCTTGCAGAGTTTACATTCTGATATCACATTCTATTTCCCCATTTACATTTGAGTGGGGAAATAGACAATAAATTATTGACCAAAAAAGTACATACATCATGTAGTATTTTATGAAGTCGAACTGAGTAGAGGTGACGAGTACAGGTGGGATGGAGGAGTGGTCAGAACAGGTCTCGTTGAAAAGAAGACAACTGAGCAAAGATAAGAATGGAGTGAGAAAGTTAACTTAAGGGAGACTAGTGTAGGCAGGTGAAGGAGACGGTACAAAGGCCCTAAGGTAAGAGCATGTTGTATGTTCAAGGAACCCCCATGGAGGTAAAGGTGATCAAAGGAGGTCAGAGAGGAATGAAGGTGGGGCTGGGAAGGTGGGAATAGGGAAGACCATGGGCATTTGGATTCAGGGTATAGCAAACATAACTGGCCTTTTAAAGACTTTGCTTTCACACTGAGTTAAAATGAGGATGCACTGGGGGGGTGTTAGCGGGGGAGTGACATAATCTGACTTGTGTTTTAAAAGGATCATTCTGGCTGCTATGTTGAGAATAGATGCGAAGAGGTCTAGGGTGGAATCAGGAAACCCAGTTAGGAGGCATGCAGAGATGAGATGGCCTACACGGGGTACTGTCCTTGGTTGGTACAAACTGTTAACGAACTTGGCTGCTAACTGAAAGGATGGAGATTTGAGTACACCCTGAGGTACCTCAGAGGAAAGGCCTGGCAATCTACTTCTGAAAAATCAGCCACTGAAAACCTCATGGAGCACAGTTCTGCTCGGACACACATGGAGTCGCCATGAGCCAGAATTGACTCCATGGCAACTGGTGGTGGTGATACATCAAGTATTAGAAATAGAATTCCTGAAAAGTGGTTAGATTTGGATATATTTTAAAGATAGAGCAGATGGGAAAGAACAGCTGCAGCAGGGTGGGAAGAAGATCAGGAGTTCAGGTTTGGGTATTTAAAGCTTGAGATCTGTATTTGACATCGGTATTAGTCAAGAGCATGAAAGGTGTTCTGGAAGCTAAGTGAAGACAGTGAATTGGGCAAGAGGGAGGGGTCAGCTGTGTCAAATGCTGTTGACAGACCAAGTGAGAGGCTCGAGACTATAAAATTTAGCAATGGGGAGATCACTGATGATTTTATAAAAGCTGTTTCAGTAGAATGGATAAAACAGAAAGTTGGATTATTGTGAATTTAAGAGAAAATGGAAAGATAAGGTGTAGAGACATATATAGATCACAGTTTTTGAGGAGATTTTTCCTCAAAGGGGACCAAAGTAATTATGGTGGTTGCTGGCCAGAAAAATAGTATCAAGAATATTCTCTAGCTGGGAGAGAGATAGCATAGTTTGTTTGTGGATAGTGATGTTTGAGTACAGAAGTTGTTATGGGTTGAATTGTGTCCCCACAAAATATGTGTTGGAAATGGGTTGTCTTTGTAATGCGAATGAGGCAGGATTAGTGTAGGGTGTATCTTGAGTCAGTCTCTTTTGAGATACAGAAGAGATTAAACTATCGAGCAGAGGAGAGATGGGGTAAGATAGATGCCAAGACACATGGAGATCTCCAAGGAACCAGGAAGCAGAAGCTAAAGAGACAAGGACTTCCTCCAGAGCCTACAGAGAGAGAAAGCCTTCCCTTAGAGCTGGCACTCTGAATTCAGACTTCCAGCCTCCTAAAATGTGAGAAAATAAATTTCTGCTTGTTAAAGCCATCCACTGGTGAGATTTCTTTATAGCAGCATTGGATAACTATGACAGTTGTAAAAAAAAGAAATGTATGTAGGATGATGCAGGAAAGGGAGGAGGGCATTCCTGGAGCATGTACTTGAGCAGCTGAGAAGGGATGGGGCTTAGCATACACATGGAGGGATTTGGTTTCAGTAGGAGCACAGGTGGCTTGCCTATGCTAACAGAAGGGAAAGCACAGCATGTGGGTGTAGATGTGGGTGGGTGGAGAATGTAGTGCTGGGCAAATGTGGAAGTCTCCTCTGAGTGCTTCCTTCTGATTTGAGGATGCTGGAATGAAGGTTATCAGCTAAGCGTACAGATACCTGCAATGGTGTTAAAGGTTTGTCGAGAGAATGCAGTACAATACCAGTTGCCTACTACCTATTTTCAAAAGGAAAATGTATCTTTTCCTTGGGCAGATTTGGTGACCATCACCTTGAGCAAGTAGTCAAACTCAGCATCAACATCACAGGCCTCCTGATGTGGTGTAACAAGAAGTACACAATATTACCAATATCTCATTCTTGGCAAAAATTTTTAACTTGAATGTGATCATAAGGAAACAATCAGACAATTTCAGATTATGGGACATTCTACAAGACAATTGGCCTGGTTTCTTCAAAAAAAGTCAAGGTCGTGAAGGAAAATAAAGTGAGAGGACTGTTCTTGATTAGAAAAGACTCCAGAGACTAAAGAGACCAATGCAGTGTGAACCTAGATTGGATCCTGGATCAGAAAATAAAATAGCTTAAAAAAGACATTTTGGGAAGAGTTGGGGAAATTTTAATGTGGACTCTATTACGGAATTCATATTAATTTTTGTAAGAATAATACTCATAGAATGTTTTTCTAGGAGACTGTCCTTATTCTCAGGAGATGTAGGCTGAAGTACTAGAGGTGAAGTGTTATGTCAGCAACCTATTTTCAAGTGTTCCGGCCAAAAAAAATGTGTGTGTGTGTGTGTGTGTATGTGTATGAAGAGAAAAAGAAAAAAATAGAAAGCAAATACGGCAAAATACTAACTGGTGAATCTAGAAGAAGGATATGAGTATACAACTTTTCTGTTGATTTGAAATTTTCCCAGATAGATGTTGGGTGAAAAAAAAAAGAGTACTAGCTATGGCTAAGTGCTGAAAGTACCCTGGATGCAGTGTGTCAACAGCGACAAGAGAGCAGTGTCATTTGAACCTAAACTGCCCTCTCATTTTTGAAAGCAGTTATTGCTACTTATCCATTCCTAAAAAGTTCCTAAATCCCAGCACAATGTATAATTCTACAGGATTTCCAAAAAATGCCTAATGGCTTCTTTATTCTGGGACAATATTTCCCAGATACCAAAAAACAAAACAAAACAAAACAAAAAACCCAAAACAAAAAACCAACATCATCCCCTGCCCCTCAGAGCAAGGAGGACTTGAGCTTCTTCTGGCTGAGCAAGAAATAAACAGGAACCTGACTCTCTGGTTTCCCCAAAATACACTCAGAATGTGGCTCGCACCAGAAAGAATCACCCATTAATTAATTGAGGTCCTAGCAGCCAAACAGAGGAAAACGCAATTTGCTCATCTAAAAGCTCCTTCCTTAGAACTCAAAACTTGCCAGCAAACCAACCACAGCTCAAAGCCTGGCAGTTCAAGAGGATGAAGGAAAACCTGGAGAAGGCTCCAAACCCATAGAAATAACTTCAGGATTAAAGGCTGGAGGACAAGTTGCCTGAAGAAGGTTGAAGAGAATCTGCTCTGTTTTGCCAGAAGAGCAACTATGTGGCAATTTAACGATGGTTCTTCAGACGTCCGAAAAGAATGACAACCAGATGCTCCCTACTGCCGTGGAGACAGAAAACGAGAACAGAGGAAATTGGTTTGCCATGATGAATGAATTTGCTTTGGGAAAGGTTGTTAAAAGAGGGTTGGGCGTTACCAGAAGGACACATCGAGAGGACATCCTCTCAAGGTGCTTCAAGACTTAATCACGCATAAGTTTAAAAGAACATTTTTAAAGCAATTTGAGCTGTGCAAGTTTTAGTTGACCCATAAAATTTCTAGGCTTTATTCAATTTAACCCATTATCCCATTTAACCCATTATCCATTTTCATTTTGTTTCACCTGTGTACCAGAGAAATAGGACGCCACGATCTTCCCTAGGAGATACAAATATTTCCTCATCAGGATAGTCTCTTGATCACCATGACAGAAATTTTAATCTGAAGCAGTGAATAAACCATAAAACTAGTTGTGGTGGAGTTGATTCCAACTCATGGTAACCCCACGTGTGTCAGAGTAGAACTGAGTTCCATAGCGTTTTCAGGGGCTGACTTCTCAGAAGTAGACTACCAGGCCTTTCTTTCAAGGTGCCTCTGGGTGGATCTCAATCACCAGACTTTCAGTTAGTAGCTGAGAGCAAACTGTTTGCACCACCCAGGGACCTAGGAACTCCATGTTGCTGTTGCTATTAGTCGTCATCCAGTCAATTCTGGTTCATGGTGACCCCATGTGTGGAGGGGTCTATATTCAACATGGGAGTGTGGAGTGGAGTAGAAACAGGAGCACTGCTCTAGAGATCCAGGAGCCTGCACCTGGCTCTGGTGGGGCCACTGACAAACTTTGGCAAGTCCCTAGCTTTGCCAAGTCACCTCACTCCTCTGGCCCTTGGTTTCTTCCCCTGTAAGTCAGAGGACCAGACTAGTCCAGTGGTCAGCAATCTACGGCCCTTCAGACCAGATCCATCCCGTTGCCTGTTTTTGTAGATAAAGTCTTATTGGAACACAGCCACGGCCATTCATTTACGTATTGTCTGTGACTGCTTTCATGCTATGGCAGAGTTCAGTAGTTGTGACAGTGATTGCGTGGTCTGCAAAGCCTAAAATATTTACTATCGACCCCTTTACAGGAACAGTTTATTGACCCCTGGACTAGCCAATTTCTTAAGCACCATTTCCTAAGCTTCTTGATGGTAAGAATCACCGGGAGGGTGGGGAGGGGGGTTATTAAAAATAAGATTACCAGGCCTTGACCCTGGAAATTCTGATTCAGTAGGTCTGGTGTTGGGCCCAGCAATCTCTATTTCTAGCAAGCAATCAGTCACCTTCAGGCAAAAGCATGCTAAGTGTCTTTCAAGCTCTATATCACATGAGTGCATTATTTAATGTGTTTTGCCTTATGGCTTTACCTTTCTGATTATGTGTAGTTTGACAAGCACATTACATGGTCTGGATAGGAGGGTAAAGGTGGAAACAAGAATCGTCATTAAAATATACTTGAGGGAGGGGGAAATTCTCTTGGGAGTAAATATCTTCCACACATAATTCACAAAGTATGAGGTGCACATGTAGCTCATCAAAAGCTGGCACCAGCTCAGATCTGAAGTTGGCGCTATTCTTTCTTACATGTTTTTTTCTCTATAACCTATCTCAAAAAAAGTTCTCCTTTTGTTTAAAGGGAGCTTCTCTAGTCCTTACCAGGCAAGTTACACGTGAGAAAAAAAAACCTGATGGAGAAAAACTGGTGGGAAGACAGAATGAGATTTTGTGAGGAGAATTCTAAAAGGAGCAGCCCCACAGTCCATGATCTGACGTGACTTCCCTTTCCTCGAACAGCTGGCTGCAGTAGGAAAAAAATGTGTTCATCACATGAAAGCAGATTTATATGATCCCAAGAGCTCCCAAATAATTTATGATGTCAATCACTTTTGTTTGCTTTTTGCTTTGGTTTGTCTGTTTTTCTCTCGTTCACCCACACACAACTTTGTCATTTATGCCTGGATGTCTCTTATGATGTCTTATGATGGTTACAGCTCTCCAAAGCACATTTGTAAGTCACACCCTCCCATCTCTACTAGATTCCCTTTTCTGAAAAACTAGAAGCTCCCAGGACTTGTGCAGCTTTCCTCTCAGTTTTATGTCATGTGTATCTGGGAGCTGAGCCCATCTTGAGGTTGAAGAGAAAAAGATTCTTATCTGCACTTATAGACTTTGGCCTGGGCATTTATTTTGGGTTTGAGGAAGCCACCAAAGGAATGAGAAAGCAAATCAGAAAGATCCCAGGCGATGCATTCTGGTGGCCTTGGATCAGCTGTGACAGCCTTACAAGCTGCCTCTTTTGCTTTCTGTTGAGCTCACAGCGCCATCTCTTGGCCTCCCAACTAACCACGCTCTTGGCTCCAGAAGTGTGAAGAGATTCTGAAAAACCTGTTGCCATTTAGTAGGAAAGAGTAGAACTGCCCCATAGGGTTGCCAAGGCTGTAACCTTTACAGAAGCAGACTGCCACATCTTTCTCCCACGGAGTGGCTGGTAGATTTGAACCACCCACCTCTCAGTTAAACAGCCGTGTGCTTTAACCACTGTGCAACCAGGACTCCTTGAGAAGAGGTTCTACATGCAGTGAAATACCTTGTGAAGTTACAGGAGCTATGGCCACCTGTAAACAATATCCTGAGAGAAAATCATTAATGTTAAGCAATCGTCCTCATGTGAGACTGACTTTAGACACCAACAGGATCTCTCACAAGCCACTGACGTTAAGTTCATTATCCTTACACCACCTGAATCAGCCTTTCTTCAATAAACGGCTTTCTCTCCACACACTGCAGAAAATGAGGTGCTCCAAAATATCACTCAAGAAAACAAAAAAAGTAATTTGAGTCCCTGGATGTACAGGTAACTCTGAGGTCCCTTCTGGTCATCTTTTGCTGACCTACAAATAGCAACAAATTAAATACACCAAAATTGATTTCCAGCAGGTTATTGCAAATTTAGCCAAACAAAACCTATTGAAGACATTTGTTCTGAGATTTTTCAAAGACCAGAGAAAAAGAAAGACTGGGAGGGTAACGTGAGCAGCAGGTAAATAGAAAAGGAAAATGGGTATGTTACCCAAAAAAAGCAGTTTTCATTTTTTTCTAAAGCTTTTTCTTTTTTTAATTAATTTTTCCCTTTGACTGAAGCTACTTTAAGAAGAGAAATAAATAATTTCTCTACAGAAAAATAAAAAGAAATCCAAGGGGAACCAGGACATGAAGCAACAACTTGACTTCATAAGTGATAAAATAAAAATTAGTTTGAGTTGTTTGGGGTTTCATGTCCTGGTTTTCCATGTCCATGAAACACATTTATTGATAGATAACCTGTTGCTGTGGAGTTGACTTCTACTCATGGTGATCCCATGTGTGTCAGAGTCAGGGATGGATTAGCTAATTAGCAAGGTAAGCACAGGCTTACTTGTGCTTACTTACTAATCTGTAGTAAACAACTTCGCATGGGTTTCACTTTGCTGTGGCTGGTGAAACCAACGTGAAATTATTCACTACAGGTTAGTAAGTAAACCCGTGTTTACCTTGCTTACTGAGTCATCTGTCCCTGTCAGGGACTGTAAATTTGAAAAGAGACTTTGATTCTGTAAGAAGGTATTGTGGGACTGGGAGAGAGACAGATGCTAGCCATACCTAGAAGCAGAATCTTTGATGTGGTGAAAAAAATGTGACATTGTTCACTACAGATTAGTAAATAAGCACAAGTAAGCGTTGGGCTGCTAACCAAAAAGTCGGCAGTTTAAATCCAGTAGCCGCTCCTTGGAAACCCTATGGGGCAGTTCTACTCTGTCCTGTGGGGTCGCTATGAGTTGGAATGGACTCAATGGCAATGGGTTAGTTTACGTTAGGTTAAGCCCATGCTTACCTTGCTTATTGGATAATCTGCCCCTGGTCAGAGTTACAGCTGTGCTCCATAAGGTTTCAATGGCTGATTTTTTAGAAGTACATCACCAGGGCTTCCTTCTGAGGGGGCTCTGGGTGGACTCAAATCTCCAACCTTTCCGTTAGCAGACGAGCGCATTAACTGTTTGACCGACAGATAAGTCAGCACTGTTCTTCTAAAAACAGGGTAATCCTCCCCAATCAACAACTACTCCTAACATAACACACACACACTCATTTTTAAAATCAGAGAGGGGCTGAGAATTAGTCAGGTATAGCAAATGTGAACCAACAAGGAGAACGGTTATCTTGTTTCCCCTGAAGTTTTCATACTAAGCCTTGCTTTGGAGGTCAGGGCCTTTGTCACACAGATGTGCCCGTCTATCTTTCCATGGCCTTCGCTCTGAAGCACAATGGCAGGTTCCTCAAGTTCTCAGCCCAGAAGGGGTATAATTACAATAGTACCTACCCTGGAGGGTTGTTTGAAGAGGAAATAAAACAATCAAAATGCTTGGAGCAGTATCTGACACATAGCAAGTATATCAGTGTCTCCAGAGAAACTGAATTAGTAGATATATACACATACACATATATATATATATACACGTACACTTGGTTTTCCAAGTTCACAAAACGTGTTTACTGATAACCTGTTGCTGTTGTGTGTGTCAGAGTAGAACTGTGTGAGAGAGAGAAGGTAGGAAGGAAGGAGGGAGAAAGAGCGTGCCCTAGTGATGCAGTGGTTAAGTGCTTGGCTGCTAACTCCACAGTTCAAAACCACCAGCCGCTAAGCGGGAGAAAAGACCTGGCAATCGGCTCTCATAAAGACTGCAGCCTAGGAAACCCTATGGGGCTGTTCTACTCTGTCATATAAGGTCACTATGAGTCAGCATCGACTCGATGGCACACAACAAAAACATGTATATACCCACACATATATACCTATAAGTACGTACCTATACAAAACCAAACCAAACTCGTTGCTGCTGAGGTGATTCTGACTCATAGTGACCCTCCAGGACACAGTATAGGGTTTCCAAGGAGTGCCCCACAGGGTTTCCAAAGAGTGGCTGGTGGATTCAAACTGCCAACCTTTTGGTTAGCAGCCGAGCTCTTAACCACTGTACCACCAGTGCTCCATGTATATATACACACATACATACATATAATATGCATACAGACATATGTATTAAGAGATTTATTTCAAAAACTGGCTCACGCAATTCTGGGGGCCAGCACGTCTGACATGCTTAGGGCAGGCGAGCAGGCTGGAAACTCAGGCAAGATTTCTAAGTCACAGTTTTGAAGCATAATTTTTCCTTCAGGGAAACCTCAGTCTTGGTTTTAAGGTCTTTCAACAGATTCGATGAGGCCCACCCACGTTATTGAGAATATCCTTTACTTAAAGTCAACTGATTGTGGATGTTAACCACATCTACAAAACCTTCACAGCAGCACCTAGATTAGTGTTTGATTGAATAAGTGCCCTGGTGGCTTAGTGGGTAAGAACTCGGCTGCTAACCAAAGGATCAGCAGTTCGAATCCACCAGCCACTCCTTGGAAACCCTATGGGGCCGTTCTACTCTGTCCTATAAGGTCGCTACGACTTGAATCGACTTGACAGCAATGGTTTTATAGCCTAGCCAAAGGAGCCCTGGTAGTGCAATGGTTAAGCACTTGGCTGCTAACTGAAAGGTAGGCAGTTCAAACTCACCTAGCGGCTCTGTGGAAGAAAGATGTGGCAATCTGCTTCCATAAAGATTACAGCTTTGGAAACCCTATGGGGCAGTTCTACTCTATCCTATAGGGTCGCTATGAGTTGGAATCGACTAGACGACACACAACAACACAGCCTGGCCAAGCTGACACCTAAAACTGACCATCACAGTAAGTAAGCACTACGTAAAGTGTCAACCGTTACTACTATTATCCAAAAATCAGAGATTCTAGTTCTTGTCTTGGCGGCCAGTTGAATGTTTTCTCACCCTGGGGTTTATAAAGCAATCTGTTTCTGCCTGCTTCCCTCTGAACACCCAGACACAGCAACAAGGCATAAGGGAGGAAACACAGAATGGAGGCCCTAAGGGATTCTTTCCTGTAAGAGTGGGTGGCTAACAAGAAACCTGAGGTTACAGCTGGCCCCTGTAAATCCTACGTGAGTAGAAGCCCTATATATCATAAAAAGGGTAGAAATGGTAAAATTTATTTCTGTTAATATTTATTATAATTGCTTTAATAAAAGAAAGCAATTCTTTACTGATTGCCAAAACAAAACAAAAAAAGCACAGATTTGCCCCACAGATTCATCTTTTCAATGCACAACAGAAAATAACCACACGTATAGCAAGTTGGACGTTCTGGGCCAGCTGATTATTACTAGGTGTTTTAGTTACGAGTTTGGCCCAAAGCAAGTTCATATTAGAAATCAAACATGATCCTTCACAACAATTTAAAAGTGAAATTTGCTATTTATTATTATCCATTTATCTATACCTATTTTCCATGTAGGTGTCCATGTATCCATCCAATGTTTTTTTTTTTTAATTATCAAGCTCGTACTCTAGACATTGTATCAAGTGTTGGAAACACAGAGGAGATGATAAAATGGGGGTTGGAGACAAGGGGACAAATAATTACAATAGTGACAATGGCAGACATGCTATGGCATGCCTAGAGTACTACAAAAGAACAATGGAGGGGCATTAGGGTTACACAAAGGAGCTCTGGAGGTGCAGTAGTTACCGTATTTTTTATGCCAATAATGTGTGCCTTCTACATTTGTTTCCCAAATGTGAGCATTATTAGCACAAAAATATGGTAATGACTTGGCTGCTAACCAAAAGGTCGAAAGGTGGGTGGTTCAAACCCACCAGCCACTTCACCAGAGAAAGATGTGGCAGTTTGCTGCTGTGAAGCTTACAGCCTTGGAAACCCTACAGGGACAGTTCTAATCTGTCCTATAGGATCTCTCTTAGTCAGAATCAACTCGACAGCAAACAATAGGGTTATACATGTAAAATCTCCCAGGGGTTCCCAGAAGAACACAGGGCAATAAAGCCCTGGAAAAGACAGGCTAACAAATGGAGGCTTGGAGTCTTGGAATCTGATCATTTCTGCAAATATGACCACAGTTTTCAGTGGCTGATGACACCTAGGGCCAACAAGTCACATTACATTGAACAATGCCGCTGTTTTTTGCAGTAAAAATACAAAATTGCACTCATTTTTAAAATTAAACACCGGGTTTCAATAATTTTTAGTGATAATTTTGCATTACCTGTCCAAATTATCGAGTGTGTGTTCACAGTCCTCTGGATAAGGGAAATATCAGTGGAATCATCCGAGCAACTTGACCTCCAGCGATCCAAGTATTCTGTGGGTAGAGCTCAATACACATGAGGGATGGGGAATGCAAACAAAGATGAAAGATGGGGCTAGAGAAGTAGGCAGTGTAGCTCAGGCAGAGCTTTTGGGCTCTTCCTTCTCTCAGAGTTTGTTTCTATGACGTTTCCCCACTGCTCCAGGTGTCCACTGCTCTGAGCTGTTCTCACTGTCAGTGCCCCCCAATACCAAGTTAATGTCAAATTTCCTCTCCCCTCACCTGTCAAAACTTACCTATCATGGAATATTCTGGAATATCAGATATATATTTGAATCCCAGCTAAAACGTTAATACATGCAAATGATCATATATTTGCATTTTTAGCGGTAGACTCTCAGAGACAACTTCTTAGCTCAAAGGATTGATTCTTAGCAGCTGCATTCCAAGCCATTTCCAGGCATGAAGGCTACCTGTTCATTCTAACCGTGAGCCTAAGCCTCTTACAAGTTTAATTTATGATACTGTCTTCCACTTTGATCTGGAAGCCAAGACTTCAATTGTGGTGTAGTAGATATGATCCTGGAACTTAGAGCCAGACAGACCTGCGTTCAAGTCTTGACTCCAACTTGTCTCCAGTGCATGACTGAACCCCTCAGAGCATCACTTTTAGTTTCCAACTCTGCAAAGGAGGGCAATAATTACTATTATTGGGTTCATAGGGCTCTGGTGGAAATGTCAGGGAAATAACTTGTGTAAAGTTGTGGCAGGCACTCTTGTATATCTTCCCAATAGGCATTCCCCTCCACTTCCTTATTGGTAAAGCCCATTTCCCGTACAGATGCTGTAATTACCGACTTTTGCTTTCCTAGTTTTCCTGACAGCCAGGGCTTGGGCATATGACCCAATCTGGGCAGAGACCTGAGGGACACTGAATTGTACATGTAGAAATTGTTGAGATGACGTATGTTTTGTTATGTATATTTTCATCACAATTAAAAAAGAGAGAGAGAGAAACCTGAGGGGAAATCTGCTGGAGGGACTCAGGAAAAGTTTCTTCCCCATCACAGAAAGGAGAAATTGGGAGTAAGTGGGAGTACTACTGTTCTTCCCCTACTGGCTGGGTGTGTGGAACTATGGTGGCTATCTTGAAATTATGTGGGGATCCCCTATGCTGATAAAGACAGAGTGAAAGATTAAAAAGCCTGTTTTCCCAGAAGCTATCACTGGGCTGCTGAATTAGCCAATCCTGGATTTGACTACCTGTGGGGTTCTTATGATATGAGATAATAAACCACCATTGTTTAAACCTTTTTCACCTGGGTGTTCTGATATTTGCATCACTCTGATACAAAAGTCCCCATAAGAACTCAGTATTATTAATTATCTCTCTTCATCTTGATTTTCACTCAGGTCACTCAGGATGAACCACTTCTATGGGTTCTGCTAATTTAAACAATAAGACTCAAGTGGTCTCTATAGGCAAGTCTCAGAGCATCTGTGTCCAGCAGCCTCTAGAGACAACAGAACATGAAAAACGGAGTGTTTCAGTTAGTTATCACAACACACCTCAAACGTTCATACATCCATCCCCAAATGAAAGATCAAATTAGTCCTTTACAAAAATAAAGGCATTGTATTCTGTGTTACAAATGACCCTGCGGCTAGGATTGTTGACAGGGTTCTAAAATGAGTAATTTTTAAGGAAATGAATATTCCAGGAGAATTTATGTCCTCACCCATGTAACTGTGGTGGCAACGTTACTCCACATAAATGCATTTGTGAAAATATCTTTGTATCATCCCACATTTAGTTTGATCCGATACGATGTTGTTCTTGGAGAGTTTCTTGGGGACTGATGGTGACTAGAATTCTTGGAAAGGTGATGGGCACCTGGCTGGTGTGGTCTGCACCCCCTTCCTCACCCTCCATCACCTAGTCACCCTGACTCCTTTTACCAAGAAATTATCAAACCCTATAAGCCTGACTTCAACTTAGATACTCATCAATCTTTTTTCACAAAATTCCTCGCTCGGTTTATAGTTTCATGTTTTCATAGAATTAGATCCTTGGCTAAGTAAGATTTTGTTTTTCTCTTTTTCCCTTCCATTGTAACTCCATCTAATTCTTATTTAAATCAAAAGAAAATCTGGGAAGATGACAGAGAAAAAAGACCATCGTTCTGACCCTCCCCCACAAATGCAACAAGAAATACAAGGAAACAGTGCTCAGCTTTGAGAGGCTCTGAATTGGGGAGCAGAGAAAAGCAGTAGGGAACTGCAAACAGGCAAGAATCAACAAATCAACGAGTCGCATATGGTAGGAAAAAAATCACTTCTCCTCCCCTCCCCACAGCCATGCAGGCCACCACAGAAGTGGCCACAGGAAAGGAGCCTGCTTCCCTAACCACCACAGCCTCTTCTGTACAAAGAGAGAGGACCCCAAGATTCTGCTCTAAAATCAACAAGGCAGACCTCCCTGGGAGTCTGCTTAGAATGTGCCAGCACCTCCCCACTGGACACTGTTGGTGGCAAGCCTACTTTGAATTGCTACAGAAGGTCTATGCAGTGGAAACTGCTCCCATAGTAAACATTCTACTGGCTTCCCTGTGCACCCCGTAGCTCAGGCCTCTGAAACCAACAGGACAGACCTCCCAGGGAGTCAGTTCAAGGCTGTCTGCTCCCTCTTTTGGTCGGTGCTGAGGACTGCTGACTGAGGCTGCTGTGTGCTAGGAAGCACATATCTTTAGTGGTGGCTACGCCCACAGCCAACATACTACGGTGGGGTGGGGAGAGCACTCTGATAACAAGGCAGACCTCCCTGGAGGTCTTTTTGGAGCATGATGTCCCCTCTTCCACCCAGATACTGTCACCTGCAAGCCAGCTGTGAATTGCTACAGAAGGCTCCTGCAGTGGAGTCTGCTCCCATAGTCAACACTCTACCTGCCTCTCTGCATACCCCATAGCTCTGGCCTCTGAAACCAACAGGACAAAACTCCCAGGAGGTCAGTTAGGGTTAGTCTGCCCCCACTTCTGGTTGGCACTAAGGACTGCTGATTGAGGCTGTTATGTGTTAGGAAGAAAGAGTCCTGAGTAGAGGCTACATTTACAGCCAACTATCTACTGGAGGGACTCTGACAGCAACAAGGCAGACCTCCATGGATATCTGACCAGAGTGTGACACTCTCTCCCCCACCTAGTAATTGTTGGTTGCCACACTGTTGCAAATTGCTACAGAAGGCCCCTAGAGTCTGCTGCCATAGTCAGCACTGTAACTGCCTACCTGTGCAACCCATAGCTCAGGCCTCTGAAACCAACAGGACAGATCTCCCTGGGGATCAGTTTGGGCCTGCCTACTCCCCCTTCCAGTTGGCACTGAGGACTGCTGACTGGGGCTGTTTTGTGCTAGGAAGCAGGCAACATTAATGGAGGCTACACCCACAGCCAACATACTATGTGGTGGGCCATGACAGCAGCAAGGCAGACTGATTAGAACTCCTACAGAAGGTTCCCTACAGTGGAGTTAGGAGGCGGGTCACCTAAGTGGAGACTGCTCCCCCAACCACCACAGGGCAACTGGGACTCCGAAACCAACAACACGGATCTCTCAGAGGTCCTTCTGGGCGTGCCAGCCCCTCCTCCTCCTGAAATGGAGGAAAGTCTGTCTGTGTGTCCGTTGAAAACCAGCTCAGATACAAGCAGGTCACTATGGGTCGGAATCGACTTGACGGCAGTGGGTTTGGTTTGGTTTGGTTTGGTTTGGTTTGGTTCCACAGAGCAGGGAAAGAAGTCTCAGGCAAAACTGGAAGGCAACACCCATGCCCAAAGGAGGCTGGCTAGGTGTGGGTTTTCTGATTAAAAACACAGTTGCAGAAACAGAGAAGGGAAAGGAACTAATAACCAGAGAGAGAGGACTACGCCTCCTAGTGGGCAGATTAATTAGTACATGATATCTCACTAGAGTGGTGGTGCTCACTGGTGGAAATTAACCACAGTATGTTCTCTGGTGCATTTGGAAGAGATTGAAAGTTGAAAACCAAGATCTGGAACTTATGAATTCTAAGTAAACCAGGGAGGGAGAAGGAGCTATCACAGAGAGAGAGAGGAAATGGTAAGCAAAGGCCAAAGGCTCTGCCTGCCTGAGAGTTTTTTGCAGAAAGTAGTATGGGCAAAAAACACCAAATACTGGGGAAAACTAAGAACGTTAACACCCTCTAAAACCCCAATGCCCCAACAAAAAAATCACAAGACACACAAAGAACAGAGAAATAATGGCCCCTTCAAATGAACATGACAAAGGGAGAGAAAGTGTATCGAGGGATGACCGAATAATGAAAAAAAATGGAAGAATAGAATACAACATTAAACATAATGGAAGAATAGAATACAACATTAAACATAATTAAAAAGCTAAGGGAAAACAGTGCGCGAACAAAATGAGGATCTAAAAAAAGAGATATTGCAACTGAAAGGGACAATGACTGAAATGAGAAATACAACAGAAGGACTTACCAACAGATTTAATCAGGTAGAAGAACGACATACACTGAAGAGCAACAAGAATGGAGGCTTAAGAAGCCTCAGCACAGTTTAATGGAATTATGGAACAACAAGAGACCTAATATATACATCACGGGAATTCCAGAAGGAGATGAAAGAGAGAAAGGAACACAAAGAATATTTAAAGAAATGACAGAAAATTGCCCCCATCTAATGAAGGACATGAAGCTACAAATCCAAGAAGCTCAAAGAACCCCAAGTGGGATAAACCCAAAGAGATCTACACTGAATACACATCATAGTTAGGCTCTCAAAAGGTAAAGATAAAGACAGAATCCTGAAAGCAGTGACAGAGAAGCAAACAGTCACATACAAAGGATCCCCAATAAAATTAAGTGCCAATTTCTTCTCAGAAACATTGGAAGCTAGGCAGCAATGGAATGATATATTTAAAGTGCTGAAAGAAAAAAAAATTGTCAACCAAGAATACTATACCCAGAAAAACTATCCTTCAAGAATGAGGGTGAAATTAAAACCTTCCCAGACAAACAGAAGCTTAGAGAATTCATATCCACCAGACCAGCCATACCAAAAATACTGATAGAAGTTCTGTAGATGTAAGGGAAAAGACACTAGAAAGTAATTCAAAGTTATACATAAAAAGAAAGATCCCTAATAAAGGGAAATACATGGACAAGTATAAGGACTAGTAATAAGGTATTCGTGCTTGATAATTCTAAATGTTTCATCCTTCATGTTTTTCATAACAAATATATAAAAAGCAAGAATAAAATTATGTTACAAAGCAGAAGAAATATAAAGACATAATTAGTGAATACAACAACAAAAGGAGGAAGGGGAAGGATGGTATATAGAATCTCATATATGTTACGGAAGTTATGTTGGTACCAACTTACCCTAGAGTATTATAAATACAAGCTGTTAAATGTAATATTCATGGTAACCACTATGAAACATATACAAAAAACATACACAAAAGGAAAGCAGAAGGAAACCAGAAAGGCTCACTACAATAAACCATCAAAACACAAAAGCAAGCAGTAGTAAAGGACAAAGACAAAGAAGGCTTAAGACACACACACAAAAATAACAAAATGGCAGAAGTAAGTCACTTCTTATCAGTAATTACAGTGAATGTAAGTGGACAAAATGCTCCAATCAAAAGGCAGAGAGTGGCAGAATGGATTAAAAAAAAACATGAACCAGCTATATGTTGTTTGAGACACTTTAAACCCAAGAAAACAAACAGGTTGACAGTGAAAGGATGAAAAAAAAATTCTATGCAAATAATAACCAAAAGAGAGCTGGGGTGACCATCTTAATATCAGACAGAGCAGACTTTAAGACAAAATCTATTAGAAGAGATAAAGATGGACACTATATAGTGATAAAAGCTTCAAATTTATCAAGAAGATTTAACAATCATATTCACCCAACATTGGGGCATCTAAATATATAAAGCAAACTCTGATAGAATTGAAGGGAGAAATAAATAGTACTGCAATAATAGTTGGAGACTTCAGTACACCACTTTCAATATTGGACAGAACATCTAGAAAGAAGATCAACAAGGAAACAGAGGACCTGAGTGACACTATAAACCAAATAGAATTAACAGACATATATAGACCACTCCACCCCAAAACCGCACAATATACATTCTACTCCAGTACACATGGATCATTCTCCAGGATACACCATATTTAGGTCACGAAGAAGTCCTGATAAATTTTAAAAGATTTAAATCATATAAAGTATCTTCTCTGATCACAACAGAGTGAAGCTAGAAATCAATCACAGAAAAAAAATCTGGAAAATATGCAAACATATGGAAATTAAACAACACACTATTAAACTATCAATGGGTCAAGGGAGAAATGACAAATTTCTTAGAGTCAAATGAAAATGAAAGTACATCATTCCAAAACTTATGGCATGCAGCAAAGGCAGTACTCAGAGGGAAATTTACCGTGATAAATGTCTACATAAAAAAGGAGAAATATCTCAAATTAATGTTTTTACGCAAATAATGTGTGCCTTCTATATTTGTTTGCCAACCACTCCCTCTGCCACTGAGGTATTTTCATAAGTGCTGCTATGCCAATTTTTTTTACATGTTGCTGTAAAAAAATTATCATAGTGCGCTTATGAAAATACCTCGCGGGGTGAGGGAGCAGTTGGCAAACAAACATAAAAGGTGTGTATTATTTGTGTAAAAATATGGTAACAGCTTAACTCGAAAACTTCAGCAACTAGAAAGATAAGAACAAACTAAGCCTAAATCTACAAGGAGAAAGGAAATAACAAAGATCAGAGCAGAAATAAATAACATAAAAAAGAGAAAAACAATAGAGAGAATCAGTAAAACCAGAAGCTGGTTCTTTGAAAAGATCAATAAAATGGACAAATCTTTAGCTAGACTGACAAAGAAAAAAGGAGAAAAGAAGCAAATAAACAAAATAAGAAATGAAAGAGGGGACATTACAACTGACCTGATAAAAATAAAGAGAATTATGACAGAATATTATGAAAACTGAACAGCAACAAATTGGATGATCTAGATGAAATGGACAAATTCTCAGAAGCACACGCTCTACCCAAACTGACTCAAGAGGAAATAAAAAGTCTCAACAGACCCATAACAAGTGAAGAGATCAAATCAGTGATCAAAAACCTCCCAGCAAAAAAAAGTATTGGACCAGATAGCCTCACTAGGGAATTCTACCAAACATTTAGAGAAGAATTGACACTGATATTGTTTAAACTCTTCCACAACACAGAGAAGGAAGGACTACTCCCTAATTCATTCTATGAAGCAAACATAACCTGATACCAAAACTAGACAAAGACACCACAAGACAAGAAAACCACAGGTCACTATCTCTCATGAATATAGATGGAAAAATCCTTAACAAAATACTAGCGAATAGAATCCAACAGCATATTAGAAGGGTCATACACCATGACCAAGTGAGATTTTTTCCAGAAATGCAGGGATGGTTCAACATCAGAAAATCAATCAATGTAGTACACTACAGCAATAGAACAAAGGAAAAGAACCACACGATCATGTCAATAGATGCAGAAAAAGCATTTGATAAAATCTAACACCCTTTCTTGATGTAAACCCTAAAGAAGATTGGAATAGAAGGGAAATTACTCACTATAACTCAGGGTGTATATGAAAAGCCAACAGCCAACATTGTACTTAATGGAGAAAGACTGAGAGCTTTCCTCTCGAAATTGGGAACAAGACAAATGTGCCTACTCTCACCACTTCTATTCAATATTGTATTAGAAGTCCTAGCCACAGCAATAAGACAAGAAAAAGAAATAGAAGGTATTCAGATTGGAAAAGAAGAAGTAAAATTATCTCTATTCGTGGATGATATGATCCTATAATAGAAAATCCCAAACAGTCCACAAGAAAACTTCCAGAGCTAATAGAGAAATTTAGCAAAGTTGTAGGGTACAAGGTCCACAAACAAAAATCAGCTGGGTTTCATTACAAGTCAGACAAAGGTCTAATCTCTAAAATCTGCAAGAAAATCCAACACCTCTACAACAAGAAGACAAATAATCCATCTAAAAAATGGGCAAAGTAAATGAACAGACACTTCACCAAAGAAGACATTCAAGCGGCCAAACTCATAAGGAAATGCTTGCAATCACTAGCCATTAGAGAAATGAAAATTAAAACCACAGTGAGATACCATCTCACCCCAGCATTACTGGCATGAATCAAAAACACTGGAAATAACATGTGTTGGAGGGGCTGCAGGGAGATCGGAACTCTTATGCACTGCTGGTGGGAATGCAAAATGATACAACCATTTTGGAAAATGATATGGCACTTCCCTAGAAAGCTAGAAATAGACATACCATATGATCCAGCAATCCCACTCCTAGGAATATATCCTAGAGAGATAAGAGCCGTCACCTGAATAGACAGATGCACACCCATGTTCATGGCAGCATTGTTCACAATAGCAAAACGATGGAAACAACCTAGATGCCTATCAACAGATGAATGGATAAACAAACTATGGTATATACACACAATGGAGTACTACACAATGATAAAGAACACTGATGAATCTGTGAAGCATCTCATAACATGGATGAAACTGGAGGATATTATGCTGAGTGAAATAAGTCAATCACAAAAGGACAAGTATTGTATGAGACCTCTGTTGTAAAAACTCATGAAAAGTTTACACACAAAAAGTAACAACCTTTGTTGGTTACGAGGGATGGGCGGGGTGGGGCTAAATACTAAATAGGCAATAGATAAGTGGTAACTTGGGTGAAGGTGAGAAAGCACACAATACTAGGGAAACCAGCACAACTTGTACAAGGAAAGGTCATGGAAGCTCCATACACACATCCAAACTCCCTAAGGGACTGAATTGCTGGGTGGAGGGCTGTGGGGACCATGGTCTTGGGGAACATGTAGCTCAACTGGCATAACACAGTTTATAAAGACAATGTTCTACATTCTACCTTGGTGAGTAGCGTCTGGGGTCTTAAAAGCCTGTGAGCAGCCATCTAAGATACTCTACTGGTCTCACCCCTTCGGGAGCAAGGGAGAATGAAGAGAACAGCATACAAGGAAAAGATTAGTCCAAAGGGCTAATGGACCACAGCTACCAAGGCCTCCATTAGACTGAGTCCAGTACAGCTAGATGGCGCCTGGCTACCACCACTGACTGCTCTGACCAGGATCACAACAGAGGGTTCTGGACAGAGCTGGAGAAGGATATAGAACAAAATTCTAACACACACACAAAAAGACCAGATTTACTGGCCTGAAAGAGACTGGAGAAACCCCGAGAGTATGGCCCCCGGATGCCGTTTTAGCTCAGTAGTGAAGTCACTTCCGAGGTTCACCATTCAGCTGGGGATTGGACAGCCCCATAAAACAAAATGGGACTAATAAGGCACAGTAGTCCAGGGACAAGGACTAGAAGGCAGAAGGGGACAGGAAAGCTGGTGATAGGGAACCCAAGGTTGAGTAAGGACAGTGATGACGTGTAGTGGGGTTGTTAACCATTGTCATAGGGCAACATGTGTACTAACTGTTTAATGAGAAACTATTTTGTTCTATAAACCTTCATCTAAAGTGAGAATAGCAGCACAACTGGAAGAACGTAATCAATGTCACTGAACTGTGCATGTAGAAATTTTTGAAATGGTATATCTTTGGCTATGTATATTTTCACCAAAAAAAAAAGGTCGAGAAAGGAGAGGGTTGACATGTCGTGGGGTTGCTGACCAATGTAATAAAACAATATGTGTACTGACTGTTTAATGAGAAACTATTTGTTCTGTAAACCTTCACCTAAAGTACAATAAAAAAAAAAAAATCAGTTGGGTTTCTATACACCAACAATGAGAAATCTGAAAGGGAAATTAGAGAAATAATTTCATTTACAATAGCACCTAAGAGAATAGGACACCTAGGAATAAATCTAACCAGGGACTTGAAGGACTTATACAATGAAAACTATAAAACACTGCTGAAAGAGATTAAAACCAAAACCAAACATGTTGCCGCTCACTTGTCTCCAACTCATAGTGACCCTATAGGACAGGGTAGAACTGTCCCATAGGGTTTCCAAGGAGTGGCTGGTAGATTCAAACTGTTGACCTTTTGGTTAGCAGCCGTGGTTCTTAACCACTGCCCCACCAGGGGTCTGAAAAAGATTAAAGAAAACTTAAATAAACGGAAAGATGTTCCATGTTCATGGCTTGGAAGACTCAGTAATGTTAAGATGTCAATACTATCCAAAGTGATCTACAGATTCAACGCAATCCCAATCAAAATTCCAACAGCTTTCTTTACAAAAAAGAAAAACCAGTTGTCTTAGTTTTCTGGTGCTGCTATGACATAAATACCACAAGTGCGTGGCTTTAACAAACAGAAATTTATTTTCTCACAGCTGAGGAGCTAGAAGTCTTAACTCAGGATACCAGCTCTAGGGCAAGGCTGTCTCTCTCTGTTGGCTCTGGGGGAAGGTCCTTGTCTCTTTAGCTTCTGCTCCTGGGCGATTTTCTTGTGGCTTGGCATCTCTCTTCCCCCATCTCTGCTTCTCTTATCTGCTTTTTTTTTATATTTTGTGAGAGAATGACTCAAAACACACCCTACACTAATCCTGTCTTATTAACATAACAAAGGCAACCCATTCTCAAATGGGAATAACCACAAGCATAGGGGCTAGGATTCACAACACATATTTTTGGAGGATACAGTTCAATCCATAACACCAATCCTCAACTTTATGTGGAATGGCAATAGGCCCCAAATGGCTAAGGCAATGCTGAATGAGAAGAACAAAGCAGGAGAACTCACACTTCCTGATTTTAAAACATACTATAAACAGCTACAATAATCAAAGCAGCCCAATATTAGTATAACAATAGACACACAGACCAATGAAATAGAATTGAAAGTCCAGAAATTAAACTCATACATCTATGGTCAACTGATTTTTGACAAGAATGCTAAGTCCATTCAATGGGGAAAGAAGAGTCTCTTCAATAAATGGTACTGGGAAAATTAGATTTTCACATACAGGAAAATGAAACAGGATCCACGCCTCACACCATACACAAAAACAACTTCAGAGTGGATTAAGGACCTAAACGTGCAAATTAAAACCATAAAATTCTTAGAAGAAAAACCAGGAACAAAGTTGTCAGGTCTAGCTTTCAACAATGAATTATCTCATATAATAACAAGAGCACAAACAGCAAAAGACAAAATAAATAAATAGGACCTCACAAAAATTAAAAACTTTTATTGATCAAAAGATTTGATCAGTATGGCTCCCAGACACCCTTTTAGCTCAGTGGTGAAGTTACCTCTGAGGTTCACTGTTCAGCCTGGGAGTGGACAGCCCCGTAAAACCAAATGAGACTAACGAGGTACAGGAGTCCAGTGACAAGGGCCAGAAAGCAGAAGGGGACAAGGAAGCTGGTGATAGGGAACCTAAGGTTGAGTAAGGATAGTGTTGATGTGTTGGGAGATTGTTAACCATTGACATAGGCAACATTTGTAGTAACTGTTAAATGAGAAACTATTTTGTTCTGTAAGCCTTCATCTTAAGTGAGAATAACAGCACAATTGGAAGAGCGTAGTCAATGTCACTGAACTGTGCATGTAGAAATTTTTGAAATGGTGTATCTTTGGCTATGTGTATTTTCACCAAAAAAAAAGGTTGAGAAGTCAGAGGGTTGATACGTTGTGGGGTTGTTAACCAATGTCGTAAAACAACATGTGTACTACTGTTTCATGAGAAACTGTTTGTTCTGTAAGCCTTCACCTGAAGTGCAATAAAAAAAAAAAGGATAATACACCGAAAAAAAAAAAAAAGATTTGATCAAAAAAGTGAAAAGACAAGCTGCTGACTGGGAGAATATCTTTGGAAACTATATATTCTGACAAGGATCTAATAACCGATATATACATAAAACTTTGACAACTTAACAAAAAGATAAATAACCCAATCATAAAATGGGCAACAGACTTGAATAGACATTTAAACAAAAAGGACATTCAAATGATCACCAAACACATGAAAACATGCTCAGTGTCATTACCCATCCAAAACCCACTGCCGTCAAGTCGATTCTGACTCATAGTGACCCTATAAGACAGAGCAGAACTGCTTGCATAGGGTTTCCAAGGCTGTAGTCTTTACGGAAGCAGACTGCCACATCTTTCTCTCGCAGAGCAGCTGGTGGGTTCAAACCGCTGACCTTTCGGTTAGCAGCCGAGCACTTAACCCCTGCACTACCAGGGCTCCTCCATTAGCCATCAGAGAGATGCAAATCAAAACCACAATGAGATGCCATTTTACTCCCACTAGGATGGCTAAGATTTAAAAAAAAAAAAAAAGAAAACCCATAAAATAACAAATGTTGCTGAGGATGTGGGGAAATTGGAACACTTCCCTATTGCTGATGGGAGGTGGGAATGCAAAATGGTATAGACATTGTGGAAAATAGTGTGGTGGTTCCCCAAAAAACTAAAAACAGAACTACCATATGACCCAACAATTCCACTCCTAGTTATAGACCCAAAAGACACGAAAGTAGAGACTCAAACAGAGACTTGTGCAGCACTATTCACAATAGCCAATAGGTGAAAACAACCTAAACGTCTATCAACAGATGAATGGAAAAACAAAACGTACATACGTACGATGGAATATTACTCAGCCAGTAGGAGAAATGAAGTCTTGAAACACGCTACAATATGGATGGAGCTAGAAGACATATGTTGAGTGAAATAAGTCAATCACAAAAGGACAAATATTGTATAACCTCACTTACACAAAAAAGACAAGAAAAGACAAAAATATAGAGACCAAAGTTTATTAGTAGTTACCAGGGGTGGAAGGGAGGGAGAAAAAGGGGTTAAGGTGATGGAAAAATTGCATTGATTAAGGGTAGGGTTGCACAGCCGATTGATGTAACTGCTGTCAATAAGTTGTACACCGGTAAAAAGCTGAATTGGCAACAGTTGTGTGATAGACATATTTACAGAACAACGACAACAGAAATGAACAGCTGCTGTATGAAGGGAACGGAACTAGTCGAATGGACACTGGGAACCCAGGGTGGAAGGGTGGAGCATGCTGTCACATTGTAGGGATTGCAACCAATGTCAAAAAACAATATACAAATTTTTGAATGAGAAATTAACTTGAGCGGTAAACTTCCACCTAAAGCACAATTTTAAAAAAATGAGTAGCTGCTGAGGCTGCTTATGTACAACCAAACACCTCATGGGATTTGGTTCCTTGGTTTGAAGGTTTAGTGCCACGGTTTCATGGGAGATTCCAATTAATTCGCCTAATAGCATGTTTAGTGCTTCTGTTCTACCTCCTAGTTCACCGAGTAGTGCCTGGGGTCTTAAAAGCTTGCAAGTGGCCATCCAAGACACAACGAATGGTCTCTATTCACCTAGAGCAAGAGGAAGGCGAGCCAAGAATAGAAAGAGGACATGTAATGTGTGGTTAATTGGCCTCCATGAACCACTGCCTCCTTTCCCATAAGACCAAACGAACTGGATGGTGCCTGACTACCATTACTGAACATTTTGACCAAAGATTCCATAGAAGAATCCTGATCAAAAGGGGGAAAATGCAGAATACAATTTCAGATTCTCATGGACTGCTGACTTCCTGGAACCATGTAGGCTGGATAAACATGTGAAACTATTGCCCTGAGATGATCTTTAAAACATAAACCAAAAATATCCCTGAAGTCTTCTTAAAACCAAACAGTGGTTTAACTTAACTACTAAAAAATGTCTACTTGAGCATTATGCTCTTTTAAGAACTATCTCTATGGCATCAAATTGACAACAGCATTTCGAAAGATAGGAACCTTAGGGGGCAGTGAATTTATGTTAATGGGGGGAGGAACAACTCAGAAAAGAAGGGTGAGAACAGTTAGACAACTTGAAAAATATAATCAGTGTCACTAATTGTTACATGCTGAATTGGTGTATGTTTTGCTGTGTATATTCTCAACAACAGTAACAAAATAAATAAAATTACATTTAAAAAAAGGTAAACTACCAAAGCAAAAGGAACAGTGGTGCCCTGCTAAAATCATTTGGACAAATGAGTCTACACTTGGAAAGACCACAGTGATTGAGGGGGGCAAAAACAAGCTTGTTGCCTTGTTCACATTTGTTTTCTGCATGTAGCATTCTTCCAGATGGAAAAGCTTACTTACCAGCTGGGACAGGTCAACTGGAATTTTAATTCACCTCAAAAATGTTGTATTTGAGACCACAAAGGTATATGAGGACATTTTTTTGGAGTGGAGGAAATATTTGATGCCTGATTCTGATGTTGAAATTCATGGAATTGTATACCTAAAAAGAGTGGGGTTTATTGAATGTTTTCTTCAATAAACCTGACTTAAAAAAGGAAAAAAGAATATATGCGCTTGTCATTTCACCGGCCCAAACCCAGTGAATGAAGGTAAAATCATTTTGCTATCTTTTATAAGGTGTTAGGAGTTTCGTTTTTCAATGTGTTATTTACCTCTATTCTGTCTACCAAGTCTCTTCCAGGAAATACCACTTTGGATACTTCAGACTGATTTCTATACTTCACCATAGAATCCTTGTGAAACGAACTTTTATTCTTTCTTTTAAAAATGGTTGTATCTTGGGACCAAAACAAGGGGTGGGGGGTGCCTCTTGGAAATAATACATAGCTATGCAGGAAATTGTCTGTTTATTTTATCTAGAGTACCTCAGAACAAATTCCTTAGAGCGGACTAGCTCTGAAATAACAGGAAACTCATTTAACTTTTCTGTTTTCACATTCTTTAACTGTAAAATACAGGGCAGACTGGGATCTACTTTATTTATGCCACCCCAATTGCTGGCCACGCTGCCTGAAGGATCATGTTGAGGGAAGTCCACTATCCACCACCCATGCTCCAGGGGACAGGAGAATTTGGGTAGTGACTTTGTTAGTTTCCATAGAGTGGACCTCCAACTTATGCGGACACCATGCACAACAGAATGAAACACTGCCTGATCCTGTACCACCGTCATGATGGGTTAGAGGACCAGTTCGCTGTGATCCATAGGGTTTTCATTGGCGATTTTCAGAAGCAGATCACCAGGCCTTTCTTCTGAGTCTGTCTTAGTCTGGAAGCTTCACTGAAACCTGTTTAGTTTCATGTCTGGAAATCAAGCCAGGGTCTCCCACATAGAAAGTGAGAATTCTGTCACTGAACCACCACTGCCCTGACACCTATTTGCACCCTGGAATCTCTTCCAAGACAGTAAGCTTCATGTGGATGGGAACCTGATTGTTCAGTTCACCTCTGTATCTTCAGTACTTAGCACACTGCACTCAGAAAGCATCCAGTAACTAGTGGTATAAATGAATGAATGAGTATACTTGATGAGTGTGCAGGGCCCTTTTCAGCTCCAAAGGCCTAAATATCAAAACAAGGACAAGCAGTGAGCCTCAAGCCAGGGTATACCTTGCCCCTTGGCAAAGTGAGTGAAGTGTCTACCAGGGAACTTCCAATGAAAATATAGAACATTTTCATCACTCCAAAAATATTCCCACGTGGTCCTTCAAAGTTAACCCCCCTATCCCTGAGCCCCAGGTAACTACTGATCTGCTTGCTGCCAATATACATTCATTTTGCCTGTTCTACGATGTCATATAAATGGAACCGTATAGTGCGTATTCTTCTGAGTCTGGCTTATTCCACGGGGCATGACATGTTTGAGATTCAGCATGTTGTTCTGTGAATCAGTACTTCATTTCTTTTTATTGCTAGGTAGTATTTCAGCATGGCTTTAGTTTTTAAAAAAAAAGTGCCTGCATTTATTTTACAGTTTAAGTAACCAATTTATTTTTGCTTAATTTTGGATAACTGCATAACCATCTTTATAAAAAGGACACTTGTTCATTTTTTTATTCAAAAAATACAAAGAAGATGGTAAAATTACCTGCAATTCAAACTTCTAGAGATAGCCACTGGGAACATTCTAGTGTTCACACTTTTTCAGACATCTTCCTGTGTGTATGTGTGTGTGTGCGCGCGTGTGTACACACACAGATATAAGCACACAAAGACACATTTTCTTTATTGTTTTCATTACATGAAGTTTACATTTCAAGTTAGTCTCCCATACAAAAACTTTTTTTGCATACATTGTTATGAGACCCTAATTGCTCACCCCATTCTGCAACAGCACACTCCTCCTTTCCGCCCCTGATTCCCCGTGACCATTCAACCTGCTCCTAACTCTCTCTGCCTTCCCATCTCACCTCTGGACAGAAGCTGCCTCTTTGGTCTCTTGTATCTACTTGACTAAGAGGCACACTCTTCACGAGTATCACTTTATGTCCCACAGTCCAGTCCAATCACTGTCTGAAGAGTTGGCCTCCGAAATTGTTTTAGTTCTGGGCTGATAGACAGTCCAGGGGTCATGCCTTCCGGGGCACCTCCAGTCTCAGTCAGACCATTAAGTCTGGTCTTCTTACTAGAATTTGAGTTCTGTACCCCATCCTTCTACTGCTCCATCAGGGACCCTCTGTTGTGTTCCCTGTCAAGACATTCATTGCTGGTAGCTGGGCACCATCTAGTTCTTCTGGTCTCAGGCTGATGGAGTCTCTGGTTTATGTGGCCCATTCTGTCTCTTGGGCTAACACTTTCCTTGACATACAGACACATTTTTTTATAAATGGAATTATAATATTTATTCTGTCCCATAATTTTCTCTTTTCACTCAACTATTGATTGATTGTCAGGAAGTATAGATCTATAAATTCCATATTATGTATGAACCATGTTATTTAATTAATTATTTACTTGGAAACATTGGTTGCTTTCAAGTTTTTACTTATAAAATATGAATATTCTCCTGTATACATTTTTTCTCTTGTGTAAATACATCCTTCACAGAAACTCCAAATGGTGGGATTCCTCAAAAATATTAACACTCCACTTTGGAAAACTATTGCCAAACTACCTTCCAAAAAGGTTATACCTATTTATGTTCCCATCCACAGTGCCTGCATGCCCATTTTTCAGATGCCTTTCCTGAGTTTTATTCAAAATCCCAGGCAATACTCAACATTTTTGCCAGTAGACTAAAAAACAAAACAAACAAACAAAAAAACCGCTCTTTGTTCATAAGATTCCCATCTTGTTTTGTACCTTTGAACTGAATCATCTTTTAATCATCTTTGTGAGGTAATTAGGAGACTAGCGATCTTTTTCTCTGGCTCTAGTGTTATGCACCCCAAAAGGGTACAAATATGTTCTGAGTGTATTTCACAACCCCCACCCCCACCAAAAAAAAAAAAGTTGCTGTTGAGTCAATTCAAATTCGTAGTGACCTATAGGACAGAGTGGAACTGCCCCATCTTTATGGAAGCAGACTGCCACGTCTTTCTCCCGCCAAGCGGCTGGTAGGTTCCAACCAGTCACCTTTCACTTAGCAGCCAGGCTGTTTAACTCCTGCACTACTCGAAACCAAAAACCCATTGCCGTCCAGTCGATTCCGACTCATAGAGACCTTACAGGACAGAGCAGAACTGTCCCATAGTTTCCAAGGAGTGCCTGATGGATTCGAACTGCTGATTTTTTGCTTAGCAGCTGTAGCACTTAACCACTGTGCCACCAGGGTTTCCACCAGACACAAAAGCTTCCTTTATTCCATTTTTCCCACTGCCACGATTTTGCCACCAGAGGGCGCAGGTGCGGCAGAAACATAACCTTAAACAGGGAACCTTCTGAGAGTTGTGAAAGGAGGCAATGTTAATAATTAAGCCTAATCTGGGATTGTCCTTAGCATATGCAACCATAATTAGCACGTTAGTGTGCATGCCTCACTGTTAGATGTCGTTCAGAATGATAACAATAGGTCTAAACCAGGACTCTGTCTTCAGCATACTCAGACTGTAATTAGCACATTGGTGTGGTTGCCTTGCTTTTAGATGTCATTTAGAATGATAAGCAAGGTTTGTGATTTTATGATATCAAGATTTGTGATACCCAGATTATGTTTGGAGATGTTCTAGTAAACTCAAAAAAATTTCTCAAAACAGCATTTTAAAATTTCATTTCATTTAAAGATTAAGTATATTTCATATAGCATATTGTCCTTACTGCAGGTCCAAATTGACATTTACCCGACTTGCTACCTAAGAGGAAGAAACTTAGTATGAAAGAGAATTTACTATGATAAGAAAATGTAGGCGTGGGGCTTTTTAACCAGTAGCTGAGGCCCTTAATCCCCACATTACTCAAGATTGAGGCCATTAAGCTGCCACTTCAGCAAAGTCCTCTCTCCATCAAGATGTCCCGTCTTTATCTGCTCTCACACCAGGAGTCCTCTGTTATCTACCCCACGTTCATTCCTCCTTCAATAGGCTCTGAATTAAAAGTGTCTTCTCTAACTTCCTTTCCAGAACCTTGGACCATCAACTAGCCCAACCATTAAAAAAAAAAAAATTCCCTTAAAGTTTCCAGACTTACTGGACCCACTGAGACTGGAGAAACACATGAAACTATTGTGCTGAGATATTCTTTAAACCTTTAAAGTATCCCCTAAAGTCATCTTTAGATTAACAATGGTTTAGCTTAATTAATAAGGAATGTATGCACTGAGTTTTGCACTCTCTTAACAAGATTTATACCAAAAACCAAACCTGTTGCCGTTGAGTCGATTCCGACTCATATCAACCCTATAGGACAGAGTAGAATGGCTCCACAGGGTTCTCAAGGAGGAGCTGGTCGATTTGAACTTCTGCCCTTTTGGTTAGCAGCCGTAGCTCTTACCACTATGCAACCAGGGCTCCAAAAGATGATATAGATGAGACCAAATTGACAACATTAAATCTACAGTATAGATGAGGCAACTAGGTGAGCAGTGAGTCTAAACTAAAGGTGGTGAAAAAATTTGAGTAGAAATGGCAAGATTTTTGACGCAAAGTAAAGAATGAAACCAGTATCACTGAGTTATAACTTGTATAAATTGTTGAATGGGTACATGTTTTGCTGTGAATATTTTCACCAAAAAGAAAAATTATTATTTCTTTAAAAAAATTCTCTGACACTAAATCACCCAGCACTCCTGTTTACTTTATCTTACTCCCCTTCCCTCTCACCCGCCCCCAAACAAATTTCTCAAAGAATTCACCAACAGTCCTCAGATCGTTCAAATGGTTAACATGCTTGACTGCTAACTGAAAAACTGGCAGTTCAAGTCCATACAGAGGCACCTCAGAAAAAGACCTGACCATCTACTTCAAAAAAATCAGCCAATGAAAACCCAATGGATAAAACCATAAAATTCTTAGAAGAAAATGCAGGGGCAATGCTCTCAGGCCTAGCTTTAAACTATGGATTATATAATAACAAAAGCACAAACAGCAAAAGACAAAATAAATAAATGGGAACTCATAAAAATGAAAAACTTCTGTTCACCAAAAGACCTTACCAAAAAAGTAAAAACACAAGCTACCGACTGGGAGAATATCTTCAGAAATCATATATCCAATAAGAATCTAATAACCAAAATATATGTGAAACTTTGACAACTTAACAACAAAAAGACAAATAACCCAATCATAAAATGGGAAAAGGACTTGAATAGACATTTCACCAAAGAGGACATTCAAATGGCCACGAAACACATCAAAACATGTTCAACGTCATTAGCTATCAGAGAGATGTAAATCAAAACCACAATAAGATACCATTTCACTCCTACTAGGATGGCTAAGATAAAAAAAAATAAAAAAAAAAACCCACAGAGAATAACAAATGTTGCTGAAGATGTGGGGAAATTGGAACTTCCCTATTACTGGTGGGAAGCAGGAATGCAAAATGGTACGTACATTGTGGAAAATAGTGTAGTGGTTCCTCAAAAAACTAAAAATAGAATTACCGTATGACCCAGCAATTCCACTCCTAGGTATACCCAAAAGACATGAAAGCAGAGACCTGTACACCAATATTCACTGCAGCACTACTCACAATAGCCAAAATGTGGAGACAACCTAAATGTCCATCAACAGATGAATGGATAAGCAATATGTGGTATATACATACAATGGAATACTAGTCAGCCAGTAGGAGAAATGAAGTCTTGCTACACTATGGATGGAGCTGGAAGAATTATGCTGAGTGAAATAAGTCAGTCACAAAAGGACAAATATTATATGACCTCAGTTATATAAAAAGACAAAAGGCAAAAGTATTGAGACCAAAGTTTATTAGTGGTTACCACTGGTGCAAGGGAGGGGAAAGGGGGGTTTAATGGTGATGGAAAAACCATATTGATTAAGGGTAGGGTTGCACAGTTGATTAATGCAATTGCTGTCAATAAAGTTGTGTGATAGATATATTCATCAAAAACAAAAAAACAAGTAGCTCCTGAGGCTGCTTATGTACAACCAAACACCTCATGGGATTTGGTTCCTTGGTTTGGAGGTTTAGGGTCATGCTTTCATGGGACATTCCAGTTAACTGGCCTAGTAATATGTTTAGTGCTTCTATTCTACCCCCTAGTTCATTGTGTAGTGCCTGGGTTTTAAAAGCTTGCTAACGGCCATCCAAGGCACAACAATTGGTCTCTATTTGTCTGAAGCAACAGAGGAAGAAGGGGAGCCAGGAATAGGAGGAGAATATGTAATGTGTGGCTAATTGCCTCCATAAACAACTGCCTCCTTTGCCATGAGACTAGAAGAACTGGGTGGTGCTCAGCTACCATTACTGAACATTTTGGTCAAAGACTCTATAGAAGAATCCTGATCAAAAGGGAGAAAATGTAGAACAGAATTTCAAATTCTCTTGGACTGCAGACTTTCTGGAGCCATGGAGGGTGGATGAACTCCTGAAATGATTGCCCTGATGTAATCTTTAAACCTTAAACAAAAAATATCCCCTGAAGCCATCTTAAAACCAAGAAATAGTTGAGCTTAACTAGTAAGAAATGTCTGCCTTGACCACTATACTCTTTTAAGATTTATCTATATGGGATCAAATTGACAACAGCAACTCAAAAGATTAGATAATAACCTTAGGAGGCAGTGAGTTTATGTTCATGGAGAGGAACAACTCAGAAAAGAAGGGTGAGAATATTTACACAACTCGAAGAATGTAATTAATGTAATTGAATTGTGCATGTAGAAACTATTGAATTGGTGTATGCTTTGCTGTGTATATTCTCAAGAACAACTTAAAGTAAATAAAATTTAAAAAAGAAAACCTATGGAGCACAGTTCTACTCTGACACACATGGGGTTGCCATGAGTTGGAATCGACTGGATGGCAACTGCTTGGTGGAGTCCAGGTCCCACCCTTCTCTTCTGGGTGATTGGTACTGTCACTGCGTTGCGCTCAACTCAACAGAGATGGGTTTTTCTCAAACTCACCCACCACCCTCCTCCTAAACAAATCCACATAGACATAGTACAACACCAAGTATTTTACCAGGTTATATGTAAGAACACATAGCAACCACTTTAGGATGGGTGTAAACTGGGGGAGAGGAGAATTGAAGTGCAGGTTGGGGATTCATTCCACCCGCAGTGATGGGACAGTCTTCTGTGCCAGGCACTGTCCTTGGGGCCAGGAATAAAATGGTGAATAAACTAAAGTCACGGTCCTCATGTTGCTTACATTCTAATATGGAGCATAGACGAAAAGCAGTTGACCAATATAATGCTAGAGAGCAACAAGTGCAGTGACAAAGGATAAAACACATAGGATAGAGCGAGGGAAGGAGCTCTGGTGGCACAACAGTTAAGTGCTCGGCTGCTAACCAAAGGTCAGTGGTTTGAACCCACCCAGCAATTCCAGGGGAGAAGAGACCTGGAAATCTGCTCCCATAAATATTACAGCCTAGAAAACCCTATAGGGCAGTTCTACTCTGTCACATGTGGTCGCTGTGAGTCGAAACTGACTTGATGGCACCCAACAACACAGATAGAGGGATGGAGAGTATTACTTTAGGTAAGGTAGACATGAGCGGGGATCTGAATGAAGGAAGGAGTGAGCTATGAGGAAGCATATTCTAGGTAGAGGGAACAGTTAGGGCAAAGGCCTTGCGCTTGGACTGTCCCTGCCATGTTGAAGAACAGCAAGGCCAGAGGCTGGAGAGAAGAGAGGGAGGAAGACAATGTTGAAGAGGTAACCAGGGGAAGGTTCTGCAGGACCTCATAGGCCAGGGAAAGGACCTGGCATCTTATTCCAAGTGTGACAGAAAGCCAATGGCGGGTTGAGAGTGAAGGAGCGACATGAGCTGACTTATTCTATAGAAGATCACCCTGGCTGCTGTGTGGTATGAAGGAGAAGACAGACAAATCAAAGGTGCCCTGCACAGCCCAGTGCTGACCACGAGCTGTGAATGAGGAATATGATGAACACCATTCTGCTCAGAAAGTCAACGGACTGGTCTGGGAGCTGCCTGTACTATCTTTGCAATTTTTCTGTGAATTTAAAATGGTTCTAAAATGAAAAGTTTATTAAAAATAAAAAGTCGATGAGCCCTCACTAATACACACACACAAACAGAAAGAAAAAAGGGAGAATGGCAGCTAATAAATGTAGAAGGAATGATAGAATTCTTATTACAAATTACCATTTTGCAACCCCTAATGTAATAATTTGAGCGCTGGTGGCACAGTGGTTAAGAGCTACAGCTGCTAACCCAAACGTCGGCAGTCCGAATCCACCAGCTGCTCCTTGGAAACCCTATGGGGCATTCTCCTATGTCCTATAGGGTCCCTATGAGTTGGAATCGACTTGATGGCAGTGGGTTAGGTCTCTCATTTTTTTAATGTAATAATTAATTTCCCCAAAGGCATCAATGAATGCTAAAACTATGGAGTGAAAGACACCTGGGAAACAAGGTTTTCACCTAGCTGCAAGGTATCCCCTACAGATCACTGACTAATCACAAGGGGACTTGTACCTGTACAGTGAAGACATCTGGTGGTCACCACCTGATACAAGCAGGCAATCTTAGCCTCTCCAACGCTGGGATAACCTGACATTCTGTTCCTCCCAACCTGATGCAACAAAAAGCACACGGTATCACCTGTGGAGACTTTTTTCCTAAAACAAAACATTTTATCCTGAAATTATTCATGAAGAAACAAATTCAGAATGTGATGTGGAACATTCCATGAGAGAACTGGCCTGGACTTTTCAAAGTCATTGCCAAGAAAAAAAAAACAAGAGTGGAAGAGGAGGGACCATTTTTGGTTGAAAGAGATTAAACGGACATACCAAGCAAATGTAATGTATAAATCTTGATTGGATCTTGGATAAAAAATAAAACAGCTATAAAAGCAGCATTTCAAGAACAACAGGGGACACTTGAATAGGACCTGGATACTAAAACCAAAACCAAACCTGTTGCCGTTGAGTGGATTCCGACTCATAGCGACCGTACAAGTCAGATATTAGGCAATATAAAATACAAAATAACGTCAATTTTCTGAAGTTGCAATAATAGCATTGCCATTACTAGGAAATGTTCTTATTTTGATGAGATGCATACGGAAGTATTTAGGGGTGAACTGCCATGATATCTGCAGCTTAACTTATGATTTAGCAAGGGAAAAAAATATACATATACACACATATATATATACCCATTACTCATTGCCATCGAGTTGATTCTGACTCATAGCGACCCTATAGCAACCCTACAGGGCAAAGTAGAACTGCCCCATAGAGTTTCCAAGGAGTGCATGGTAAATTCGAACTGCTGACCTTTTGGTTAGCAGCCGTAGCACTTAACCACTAAGCCACCAGGATTATCTGTACATATATATATATATGTATATATATATATATATATATATATATATATATATATATATATATATGAGCCTGAGTGGCTCAAGCAGTTTACAATTGATTGACTGCTAACTGAAAGGCTGGTGGTTTGAACCCACTCAGTGGCTCCATGGAAGAAAAGCCTGGCAAACTGCTTTCATGACTGCAGTCAAGAAAACCCTACGAAGCAGTTCTACCTGTAACACACGGGGTCAACATGAGTCAAGTACTGACTTGACGGCAACCAACAACAACATATATGTTTGTGTGTGTGTGTGTGTGTGTGCGTGTGTGTGTGTGTGTGTAATATATAGATATAGGGACAGAGATAAAGAAAATTAGCAAAATGTTAACAATTGGTGACTCTAAGTGAAGGATGTGCTCGTTGCACTATCTTTCAACTCTTCTAACCCACACCTGTTGCCATTGCCATTGAGTCAGTTCTGACTCACAGCCACCCTATACGACAGAGTAGAACTGCCCCATAGGGTAACCAAGGCTGTAAAGTTTTACAGAAGCAGTCTGCCACAGCTTTCTCCCACAGAGCAGCTGGTAGGGTCCAACCACCAACCTTTTGGTTAGCAGCCAAGCGCTTTAAGCACTGCTCCACCAGGGCTCCTCATCAACTCTTCTGCAGATTTAAAAATTTTCAAAATAAAAAGTTGAGGAAACGTGAAATCCAAAAAAAAGATATATTTTAAACGTTCACATTTACAAATGAATAAAAACAAAAATACAATAGACAGGAAAACTGGACAAATGGACACAGGGAACCCAGGGTGGAAAGGGGGAGAGTGCTGTCGCATAGTGGGGATTGCAACCAATGTCACAAAACAATATGTGTATATATTTTTGAATGAGAAACTAACTTGAGCTGTAAACTTTCACCTAAAGCACAATTAAACAAACAATAAAACATAATTGTGCTAAAATATAATTTCAGAATCAAACAGTAATTACAGACTCGGTAAACACAATTGCCTCATGGTACCCCACAGGCAGTGGTAACAGACCCAGGTTTGGGTTGTGTGAGGAACATCTTTCACTACTGTCAGATTATCTTCTGACGGTTTAACCTTATTTGGAGAGAACAGCAAGGAACAACACTGGAGGCGCTTCATGAGCATGAAGCCTGAGCCACGTCCCCTTCCTGTGCAGACCTGGATCCTGAGACCCTCTCTACACCTGCTACCTGCCCTGGGGCTGGGCTCTACCCTGGGCTTGGAAATGGCCTACAGTCAACACGTTCCTACTGTAAGGCAAGGGAGGCAAACACGTGAAATACTGTTAAAATATACAAATAATCCCCTTGTGTATCTCCAGAATCCTTTCTCTTCACCTCAGTTTATTTTACAAAATTATCACTTTGAAAGACACAGCAGGAAGTGCGTCTGGGCTGGTAACTTTTAATGACGGCACAAAAAAAAGTCCAGGCCTGGCTGGCTCCCGGGAAGGAGGACTTACCTGGGCAGTTGTGGAGGCAGTGGGCAGCTAGTGGACTTGTAGGGCCACCTGGGATTGGAGGTAGAGCTGTGACACGGTGGGGAGTAAGGAGGAGGCCCTGAGGTACGGAAACAAGAAAGGAAAAGGGAGGTGCTCCCTGAAGACACACTCCGCCTACCTGACCCTACTCTAGGTGTCAGGGGAAGCAAGCCCTATTTAGTATCTGAGAAGGTGGAGTTTCCCTCCTCCTCTGATAACTTACAACAACTCTGAGGGCTACTTACTTCTTAGTCCGCTGGTTGGTTAATTTCGCTCCGCACAAGACCTTAGGGCTCAGTCCACTCCCCACCTGTACCTAGTCCCAGTCAACCCACTAAGGAGGCAGGTGAGTGGAGGCTGAAGTGTCAGAGAAGAAGTTACACCTGGAGACCTATCAAACCAAAGCCCAAGCCCACTGTCATCACAGAGAAAAAACCTGTTGCCGTCCAGCTGATTGCAACTCATGGCGACCCCATATGTGTCAGTGTAGAACTGTGCTCCATACAGTTTTTGATGGCTATTTTTTAAATTTTTTAATATTTTTTTATTATGCTTTAGGTGAAGGTTTCCAGAGCAAATTAGTTTCACATTAAATAATTAATACTTACATTGTTTTGTGACATTGGTTGCCAACCCCGCAACATTTCAACACTCTCGCCTTCTCGACCTTGGGTTTCCCATTTCCATTTGTCCAGCTTTCCTGTCCCCTCCTGCCTTCTCGTCCTTGCCCCTGGGCTGGTGTGCCCATTGTCTCGTACACATAGTTGAGCTACATATATTATTGTTTGTTTTATGGGCCTGTCTAATCTTTGGCTGAAGGGTGAACTTCAGGAATGACTTCAGTACTGAGTTAAAAGGGTGTCCAGCGGTCATACTCTTGGGGTTTCTCCAGTCTCTGTCAGACCAGTAAGTCTGGTCTTTTTTTTTTTTTTGAGTTTGAATTTTGTTCCACATTTTTCTCTAGCTCTGATGGAGAAATCTGACTTGTTGTCTGATTTTTCAGAAGTAGATCTCCAGGTCTTTCTTCCGAGCCACCTCTGCGTGAACTCGAACCTCTAACCTTTCTGTTAGCAGCTGAGTGCATGGACAGTGTGCACCACCCAGGGACTCCTTCACATAGAAAGTACACCCCAAACATTAAAAGCCTCACCCAGGAAGGCGCCTATCCCTGGGGAGGCAGGGGAGTGAGATTGGGAAGAGATGGAAAGGAGGCAGTTTAATTGTTCGGCTGAGTGATTGGTTATAGATACTCACTGTGTTATTATTTCTGGTTTGCCTGGGATGTTTCATAATAACTAGCTGAACACAGAGACTCTCTTACATAAACTGCATACATTACTTCAGTGCAAACTTAGAGTCTTGCACTGATTTTAGTTCAATTCCTAAAGTATGTTGCCATGAATGAACCCTGGCCTAGGAGTTAGACCCAGGATCCTCCATCCGTGTCAGATGCTAGCTAGTCCTGCAACTTTGTGCAAAGCGCTCCACCCTCTCTGTCTCGATAGTCATCTTTAAAAGGGGGAGGCTGCCTGTCTTGTCCCCCTGTCAGGAGGATTATGCAATAAAAAAAAAAAAACCAGAAACTAAACTCGCTGCTGTCAAGTCGATTCCAACTCAAAGCGACCCTATAAGATAGAGTAGAACTGCCCTATAGGGTTTCCAAGGAGCAGTTGGTGGATTTGAACTGTGAACTGCTGAGCTTTTTTTTTTGGTTAGCCGCCTGAGCTCTTAACCACTGCATGACCAGGGCTCCTCATGGAAGAAAGTCCTTTAAAAATATAAAGTAGCATATACATGCAAGGCACTATAAGTCCTACTTGGGGCCTACCCATAGTGTGAAAGTCATAACTGCTGTATTTGGGAGTTATTAGCATGAGTGTTTTTTGAGTTTTTTTTAGTGAAAATATGTACAACAAAACATACCCCGTCAACAACTTTTACATGTACTGTTCACTGACAGTGATTATATACTTCACACTGTGTCATCATTGGCCCTGTCTCTGCCCCTGTTGTTTCATCATCGATAACTGATACTCTCTGCCCCTTAAAGTTCTCATCCATGCTTTAGAGTTACTGTTGTCATTTCCATCTCACGTAGGAATTCTTCAATAGGGCACAACAGCGCCAGTGCTTTTGTAGGGGAAAGAAGGTGTAAACGATGGAGGGGAAGGAAAGCCTTTTTCCAGAACCATAAACTGTGGTGTCGTTAGGTGCCATTAAGTCACTTCTGACTCATAGTGACCCTATGGGCAACAGAAAGAAACACTGCCCTGTCCTAAGCCATAGCAATAATTGTTGCTATGCTTGAGCCCCAATGTTGCAGCCACTGTGTCAATCCATCTCATTGAGGGTCTTCCTTTTTTTCGCTGACTCTCGACTTTACCAAGCATGATGTCCCTCTCCAGGGACTGGTCCCTCTACTAACTGTGTTAGCAGGCTCCTTTGTCCATATAAAGGCCTGTGTTATTCCCCTTCTTCCTGTTCTCGACTCTCTGTAAGTCCTTGTCAAATAGCAGGTTTGGGGTGAATGAAATAATTCTCATCTCACTCTTCTTGTGTGGTGAAGAAGGCAATAAAATTATTTCCTCCCTAAGCCTGTGCTTTAAAATACTCTGAAGTTCTCTTTATCTTTCCCTAAATAAAGCATTTTCAACTTCAGGCTTGTGTGTGTTTGAGCCACGCTGGTAAATTCCCATTAATTTCTCTTTAAAATGTGTAATGATTTCTAGCCAGATTAATGTCACTTTAAAATAGCCACTTTGGGAAGCTACATGTCTTGCCTATGATCTTTACTTTGCTGAAAACACATACAAAACCCGTCTGGGGTTGCTTTTAGCAGTGCTTTACAATCCACACAAGAAAATCCATCTCTTAGGTTTATAGGCCCAGCAGGGTTTTAGACCCCAACAGCATTACCCAGATGGACCACCCGCATTATTTGCTCAATTTGGCAAAGAATAAACTTCAAGTTGTTTCCAGAAAGCAAAGCTCTAAACAAAAGAAAAAGATTTTCCATCCCAGAGGATATTCAAAGAATATGCCTTGGACTCTGAGAAGCTTCCAGAACGTTTTTTGGCAATGACACGACCGAACCATGAGGACAACCCTAAAGGCAACTGCTCTCATCTGGAAGTAACAGTTTTAGTACAGCTTCTTTTAAAATTAGGCTTTTAAAGCTTTATAATCATTAAAACAACTTTTTTTTGAAGCATAACCTAATGAAAGCATCAGTGTTTTTATAGCTCATAGACTCACTCAATAATAAAATGATGCTGGAAAGGATTTAGGGCAGATAAACTCTCAGATTAATCAGCTGTATAAAAACCCGTTGCCATCGAGTCTAGTCTGACTCATAGTGACTCTATAGAACAGAGTAGAACTGCCCTATAGAGTTTCCAAGGAGCAGCTGGTGGATTCGAACTGCTGACCTTTTTGGTCAGCAGCCGAGCTCTTAGTCACTGCACCATCAGGGCTCCATCAGCTGAATACGCGGCGACGAAGAAAATTTTCAAGAAACAATAACCTGGGGGTTTAGGCATGGGCTTTACATTTTTAATATATGAAACTATCTCTGGCCTGGACTTTTGATTACCTCACTGCGATGGCTTTTGAATCCCACTCTCCTACTGAACAGCTCAGGGAATTTTTTTTTTCTTAGCTGGAATTGCATATTGTCACTGTTCTAGCATCCAATCTAGATTTCTGTGGACATGGTTGAGTAGCTGAAATACCACAACACAATTTGAAAATCTCTCTTTCATTAACAAAATTTTCACTGGGAAAATTACTGTCACTGCTACTGAAATAATCCTCAATCATACTTCTATTTACTCCTAGAAATAACGTCAAGTATTTGTTTCGTGTTCTTATTATAAACAAATTATTTCCTGGGTCTCAGCAGTACCCCAAAACCACCTGTTTCCACTGAGTCAATTTCAACTCACAGCAATCCTATAGGACAGAGTAGAACTGCTCCACAGGGTTTCCTAGGCTGTAATTTTTCCTCATAAGGAGCCCTGGTGGCATAGTGGTTAAAGCACTCGGCCACCAACCAAAAGGTCAGCAATTTGAACCCACCAGCCGCTCCGTGGGAGAAAGATGTGGCAGTCCACTTCCGTAAAGATTACAGCTTTGGAAACCCTATCGGGCAGTTCTACTCTGTCACATGTGGTCGCTATGAATTGAAAACGTCTTGACGACATCTAACAATGACAAAATGGCATTAAAAGCAGCAACGATAAGGACAAAGCAACAATCAAAGACAAGCAACCAGAAAATCTTTATAATTATGCTTCTTAGAAAAGATTCAGTACACACATAAAAGTACACAAAGTCAAGGACATTTCACTGTATTAGATGATAAATCTATCAGATTCAATGCTCTAACCTCAGCCCTTCAGCAAGAGGAATCACGACAGGTTCCACGAGCTAGTCTGAATTTCATTCAAGAGAAAGCCTGACTCTGAAAGGCAGCTTGTAAACATCCACCATAAAACTTTACTGATCCTTTTGGAGACCTGGCTAAGCCAACCGCACAATTAAAAAAAAAAACGAAAACAAAAAAAAAAACGAAAACAAAAAAAAAAACCACTGCCGTCGAGTTGATTCTGACTCATAGCGACCCAGGACAGAGTAGAACTGCCCCCATAGGGTTTTCAAGGCTATAATCTATATGGAATCAGATTGCCACATCTTTCTCCCATGGAATGGCTGGTGGTTTCAAACTGAAGACCTTACTGTTAGCAGCTGAGCGCTTAACCACTGCGCCACCAGGGCTCCTTCAACCAAACACTAAAATGCCGATTTATAAGCCTAGAGCCTGTTGGCTCCTCAGTAACTCTGAGCTGAGCGGCTTGGATAGCCTCCTAGATGCTTTATCGGGCTGAGCAACTCTATTAAGTGGACCAATTGAAAAGGTTCTCTGCCTGTGCCCTCGGCTGCCTGGGCTGTGTCAATGCTCAGCTCTAGTTACAGTGCTTGCCACTTCACTCAACTGCATTCCCAAGTCACATTTGTTCCCTGGGACTTCCAAAAATTCTCTTTGCAGCTTCCAAAGAATTTTCTAGATTTCGTGAAAACAGCAGAAGACAAAGAAAGGTACACTGCAGCCTGCTTCCCTTCCTGTTAAAGCCAAATTGGAATTTTTGGTTCAGTTCTTGCAAACTTGGGCAAATTCAAAAAATCATGCACCTTAAGGGTCCTTCCTTCTCTTCCTCCGTCCCTCCCTACCTCCTTTCCTTCCTTTTTCCTTCTTTTCTCCATTTGGAACTGGGCATTCAGCAGAACTCACTGGGCACTAGGTCCAGCCCTGAAGCTCATTTGTACCCCAGGTCCAATAATCACATTTCTGTCTGACCACCAGGATTGGTGTCCTTTTTTTTCTTCAGTCCCAGCAACTGGATACCTCTTTTTCTGTCTTGGATGGCTGACAGATACATGGCTTCTGAAATTCACCTTGCTTTGCTCCTGCCAGTCCCCACTCTGAGAACCAAGTCCTGTTTCTGCTCCCCAGTGGCAGGGAGGATACACCTGGGTTGGTTCTTCTGATATTGGTTATTATAAAGAACCACCTCCTGCTATCTCTTGTACTAACATTTTTCCTGAGTGATCACAGCAAGGAATGAGCACATGTCCAGAATTACTAAGTGGGAGTCCCTGGGTGGTGCAAACAGCATGCTCGGCTGCTAGCCAAAAGGTTGGCAATTCAAGTCTACCCAGAGGTGCCTAAGAAGAAAGGCCTGGCAATCTACTTCTGAAAAATCAGCCATTGAAAACCGTATGAAGCACAGTTCTACTCTGACACTCATGGGGTCACATGAGTGGGAGCTGACTTGACAGTAACTGGTTTAACTTCCTCCAAGTCAGGGACTGCGTCTTGCTCAACATTCTATACCCAGTGCTTAGGTGTTGGCCTGGCCCAAAATAGATGCATTCAGTATTGGTTTGTGGATGGGTGACTGATACGAAAGTTTCTGGGTTTTCCCAGGCTCCACATCTGGGTCTTTCATGGAAGGTCTTCCCCATGGCCACTGCCTCTCCCAGGCAGTCTTGCTTTTGTTGTTAGCTGCTGAGTCGATTCTGACTCATGGTGACCCCATGTGTGCAGAGCAGAACTGCTCAATGAGGTTTTCAAGGCTGTGACCTTTGGGAAGCAGATCTCCAGGGCTTTCTTCCAAGGCACCTCTGGGTACTTTTGAACCCTCAGCCTTTAGGTTAGCAGCCTAGTGCTTACCCATTGCGCCACCAAGTCATACTTTTAGATGCCAACAATGAAACCACTCAGTTGACAGGAATACCCATTCAGCGTGTTAACAGACATACATTCATTTTACAAATCTTTACTGAGGATTTTCCTGAGTGTCAGGCTGCACTAGGTGCAATGTATGTAGAGGTGAAATTCCCCTGAGAGGAAACTCCTGTCCGGACCAAGCCTGACTGTGCCTCTGAGTCATCCAGAGATCCTGTTACAATCAGATTCTGCTCAGAGACCTGGGGTGGGGCCAATGATTCTGCATTTCTAACAAATTCCTTGTTAATCTGTATCCAGTGGAGTAGCAGGTGCTCATCAACAGATAAATGGAGAAACAGAACGTACTCTGCCCACACAATGGAATATTACTCCGTCATAAAGAGAAATGAAGTTCTGATATATGCTGTCACATGGATGAACCTTAAAAACAGCATGCTTAGTGAAATAGGTCAAATATGAAAGGACACGTATTGTACGATTTCACTTATGTGAAATGTCTAGATTAGGCAAATGCATAGAGACCAAAGTAGATTGGTGGTTACCAGGGGCTAGGGGAAGGGGTAGGGGGAGTTATTGCTTAAGGGGTACTGATCTTATGTTTAGGGTGATGAAAAAGTTTTGGAAATAGGTGATCGTTGCAGTAGTTAAGAGCTAAGGCTTGCTATGGCTGCTAACGAAAAGGCTAGCAGTTCGAATCCACCAGCTGCTTCTTGGAAACTCTATGGGGCAGTTCTACTCTGTCCTATAGGGTCGCTATGAGTTGGAATCTACTCGATGGCAATGGGTTTTGTTTGTTTGATGGTTGCACAACATGGTGAATATAATTAATGTCACAGGATAGCACATTTAAAAATGGTTAAATGAGATATATTTATAACAATGACAAAAAAAAGAGTAGCTGCTGAGGCTGCTTATGGACCACCAAACAACTTATAGGATTTGGTTCCTTGGTTTGGAGCTTTAGTGTCATGGTTTCATGAGTGTCTTAGTTATCTATTGCTACTATAACAGAAATACCACAAGTGGATGGCTTTCACAAACAAATTTATTCTCTCACAGTCTAGGAGGCTAGAAGTCTGAATTCAGGGTGCCAGCTCCAGGGGAAGGCTTTCTGTCTCTGTTAGCTCTGGGGGAAGGTCCTTGTCATCAGTGTTCCCCTGGTCTAGGAGCTTCTCAGTACAGAGTCCCGGGTCCAAAGGATGCGCTCCACTCCCAGCGCTTCTTTCTTGGTGGTATGAGGTCCCACTCCTCTCTGCTCAATTCTCTCTTTTATATCTCAAAAGAGATTGATTCAAGATACAGCTTAATCCTATAAATTGAGTCCTGCCTCATTAACATCATGAAGGTCAGGATTTACAACACATAGGAAAATCACATCAGATGACAAAATGGTAGACAATCACACAATACTGGGAATCATGGCCTGGCCAAGTTGACACACATTTTTGGGGGACACAATTCAATCTATAACAATCCACACTTCGGCCCCCCAAAATTCATGTCCTTGCCACATGTAAAACACGTACACCCTATCATATCATCCCAAAAATCTTAAATCAACTACAAGTCCAAATTCCAAAAATTTCTCTTCATTTGTGAAATCTAGAATACAAGCTATCTGCTTCCAAAGTACAATGGTAGAACAGGTACAAGCTAGACATTTCCATTACAAATTGGAGACACTGGATGGAAAGAAGGGATAACGGGCACCAAGCAAGTCAGTAGAATACACTACATTAGCCTTCAAGGCTTAGAAATTTACGCAATGGCCCTGCCCTCCAGCCTCTGGGTGTTGTCCACACACTCCAGATTCTGGGTGAAAGACCCTCGGCCCTGGGCTTCAGCTTCGCCTTCCAGGCCCACTGCTCCCTCTCATTTGGGCAGCCTCATTCTAGTCTGTCTGAGTGGCAATCTTACCCCCTCGGCCCCAGCAGGCCCCGTTCTTCTGCCCCCTAGGAATGGCAGACCCGCTCCCTCAGCATTGGGCAGCAGATCAGGCCTCATCCCATTGGCACTCATGAAAGGCAGCCCAACACTCCAGAATCAAGTTGGTGAAGATCTGACCCTTTGAAACCTAGGAGGCTGTGGTTTCACCCTTTGAGACCCCAGAGGTTGTGGCCCTACCCTTTGAGACTGAGGCAGCTCTGCTTCCTGTGCTCCCTGTCTCTTCAGCCTCTGCTTCCTGGTTCCTTGGCTTCTTGGCTCCTCCGGCACTCTACCCCTTGGGACTCTTGGACCAGCCTGGTGCCTGTCCTGCGCAGGCAAGTGTTCCAAAGCTCTTAGCTCTACCATTAAGTGCCTGGAGGCACTCCACTCCGCCAGTAAACCTCTGCCGGAAGGCACTCAGCTCTCTTGCTCCACCAATAAGTGCCCAGAGGCACCCCACTCCTCCAGAAGCCTTCTGCAATGCAGTGCTCTTGTATTTAAATGTCTGTCTGTCCGTATTTTCTAATTTCCTACAATGTGCACGCTCTGTTTCTATAGTAACAAAAAGGTTACTAAAAAATAATACATAATGAAAAAAATGTTTTTAGATACATAATGACTTAGGGAAATACTCATGCTATATGATACAAGGTTAAAGAAAAGTACCATATAAAAGTGTATATGCAAAATGCAACCAATTTGTAAAAAAAAAAAAAAAAGCACACAAATGCAAAGAAAATGCAGCATTTAGTGACCTTTACGAAGAGATGGACAATGCAATTCTAGAGAGGAAAGCATTGCTAACATCCCTTAAGCCAAATGGTTGAAATTTGTCAACAATTTTCTTGTAACACATTTCTCATAAAAAAGAAAGCAAAGGTTCCCCCCCGAAAAAAACCATACTTACTCATTTGACAGAGACTGGAGAAACCCCAAGAGTATGGCCCCCGGACACCCTTTTAGCTCAATACTGACGTCACTCCTGAGGTTCACCCTTCAGCCGGAGATTAGACAGGCCCATAAAACAAAACGAGACTAAACATACACACCAGCCCAAGGGCAAGGATGAGAAGGCAGGAGGGGACAGGAAAGCTGGTAATGGGGAACTCAAGGTCAAGAAGGGGAGAGTGTTGACATGTCATGAGGCTGACAACCAATAGTCACAAAACAGTATGTATATTGTTTAATGAGAAGCTAGTTTGCTGTGTAAACCTTCACCTAAAGTGCAATTGAAAAAAAAGCACTTTTTTTTTTTTTTAACAATAAGTGGTGGGATTATAGTTGGAGTTTATTTTCTTTTTATATCTTTCTGTATTTTTTAACTCTTAAGTGAAGATTTTTTAAAAAGCAACAAAATTGTTAAAATTACAATATTGGCCAACCTCCCGATTCCCAGGGCACTCCCTGGCCTCCATGCCCAGCGCCAACCAAAAATCAATCCTCCCCTCGGGATACATCTGTTCCTAGCTCACAGAGCTATCAGCCTGCCTAGCTATGTCTTAGTCATTTCATCAGCAACTTCGCTGCCTGCCAACTTCTTTATCTTTGAATCTCTCATAATATTTTTCTCCCGGTGGCCACCGATGAGAATGAGTTGAGTGAAACCAAGGATACACCCTAGCCTCCCTTGACCAAAACTCCTCATTCTATTAAGGCAGAGGTGGAAGCTGTTCCCACTCCGAAATGTCCCCATTCCCCTAGTCAAAATAGATGGTGGCATCCCACACTAGATGACAGAAATCTACTCACGGAAACCAAACCAGTTGCCATCCAGTCAACTCTGACTCACGGCAACCCTATATGTGTCCGAGAAGAATTGTGGTCCATAGCATTTTCAATGAGCTGATTTTTGGAAGTAGATTACCAGGCCTTTCTTTTGAGGTGCCTTTCGGTGAACTTGAACCTCCAACCTTTCGGTTCTCCACCAAATGTGATGCAAATGTTTCCATCACCCAGAGACTCCACTCATGGAAAAGAGCCAGGTAAACCAAGTCAAGGGAAACTGAGCTCAGAGCAACACATCCCTTTTTGGAGACCATAGGAGGTACCAGGGCACCATGGTTCCAGGTTCCTCTTAAAGGCAGTGGTGTAAGTGGGGTCAGCCATTTCAGTTTAAAGCAAATAATTTTGATGTATTGTTGCTGCCCAGCACAACTGTTATGGATTGAATTATGTCCCTCCAAAATATGGGTTGTAAATCCTAACCTCTATGCCTGTGGTTATAATGCCATTTGGGAATGGTTGTCTTTGTTATGTTCATGAGGCAAGATTAGTGTAGGGTGTGTCTTGAAATTAAACAAGCAAGCGAGAAGCAGAGATGGGGGAAAGAGAAATACCAACCACATGCAGAAGCTGAGAAGAGACAAGGACCTTGTCTTTGACAGATAAGAGCTGACAGAAAGAGAAAGCCTTCCCCAAGAGCCCACATCCTGAATTCAGACTTCTAGCCTCCTAAACTAAACTTCGTTGGTTAAAGCCCTCCACTGGTGGTATTTCTGTTATAGCAGCACTAGGTAACTAAGACAACAACTTAAAAAAGAATAACTGATAGTTACAAAATATGCAACCATTGGGGACACTGCATAAAGGGTACAAGGAATCTCTCTGTACTATCTTTGCAATTTCCTATGGATCTATATTTATTTCAAAATAAAAATGTTAAAAAACTAAAACAACAAAACAGGTGGACAGGTAACTGATTGTGTTTGCCAAATTCTGATTCCGGATTTTGTCCTCAGGATAAGAGAGACAAAAGTGCCATGTGAATCAGGCATTTGGGTGGGTTTCGATTGTTCCTATTTCTCTCTGTAACCTGATCTTATGAATGCCAGTAAATTTCCATTAGTCAGAAGAGACTGCCTTAAACTAGCCCAAGCCAGATTTGGCCCGCCCCCCCATGTGCAGAAGGGCCAGCTGTGACAGCTGAGCTCAACAGAGGCTGCAGCAACAAGTGGAACAAATCACAAGGAAAATCATCACCCTGACCCCATTCCAAAGCGAGAGCTCTGACAAGAACCACGTCACCTGTTTCCTGGCCGCCATAATTCCTGCAGTGTCTTCCCTATATATTCCTTCTAGAATTTTCCCTCCCCAGTATGCCTGTGTGGCCGCCATCTTGCTGCCCAAATCACATATAAGCCCTGCTTCCCCATAGCTCTTCGAGTCAGATCTGAGGCACTTCCTCCCAGCTCCTTGCGCATTACAATAAAGTTACTTTCTCTTTCTCAAAGATGGGTGTCCAGATCATCGGCAAGTCTGCTGGACGGGACCCACCTTCCCAGGTTTGGCCACGTCTCTATCTTTTGCTTCCAGTGCTTTATGACACTACAAAACTAAAAAACCCCATTGCCATCGGGTCGATTCTGACTCATAGTGAACCTATACGACAGACTAGAACTGCCCCATAGGGTTTCCAAGGCTGTAATCTTTACAGAAGCAGACTTCTACATCTTTCTCCCTCAGAGCAGCCGTGGGTTCAAACCGCTGACCTTTTGGTTAGCAGCCAAGTGCTTTAACCACTGCCACTAGGGCTCCTTTATGATTCTGCAAGAGAAGCCAATATACTACATGACTAAGTTGCTGTGGACTGCAGGCTTGCCTGCCGTGGAAAGAAAGAATCCAAACTTTCTAAAGCACAAAAAAAACTCCCGGTGTTCCTTACTGCATAGTTTTTGTTGGTGCCTCAGTTCTTCAAGTATTTTGCTATTAAAAAAAAAAAAAAGCTGCTTCTGAACACTGTGGAAGCCAGGATATTAGGCGTCTGAAGAGCAACGAGGTTAAATGACTCCAGTGTTAGGTCCCCCCACACTGGAAGCCCTTGGCAGGTTCCCTTCATTTATAAAATGACACCATCATTATCTGTCCCACCTGTCTTCTAAGATAGCTGGAAAACATAAAAATAAATATTTGTTAAGAACATGCCATGTTGAGGTACTGGGATAATGAATGTATTTTAATAAGTGTAAAATTGCAGAGCATGAGATACTATAATATTCCTTTACCTCAACTGTGCCCTAGCAGAGACATGGATGGAAGATGCAGATGAATCAAGATTCACGGGCAAGCTCTAACAAGTATTCTTTACCTGATAAGAATTTTCATAATACTCCCTGTAACAATGATAATCCCAGCAGCTACTGAGTACATACTATGTACTAAATGCTTTATGTTTGTTATCTTATTTAATATATATAACTTCCCAGTGAGGGAGGTACTGCTATGATTCCTATATTCAAGACAAAAGAAATTAGGATTAAGCAACTGTTAATGTGACTGGTGGCTAACTGAAAGGTTGGAGGTTTGAGTCCACCCAGAGGCACCTCAGAAGAAAGGCCAGCAATCTACTTCCAAAAAAATCAAACACTGAAAACCCTATAAAGCACAGTTCTACTCTGACACATACGGAGTTGCCATGAGTTGGAGTTGACTCAATGGCAACTGGTTAACCTGTCCAAGGTGCTGGGCTATGCCATGGTTGAGTCAGGATTTGAACCACCCACCCACCCACCATGGACCCCTGCAGCACATACTTGACAGCAATGTGCAGATGACACAACCTTGCTTACTGAAAGTAAAGAGGACTTGAAGCATTTACTGGTGAAGATCAAAGACCACAGCCTTCAGTACGGATTACACCCCAACATAAAGGAAACAAAAATCCTCACAACTGTACCAATAAGCAACATCATGACAAATGGAGAAAAGATTGAAGTTATCAAAGATTTCATTTTACTTGGATCCACAATCAAAGCCCATGGATGCAGCAGTCAAGAAATCAAATGACTCATTGCATTGGGCAAATCTTCTGCAGAAAATCTCTTTCAAGTGTTAAATAGCAAAGATGTCACTTTAAGGATGTCACTTTGAGGTGCACCTGATCCAAGCCAGGGTGTTTTAATCACCTTATATGCATGTGAAAACTGAACAATGAATAAAGAAGACCAAAGAAGAAC
>NW_004443999.1:9848347-9863646 GCF_000243295.1 Trichechus manatus latirostris
TACAGCCAGAATGCTTGTTAGAAGCGAGGATGGCGAGACTTCCTTTTACATACTTTGGACATGTTATCAGGAGAGACCAGTCCTTGGAGAAGGACATCATGCTTGGTAAAGTCAAGGGTCAGTGAAAAAAAGGAAGGCCCTCAATGAGATAGATTGACACAGTGGCTGCAACAATAGGCTCAAGCATAAGATCAATAGTGAGGATGCTGCAGGATCAGGCAGTGTTTCCATCTGTTGTACACAGGGTCACTATGAGCTGGAAGTGACTCGAGGGCACCTAATACAACAACACAGGGCTGGGCAGCGACTAAGGGAAGGAGGCCCCCGCTGTCCAGCACGGCATGAATTACTGCGTAGCCCTGACTGTGTCTTCATTATTCTGTACCTCTCTAACACCTTCAGGGAGCAGCTTCAGGCAAGGCACTGTCAAAGGGCCTTGGGGACAAATGAACCTCCCGCCCTGGCGCTCACCAGCTATATGATTGTAGGCAAGTTGCCTAATTATTCGGAGCATCTGTCTTTTCCTGTATAAAAAGAGGGATGTACATATATATATATATAAAACTTGCAAGGTGGTTGTATCAACTAGAGATAATATGCTACACTATGACATTTTGTTGGAGAGCAACAGGTGGTAAATATTAAACCACTGCCGTCTAGTTTATTTCGACTCATAGCGACCCCACAGGACAGAGTAGAACTGCCCCATTAGGTTTACAAGGCTGTAATCTTTACAGAAGCAGACTGCCACATCTTTCTCCCACAGAGCGGCTGGTGAGTTTGAACTGCCTACCTTTTGGTTAGCAGCTGAGCGCTTAACCACTGTGCCACCAGGGCTCCTTGTGGTAACCCTTATTATCCACTGTTGGAGACACCTTGTCAGCTCTGTTTTGACCATTTACTCCAACACCTCATAATGTCTCACAACTACAATCAACATTTCACATTATCCATTCAATATATATTGAATACCATCTCCATGGAGGCACAGCTCTGGGTACTGGGGACTCTAAAGACTTGGGCAAGAACCCTCCTGCAGGGAATTTAAGACTCCAGCAAAGGAGATAAGACTTGGACTTACAGGGCTATAAATCAAGGTAGAAAGTGATAAGTGTCTGTCCTAAGTAGATAAAGTGGTTGGTAAACAGCACTTCCAGGCCTGGCCAACGTCCTAAAGAGCCAGTAATTAGTGAAACAAAGAGAGAGGACTGGGCCTGGTTATCTCTGGAGGCCAGCAGACATCTGGCACAAGCAGTAAAGAAGAACCCAGGAGTTCCCCTGGTCCCTAAGGCACAAGTGATTAGCACCACGACCAGGCCTCCCTGCTGTAACCACAGAGGTTATTGGAGGTTCTTGTTTATGTCTCTCCAGCCGCTGGGCACCAACTTTCATTTGGCAAAAAGGCAACCATCACCCAGCCTCCTCTCATCTTGAAAGGACACTATACCCACCGAAGCAACCCTGCCCAGCACCAAAAAGAAAACACTTGGTGCTCTCCTTTAAAAGCTTCCAGACCTCCTCTACTAAGCCATAAAGAGGAACGGGGTTCCTGATGCACGTTACAGTGTGGATGAACCTTGAGGGCATTATGCTGAGTGACGTAAGTCAGACACAAAAGGACAAATACTGTATGATCTCATGTGTATGAAATAAACAAATATGTAGAAACCACAGGTAGTCAGCGGTTACCAGGGGCCCTGTGTGCAAATGGTTAAGCACTCCACTGCTAATCCAAAGGTTGGTAGTTAGAATCCACCCAGACCTGGCGATCTGCTTCCCTAAAGATTATAGCCAAGAAAACTCTATGGAGCAGCTCTATTCCGTCACATGGGGCCACTATGAGTCGGAATTGACTCCTTGGCACCTAACAACAACAGGGGCGGGCGGGAGGGAGGGGGTTTTTACTTAGAGTGTATTAAAGGTATGTGAATGGTGGTGGGATAATTTGGAAAAAGAGAGTGAAAACGGTTGCACAACTTGAAGAATGTGTCAATGTCACTGAAGAGAGTACTTGTAAAAAATGAAATGTTTTGTGTGCTGTTGTGTGTATATTACCATAATAAAAAGAAGAGGAAATATTAAAAAAAAAAAAAGGGTTTCAGACCTCCTTCTTGAGAATAGAGGTCAGTTCTGTCCACAATCGCTGCTGATTGGATGTTCACTGTGAAAGGCCCAAGCCAGCTGGAAGTGAGTACACAAAGCCAGGAGCCTTTCTGCATATCCTGGAGACATGCACGCCTGCTGAGATCCTAACACAATTTCATCACCATAAGAATGAAGCAAGGCCCTAGGAAGTTTCTGGGGCTGTTGTCCTACATTGTATTCACCTTCAGTGGTCTGGGAAGTGTTTTTCTATAAGGGCCGGCTGTCCGTCTGGTAAACAACGTTTGCATCACAGATAGGGTTACTCTCTCACTCCTTGCTTTTCAGAACCAGCTCAGGAGAGGTATAGTATTTAGCATGATTATTGACTTTATGACACATATCTGAACAAAAGCCAAAGCAAGAGTTAAAAATAAGTATGTCAATGAGTGAGATAAACTACAAACTGAAATTTGATTTCTAAGAAGTTCTAGGAAAAACACTTAACGTAAAAACAGTAAAGTGAGATAAGGCAGATAAATATTTTCGTTATGTGTTATCTATAAAGTGATTGTATGACTAAATAGTTGCGTATGAATAAGAGAAACTTGAGAAACTATTAGTAAAATAGTTATTACAACCTAATATTGTTGTTCAAAAAGAAAATGGAAACTTGGAGTCTCTATTCAGGCTAACGAGGAGACTTGGTGGTGCAGTGGTTAAGCGCCCAGCTGCTAACCAAAAGATTGGCCGCTCGAACCCACCAGCTGCTCTTCGGGAGAAAGACGTGGCAGTCTGCTTCCATGAAGATTACAGCTTTGGAAACCCTATGAGGCAGTTCTGCTCTGTCCTATGGAGTCGCTATGAGTTGAAATCAACTCGATAGCAATGGGTTTGGTATTCAGGCTAAAGAAAAAAAGAATTAACATCATTGAAATTATGAAATTATAGAAGGTAGCCTGCAATAGCTAAATTACACAAAACTGCACTGAAGGGGTAGGATCATGTGCTGCTGTAGATGTAAAGAAAAAGCATACGTAGGGAAATAACCCAAGTTTAACATGTATTAACTCTCTTGATTATTCACTGCCAATCCAAAAGAAAGTTGTTTTTATTCTCAGCAAAACAGACTTCCACAATCAGTTCCCTCTTCTCCCTCTCCTGCAGTCCCAGATTTCCTACCCCAGTGGCCCCCAACCCTGCTTCCCCAGTTAGTGAGTCATTCAGGGTCAGGCAACTGTTGTTATGTATGGCTAGTGTTTGCTTGGCTGCTAAACTAAAGGTTGGCGGTTCAAGCCCACCCAGAGGTGCCTTGGAAGAAAGGCCTGGCGCTCTACTTCTGAACAATTAGTCACTGAAACTTCTATGGAGCACAGTTCTACTCTGATGCTAATGGGGTGGCCAAAAGTTGGAACTGACTTGACGGCAGTTGGTTTTTAGTGTTTTCCCTACATGTACAGACTTATCCCTCCCAGAGTTTATAGCCCTATCCTAAGAGTGGTTTGGTACTCAAATTCTGTAATGATGTTTTTCTATCATAACCATAGCACAAAGGCACTAAGAATCCTACATTGCACAAGTAGAGTTTTTCAGAATGATTCTAGAGTATTTCTAGAAGGTTCTACCAGGTGGACACCATCCAACAAGCCTATATGCTTTCCTGCCTTCCCACCTCTGCCTGTTTCTCCTCATTCTGCCCCTACCCCTCTGCCCTTATCTTTCTTCCTCTTAACCTAATCATTAGATATGACAGATCACAATTCAGTCTTACGGGAAAAAATGTTAGTGGAAATAGAGACAGCAAACGAACGGAACATACACATGTGCTCCCCTCATAACTACGGAGATTTGCCACACTTTTCTTGATGAGTACACGATTTGATGAGGTCGGTCTTCCTTTTCAAGGAAGTGGAGAAGCATGAAACTGCTCAGAAAGGTTAAGAGCAGCAGAGGCTGTTTCTGTTTACCTAACTGGGTTCAGCATCTATTATGCAGACTATTATTAATAGTTCTGAGGTTCAAGAATGAGGAAAAAGTCATCACCTATGAACACTGCACTGTGGTTGATTTGCTGTTGCTGTTGCTGGTTGCAGTGGGGTTTGGCTCTGATTAAAGCAAGGATGCACCGAAATCAAATAGCATGAAGGTGAATGGGCACATATTGACTGCCGTGCAGAAAGTTTTGCAATCATTCTACCATATTAAGCAGAAAACTATAAATAAAAGTGTTATTTGAAGGCTCATGACATACAAAAGTGCAATAAATAATGACAAAGGTCAATTAGGCAGACTTTATGTGGCTTTACTGTTTTGAGGCTACAAACTTGCAGCAAGTGTAAAAACGAGGTATTTCCTGGAACAGCTGCCTAAGACTGAGATAATGCACAGGTATCTATGGAAATTTGTACAGAGGGATGGGAAACATCATGTTCTTATTACGTAAGTGCCTATGTTTTAATGCAACATGGAAGTACAAATGGTGATGGCATACTATCTGTTGCTGTGGAGTCAATTCCAACTTACAGGGACCCTACAGGACAGAGCAGAACTGCCCCATAGGGTTTCCAAGGAGCAGCTGGTAGATTCAAACTGCTGACTTTTGGTTAGCAGCCAAGCTCTTAACCACTGTGCCACCAGGGTTCTGACGTCACACTAGGGCTAGGGTAAATTATGAGACGACCAGGAATCCAAACCCAGAGCTTGGGAATATGGAGATGCGAAATCTCAAGTTTTGACACTTGGAGCATTATAGGCAAGGTGTACCATAGTAAGAAAAATTGTTTTCCGTGTTTACTTGATTGTCATGGTAAATGAAAGGCACAAATGATTGCTAAAAGGGTCCCTGGGTGGTGCAAACGGCTTGTGCTTGTCTACTAACCTAAAGGTTGGCAATTCAAATCCATCCAGCAGTGCCATGGAAGAAAGTCTTGGTGATCTGCTTCCGTAAAAGATTACAGAGGAGAAAATCCTGTGGACCTGTTCTACTCTGTAACACGTGGGGTTGCCATGAGTTGGAATCCACTTGATGGCAATGACTTTGTTTTTTGATTTGTTTGTTTATAATTGCTAAGTGGGAGGGAGGAATGATTTGAAGCCAAAATATCTTTATGACTCTAGAGCTCTGGCTTAAGGAAACAAGCACATTTCTGTTATATTGCACAGCAGTTTAGGTATTAAGGAGCTCTGTAGGGTCACCAGGAGCCCTGGTGGCGAAGTGGTTAAAATGCTTAGCTGCTAACAAAAAGGTCTGCCATTTCAACCCACCAGCTGCTCTGAAGGAGAAAGATGTGGCAATCTGCTTCTGTAAAGATTTACAGCCTTGGAAACCCTATGGAGCAGTTCTACTCTGTCCTATAGGGCCGCTATGAGTCGGAATAGACTTGATGGCAGTGGGATTTTGGTTTTGGGTAGGGTCACTATGAGTCGGAATCAACTCAACGGCAATGGGTTTGATTTGGTTTATTTTATGTATTTAATTGTCTGTCCTCACCCATGCATTACACGGCCAAGTCAAAGCAGAGACAAAATGCACTGTCAGTCTATGGCAATCTCCAGGTGTTTCCCATGTGCATTTTATGGGTTAACATGAGCTGGAGAGCCCCCAAGATGCTGCGAATTCCCTCCCTCCCCTTCTAGCCACTCTTCTCTATTGTTGTTGTTATGTGCTGCTGAGTCAATTCCGACTCATACTGACCCCATAGGACACAGTAGAACTGCCCCATAGGGTTTCCATGGAGTGGCTGGTGGATTCCAACTGCTGATCTTTTGGTTAGCAGCCAAGCTCTTAACCACTGCGCCACCTACGCTTCTCTGTTAGTTTCCTTATGATCGTTTGGCCAAGAGCCCAGACTCGCACACCTAGACATTATCAGCAGATGAATGTTAGTGTGAGAATGAGTCATGCTTTCTGGTGGCATGGTGTTGGGGCTAGGTTTGTTTTGTCTTGGTATTTACCATAACCTATTTGGAAAGTTTTCTCCCCCCATCCCCTTGGTCAGCAACCGAGATTACACAATCTAGGCATCACCATCAGACTAAAATACAATTAAAAATATTTGCAACACACGTAACTAGAAAAGGGTCCATAACCTTCACATTCTTTTTCTGGATTTTGTTGCAAATGGATATGCAAATATAAAGAATTTTTGCAAATCAATGAAAAAAAATGAAGTCTAGCAAGAAAATATGCTACAGTTATGAAACAATTTTCAAGAGAAGAAATAAAAATTGTGAATCAACATATTTTAAAAGGTTGACTTCAGGAAGGACAGGCATCTTGTGGGGAATGGAACCAATGTCATGGAACACTTTGTGTACAAACTATCAAATGGGAAACTAGTTTGCTATGTAAGTTTTCACCTAACGCACAATAAATTTTTTTTTTTTTAAAAAGGTTGACTTCATGAAAAATAAAGGAAATGTGGAATAAAGAAGGAAAACCCATTGCCACTGAGTTGATCCCAACTCATAATGACTCTATAGGACAGGGTAGAATTGCTCCCTAGGGTTTCTTTCCAAGGCTGTAATCTTTATGAAAGCAGACTGCCACATCTTTCTCCTATGGAGCAGCTGGTGGGTTTGAACTGCCAACCTTTCAGTTAGCTGTATGAGCACTTAACCATTGTGCCACCAGGGCTCCTTCCAAAATAAGAGGGAGATACTTTTTTCTTTTCAAATGGACAAATATGACAAAATGTCCATCACCAGTAGATTGGTTATTGATGATGGCATGTTCTATTATGTCACTTATTTAAAAAATGATATCGATATATGGAAAGATGTTTGTATAATTAAATGCAAAAAGAAGATTGCCAAACAGGATATGCAGTATAATCTATTCTAAATATATATCCATATCAATATAAATAAGTCTAGAAAGTTACTCAAGATAATAAGAGTTATCTCTGGTTGGATGGAATAAGAAAGTACTTCTCAATTCTTACATTTCTATGCTGTTAAATTTTCTACAATAAGCAGATATGGATTATTTACATAATGAGAAAAAAATATATTTACATCTTAGGAAATAAAAAAGATAGCAGGATTATGTCTTTCTTCCATTTTTTCTACTATTTTATATTTTCCAAATTTTTAATAATGCACCCAACAGTTTTGTTGTTGTATGCCGTCCAGTTGACGTGGCGACCCTATAGGACAGGGTTTCCTAGACTGAAATCTTTACAGGAGCAGATCTCCAGGTCTCTTCTCCCATGCAGCTGCTGGTGCGTTTGAACCTCCGACCTTTTGGTTAACAGCCACCAAGCGCTTAACCGTTGCGCCACCAGGGCTCCTTCACCCAACAATACAGCAACATCAGATACACAATAAATGGTTTTACCCAATCTTCATTTCAAAGGAAAAGAATACTGTAATTTAAAGATCACAAATGAGAGAATATTCATCCCACAAGCACCTAGTAGGACGAGCCATCATTATATGCATGCAACAGTTTTTTATTTATATCTCATTCAATTTTTATTATACATGCATATATTTTAAACCAACATTGTTATTTTACAAAAAGAATATACACTTTCAAGTCAAAAGAGCATGTTGAAATAAGAAAGGAATTTCACCACTGCAGAAATTGGTTAGAAGCATGCCAGTTTTACTGAGTAATAGCTGTTTTGTGACATGAGAATGGGATGAGGTAATGAAATATGTAAATAATGTAATTAATGTCACTGGATTGTACATGTAAAAAACGCTGAAATAGCAAATGTTGTGTTATATATATACTGTACTTACCAATTAAAAAATAACAAAAGAAAGGGAGTGAAAGAGGGAGGGAGGGAGGAAGGAAGGAAAGAAAGAAGGAAGGAAGGAAGGAACGGGCCACATAGGCAGATACCTCATGATACATTCTAAGATTTTGGCTGTATTGGAAATTGCCCTTATTGTAATCTGAAGACCCAGAGTTGTTTTTTCAAAACTGTTTTGACTCTGCAGATGAAGAATCTGATATTTAAAGAGATTAACTGATGTAACAAAGATCAGGTCCTGGCAAATAAACATTTAACAAAGTGTTAGTTTCCCTGAAGTCCAGAAAGTAACATACCAAGATCACACATTCACTCAGAGGCCGAGTCAGGACTAGAACTCAAGACCTCCAAGTTCCAATCCTGTCCTGTTTCTTTCACTATTTTATGACATGGCCTTCAGTCTGGCATTTTTTTCCTTTTTAAAATTTAGCGTTCTTAAGTACAGCTTTTCACTATCTTCTGTTTCTTTTAAAAACTTAATGAGTTATGTATATTTAAGCAACTATTTCAGGACTTTATAAAGGATATAAAGTTGTTCTTTTTCTTCTTTCTTGAAATATTTTGAAGACTTCATTTTAATGTTATGCCATTTAAAAAATCTAGGACTATTAACAACTTGCCTTCTTTCAATAATTAATTATGCTTCTTTTTGCTATTTCTTTCAATGCTACTGTTAGTATTAACATAGAGTTCAAAACACACACGTAAATAAGTAATGGCCAGCTGGGAGAGCTACCCTAATACTGAGGCTTGTGACTTGGGGACTTCACAATCAACAGTTTGGCTTTCACACTCTTTTAAACTAACAGGAATAAGTTTTCAAGTTTCTTCTGTGAATTTGAGGGTGATCTAAAAACAACCAGGTCCTACCCTTCTGTTTATACAAACATGTAGAAATCAATATTGTAGGCATTATGAAACCTATTATTTCAATCTGTTAGAATGAAAGTCTAGATTTTTTTTCCCAAGGTTGTGTTCTCCATGTTCCACAAAGAGTCCTGGAACACAATGAGAAAAGGCCTGGAAATATTACAGACAAAAGCAGAGGAGGCCACAAGAATGCTTCCTATATTTCACCAAAAAAAAAAAAAAAAAAATACTTCCTACTTCACCACTCTAGAAACGAGTTAAAAGCAGCCCAATTTTACAGCATAATAGCTGTGACACGAGAAAGGGATGAGGTAATGAAACATGTAAATAAAGGGTCACATAGATAGTCGTGCAACATGATGAATGTAATTAATGTCACTGAATTGTACATGTAAAAAATGCTGAAATGGCAAATGTTTTGTTATATGTACACTTACCCCAATTAGAAAGAAAGAAAGAAAAGGGCCACATAGGCAGATAAACAACAAAAACAAAGAAACCAAACCAGCTTTTGTCCATAGGATTTTCAGGGCTGTGACCTTTGGGAAGCAGATTGCCAGCCCTTTCTTCCAAGGTGCCTCTGGAAGAGTTCAAACCACCTATGAATTTGCCTATTCCAGATATCTCGTTTAAGTGGAATCATATAATATTTGTCCTTTTGTTTCTGGCTTATTTCATTTAACATAATGATTTCAAGGCTCACCGATATGGCAACATATATCAGAACTTCATTTCTTTTTATGACTGAGTAGTATTCCATTGTGTGTACAGACTACATTTTGTTCATCTATTCAGCTTTCGATGGGCACTTGGGTTGTTTCCACTCTTTGGCTACTGTGAATAGTGCAGCTTGAACATTGGTATGCAAGTATCTGTTTGAGTCCCCTGCTTTCAATTCTTTTGGATACATCCTTAGGAATGGAATTACTGGGTAATATGATAATTCTATGTTTAGCTTTTTGAGGAACCACTAAACTACTTTCCTCAGCAGCTGAACCATTTTACATTCCCACCAGTAATTCATGAGTGTTCCAGTTTCTCTACACCTTTGCCAACACTTGTTATTTTCTATGGTTTTTCTTGTGTGTATATTTTTAATAATAGCCATCCTGGTGGGTGTGAAGTTTTCTTACTTTTATGAAGTTATTTTAGGGTTTACAAAATAATTTCACACGTTTGGTCGTTTGGGTCATCAAAGGAGAAATTACGTTATGTTGAAATGTTTTCTAACGGCCTGGACTTCACCTTCCTTTGCGGAATTCATAAGCTGCCGATGTGATCCCCCAGTAATGATGTTAATCTTCTCATGCACACAGAACACACCAACCATGTCTCAGATTTTACTGTTGATACCCAAGTCCAAATATTACATCTTCTCCTCTCTTTAAGAACTGCCCTGGTGGCACAGTGGTTAAGTGCTCATGCTGTTAACCATAAAGGTTGGCAGTTCAAACCCACCAGCTGCTCTGTGAGAGAACGATGTGGCAGTCTGCCTTTGTAAAGATTACAGTCTTGGAAACCCTATGGGACAGTTCCACTCTGTGCTCCTACAGGGTTGACTCAACAGCAATGAGTTTTGGTTTCAAAAGAAATCTAAGAGAACTTTTAGGACTGGAACACTAAATTCTGACCAATTGTGACTGAAATGTGATGGCTTGCATAAAAAATACTCCTTTTTGAGATTTTTAGATTTACCCCTGACCTCCGCCAGTTCCCATAAATCTTGAGAAGGTTCTTGGTGGCTGTGGTTTCTGATGTCATGTTTCAGTGGGAGAGGAAGCTCTCTGATGCTATTTTTAACTGAGGATCCTTTTTTGTAGAAGAGGTGGCATGGGCCCATGCAAAGAGCCCTAATATCAGGAAATAGTCTGAATTTCAAATTTAAAAACTCGTGTCTTTGAATCCCAACACTGCCCCACTTACTAGCTATATAGCCAAAGGCAGTTTTCTTATCTTTTAAAATTGGAATAGGACTTATTTTACAGGATGGCAATGTCACTTAAATAGGACACTAGATGACATTGTGCCCTGAAATTACAATTATTCTAGTTATCCAAGAAGTCCCTGGGTGGCGTAAACAGTTAAGTGCTCAACTACTAGCTGAAAGGTTGGCAGTTCAAACCCACCCAGAGGGGCCTTGGAAGACAGGCCTGACAATCTGCTGAAATGTCACAGCCTTCAAAACCCTGTGGAGCATAGTTTTACTCTGACCCACATGAGGTTACCATGAGTTGGAATCGACTCTACGGCAACTAACCACAACAGTTATCCAGGAGCCTGAGGGCTGTGGGAACCATGGTCTCAGGAAACATCTAGCTCAACTGGCATAACATAGCTTATAAAGAATATGTTCTACATTCTACTTTGGTGAGTAGGGTCTGGGGTCTTAAAAGCTTGTGAGCAGCCATCTAAGATACTCCACTGGTCTCACCCCGTCTGCAGCAAGGGAGAATACAGAAAACCAAAGACACAAGAGAAAGATTAGTCCAGAGGAGTAATAGACCACAAATACCACAACCTCCACCAGACTTAGTCCAGCACAACTAGATGGTGCCCAGCTACCACCACTGACTGCTCTGACAGGGATCACAACAGAGGGTCCCAGGCAGAGCTGGAGAAAAATGTAGAAAAAAATTCTAACTTACAAAAAAAAAAAGACCATACTTACTCATCTGACAGAGACTGGAGAAACTCTGAGAGTATGGCCCCGGACACACTTTTAACTCACTACTGAAGTCACTCCTAAGGTTCACCCTTCAGCCAAAGATTAGACAGGTCCATAAAACAAAACAAGACTAAATGGGCACACCAGCCCACAGGCAAGGATGAAAATGTAGGAGGGGACAGGAAAACTAGTAATGACGAACCCAAGGTCCAGAAGGGGAGAGTGTTCACACGTCTTGGGGTTGGCAATCAATGTAAAAAAAAATATGTGTGCTAATTGTTTAATAAAAAACTAGTTTGCTCTGTTAATCTTCATCTAAAGTACAATAAAAAATAAAAATAAAAAAAAGTTATCCAGGAGCCTACAGGTATAAAAGGCAAAAATAGGAGACATATTTGCTGAATAAAAATATAGAACTCAAAACTAGTGACTTAAAAACAAAAACAAAAAATCCTCAGTTAAAAATAGCATCAGAGTGATTTCCCTCCCACTGGAACGCAACATCAGAAACCACAGACGCCAAGAATCTTCTCAAGATAATGGGAACTGGTGGAGGGCAAGGATGAATCTAGAAATCTCAAAAAAAAGTAACTTTTTATGCAAGCCACCACATTTCAATCACAACTGGTAAGAATTTCAGTGTTCCAGTCCCAAACGTTGTTTTCAGATAGTAGAGTGCTCTTCAGCTCCACCAGAAATATTTAACATATTGTATATATATATACAGGTAATGACATTATGATAAAAAGATGTCTGTAACAGAAATCATACAGACAACATCTTTAATTTTACTCACTTATCCAAAGGTAAAATCAGACTTTTGGTAGGGTCCTAAAAACTCTTTTCTCTTCCTCTTGATCTACATAGATGGATACCCAAGGAACTAAGAATAGATGACTTCCCTTTTTTACTTACAAGATCTTGCCCAATTAAGAAACCATTCAATTACACAACCATTCCTAGTCCACCCAGTTGTCCCTTTTCTCTTTGTATCTTTTCCTGTCTTTGATCAGAAATATATTGATGTGTTTAAAATTATTTCTAGCTTCTAAGAAAGCATGGCAATATGTATCATTTCCTCTTTTCATTTATAAGGTATTACTCAATGCAGAAATCATTCACTTTCATAACTATTTCTATTTGCTCTGACTGTCCTATGTGTGTGTGTGTGTTGGAGTGTGTCCATAGAATGATCTTAGACATTGTGACCAAACTGTCATGCAAAGCCACAAGCTCTGTCTAGAATCTAATCAGATTATTGTTTTATCATTAACAGTCCTGTGTTCCTGAGATTGGAAGTTTATTAAAAAAAATCCAGGTGAGATGGAAAACATATTTACATATCTTATGGTCCAAAGAAGTGCAAAATCAATTACGAGACCAACCTGGGTGGGAATTGCAGACATCCATCGGTACAGCCAAAAGGTCAGAGGTTCAAGTCCATCCAAAGGTACCTTGGAAGAAAGGCCTGGTGATCTACTTCTTAAAAATCAGCCATTGAAAACCCTATGGAGTGCAGTTTTACTCTGACACACATGGGGTTGCCATGAGTGGGAATCAACTTGAGGGAAACTGGCTTGGGATTTCCATCAAGGTGTTTGATGAGAATTCAGACATTATAATCACCAAAATTACATGGGAAGATAACCCTCAAATTTGTGTGGTTTGAAAAGACAGTTTTCTTTGTGAGTAATATCTTTTAACACAGAGAAGTTGAATTAGGTATAGCAATGTTTAAGAGAATCAAATCTTTAGGATTCATATTTTGTGAGGCAATTGTACATGCTTAGTATTCTATGTACCCCAATGTTTAAGAAAATATGACATGTAAGAATTTTGCAGCCACACATTATTCTATGTAGTTAGTGTTTAAGAAAATCAGGCCTAATTTTTGTATTTTTTCCCATACAAAAATTTATACATACATTGTTATGTGAATCTGATTGTTCTCTCCATACTGTGACAGCACACTCCTTCTTTCCACCGGATTCCCCAAGTCCATTCAACCTTCAGCCAGCTCCTAACCCTCCCTGCCTTCCCATCCCACCTCCAGACAGAAGCTGCCCATTTAGTCTCTTGTATCTATTTGAGCTAAGAGGCCCACTCCTCACGAGTATCACTTTATGTCCCACAGTCCAGTCCAATCCCTGTCTGAAGACTTGGCCTCGGAAATTGTTTTAGTTCTGGGCTAATAGAGAATCCAGGGGCCATGCTTTCCGGGGTTCCTCCAGTCTCAGTCAGAGCATTAAGTCTGGTCTTCTTACTAGAATTTGAGTTCTGCACCCCACCTTTCTGCTGCTCCATCGTGGACTCTTTGTTGTGTTCCCTGTTAGGGAGGTCATTGGTGGTAGCCAGGGACCATCTAGTTCTTCCAGTCTCAGGTTGATGAAATCTCTGGTTTATGTGGCCCTTTCTGTCTCTTGGGCTAATACTTTCCTTGTGTCTTTGGTGTTCTTCATTCTTCTTTACTCCAGGTGGTTGGGACAAATAGATGCATCTTAGATGGCCGCTTGCAAGCTTTTAAGACCCCAGATGCCACTCACCAAAGTAGGATGCAGAACATTTTCTTAATAAGCTTTGTTATGCCAATTGACCTAGATGTTCCCTAAAACCATGGTCCCCAGATCCCTACCCCTGCTACTCTGTCCCTCAAAGTGTTTGACTGTATTCAGGAAACTTCTTAGCTTTGGTCTGGTCCAGTTTTGCTGACTTCCCCTGTAGTGTGTGCTGTCTTTCCCTTCAACTAAGATAATTCTTCTCTACTATCTAGTTAGTAAATAACCCTCATCTTCCCTCCCCACCCTCGTAACCATCAGAGTGTTTTCTTCTGTGTTTAGACCTTTTCTTGAGTTCTTATAATAGCAGTCTTATATAATATTTGTCCTTCTGTGACTGACTAAATTCACTCAGCATAATGAGTTCCAGCTTCCTCCATGTTATGTTTCACAGCTTCATCATTGTTCTTAATTGTTGTACAGCATTTCATTGTGTGGATATACCATAATTTGTTTATCCATTCGTCCACTGATGGGCACCTAGGTTGCTTCCATCTTTTTGTTATTGTGAACAGTGCTGAAATGAACATGGGTGTGCATATATCTATTCCTGTGACAGCTCTCCAGGATATATTCCAAGGAGTGGGATAGCTAGATTGTGTGGTACTTCTATTTCTAGCTCTTTAAGGAAGCACCAAATCAATTTCCAAAGTGGTTGTACCATTTTACATTCCCACCAACAATGTATAAGTGTTCCAGTCTCTCCACAACCTCTCCAGCATTTATTATTTAGTGTTTTTTCGATTAATGCTAGCCTTGTTGGGGTGAGATGAAATATCACTGTAGTTTTGATCTGCATTTCTCTAATGGCTAATCATCGTGAGCATTTCCTCATGTGTCTGTTAGCCACCTGAATATCTTCTTTGGCAAAGGGTCTGTTCATATCCTTTGCCCATTTTTTAATTGAGTTATTTCTCTTTTTGTAGTTGAGGTTTTGCAGTATCTTGTAGATTATTTAGAGATCAGATGCTGATTGGATTTGTCGCAGCCAAAATTTTTTTCCCAGTCTGTAGGTTGTCTTTTGAATCTTTTGGTGAAGTCTTTTGATGAGCATTAAGTGTCTGATTTTTAGGAGCTCCCATTTATCTAGTCTCTCTTCTGGAGCTTGTGCATTATTTCTTATGGTTCGTATTGGGGTTATGCCATGTATTAGGGCTCCTAGCATTGTCCCTATTTTTTTCCCATGATCTTTATCATTTGCAATTTTATATTTAAGTCTTTGATCCTTTTTGAGTTAGTTTTTGTGCATGGTGTGAGGTATGGGTCTTCTTTCAGTTTTTTGCAGATGGATATCCAGTTATGCCAGCACCATTTGTTAAAGAGACTATCTTTTCCCCCAATTAACGGACTTTGGGCCTTTGTCAA
>NW_004443999.1:9866748-9910092 GCF_000243295.1 Trichechus manatus latirostris
CCTGCCACTCCTGCTCTTTTTTGAGTGTTGTTTGCTTGATATATTTTTTTCCATCCTTTGAGTTTTAGTTTGTTTGTGTCTTTAAGTCTAAGGTGTATCTTTTGAAGGCAGCATATAGACAGATCATGTTTTTTTATCCAATCTTCCATTCTCTGTCTCTTATTGGTACATTTAGTCTATTTACATGCAGTGTAAATTTACATGCAGGTATGAGTTTAGTGCTGTCATTTTGATGTCTTTTTTTGTGTGTTGTTCACAGTTTCTTTGTTCTACTTAATCTTCTGTGCTAAGTCGTTTTTCTTCATGTATTTTCTTTTCATCTTTTTCATTGTTGTTGATTTTGTGTTTGCTGAGTCTTTATATTTTTCTAGTTTTTTGTTTTGAGTTGTAGGATTGTTAGTTTCCTTTGTGGTTACCTTAATATTTACCCCTATTTTTCTAAGTTTATACCAGTCTTTTATTTATTTATACTGGCTTGACTTCCTCTCCATCTGAAAAATCTACATCTACATTTTTTAAGTCCCTCTTTTTTGTTTAAATGTTGTCATCTTTTACATACTGACATCTGTTTCCCTATTTTCAGTGTTTTAGCTTTGGTTTACTTTTGTGACTTCCCTATTTGGGTTGCTATCTGGTTGCTCTGTCCTGTGTTCTAGTCTTGGGTTGTTATCTGATGTTACTCATTTTCTAACTGGAAGACTCCCTTTACTATTTCTTGTAATTTTGGTTTGGTTTTTGCAAATTCCCTAAACTTCTGTTTATCTGGAAATGCCCTAATTTCGCCATCATATTTGGGAGACAGTTTTGCTGGATATATAATTCTTGGCTGGCAGTCTCTTTTCCTTCAGGGCTTTATATACGTCATCCCATTGCCTTCTTGCCTGCATGGTTTCTGCTGAGTAGTCCAAACTTATTCTCATTGACTCTCCTTAGTAGATGACTTTTCGTTTATCTCTAACTGCTCTTACAATTCTCTCTTTATCTTTGGCTTTGGCAAGTTTGATTATAATATGTCTTGGTGACTTTCTTTTGGGATCTTCCTTATGTGGGGTTCAATGAGCATCTTGGATAGATATCTTCTCTTCTTTCACGATATCAGGGAAGTTTCCTGACAACAAATCTTCAACAATTCTCTGTATTTTCTGCTATTCCCCCGTTCTGGTACTCCAATCACTCTTAGGTTATTCCTCTTGATAGAATCCCACATAATTACTAGGGTTTCTTCATTTTTTAAATCCTTTTATCTGATTTTTCCTCGAATAAGTTGGTGTCAAGTGCTTTACCTTCAATCTCACTTATTCTGACTTCCATTGCCGCAATTCTGCTCCTATGACTTTACATTGAGTTGTCAAATTCTGAAATTTTATTGTTAATCTTCTGGATTTCTGATTGCTGCCTCTCTATGGATTCTTGCAGCCTGTTAAATTTGTCATTATACTCTTCTCTAATCTTTTTAATTTCCTCTATTGTGTGTTCTGTGTTTTGCTTAATTTCCTTCCCAATTTCTTGAAGAGTTCTGTATATTAATCTTTTGTATTCTGCCTCTGGTAATTCCAAGAAATTTTCCTCCTCTGGAAAATTTCTAGATTCTTTATCTTGGGAGCTTGCTGAAGCCATCATGGATTGCCTCTTTATGTGATTTGATATTGACTGTTGTCTCCGAGCCATCAATAAGTTATTATATTTATTTACTTTATGTTTGCTTACTGTGTCCTAGCTTCTTGTTTTGTTTTGATATGCCCAAATAGACTGCTCATATGAGCTAGTTTGATTATTGGTAACTTTGAAGCTCTAATGTCCTGTCACCAGGTGGTTAGATCATTTACTAGGTATTGTGAGCTCAGGAGTCCACCCACTTCTCTTGTATGGATGCAGCTCAGGTGCCCAGGTAGACAGCCACCAAGTGTGTGGTGTAGGCTCTCACTTATAGTCCTAGACAGGCAGGGGTGATTGGTGTAGGCACAGGCATCTGGCTGCAACAGGGGAACACACTCAGAGCAAGGTAGGGGGCTGATGGCCACTCCTGAGCGTCCAGGAGGAAGGCGTATCCCTGTTCCCTAGAGCGCGTAGGTGGGTGGGTTTTGCAGCCAGACTATGAGCACCTAATGCTGTTGGCTGTAAGGACTGGGGGGCACCTCTTATTCATGGGCCCCTATCGCAGGTGGCTAGGTGGGATGGGTGGAGCCACCAGTCCTCAGGCCCCTGATGTGGGTAGGTAAAGACCCTGCTTAATGGGCAGAGCAGTGTCAAATGTCAAGAACCTGCCACTTCACAGCTGAAACAGTTGAAGTTAGACTTCAGGTATATACCCTGTTGTTTTGTGGTAATGAGGGCCTACGCTGTTGAAATGGGTCCACACAAGTCTATGCAGGGGGAAAGGCACTCAAAGTCCGTGGATCCCTTATGGCTGTGCCTAGGCAAAGAAGCTGTACTTACCCTGGGTTCCTGGCTTAGGTAAGCCGGCAGTTTACTCTTTCCCATTTGTTAATTTGTTCACCCTCCAAGGCAGGGTGAATGGCTCCGGGCGTGTGATGGATCCTACTTCTGGCCCAGGCAACTCGGCAATTGCTGAAGCTGGTCTAGGACCCAGTGCAGAGCAGGGAGCAGGGAGGTAAATGGGAGAGAGGTTTTTCCATAAGGGGAGTGTTTTTGGTCCGCACGGTAGGCCATATGCAATTACTTATCTTTTTTGCCAATCCAGAGCTCCTTTTCACTGGTTCTGCGGGGCCATGTAGACTCTCAGTGGTTGGATCTCTCTCTGTGCAGAAAACGCGCCTCCCGAGCACCGCGGCTTGCCTGCCTCGCCACTCACCCCTGAGCTGATCAGGCCTGAAGGGCTCAGGTTCTCACCGGGTCAGGTCTGACAACTCCTCGCTACTTTGGAAACGTCTCTCCCTCCTCCTGCCACTGAGTCTGGTTCCTCAACTCTGCCTTTGATGTTCAGGGCTCCCAGATTGCCATATATAATCAAATCACTTGTTTTTTGGGTGTTTGTTGTAACAGGGTCCACCGGAAGCGTCTGACTACTCCACCATCTTGGCCCAGCCTCTCAGGCCTAATTTTAAATTGGAGTTACTAGGTCAATTCTTCCCCACCCCACTCCTGTCCAGCCTACTTTCCAAAGCCCCTTTTTCCTATCTACACTTACCTTCTCAAGTATAAAAGTAACCTAAACAGTGACCGTTAACATGTTCAAGATCTAATCAGAGGAGTGCCATTTAAATCCCACTAAAGTGACAATACAGCAGTAGTCATTTTAAAGGCGGGTGCATTAATATGGCTGTTAGTGGTTAGTTTGTGTCCCCCCAAAACATGTTAGAGACCTAACCCCGGGTAGCTATGAACATGACCCTGTTTGGAAATAGGATCTTTGAAGATGTTATGCTGTCAATTAACATGCGGTCATACTGGAGTAACCCAAAACCCCTTGCCATCAAGTTGATTCTGACTCACAGCAACCCTGTAGGACAGAGCAGAACTGCCGTATAGGGTTTCCAAGGAGTGGCTGGTGAATTTGAACTGCCAACCTTTTGGCTCACAGCCAAATGCTTAACCACTGCGCCACTGGGGCTCTTTTCTGGAGTAAGGTAGGTCCTAATTCAATATGACTGGTGTCCTATAAGGAAAGACACATAGAGACAAGAAGACAACCATGTGAAGGTGGAAACAGACATTAGAGTTATGTTGTCATGAGCCAAGGAATGCCAGGGACTACCAGAAGTGGGAGGAGAAAAGACAGTATCTTCCCACGGAGACTTTAGAGGGAGCGTGGCCCTGCCAACACTTACCTTGGATTTCTAGCCTCTAGCAGGAGTCTCTGGGTGGTGCAATGGCTAAGTGCTCGACTATTAACTGAAAGGTTGGCAGTTTGAACTTACCCAGAGGTACCTCAGAAGAAAGGCCTGGAGATCTGCTTCAAAAGGTCACAGTCCTGAAAACCCTATGGAGCAGAGTAGACTCTGTAACACAGGGGGGTCAACTCACTGGCAACTGGAACTAGAACCTGCAGAACTATGAGACAAATTTCTGTCGTTTCAAGCTATGTACTTTGTGGCACTTTGTTAATGGCAGTCCTAGGAAACTAATACAGCCTACCACAGTTAACAATGAGTCAGCTCACGTAACCCCCGTGGGCCGTCCAGCACTACACATTCACAAAGGTAACCCTAAACATCCCATTGACTGATTGACTGATCTAAAGCATATTTATGGGTTTTGTTAGGATTGGTACACGGAATGCTTGCTACTCACTGCCTTCCACAAAAATAACAAAAATAAAACAAAGCCAACATCTTCCTTTCACAAATGGTGCTGTTAGGTGCTGTGAAGTTGGTTCCAACTCATAGCGATCATATGGACAACAGAAACACTGCCTGGTCCTGCGCCATCCTCAAACACTTGTTACTATGTTTGAGCCCATTGTTGCGGCCACTGTGTCAATACATCTCGTTGAGGGTCTTCCTCTTTTTAGTTGACCCTTTACCTTATCAACCATGATGTCCTTCTCCAGGAACTGGTCTCTCCTGATGACACGTCCGAAGTATGGGATTCACAAATAAGACCCCAAAATATCAAATAAGGAAGGGATAAGAAAATACAATTTTTATACATCCCAACAGGTGTCAGAGGTGTTTTTGTTTTTTTAACTGTTAACTGCGTGGCAATAATAATGCCCTTTCTTGTTTCTGATTGCTCTGTTGTCAGCATGTAGTGGACTCAGACATGCCACACGGGTTTTCTGAGGTTGGGTGGTGCTAATCAAAAAAGTGGGAGGCTAGACAGCACTTCTCAAACTTTAAAGTGTGCACGAATCACCTGGGAATCTTGTTAAAATGCAGATTCTGACTCAGGAGATCGGCTTTGGGGTCCGAGATTCTGCAGTTCTAGCAAGTTCCAGGAGATTCAGATGCTCTTGGTGCCTACATGTCACGTTAAGTAGCAAGGGTGGTAGAGTGAGTTACGTCAGCCCAGAACTAGAGAGTTTAGTTTTGCTCTGGAGGCAAAAGTTTGTAAGGCAAGCTCCATCAAGAAAGGTAAATACGTTCTATGTGTGGGATTTTTCTTTCCTAAAAAAATTGGGGAAGGAGTGCAATTTTTTCCCAAGTCACAATGACACTGAAGAATCTCTGTGATGCTTGAATTTTTCCCTTTTTTTCTTGGATCTCTGTTATGCAGTGTATTAACAGTGATTCCACTGGAGATTGCCTGAATCCCTTGAAATTTAGGGCCTAGGAAAAGAAAAGAGGGGTTCTACTAATGAGGTGGTTGCTGTTAGCTGTTCTTGAGTAAGCCCTCAACTCATGGGGACCCTATGCACAATGGGATAGGACCGTTTTGATCCATAGAGTTTTTATTGGCTGATATTTCAGAAGTAGATCACCAGGCCTTTCTTCCTAGTCCATCTTAGTTTTCAGTCTCTGCTGAAACCTGTTCAGCATCATAGCAACATGCAAGCCTCCACTGATGAATGGTGGCTGTGCATGAAGTGAATTGTCTGGGAGTCAAACCTGGGTCTCCTGCATGCAAGGCAAAAAATCTACAACTGAATCACCGCTGCCCCCGAGGTTATCGTCTTATGCTGTCAAGTCAGTTACTCATAGTGACCCTATATGACAGAGTAGAACTGTCCCATAGATTTCCTAGTCTGTAATCTTCACTGGAACAGATCACCAGTTATTTTCTCCCGTGGAGCCACTGGGTGGGTTCGAACCACCAGTCTTTTGGTTAGCAGCTGAGTGCTTAACCACTCCGCCACCATGGCTTCTCCACTGAAGAGGCAGGACCCTGCAAATTTTGCCTCTGAAGCTCTTTAAATAGACTCCCCAGGCAATAAACCTTCAGGACAAGGAGGCTGGTTTTGAGGCTGAGATGAAAGAATAGCTCTGGCTGAGGAAACAAGGACAAAGTCATTTGTCACTTCAGTGTGGGGAGTGTGGGTGCAGGTGCCTCGGTCAGGCCTGACAGCAGCATCCCTTGGGATTAGTTACACCCAGGCATCAAAGAGGCCACCTCGAAGCCCAGCTGCCAGTAGGAAAATGATAGCCAAAGGAAAAAACAAGGGTGGGGTCAGCTGAAGAGATGAAATGTACCCTTACTTTCATCAGGAGCCAGCATCAGCTGGGCAGAGTACTGAGCCCTGGGCCAGAGTTCTGGAGGACTTAGATTAGAGAGAACGAGTGAGGGAGCGAGGGGAGAGAGACAGAGGTGTGTGTGTGTGTGTGTGTGTGTGTGTGTGTGTGTGTATTGTATGTAACAATGGGGGTACCAAGGGGCCCCTGCTTACTGCTACAGATTTTATAACACCTGGATCAAAACAACTACAGAAAAGACTGTGGACAGAGCCACCTGGAAACCCAGCAAGCTCTGCTTTCTGTCGCTCTAACCCATGTTGTTATTACTACCAAGGGTTTCCTCTCTGTTTGTTCTTCTGAGCCAACCTTCGTCCTCACTGCCCAGACATGAATTTTTCTGGTAGGACACTTCGAGTTCCAGAATGATAACAAGATGAACAACTGGAGGCTTGGCGAGAGATGATTACTGTACCATCTGGAAAACCACAGTGTCTGGCCGCCGGCTGAGGCCCACACTGGGAAACAGAAACCAGGAATCTTGGGGATTCTAGAAAGCAACCCTCACAAGCACCATACACCTCAGATGGGCGTCCTTCTTCCTGAGGCTCAATTTACCTCTCCCTATTGTGGAAACAGGAAACCCTGGGGGCATAGTGGCTAAGTGCTATGGCTGCTAACCAAAAGGTCGGCAGGTTCGAATCCACCAGGCACTCCTTGGAAACTCTACAGGCAGTTTTACTCTGTCCTACAGGGTCACTATGAGTCAGAATTAACTCCACGGTGGTGGTTTTGGTTTTTGGTTTATTGTGGAAACTACAGGAGCCCCCATGGCCATCCTAACTGTGGGAGTCAGGAGGAAAATGGTGAAGTATTTTGGTGTTTCTGAGGTCTGGGGTGAAATGGGGAGAGGGAAAGCAGCTGAGAAAAGCAGGGACTGTTAGGTGAGCTGACTCACAGGGCTAACCTCAGGCCCTTGCACACAATTCTCTCTCTCTAATCAGTCCCACTGTTTTCACTTTTCTTACTGCTAGATTGCCATTAGTAGAGATTAATGTGGAACATTATCTTTTTAAAATACTAATACAACCCCCTCTGGGAATGTAATAAGCCATCAGTCATTTGCCCACTGTGAATTAATTTAGGCAGTGGGAATGAAAATGGAGGAGATTTACAACTGTTGCTGTTGAGTGGACTCCCTACTCATGGTGACCCCATGTATGTCAGAGAAGAACTGTGCTCCATAAGGTTTTCAGTGGCTGATTTTTTGGAAGTAGATTGCCAGATCTTTATTACATGCCTCTGGGTGGGCTTGAACCTTCAATCTTTCAGTGAGCAGCAGACTGCATTAGCTGTTTGCACCTCTCAGAAACAGCTTTATAACCACATCCTAACTGATTGGACTATTGCCCTAATAATACAAATAAACCATATGTGTACCTTACTCTCCAGTTTACAGCACACTTTTACATCTACTATCTCACTTATATAATTATCCCAAAACTCATGACGTAGGTAGAGGGTTACAAGGAGCCCTGGTGGTGCAATGGTTAAGCCTCTAACCGAAAGGTTGGTGGTTCAAACCCATCCAGCAGCCCTGCAGGAGAAAGACCTGGTGATCTGCTCCCGGCAAGATTCCCAAACCCAAACTTCTTGCTGTCCAGTCAATTCTGACTCATAGCGACCCTACAGGACGGAGCAGAACTGCCCTATAGGGTTCCAAAACTGTGATCTTTACAAAAGCAGACTGCCCCATCTTTCTCCTGCGGAGTGGCTGGTGGATTAGAAACACCAACCTTTTGGTTAACAGCCAAGCGCTTAACCACTCACCACAGGTCTTTTCCATAAAGATTACAGCCTTGGAAACCCTCTGGAGCAGTTCTACTCTGTCCTATAGGGTTACTATGAGTCCGTAACAACTCAACGGCACCCAACAACAACAGGGTTACAACTACCACTTATTTAGCTTATGGGTTAAGTGGGCTGCAGAGAAGTAATCCTTTGCCTAAGAACAACTTGGGTTTTCAGTGGCAGGACTGGGAGCAAACCCAGGGTTTCTGACTCTAAGACTCGGCATTGTTCCCGCGGAATGGAAACAAAGTTGGTGTCTGACAGCGGTAGTGTAGAAACTGGCAGAGCTTTGATTGTGGGCGTATCTGTCTCATGTAACCACAGCTTGCCAAGGGCCTGAGCTGAGGTCTCCTTTGGTACTGAGGTCCACACACAATTTTTTTAAAATAACATTTTATTGTGTTTCAGTGAACGTTTACACAGCAAATTAGTTCCCATTCAACAATTTCTACACAAATTCTTCAGTGACATTGGTTACATTCTTCACAGTGTGTCAACATTCTCATGATTTCTGTTCTGGTTGTTCCATTTCCATTAATCTAGTTTCCCTATCCCCTTGCTTTCTCATCTTTGCTTTGAAGTAACTGTTGACAATTTGGTCTCATACAGATGATTTTTTAAAATATAATTTATTTCATTTTATTCCGTTGTTGCTGTTGGGAATATATACAGCAAAACATACACTAATCCAACAGTTTCTACCTGTACAATTTGGTGACAACCAGGCACAATTCCTGAGCTCTCGAAAGGAGGGGGCAAAACGAACATGCTTCCTAATAACGGTTTGACATCCCGCCCTCCTTTCCTGCCAGTATTTTATTTTGTGAGATAAATGTGGACACTTGGTCTTGCATGTTTCCCAAAGGAGAGCTCTAAAAAAAAGCCACCTACTGATGAATGGGTTGATCCACCTCCCAGCCCTGTGTATGTGTGCACCTGAGGTCCCAGGCTCAGGAAGTGATTCATTTTTCACTTCCTCTTTTTCTTTTAGTTTCCCTTTCCCTCCTGATACCTCTTTCCTTTCTCTGAAGACCTCAACAAAGTTGTCCTGTTTATACTCACTGAATTCCGGTTGACATCTGGCCTGTCATGCTTACAACTGAACAGGGTGGCTCATGGGTTTTCCCAGGCAGGACTTGTGTACTTAGGATGAGGAAGGCACCAGTTTAAATTTTAAATATATATATATATATATATATATAATTTTATTTGTTATTGTTGAGAATATACACAACAAAACATATACCAAATCAACTTTTCTACATGCACAATTTAGTGACATTGATTACATTCTTCGAGTTGTGCAAACATTCTCACCTTCCTTTTCTGAGTTGTTCCTTCCCCATTAACAGAAATCCACTGCCCACTAAGGTTCCTATTTAATCTTTCCAGTTGCTGTTGTCAATTGGATCTCATATAGATAGTTCTTAAAACACCACGATGTTCAAGTAGACATTTTTTACTAGTTACGCTAAAGTATTGTTTGGTTTTAAGAAGACGTCAAGGGATATTTTTGGATTAAGGTTTAAAGATTATCTCAGGGCAATAGTTGCCAGGGTTCATCCAATCTCCAGGACGTCTTCAGTCAATGAAAATTTTAAATTCTGTTCTGCATTTTCCCCCTTTTGATCAGGATTCTCCTATGGAGTCTTTGATCAAAATGTTCAGTAATGGTAGCTGGGCACCATGTAGTTTTTCTGGTCTCATGGCAAAAGAGGCAGTGGTTCCTGGAGGCAATTAGCCACACATTCCATATCCTCCTGTTCCTGGCTCTCCCTCTTCCTCTGTTGTTCCAGAAGAATAGAAACCAATTGTTGTGGCTTGGATGGCTGTTTGCAAGCTTTTAAGGCCCAAAGCACTACACATCAAACTAGGAGGTAGGACAGAAGCACTAACATGTTATTTGGTCAATTAACTGGGATGTCCCATGAAACCATGACCCGAAACCTCCAAACCAAGAAACCAAATCCCATGAGGTTTTTGGTTGTACACAGGAAGGCTCTGCAGCTACTTGTTTTTTCTTTTTTCTTTTTGTCATTGTTATAAATATATCTATCACACAACTTCTGCCAACCCAACATTTTACAGGTGTAAAATTTATTGACAGCAATTACAATAACTGGCTGTGCAACCCTACTGTTAATGTGATATTTCCATCACCGTTAACTCCCTCTTTTCCCCTCTCCCACCCCTGGTAACCACTAATAAAACTTTGTTCCCTATACATTTTCCCTTTCCTGTCTTTTTATATAAATGAGGTCATACAAAATTTATTCTTTTGTGATTGACTTATTTCTCTCAGCATAATGTCTTCCAGCTCCACCCATACTGTAGCATGTATCAAGACTCAGACATAGCAATGATTGTGAGGATGGCAGAGGACTGGGTAGTGTGTCGTTCTATTGTACACAGGGTCACTATGAATTGGAACCGACATAACAGCACCTAACAACAACATCAAGACTTCATTTCTCCTACTGGGTGAGTAGTATTCCATTGTATGTATGTACCACATTTTGTTTATCCATTCATCCGTGGATGGACACTTTGGTTATTTCTACCTTTTGACTATTGTGAACAGTGTTGCAGTGAACATTGGTGTACAAGTCTCTGTTTGAGCCTCTGCTTTCAAGTCCTTTGGGTATATACCTAGGAGTGGAATTGCTGGGTCACATGGTAGTTCTATTTTTTTTGTTTTGTGAGCAACTGCCACACTGTTTTCCACAACGGCTGTACCATTTTGCATTCCTACCAGCAATAGGTGAGTGTTCCAATTTCCCTACACTCTCAGCAACATTTATTATTTTTTCTTTTTTTAATTCTAGCCATCCTAGTGGGAGTATAATGGTATCTCATTGTGGTTTTGATTTACATCTCTCTGATGGCTAATAACAGTGAGCGTCTTTTCATGTGTTTGGTCAGTTTTAAATTTTATTCCACGGACGTTTGGGGTGGAATTGGTTGCACGTACCTGCTCTGTTCTCGTCATTCTGGGGATGGAGGCAAGGGTGGGGAGGAGGGGGAAGAGGATCCTATTCCTGACGTGACAGGCACTGTGGTACCTGATTTGCCTGTATTATCTCTTTTCAATCTCAAAAATGTCCTGTAGAGAACATATTATTATTATTTACTTTTCCAAATTAGGAAACTGAGGCACAGAGAAGTTACACAACTTGCTTCAGTTCAGATATCCAGTAAACAGTGAAGCTGGAATACAAATAAAATAATAATTTTAAAAAAGGTATGAGAGAACTTCATGCAGTATTCCCTCATTAATCTGACTTTTGTCTGTATATGTTATTCTTTGAGACTTGGGCCATAATTTTAGGTAATTATTACTTCCTAAGAAAATAAAGTTGATTATTTCAGTGTTTCAACTACCACTGTAAGATTGATGGATTTTAAAATCCTCTGGGGGTTTTGGTAACAATCAGGATGAAGTAAGATTGGCTCCGGGTACAGAAATAGCTAAAGTAGTTTTGATGAAAGGTAGTAATGAGAGAAAGTAGGTTCCGACTCATGGTGATCCCATATGTGTCAGAATAGAACTGTGCTCCAGTAGATTGCCAGGGTAACACTCCATAGCAATCAGACAGAGAAAGGCAAGGATAGACCTGTTTGGGTGGGCAACGGGGAGACAGCTGTAACTTCTTCAGCATGGGAATGCCAAGGAATTGGTGTTTTATAGGCAGTTTGAAGGGTGAGGGGTTCCACTGCCAGAGAGCAACAGGCAACCGGGTAGAAGGCTTTTGCAATAAACGCCAGAGAGAAATGACAAAAACTATAGGCAGAGGAATTTGAGATGGAAGGCTAAACCCAAAGGTCACTTTAAAGACAGATGTCATAGGATGTGATGACAGCTTGAATACAGAGGGTAACGAAGAGGTGAGAAGTCACCCGTAGACTGTGGTTTCAGGTTTTCTGGTCTGAGAGGCTGCGAGAATAGTCTCAGGTTTCTACAAAACTGGGCTTGAAAGGGCCAAGATCTGACTCTCAAGGGCTCCATAAAACCCTGTCCAAGGCTTTCTCCAGACTTAGCATCACAGTCGAGAAAGAGACAGAGAAAGATCCCAGAATGCCAGAATTCAGAATCAGATCACCTCTTTACCACTTCTACTCTGACACACATGGTGTCACTATGACTTGGAATTGGCTCGATGGCAACTGGTTACTGGTTATGAGAACATCCAGGTGGATGTGGAGGAATTCTGAGCTGAAGTTTGAAATTTGAATGGGATATGAGTGAAATCGATGAGAATGTGTGGTGAGAGTGTATCAGATTGTTCAGTGGGAGAGTAAGGAGTTGGTGAACACGCAATGGTCCATTCGAGGAGGAGGAGCAGGAAATGAGAAAAAGGGGAACCACAGAACGCTTTGCATGGGGTTAATTCTTAAGGGCATTAATTATATCCTCTTCCTCTGAGTATCTAACCTTTTAAATTTGGAGGTTGGGTGTTAAAAAGAAATACAGTAAAACCTCCGAAAGCTGAACTTGTATAAGGTGGAAACTTGTTTTCCACTAATAGAGAGCGACAGAAAAGTGGTAAGACTGTACCCTATCACGGGCTGAAAATTTGTGAGACCCAGAAAAACAAGGCAGCCTCATTGAGTTCCAGGTCTCACAGGTTTCACTGTACTTGGATAGAAAAAAGGAGGCAGATTTATTTTTTTGTATTTTATTTTTTAAATTTTTTTTTACTGTATTTTAGATGAAGGTTTACAGAACAAATAGTTTCTCATTGAACAGTCAGTATACATATTGTTTTATGACATTGGTTAACAACCCCACGACATGTCAACACTCTCCCTTCTCAACCTTGAGGATCTTTTTTTTGCTGAAAATATACACAGCCAAAGTTACACCATTTTGAAAGTTTCTACATGTACAATTCAGTGACATTGATTACATTCTTCTAGTTGTGCTGCTATTCTCACTAACCTTTTCCAAATTATTCCATCACCATTATCTTCAACTCACTGTCCCCTAGGCTTCCCATCAAACCTTTTGAGTTGCTGTTGACAATTTGATCTCACATAGACAATGCTTTTTTTTTTGGTACCTTAGATGAAGGTTTGCAGAACAAATACTTTCTCATTAAACAGTTAGTACACATATTGCCCTATGACAATGGTTAACAACCCCATGACATGTCAACACTGTCCCTTCTCAACCTTGAGTTCCCTATCACCAGCTTTCCTGTCCCTTCCTGCTTTCTAGTCCTTGTCCCTGGACTGCTGTGCCTCATTAGTCCTGTTTTGTTTTATGAGGCTGTCCCGGCAGAACAGTGAACTTCGGGAAGGGCTTCACCACCAAGCTAAAGGGATGTCCGGGTGCCATACTCTGGGGGTTTCTCCAGTCTGTCAGGCCAGTAAATCTGGTCTTTTTTTGTGAGTTAGAATTCTGTTCTACATCCTTTTCCAGCTCTGTCCAGGGCCCTTTATTGTGATCCTAGCCAGAGCAGTCAGTGGTGGTAGCCGGGCACCATCTAGCTGCACTGGACTCAGTCCGGTGGAGGCCGTGGTAGCCCTGGTCCATTAGTCCTTTGGACTCATCTTTTCCTTGTATATTGTTCTCTTCATTCTCCCTTGCTCCCGAAGGGGCTAGACCAGTGGAATATGCTAGATGACTGCTCACAGGCTTTTAAGACCCCAGATGCTATTCACCAAGGTAGAAAGTAGAACATTGTCTTTATAAACTGTGTTTTGCCAATTGAACTACATGTTCCCCGAGACCATGGTCCCCACAGCCAGGAGGCAGATTTTAAACGCTCAGTATCTGTGATCTCTCCTGATCATTATCAACCTTTCTTATCAACCAATTACTAAAATGGACTAACTAGGTGTAAGGTGAGAAGTCTTGGATTATAATGTTGTTGCTGTTAGGTGTTGTCAAGTCAGTTCCGACTCATAGCGACCCTGTGTACAACAGAATGAAACACCGCCCGGACCTGTGCCATCCTCACAACTGTTATGCTTGAGCCCACTGTTGCAGCCACTGTGTCAATCCATCTCGGTGAGGGTCTTCCTGTTTTTCACTGCCCCTCTACTTTACCAAGCATGATGTTCTTTTCCAGGGACTGGTCTCTCCTGACAACATGTCCAAAGTATGTGAGACAAACTCTAGCCATCCTCGCTTCTAAAGAGCATTCTGGTAATACTTCTTCCAAGACAGATTTGTTCCTTCTTCTGGTAGTCCATTGTATATTCAATATCCATCACCAACACCATAATTCAAAGGCATCAATTCTTCTTCAGTCTTCTTTCTTTATTGTCCAGCTTTTGCATGCATATGAGGCAACTGAAGACACCATGGCTTAGGTCAGGCACACCTTAGTTCTTAAAGTGACATCTTTGCTTTTTAACACTTTAAAGAGATCTTTTGCAGCAGATTTACCCAACGCAACGTGTCGTTTGATTTCTTGACTGCTGCTTCCATGGGCATTGATTGTGGATCCAAGTAGAACGAAAACCCTGACATCTTCAACTTTTTCTCCATTTATCATGATGTTGCTTATTGGTCCAGTTGTGAGGATTTTTGTTTTCTTTATGTTAAGGTGTAATCCATACTGAAGGTTGCAGTCTTTGACCTTTATCAATCAGCGCTTCAAGTCCTTTATACTTTCAGCAAGCAAGGTTGTTGTTGTTGTTGTTAGGTGCCCTCAACTCGGTTCTGACTCCTAGCTACCTTACGTACAACAGAATGAAACACTGTCTGGTCCTTTGCTATTCTCACAATCATTGTTATGCTTGAGCCCACTGCTGCAACCACTGTGTAAATCCACCTCGTTGAGGGTCTTCCTCTTTTTCGCTTATCCTCTACTTTACCTAGCATGTTGTCCTTCTCCAAGGACTGGTCCTTCCTAATAACATGTCCAAAGTACACGAGACGAAGTTTTGCCATCCTTGCTTCTAATGAGCATTCTGGCTGTACCTCCAAGACACGTTGTGTCGTCTGCGTTATCACAGGTTGTTAAGGAGTCTTCCTCCGATCCTGATGCTAAGTTCTTCTTCCTACAGTCCAGCTTCTCGGATTATTTGCTCAGCAAACAGACTAAGTATGGTGAAAGGATACAACCCTGACGCATACCTTTCCTGATTTTAAACCACACAGTATCCCTTTGTTTTTCAAACGACTGCCTCTTGATCTATGTACAGGTTCCTCATAAGCACAATTAGGTGTTCTGGAATTACCATTCTTTGTAATGTTATCCATAATTTGTTATGATCCACACAGTCGAATGCCTTTGCATAGTCAATAAAACAGGTAAACATCTTTCTGGTGTTCTCTACTTTCAATCAAGATTAATATGACATCAGCAATGATATCCCTCGCTGCATGTCCTCTTCTGAATCCAGCTTGAATTTCTGGCGGTTCCCTGTTAATGTACTGCTGCAATCGCTTTTGAATGATCTTTGCTTCAGCAAAATTTTACTTATGTGTGATAGTAATGATACTGTTTGATAATTTCCACATTCTGTTGGATCACCTTTCTTTGGAATGGGCACAAATACGGATCTCTTCCAGTAAATTGGTCAGGTAGCTGTCTTCCAAATTTCTTGGCATAGACCAGTAAGCACGTCCAGTGCTGCATTCATTTGTTTAAACATCTCAATTGGTATTCAGTTAATTCCTGAAGCCTTGTTTTTCACTAGTGCCTTCAGTGCAGCTTGGACTTCTTCCTTCAGTACCATTGGTTCTTGATCATATGTTACCTCCTGAAATGGCTGAATGTCAACAAATTCTTTTTGGTACAGTAACTCTGTGTATTCCTTCCATCTTCTTTTGATGCTTCCTGTGTCATTTAATATTTCCCCCACAGAATCCTTCAATATTGCAGCTTGAGGCTTGAATTTTCTCTTCAATTCTTTCAGCTTGAGAAATGCCAAGCGTGTTCTTTCCTTTTGGTTTTCTAACTTCAGATCTTTGCACATTTCATTATAATACTCTGACTTCTGGGGCTGCCCTTTGAAATCTTCTGTTCAGATCTTTCACTTCATCATTTCTTCCTTTCGCTTTAGCTACTCTAAGTTCAAAAGCAAGTTTCAGAGTCTCTTCTGACATCCATTTTGGTCTTTTCTTTCTTTTCTGTCATTTTAATGACCTCTTGCTTTCTTCATGTATGATGTCCTTGATGTCATTCCACAACTCGTCTGGTTTTCGGTCTGTCAGTTTGTCATACTCTGGTGGCTTGCATGTTGCTGGGATGCTGGACGCTATGCCGCCAGTATTTCAAATATTAGCAGGGTCACCCATGCTGGACAGGTTTCAGCTGAGCTTCCAGACTAAGACTGACTAGGAAGAAGGACCTGGCTGTCTATTTCTGAAAAAATTTATCAAGTGGAAACCTTATAAATAGCAGCAGAACACTGTCTGATATAGTGCCACAAGATGAGCCCTCAGGTTGGAAAGCACTCAAAACGTAACTGGGGAAGAGCTGCCTCCTTTAAATAGTTATTGCTGTTGTAGTGTCAGCCTTAATGATGTGGATGGAGTAAAGCTTTCAGGACCTTCCTGTTGATGTGGCACGATGCAAAATGAGAAGAAACAGCTGCAAACATCCATTAATAATAGGGATTGGAATGTATGAAGTACGAATCTAGGAAAACTGGAAGTCATCAAAAATGAAACAGAATGCGTAAAGATCGATAGCCTAGGCATTAATCAGCTGAAATGGACTGGTACTGGCCATTTTGAATAGGACAATCATACAGTATATATACTATGCCGGGAATGAGAAATTGAAGAGGAATGGTGTTACATTCATAGTCAAAAAGAACATTTCAAGATCTATCCTGAAGTACAACACTGTCAGAGATAGGATAATATCCATATGCCCACAAGGAAGACAAGTTAATGTGACTATTATTCAAATTTATGCACCAACCACTAACGCCAAAGATGAGGAAACTGAAGATTTTTACCAACTTCTGCGGTCTGAAATTGATCAAACATTTAATCAAGATGCACTGATAATTACTGGTGATTGGAATGAGAAAGTTGGAAACAGAGAAGGATTGGTAGTCGGAAAATATGTCCTTAGTAATAGAAACTACTGCTCCTTCTTCTTTGCACTTGCCAGTTTACTTATCCTCATCCCCCGCTAGCCTTGCTCCTCAAAGTGATGTCCACAGGCCAGAATCAACAGCCTCACAGAGCTTGTTAGAGAAGTAGAATCTCAGGCTACAATGGGCCCTCCAGGATCAGATGTGCATTTTAACAAGATACCCAAGTGATTCTTATGCACATCAAATCTGTAAAGCACTAATCTCTTCACTGCAGGTCCCCTGGGGGTTGGGAACACTGTCTCCCCAGAGATTAGCCTGGTGACTGTCTTCAAGTAAATACAGATTTAATTGAGCAATGCATCCGTCTAATCTCACGTTCACAAACACACTACACAGGAAAAAACCAAATCCCCTTTTATCGGAATAAACCGAATCAGATCTACAGCCTGTAACCTGTCATCACAGGCTTCCTCTAGAAGCCCCCTCACTCATCACACATCCTTGTTTCCTGTCAAATCCCATTTTCTCCATGAAATATATATAAACGACTCTTTTACTGCTTTTTATGCTTGTTCGTTTCACTATATTTTTAGCTCTAAATGTTAACACAGACATGGCCAGACTGGCATGGTCATTTTTGAACTTGGTTTGTAAAAACTGATTATCTGGTAATAGTTTTAAAATTATCATCCTCACCCATCCTATATTTAAAAAAAAATTTTTTTAAAGAAGATAGTAGGGGATCTCCTGCTTCATGGTAAATCTTCATTAATTATTTTTTCAGTCTGTTGTTGGGTGCTGTCGAGTAAGTTTCAATTCACAGCAACCCTATGTACAACAGAATGAAACACTGCCCAGTCCTGTGCCATCCTCATGAACATTGCTGTTTGTCAGCCTAGATGGACTAAGTATCCCCATACGTTTATATTTCGTTCAAGTCCAACATTAAATGATACATCACCTTTACAGAAAGGTATACAGTCAACAGCAGTTTTTCTCTCAGCTTCTCATGACTCTCACTATAGTCCCTTAATAGAATGTTAGATTAGCTCTGACAGTTTATGGACCATATCAAATCCAAAGGCATAAAAAGTCCTCCTAATCCACTTGGTTTTCATCCAGCTCTGAAGCCTACCTCCCCCTACCGCTCTCCTCCCTTTTCTTCCCAGCAAATTAGCTCTTGGCTGTTAAGCGAAAGATTGACAGTTTGAACCCACACAGCAGCTCCTAGGGAGAAAGACCTGGTGATCTGCTTCGGTAAAGATTACAGCCAAGAAAACCCTATGAGGCAGTTCTACTCTGTCACACAGGGTCAGCATGAGTTGGAATTGACTTGAAGGGACCCCACAACAACAAAATAGACCACAGGCTCTACAAACTTGCCTAAGATTTATTTCCGTTACAAGTCACACAGTAGCTCTGGTGGCATAGTGGTTAAGAGTTCAGGCTGCTAACCAAAAGGTCAGCAGTTTGAATCCACCAGCTGCTTCTTGGGAACCCTACAGGTGGTTCTACTTTGTCCTATAGGGTCACTATGAGTTGGAATTGACTTGATGGCAATGGGTTTGGTTCTTTTACGACTCAATGGCAATAGGTTTGGTTTTTTTATTTGTCACATGACCAATGACCTTTTATAATGATAATGTTAGAGGGCAGCCCTTTGTAGGTAAACACTGTTATACTACGCTTTTCTTTTGCTGATTATATTCACTGCATTTCAGGTTGCATAATTTGAATAGAAGTTTACATTGATCCAATCCGGAAGTTAGTGTCTATGTTAAGTATATAAAAACTAGCCTTGAGGGGGCCACAGTGGTTTTGGGATCTCAGGTGTGAGGTAACATTTCAAAGCAGCATCTGCCCTCCTCTTGCTGTGTCCTGTGGTGGTGACTCCGGAATTCTGTCAGCTCGGATTCTGACCTATTTACCACACTCAAAAGCACCCAACATCAGCCTCAAAATTAAGTCATTTAAATTCAAGGGTAGCTTTGTGTCATGCTTATAGCTTTGTCTACACCCTCTGCAGGACGATGCCATAAATAAAATACTTGCTGGTTTGTGTTGATTGAATGATTTAAGATAAATAAGCAAGCCAGATAGTGTAAATGACTAAAGCAAACAGAGCAGGGAGTGTGGTAAACAGCAGCACCCCTCTAAAGGGCCAGCCTGCGGCCACACTTGTAGTCTATTCTCCACTTTTGGAACAAGAACCCAGGGTTATCAGAGCTTCTGATTTTCTAATGTTGTTGTTAGGTGCTGTCAAGTCGGTTCTGACTCACGGCGACCCTATGTATATATAACAGAATGAAACGTTGCTAGCTCCTGTGCCATCCTCACAATAGTAGGTATGTTTGAGCCCATTGTTGCAGCCACTAAGTCAATCCATCTCATTTAGGGTCTTTTTCTTTTGTGCTGACCCTCTAGTGGTTAATGGAGCCCTGCTGGCGCAGTGGTTAAGAGCTCGGCGGCTAGCCAAAAGGTCGGCAGTTAGAATCTACCAACCGCTCCTTGGAAACCCTATGGGGGCAGTTCTACTCTGCCCTACGGGGTAGCTATGAGTCGGAATCGACTTGACAGCAACAGGTTTTACTTTACCAAGTATAATGTTCTTCTCCAGGGATTGGTACCTCCTGACAATATGTCCAAACCTGGCTTTTATTCAATTCCTCAATTTTTAAATACTGGTAATCAATTCAAATTTTCACAAGACACTTTGCAGGCAAATATGAGCCAAAGCAAAGACTTCTGGGGAGCCATGCAGTTCTCAGCAGCCAATTTGCAACCTCTGCATTAAATAGCGCAGATAAATCAGGAACACTCATTTTCTAAGAAACTTCAGTTGCTGGCTGTAATGGTTAAGAGCTCTTGCTTCAGGTGGGCCTGCCTGGGTTCAGGTCCGGGCACTGCCCTCTCCCTATGTGAGCTTGGGCCATTTACTTAAGCTCTATAGACCTCAGTTTTCACACCTGTAAAGTGGCCATGATCTTAATATCTGCTTCCTAGGGTCGTTGTGAGGCCCCTTAGCAAGAAGTGGCCCTCAACACCTGCTAACTATTCCTAATTACTCTTTCTGTTCATAATAATGGAATTACTTAAGCGTCAAACATTGTGTAAATGGTTTCATATTCCCAGATATCTCATTCCTCCTTTCATAAATGCACTTGAAACTTCTCTGTATGATCACCCACCCTTTTTTGTTACTAAACCTCCAGAATGGATAATATCTACCCCCCATCCAAAGGGAATATGCTCTACTTAAAAAAAATTTTTTTGTTGTTGTTGTGAGAATATACACAGCTAAACATATACCAAGCCAGTAATTTCTGTGTGTACAATTCAGTGACACTGATTACACTCAAGTTCTGCAACCATTCTCACCCTCCTCGGAGTTGTTCCTCTCGCTCATTGACCCCTAAGGTTCCTATCTAATCTTCCGAGTTGGACTTAACCCGGCCGAAAACCAGTCTCCCTTCCACCTACACAGACACGTATCTTGTCTGTTATTAAAGTTCTGTTCTTTTCACTTCGCTGGAACTAGCCAGACTCTCTTAGTGTGAAAACCTTTCTTTCCCGAACTCTTTCCGGGGACTGTTTACAGATACCTCTAATTGCCTATTTATGATAAGGACAAGGCGCGGACTCTCCCCACCTCAACTTTCCTGCTAGGAAAACCTTTCTCCTCTTGCGATTCCTAAAACCACGTCACAATTGCAACTGACTCGAGGTCCGGTTGTTGCAAGTTGTCCATCCCTACCGAGTCTCCTCTCCTCGTCATTTCAGGAAGTGATTTACGGGCTGGGGCAGGGTCTTGCTTGCCACCGTCTTCCGCACTCGGAAGGCGCTGCAGGCTCACCGGCGGTCGCCGCCTGGCCCACCCAACGCTCTGCGCCACCTGCCCGAGCCGGCGCCGCAGCTGGACGGAAGCGCGGCCGGGGGTACGTGCCCGGAGGTCGGCGCCGCCGCCTGTAAGGATCGTGGCACGGGGTCGGCGCCGCTACACATGCAGAGCGCGGCTGGGCAGGTTGCATCCGCGGCGGCGGCGCGAAGTTTCCCGCAGTCCCGGCCGTGGCGCGCTCCTCCCACAGCGACGTCCTGGGGCGGAGAGAGGCCGGTGGGGGCTTCAAGTTTCCCTACGTCACCGGGAAGTCCCTTAAAAAAGTCGAGCGCGCGGGCGGGCTCTCAGCGTTCCACCCGTGCGTACTGAATTCTGTAGTACTTCCACGTGCCTCCTGCCCGGTCCTGTGTACTCCCGGTACGCAGCCCGCGTCCTGCAGACAGAGCTCAGGGCGCTCGATTGGGGACTGTGCCCGCAGGGTCACCGCAGAGCTTCCAGCAGCTGCTCGCAAAGATGCCGGGAAAGAAGGCGCGCAAGATCTCGCAGCCAAGCCCCACGCGCGCGCTAGCAGGTAAGCACCAGGTGGGCCGGAGGGACCCGGCGGGCCAGGGTGGCGGCTTCGGGCGGGCGAGGTCGGGGCTTGGGGCCAGACTGCACGGGGGTCCAGGTCGGGCCAGGTCTGCGCGATTGGAGCGCCTCTAGGAAGTCCTTGCGGGGGTTTCCCAGGACCGTGGAGACGGCCGGTGAGGGAGCTTTGCTAGGAATTGGGATGCTGCTGCGTTTTAGCCGGGGCGGAAAGCTCCCCTCTCCTCCCTTCCCTCTCCCTCAACATGCAGATTGCCCTGCCGAGGGGCCGTGGGGACAAAAAGTGCAAGTGTGGGCGGCTTCAGTGAGGAGAAGGTGATTGTCACGGGAGGTGGGGCGGGAGCGGGCCCCCCTGCTCAGAGTGCTCCCCGGCGCTGCCCGCAACAGGCCTTTCCCTCTGGAGTCGTGGTCCTCCGAGTGTCTGTACTCTGTTACCAAACGCTAACAAAAGCTCCCTACACAATGCTAAAGCTTGTTACTACCCCCGCTCCTCCACACAGGGCTAGTGGAGGATTTATGGGGACCTCGCAAGAGCTTCTACATTTGGGAACCTGGAACTCTTCGAAGCTTAAGAGTGTACACTTTAAATGCTCCGTATTATTGCGGCGGGGAGTGGGATGGCGCTAATAGACGAAAAGAGGTTGCTCCCCAATCCTTTTCCACCCTTCCATCCGTTCCTCGCTCCATCCCTCGCACACAAATCTCAATCAGACGACTTTTCAAGTCACCCCCGCCCACCCCACCATCCTTTCATAAATCTTATCAAAGAAGGTAGCCATCAGTGAGGGACAGTAGCGAGGAAGGGTGATCGGCCTCTGGGTTTCATATTCCTGTAGGTCCTACTGCTATTGCGTCAGAAGGCTAATAGGCACCTCTCTTAGGTAGTTTCGTTTTATAGAGCCCTTGTGGCGGCAGAGGAAGTGGTGGTGGTTTGTGAATGTGACTGTGGCTGTGTGGGACCAGGCCGCCCTGTCTGTCTCTTGCTTGGGGTAGAAAGAGTTTTGACCATGTTCAAAATTCTGACTGTTTCCTAAAGGTCTGCCTGTAACCTGTGCATAGCCCTCCCAGACCCACCTACTTGGTTCGCAATAACAAGGAACAGCAGAAAGTCCCTCTTAAACTTGATTAGATATTAGTACATTTATAGATGTGAAGCAAAAAAAAAAAAAAATTAAGGAAACAACTAGGAGCTATTTTCTTTTTTGGTGAAAGGGATCATTTTTGCTCTTAGAATTCAGGGCTCCCAAAATTTTGTGCTGAATGATATCTAGTTAGTTGCCATAAAGTCAGTTTTGACGCCAACATCCCACTCACTGAAAAGTAAACATGTCTTTGTAAATTCTTCTCAAAATGTTTGGAGTAAACCTGACCCTATGGCCTATAAAGAATGGCATCCTAAGGTATCTATTCCAAAAAAAAAAAAAAACAAAAAAAAAAAACCCAAACCCATTGCCATGGAGTAGATTCTGACAACTCATAGCGACCCTATAGAACAGAGTAGAGCTGCCCCGTAGGGTTTCCAAGGAGCACCTGGTGAATTTGATGACGTTTTGGTTAGCAGCTGTGAGCTCTTAACCACTTAACCACCCTTAGCCACTGCTCCACCTTACCCTTTAAGAAAGTACTTACTAAAGAACTAATAGTTCTCAGGCAGCCTGGTGGTATAGTGGCTGAGAGCTTGGCTGCTAATCAAAAGGTCGTCAGTTCGAATCCATCAGCCGCTCCTTGGAAACCCTATGGGGCAACTCTACCCTGCCCTATAGGGTGGCTATGAGCTTCTCCCTACACAGTATAGGGTATCCCGACTGAGTTGCAGTCAACTCGATAGCAATGGGTTTGGTTTGGTTTTAACAGGGTAGGGACGATTTTGCCCAGCTCTTGTAGAGAAATTGACTGAAATGGAGGTTTAAAAATCTGTTTTACTATATATTTACTCTTTTCATTTATTTTGAGCCCAGTCACCAGATTTGTAGTCAGTGATTTTTAATGTTCATAATCATTGTTTTCAAGTAGACTAAAAGACCCTGAGTTGCTCTTTGAAATATCAGAGAAAATTAAAATTATGCTTAGTATAGCTTTAGGTTTAATTTCATTTGCTTATAAATTTACTTGGAAATTAGGTTATAAGCATTATTTTTCTTAAATTAATACTCAGTTAATTACGGTATCTCAATTCTAAAAAGCAGGGAAATGTAGAAATTAAACATCACTTGTTTTCTGCTTCAGTCATCTCTACAAAGGCAATGGATCGTTACAGAATGGGCTTGTAGGAAGAAATTTTTGCTAAAGTAAAATGTAAACTTAAATTATTCAGAGAATTTAGACTTAATTTTGAAATAAAATGTAATGAGTTTTATGATAAAAATTCTAACAAATTTTTTTTAAATGAGGAAAAGGATAAATTTAGATTGGCTTATTTTTGAGGATATAACCTAAGCTATGAATAATTATTGACATTTAAAAAATGAATCCTATTTGAAAACAACACAGAAGAGTTTAGAACTTGGCTTCTGTTTCCCCAACCATCCTTAAATGAGAGAGAAAAGGATGACCTCACCTGGGGTTGGTAAAGGCTGGCTAAAGTTACTCTTCGTGGTGTTTGACATATTAAATTTCCATATTTGAAAGTAACATTTGCCTCATTCACGATGCTTTTTAAAAACAAAATTCAGAATAAGTGTCTTTATTCTTACCTTTACTGTTTTTTGTTGTTGTTTATGAGTCATAGTGTGTCAGTGTATGTGGAGTGTGTGTGTATGTGTTTGGTCCTTCTAAGTCTTTCTCTTATTCAGAGATCAGGCTTACATAAAGCTAAGATAAATAACTTGCTTTGATGGGCACATTAACTCTAGTTGGGTATAGTCTGGAATGTTGTCAATGCTAATGTTGATATTTTCTTTCCTTTTCAGAGCACGAAGTTGAGTGTGCTGTTCAACTGAGGAAAATTGGAGACAAGCTGAATTTCCGGCAGAAGCTTCTGAATGTGATATCCAAACTCTTCTGTTCAGGCACCTGACTGCTTAAGATCCCTTGAATGAGGAGATTCCTTTAAAACCCCAGTAGGTGTAAATTTACCAGTTGTAATCCAGGGGAACATAAAGCAGCACTTGCTTGGTTTCTGAATACCTTTGGAAACGAAGATGGAAGTTTCCCAGAAGCCATTCTTTGGGATGGGAGAACATTATAAAACCGTTTTGTTTGTTTGAAAGCAAGAATGGAAGATCTTTGAAATAAGGAAGTAATTATATGTTTCTTTTTTGCTTAGAGAATTGTTCTAGTATTTTCGCTGAAGGTTGCTTCCCATGTAAGAGGGGTTGATAAAAGACTGTGAACGTGGTGGAAGAAACAGAATATGTTCAATTGTTCTGTCTACTTTTGGATGACAACTCCAGAGCAATGTATAATATTTGGTTCATCCATACTATATTGTTAATAGTCAAAATTGCATTCTGAGAACACTGACTGTCATAGCGAATGTTGATTTCGTAGGTCACTACAAAATGTAAAGTCATTTGATAATCTGTGTCTTTTGACTCAGACGTTGTACTGCTTCTGTTCAGATGACCGCTCATTAAATGTATCCCTGTGAGCATGAACTGGAAAGTATGTCTTTTTAAAAAAGTCCATAGACTTATAAGAGTCATTACTTGGTGCCAGTAAAACTCTTGCAGATTGAATATCTAATGATAAAGAGAGTGGGGATTTTACATAACCAGGAATAATAAAGAAAAGAAATTTGGCTTTTTTACTGGTCTAATTGGAACCTAGTAAGACAAATCTTCTAAAGTAACCGTTGGAAAGAAAAAGAATATCTTTCTAAAGAAGTTTCTAAAAATCTGTAAAATTCTCGTTCCTTATACTAATCGCTGTGCATTCTATAAAAAGTGATTTTTTTTTAAAAAACAGAAATGAATCATGTTTTCATAATGGGGTGTACTTTTTTTTAAAGAAGAGGAACAGATGTTTCTCATCCAGAATGAAAATTCTGTGTATACACACACAAATATATGTGTACATATGTGTGTGCGCACACACAAGGGCATCTATGTAGATGCATTTACATTAGAGTGCTGTGCAGAGCCCTAGAAAGATTTCATGCATTTTGTTTTTTATTATTAAAGGTTGACTGTAAACAAAATCTCCAAATACACAACTAACAAGTAATAATGTCATTATTGAATTTCATCAGGAATAATCTTATTTATTATGCCTATTTATAATTAAAATCTTTTTTGTTTAGCTTGAATGTACATTAGTTAACCTTGTATTTTTTAGTTATGAGACAAAGGTTTCATAACTACTTGAATTCCTACAGTAAGAATGTTTTAATATAGGCTATAGTTACATTGGCGCCCTGGTGGCTCGGTGGTTAAGAGCTTGGCTGCTAACCAAAAGGTCAGCAGTTCGAATCCACCAGCCACTCCTTGGAAATCCTATGGGGCAGTTCTCCTCAGTCCTATAGGCAGGCTCGCTATGAGTCAGAATCAAGTTGACGGGAACGGTTTATAGTCACTTTAGATGTAAAATTACCTCAGCATTGTTTTCCGTAAGTATTACATAATGCTGTTAGTTTCATTTAATGCTTGTAAATGGTATCTTTTTGTCTTTTTGGCTAGAGGCAGATAGTTTGTCATATCAGTATTTATGGTCTATAACTATTTATATATATATAAAATTTGATACTGTAGCAATAAACTTAAAAATTACCACCTTTTATTCCCCCCTGTGTTTATTTCTTCATTGTGTAAACTCTGAAGTGTTCACTCTCTGGCCAAAATATCTGAACTGATTTCCATCAGCAGGCACCTTTGACCACACCAGGCCTGTGGTAGGAGCTGGAGGACGCAGGGGCATTTGGCATGGTCTCTGCTGCCAAGGAATTTACACCTGAACTGGGAGAGGAAACCAACAGCAGGCGTCCATCTTGAGTGCTGCCAAAAGCCTTACAGTAACGCCCCAGGGTGATTTATTTAAAGGAGGCTATAGAAATCCAGGATCTAATCAGAGGTACTTGATTGCTCCAAGGTCTGTCTAAGGCAAGAGTAGCTCCCAGCAGTTCCTCCTAGGTGACCTCACACTTCTGCCTTGCTCTGCCCAGGCTCTAGAACAGCAAGTATTGCTTCATCCCTGCAGGTCATGTGCAGAAGTAGGTGTGACTCATGGCCTTCCTGTTTGAGTGTGAGAACTAAAAGATACCTCTAGTTCTAGCTTTACTCTAGGAACCACGCCACCCCACCCCTGCCCTCAAAAAATAGTCTCCTGACAAAGTAGAATGGAAGTTTCCTCCTTTAAGTGGGGCTAGGGGGAGGAAGGGTTACTGGAGGAAGGTGGCAGCAGGAGATGAGAGCTGGAGGAGAAATGATACTTGACTGCTGCCAGCTCCCCAAGGGGCTTTGTATTGCAGGAGGAGGAGGGGGAAGTTGGCTTCATAAAAGGTGGGCCAATCTGCAGGATTACATTTGAAGGTCTTCAGAGAGTAACTCCTGCTCCTAATCCTGTTTAGGTAGGCAGAACTGAACCATGGTGTTACTTTGCTAAAAGGATCCTTTTTTGAAAACTATATTTTAGTGTCAAAAAATTTCCAAGATACCCACGTAATTGTATCTGTGGACTGACAAAAGGCTACTAGGAATTAAGATACTTTTTTTTGTGTTTATATTTAAAAGAAAGCCTCAACCTCAATAGTCTGTATATTTGAAAAAATATATCTAACCAGGGCTCTGGAACCAGGATTGGGAACCATTGCTTGTAGCAGATGAATTTTCCTTGAACTTAGACTCATTTCTTAAATGCATGTATTATAAAATTCCTCTTGACAAGGATACTAAGCTGAAAAGGACAGTTTTCTCACTGCCAGGACTAAGCATTCTAGAATGAAGTATAAAAGTGGTGTGAGTTTAGGAGTAGGGTAGTATTTAAGTTGGGACTTGAAGGTAGAGAAAACTGCATAGGTAGAGACAATAGGGTTGGGGCTGCTACAGGACAGGGATCCCCAAAGAGGAAATAACAAGCAGACAGTAAGAGGATAAAGTGTGGGGGGCGTGTCAACCCACCTTGGCTTGATTGGAGGTGGAGTTTATGGTAAAGAAATGAGTGAGAATAGGGTTCAGAAAGAGGAGCGGGGAGACCAGTTCAAGCATTTCCAAGTTTCCTCTAGTTTCATCTTCACGTACCTGGGTCTGGGGCTCTGCAGCTTTCCTTGTCTTTGGGGGCTTTAGAGGCAACTGCCTGAGATGGCAGAACGATGGTTCTGGAATTCAGGAATTCCTGAAGCTTCAGTGCCTAGCACTGTACCTGGCAAGAACCAGACATTGATTGGTGGAATGAATGGCTGCTTGAATAAATAAATGAAGAATGGGGACCAGATCCTTTGTGTACAAAGGGAAAATTGCGTGGTCCAAGTTCTCTGAGCAACTCCACCTTTGTCTCCATCACGGTTTCCTTCCCCTTTCACCAGTGGTTTAGACGCATTTTGAGTGAGTCCCTTCTGCCCCTTGTTCCTCCTTCCCTGCTGATTCCCTGCACTTCTTTCCTCTGGCCTGAGGCAATTTTGGCCCCCAGTGTTGCAACTGGGCAGGAGCAACAAATGGTGAAAATCCTTCCAAAGTCCTCAAACCTTGGTCAAACAGGCCAGTGCACCAGGGAGATAACTGGCACCTTAAAAATAGAACAGTGGACTGGGGGGCTGGTGATACAATGGAATCCTGAAGCTGGCCTTTCAAGGTCATTAATGAGCTGTGTGACCTTGGGCAAGGTAGCCTCTCTGAGCCAGAGTTATTCTTCTGAAACTAGAAGATTCAGATCATCTTTAAGAGTCCCTGGTGGTTTGAATTAAAAAATGGGATGTCAGAAGGGTCTGAAGGTCTCCCACCACACTCCCGGTCCTAGTAGCCTCCACACACTTTCACCCAATTCCTGACCCTATTTCAGATGTATAAGAGAGACCTAAAGAGTTCTCAAACAAGCAGCAGGGAAGTGGGATTTTAAAAGCAAAATAAATAACATTTAAAAAATCTGTTTTCCAATTGTTCTCCCAAACGCTAATTCTAAGTCTTGGAGGGGACTGGGGGGAACTTCTTTGACTTGTAAGCATTTTCTTGGGAAAGACAATTCCCCATGCATTCTGGTTTCCCAGATGGCTGGTGGCACTCTGTCAGGGTTACTTCTTATATGTAGCTGAAAATAGATGGGTCACCTGACAGACACACCCTACAGGGTAATCTCTTAAATATTCTAATGTAATAGGTCGTGGTTACATAGCAAAACCTTTGTCAATAATCCAGCCTCTAACGGCCTCCCTTATAAGGACTCAGAAATCAGTTAAGCAAATCCAGAGTGAAAACATTCACACCCACCTTTAATTTCTTCTGCCGTGGTCTTCTTTCAAATATGTTAATCTCCAAAACACAAGAAAAATGGGAGTTGATAAGAGTTACAGATGGAGATTTAGGATTTCTCGATTTAGTAAATTATTGACGGAATGCTCTGGGTCCCAACACCCCCCTCCATTGACATTGACACACTCAGTATACAGAGGCGTGGCGAGGGTAACGAGCGCACAAGGGCAATCTCTAAATTTGCACCCCCTCCCCCCGTTGGGCTCGTCGACGCGGGGAGGGTGGTGAGATTCACTAGCCGGCTTCGTTGACGAAGGTGGGGGGTGATTTGCGGGCCGGCCTGTTTGGCGCCCCTTGGACTTGCGTCCGGAGGCAAATGCCCCCCTCTAACTGAGCCCTTCTCGCTACGCCTCTGTTGGTGTGCCCTGTGTTCTCTGTGATTAGAAACGGCACGTGCCTGGGTTTAGGTTTGGAGCGCCAATGGAAGGTGCAAATACCCCCTTGATATTTCCTGTGTTTCCGAAAGAGACTTCTATTCTACTGTCATGCTCTCGCTCACCATCTCTAACGAGCGTATGAGACTTGCTTACTTCCACCATCACACTTTTACTCAGCTATTTTCGAAAACACAACGTTCCTCTCCCCGCAATTGCCATCAGCTTCTGGTTTTGGAATTAGCCAGTTGTTTTGCCACTTACTCTTTGTGAGACTACAGATAAATGACTTCATCTCTGCTTTCCTATAAAATGGTGTAAAATACCGCTGTTTAAACCATCGTGAAAATCCAGTGGGTTAAAAATTTGCCCGGTTAGCGCTCAGCAAACGTCAGTTAACTGTCCCTTCCAGACGGAAGGTTAGATGTTAGCTTTCTTATAAAGCCCTGTAAGATCTTAACCAGTCAAGACCGGACTAAAAACCCTTTGAAGGAGGCAGTAGGACAGGGATGAAGCTGGGAGGGGGAAGTGGCAGTATTTCCCTTATTGAGGCCATCTGTTTTTAGTCTGTAAACTCAGCAATGATAAGCCATTTATTATCACCCCATATTTATATGAAGCCTCTTGCATGTACTCGTATAAAAACCTGGGTCCTGATTTATATGGTACTTCGAAAAAGAGAAAGAAGGTTCCCATCCTGTTATTTTGGACTGGACTAGCTTTGGGCCAGGCTGCTTTTCAGTGGGAAATTTTGAAGAAATCTCTTCTACCAGGAGACGGTGAAAGTTTGTTAATTTGGAGGACGCAATCCCGCTGCTTTTTAAAAAATTTTGCTTTAGGGAACTTGAGTTGTATTCACCCACAGGGGTTCAATAGTGCTATTTTGAGTTTGTATTTACAAGAACAAAACTTTCACAGGATTAGTACTTCATACTGATCACCTATGATGTGCCAGGCACTTTCGAAACATAATCTTATTATTTCATCTAGTGCTCATCACTCTCCTATTTGGAAGGTATGATTATCTTTTTCTTTTTTAATTTTTTTTTACTGTACTTTAGATGAAGGTTTACAGAATAGTTTCTCATGAAACAGTGGTACACATATTGTTTTATGACATTGGTTAACAACCCCACGACATGTCAGCACTCCTTTCTCAGCCTTGGAGGACTTTTTTTTTTTTTTATGAAAATATACATAGTCAAAGTTACACCGTTTCAAAAGTTTCTACATGTACAACTCAGTGACATGGATTAAAGTCTTCCAGTTGTGCTACTATTCTCACTATCCTTTTCCAAATTATTCCATCACCATTATCTTCAACTCACTGTTCCCTAGGCTTCCCATCAAACCTTTCGAGTTGCTGTTGTCAATCTGATCTCACAAATTTTTTTTTTTGTGCCTTAGATGAAGGTTTACAGAACAAATAGTTTCTCATTAAACAGTACACATGTTGCCCTATGACAATGGTTAACAACCCCATTACACGTCAACACTATCCTTACTCAACCTTGGGTTCCCTATCACCAGCTTTCCTGTCCCCTTCTGCCTTCTAGTCCTTGTCCCTGGACTGCTGTGCCTCATTAGTCCCGTTTTGTTTTACGGGGCTGTCCAATCCCCAGCTGAATGGTGAACCTCGGAAGTGACTTCCCCACTGAGCTAAAAGGGTGTCTGGGGGCCATACTCTAAGGGTTTCTCCAATCTGTTTTAGGTCAGTAAATCTGGTCTTTTTTCTTTTTTGTGAGTTAGAATTTTGTTCTACATCCTTCTCCAGCTCTGTACAGAACCCTCTGTTGTGATCCCGGTCGGAGCAGTCAGTGGTGGTAGCCGGGCACCATTTAGCTGTACTGGACTCAGTCTGGTGGAGGCCTTGGTAGCTGTGGTCCATTAGTCCTTTGGAATAATCTTTTCCTTGTATCCTGTTCTCTTCATTCTCCCTTGCTCCAGAAGGGGTGAGACCAGTAGAGTATCTTAGATGGCTGCTCACAGGCTTTTAAGACCCCAGATGCTACTCACTAAGGCAGAATGTAGAACATTGTCTTTATAAGCTGTGTCATGCCAGTTGAGCTAGATGTTCCCCTAGACCATGGTCCCCACAGCCCTCTGCTCAGCAATTCAGTCCCTCAGGGAGTTTGGATGTGTCTATGGAGCTTCCATGACCTTTCCTTGTACAAGTTGTGCTGGCTTCCCCAGTCTTGTGTACTGTCTTACCCTTCACCAAAGTTAGCACTTAATGTATTGTCTATTTAGCTTCCCCCCCAGGTATGATTATCTTATTATTTTATAGTGGAGGAAACAACCTCAGAGAACCAGCAATTTTCCCCAAGTCAACTGACAAAGGAGTGGAAGACACAGGATTTGAACTTGTGCCTTTCTGACCTCAAAACTGTCTGCTTTTCACAAGAGACTACAAATGCCTCTCAGCATGGGGTCGGGGGGCAGGGATCCCTTCCCAGAGTGAAGTTAGTTTGTTTTCCAGCCCAGCGCCTCATTAAATACAGCCCAGGTTTATATCCCTGGGCTTTCTGAGGGCGGAAGGTTGATTATTAAGCCAGCTGATATGTGAAAAAATACTGAGAAGTACAGCACCCGTTGGCATTCCTCTAGTATATAGCAAGGCAGCTGTTTGTTCCAATCGCCAGGAATGAATTCCAGACCTCAGGAAAGTGTCCCGCGTTATCCAGGAAGCCAGAGCCAGCCAATTAGGGAAGGCAGTACCTCATCACATCCCTAGAAGGGAATCTGTGGTGGATGAAAGATACCCTACCCATCTGTTAGCTTTTTATCAACTGGAGCTAAAACTAACACCTACGGAGATAGACCTGCAGGAGCTATATTGTAAGTGGGAAAGAAAAGGATTAAGAGAAGCAGTCAAAACAGGAACTTGTGTGCTCAATCCCTGCCTCCAGGGTAGTTCACAACGGCCAGGCAGAGGTTAGGAGGAAGAGATTGTTGCCACTGTTGCTACTTCCCTTCCTTCCTCCCTTCCTCTCTTCTCACTCTTTCTCTCTTTTCTTCTGCTCTCTCTTCCTTTTTTCCTCTCTCACTCTCTTTCTTTTTTACTGAACAGTAGAAAACAACTAAATTAACCACAATGGCTTCTTACTGATTCATTTTGGACAAGTGTTGGGGGAGGGGCAGGGATCCACAGGTGAATTGCTTTTTTTTTTTTAGTGAAATCCTCTTGTTTCTCATAGGTTACTTTTTAGTAAGCGCTTACCAGATGCTTTGTCTTCAAGGCACATACACATTTATCAGTTAATCAGAGAACAGAGGTGGGGGGAACACCCCCTTTTTCATCTAAAAAAATTAATGGCACATCCCACACAATGTAACATCCGCAAGTAAAGTGAGAAAAGGGCTTCTTTCTCGTCTTTGCAATTTTTTACTAGTGTTACATTAAAAAGGAGATTTTTGATAATTAGCAGATTAGGACTAAAACCTCGATTTAACTTTCAAGATGTAGTTGTAAACGAATATAAGGAAGTCAGGCTAATACTTCACAGATGACTCTTTTTGTTGCTGTGGAAGCCATGGACTTTTCCTGGGGCCCTGGGAAAGTACCCGGGCTGGATGATAAATCTGGGCTTTTCTTCCTGCCTTTAAATTAACATAAACAAGGAAGAAAGGTGGTAATAAAGCTTGGGTAATAAAGCAAGCAAACCCTATGGGGCAGTTCTACTCTGTCCTATGAAGTCTCTATGAGTCGGAATCGACTCCACAGCTACAGGTTTGGTTTTTTAATAAAGCAAGCCACACTATTTTTAGAATAAGCTGGCTACATGAACAAGTATAGATCTTTACATGTTTAGTAACATACTCCGTTATCATTTTTCAATCCAAATCATTTTACAGTTACATTGAAATTTTCTTCATAATGTGTATTGCAGATAGGCCACGGATATTGGCCTCTTTATTGTAGTGTTTTATTGCAAAGTTCTTTGGTCTTGGTTTGCCTGGGATTGCCCTTGTTGTAAAATTGAAAGTCTCATGTGCTGGAAACCCTCCTCAGTCCTGGGCAAATCAGGATGGTTGGCTGCCTTAGGTATGGTTGGGCTGTGAGACCCCATGCACCTCTGGCAGATTTAACTCTGAGGTTCTCCATCCAAATAAGCTAGGCCCACTTTTTAATTTTTCCTTTTGGCTCATTTGTGAGAAGGGGTAATCACACTGCCCCTGCCCTGTGCCTATCTCAAGTCGCCTAAGGGGATTAAAAGAGATCATAGATGCTAAGCATTTGGCCAGGGCCTGGCAGTTAGTAAGCCCCCAATAAATGGTTGTTGAAGAAATTACTTTGGGGGATTACAAAGAGTTTACAGACATCAAATGTTATCATGATTTTTGTTGGAATTATGAGGTGTGCACTGAGTGGTGAGATGAAGACAACATCCTCCTAACTTTATGGACTTTACAGACACAGATAATTGCCATGAATCCTTTAACTACAGTGCTAAGAGGGGAGCACACAGATTTGTGGGAACCATGACAAGGCTCACAAAGTGTGGGTGTGTGTGTTTGGCAGGAAGTACTGAAGTCTTTATGGAATAGATGTTGCTTGAAGTAAGTGTATTAGTTATCTATTGCTGTGTAACAAATTCCCCTAAAATTTAGCCGTAAAGTTGAGGAGACAGGTAAGCACGACCAGAGGAAACATCTGCAAATGGTCCAGAATGAACACTTACAAACCAAGAAGATGTTCACTGGAAAGAAGAGAAAAGACAGGTAGGGTCAGGTATTTCTTTATTTCAAATAAAGAGAAATGTTGCTTTTACTATCAGGTAAGTTATTTAACTGTCAAAATCACCAGTGACTCAGAAGTCTTAACGAGCAGGTCTACCCAGTTATCACTGGGGACTGTTTCTCCAAAGGTTCTTCTTCCTTGGTCTACTTCCTCAAACATGCTGTATTTTTATAGTCTTGTAATCTGTGTTCCATCTCCAAGTTTTTCCACCCATGCAGTTTTCTCACCAGCAGTTAATTGCCACATTGCAGGGCCTCTTTTAAGATTGCATCATGCTCAACCTCTGAAGCTTGGCTTCACCTCCTCCTCTTTCAAAGTTATGTAAAGTGACTGCACATGTCACATGTGTGTTCGGTTCTCTTCACTCTTCTAAGTTCCTCTTTCCTCTCTCTCTTTAAATGTGATTTCCCCATTTCCTCTTTCAACCATGGCCTCCAAGAGTAATGACCTCAGATGCCCTCCTTGAGCTAATTGATTTTTAACTTGCATTTCCATCTGGGTTTCTTTCCTGGACTCCAGACCTGAATCCTTCTTCCTGCTAAATCTTCACCTACTAGGATTTGTTCATGCTTTTCATCCACTCTGGATTCTTTTCCCTCTCATCTTTACTGCTCAAAGTTCTCTATTCCTCCAAGGCTCATGTCAAAAGCCATCCCCTCTGAGAAGTCTTCTCAGATTGCCCAAATCAGAAAGGACGTTCCATCTTTTACGTTCCCTGTAGCACTTTTTTCTTATCATGATCCAACACTTATTTCATTTACATTTATGTTAATTGATTCTATGTCTGCCTCTCCAACTTGATTATAGGCTTCTACAGGTATAATGCAGATCTAATTTATTTTTTACCCTCTCTTAGCAAATGACTTAGCAAAATGACAGTCATTCATGCATTCATCCATAAAATAATTAAAAACATTTTATTGTGGTAAATATATAGTTAACAAAACATCTGCTATATCTACACTCTCCCCATGTACAATTCAGTGACATTAATTATGTTCATCATATTGTTCGACCATCACCATTAACTGTTCCTGAATTATAAAATATTTTTTGATCATATGTGTCAACATTTGACACTAGAGATACAAAAATAACAATATAACTAAGAAGACATGCCACGGTCCTCAAATGCCTCAAAGTTTAGTGAGTTCAACACAGACACAGATAATTGCAATGAATCCTTTAACTATAGTGCTAAGAGGGGAGCACACAGAGTTGTGGGAACCATGAGGAGGCTCATGAAGTTTGGATATGTGTGTTTGGCAGGAGGTATTGCAGTCGTCATGGAAGAGATATTGCTTGAAGTAAGTGTATTAGTTATCTATTGCTGTGTAACAAATTACTCTAAAACTTAGCGACTTTAAATAGCACATATTTATTATCTCACAGTTTCTGTGGGTCAGGAATCTGGGCATGGGCTAGCTAGAGCCTCTGCTTCAGGGCTTCTCATAAAGCTGCAATCAAGGAGATAGCCAAGGCTGCGTCTCATCTGAAGGCTCAAGTGGGGAATGATCCACTTCTGAGCTCACTCATGTGGTTGTTGGCAGGACTCAGTTCCTGGAGGGTTGTTGCACTGAGGGCCTCAGTTTCTCATTGGCAGGTGACTGACTGGAGGCTACCTTCAGTTTCTTGCCACATGGGCCTGATCAGCTTGCTTCCTCAGAGCAAGCACTTGAGAAGAACAAGAGAGAGATTGAATGTAAGCAAGACAGATGTCACAATCTTTTATAACCTAATCATGGAATCATGGACGTGACACCTCATCACTTTTGCTGTATCCTATTTGTTAGAAACAAGTCACTTAGTGGGGATTACACAGGATGTGAATACCAGAAGTTGGGAATACTTGTGAGACCTGTAGAAGGCTGTCTACCACAATGTGTCTTAAAGAATGAGAAGTTAACTGGTGTATTTCTCTCAGAGGAACCAGCATGAGCAAATGTGTGATGAGGAGAATCATCATGGCATATGAGACACTTTGATGTTGCTGAACCTTAAAGTTGGAGGCAGGAGAGGCATTAGAGGCTTGAGAGATAACAGGGCCTGGTTTTGTCATATGAAGAGGCTTAGACTTTATCTTGTAGGATGGTTGTGCTAGTATAAGTAGGGGGTAACTCAAAAGGTTAACATTTTAGATAGCTCAGTCTGGTATATATATAGAGGATGGATTTTAGTGGATGAGTCTAAAATCCAGAGAACCACAGAGGAGGTTGTTGTAGAAAGATGATGAAGGCCTCAATTTTGATAGTGGTTTAGGGTAGGAGAAGAGGAGATGGATTTGAGACATAAGTAAGGGGTAAAGTTGGTTGGCTTTTATTTATCAGTGGGACACACAGGTGGAAACATCTAGCATACAATGTGGATGTACAACTGTGAAGCTCAAAGGAAGAACTTGGCCTAAAATTTGGGAGTCATATGAATATCAGTGGATGTTAAAACTAGAAGATTTGAACAGAGAATGAAATGAAAAGTGAGCCTGGGGAACACCAGGTCTTTAGCGATGTGTAGAGAAAAAGCCAAAAGGTTGGCAATTCGAATTCACCCAGAGGCATCTTGGAAAACAGGCCCGGAGATCTGCTTCCGAAAAGTCACACACTAGAAAACTCTATAGAGTAGTTCTACTCTGCACACATGGGGTTGCCATGAGTCAGAGTTGATTAGACAGCAACTAACAACAACAGAGAAACAGAAGCCTGAGTGAGAGAATGTTCAGTGTCACTCACGTCAGTGGAGGAGAGGCAATGATTAACGGGGCCAAACGCACCAGAGAAGTCCATCAAAATAAAGATTGAAGATCATTTACACATTAGTTCATTCACTCAAAGCCTTTATTAAGAGTCTGCTTCATGCCAGGCACCGGGATAGGTTTGGCAGAAAACAAGACAGAGATTATCACTGACCCCAGGGACGGTACCATCAAGCTGGGGAGACGGATATTAAACGCAGTTATAAGCACCCAAAGGAAATAAACAGCGTGCTATGAGTGCAACTACAAGGGAACAAAACACCTAAGTAGAATTTTTTTTAAAGGCAGAGCAGAGGATAACCTCAAAGCTCCCATCAAAGAAATCTCTTCACCAAGCCAGCAGGAAGTCTGGAATACAGATTCCTGGTAGCTCTTCTCAGGCATCTGCACTCTACCTCGCTGTTTAAATCCATGGGACAATTAGGAGATGTTTAGGATAATTGGAGTCCCTGGATGGTGCAAATGGTTAACATGCTCAGCTGCTAACCAAAAGATTTGAAAGTTTGAGTTCACCCAGAGGCTCCTTGGAAGAAAGGCCTGGTGATCTACTTCCAGAAAACCAGCCATTGAAAATCCTATGGAGCACAGTTCTACTCTGACATCCATGAGGTTGCCATGAGTCAGAGTCCACTTGAGGGCAACTGGTTTAGGATAATTAGTCAACTTCGAGAAAGACAATTCCAGTAGACTGATGAATTTCAGTACTATTACGTGATTTGTCTGAGTTCTGCCGAATGAATACATTTGTTAAGATACACAGTAACCATTGCCCATCTCATTATTTCTAGTATCTTGCTATATTCTGTAAGAGAACAAGTTTCTGGCTAGTGATCACCTTTAAGAGAGGGGAAAGAACACTGACCTGGCTTTTTGTTAGTTCATGGTCCTTATCAGCTGGGCTAAAACTCGGTAGCCTCCCCCAGCCTCACTCATCATTTGGTTCAAGAAAAGTCTGACTTGATGAGGGATCTCATGGTGTCAGTGTCTCCCCTAAAATTGAGTATAAAGGGATTGTCCTTTGTAGTTGTCAAATTCTCGAGGAAGCCTGTGACTCAGTAATATTTAAGAGCCATTGGACCAGATTAGCCGTACATTAGAATCATCTGCAGATATTTAAAATGCCTGGTCCCAACCCAATAGATTCTGATTCAATGGGTCTGGGTGAGGCCTGAGAGTTAGTAACACCCCGGGTGAGTACAGTGTGCAGCTGGACTGGGAACCACTGCACTGGATGACCCCTAACCCAAATCCTGATGCTAATATTCAGATTATAACCCCATCTGCCTATTAAATAAGCAGGTCAGCCTAGCCATTAAATGATCAGTGCCATAGTGGGAAGGCTTGTTTAGAGCCACGAGTACTAGAATTTAAGGTACTAATAAAGGCATGAATATATTTCAAGAAATTTCCTTAGGTTTCTTTGGAGTCCCTGGGTGGCGCAAAAGTTAAGTGCTCGGCTGTCAACCAAAAGATTGGTGGTTCAAACCCTCCCTGAGGTACCTTGGAAGATAGTCCTGGCAATCTGCTTCCGCAAGGTCACAGCCTTGAAAACCCTATGGAGCAGCTGTAGTCTGCACACATGGGATCGCAGTGAGTTGGAATCAACTAGGACAACGACAGCAACGACAGACGTTTCTGCTGCCCTGGGGCAGGCAGCTGGCTCCCCAGGCATCTCTCTCCCACTTCCTATATCATTCTACATTCAAGAAGAATCAGCACAGCCCCTGGATACTCTTTTTATTCAGTACTGGAGTCACTCCTGAGATTTACCCTTCATCCAAAGATTAGACAGGCCCATAAAACAAAACTAAACTAAATGGGCACACCAGCGCAGGGGCAAGGATGAGAAGGCAGGAGGGGACAGGAAAGCTGGTCTTGGGGAACCCAGGGTCGAGAAGGGGGCAGTATTGACATGTTCTGGGGTTGGCAACCAATGTCACAAAACAATATGTGTATTGTTTAATGAGAAACTAATTTGCTCTGTAAACCTTCATCTAAAGTACAATTAAAAAAAAAATCAAGTGAATACCATGAAGAACTTTGGATTTACCATTAAAAAAAAAAAAAAAAGAATCAGTGCCGCAGGGGACACTGCAGCTTCAAAGAGGCTGCAGAGGGAGGGCTGGGAGGGTGCGGCCACACCAGGCTCCCAAGTGGGTGGGGGAATGTCAAAGGGAAAGGGGACAGCCAGTGGGCGGTGGTGAGGACAGGGGCAAATAATCTGAATCTGAAAAATGCGTCCGTACGCATATCCTAAGAATGGGCCACAGCTGCCTTTGTAGGGTGACTCAACAGGGCAATTTTCAGGAAGTCTATATTTATTTATTTATTCATTATTTAAGAGCCAGTGAAAACAAACGAACAGGTACATCTGAAATATATTTCAGGTTCTTATATCAGATTCAAATGGCTACAATTATTCAATAACTGCCTGTGAAATATTCTAATCACTCACATTTCTCCTCTACCTTTCTCTCCAAACCAGTATTGTATAAGCTGGGTGTCTCTCTGCCATCATGAATACACAGACAAAGGCTGGATAGAGACTCAGATAAGATGGCTGATTCCCAGTGGACCGAGCAGAAGCCCAGAAACACACATGGCTGCCCCTCTGTGACTTATCTCTCTGCAGACAGGAAAGCTGGGTGTGGGGGTGTTGGGGATCTGGACAGCGACACAGCCCTGTGGGACTTCAAATTGCCCCACCAGCAGCTGGAATGACTCAGACTGAGTTCCTCAGCCAACTTTGCCAGGCCAGGCAGGGTGGGGCTGAACAAAGCTGAGCAGAGGAAACCTTTCTGCACTTGCTCTATTTTAAGCTACAGGGTCTGGTAACAGGTTTAGTAGGAAATGAAGTGTTGGCTGGGGAGAGAGGAGGGATTATAGACGTTTTAATGATAGTTTCCACTTCTGATTGCTGTGTGTGCCAGCTCCTGTGTTAAGTGCTTTGTAAGTATAATTTCATTTAAGCCCTCCAACGACAAAATGATTATCCCCATTTTTTCTTTCTTTCTTTTTTTTTTTTTTAACAAGAGATGAACTTGAAGTCTAGGAGGCTTGGAAGCATGCCCAAAGTCACAGGACTACATGCAGAGATAGGGTTGGAGCTCAGATCAGCCTGTGCCTTCGATCTTGATGACTGTGGCCTCTCTCTGGGGAGAAGTAACTCAAGGAGCCTCTGTTGAGGACCTACAATATGTCAGGTGCTTTGCCAGGTGCTGCGGGGAACACAGTGCAGAAATAGCGCCTCTTGTTATCTAGGAGTCAGTAGCACGTAGAACTACCCCGGTGCATTGGGCAATGTTCATTTTCTTCCCAGTTCTATCCCTCACCAGCGGTGTGGCCATGGCTATTTTATTTAGTCCAGAGTCCATTTTTTCAGCTATAAAACTGAGATAACCAGACTATTGTGACTCTAGGCAAGATAAGTGTTGAAAAGTAAAAGGTGTTAAAAAATGCGAACGTACATTCATCATCTTTCACAAGCTACTGGGAGTTTAGACCCAGCAGGAAAACAGCCCTTAGTGCTGGTCTGTGCAGTTTATGCTGATCTCTGACGATTTCTGAATTTGAGGAAGCTGCTTTGGTCTTTCTGAAAGCCTCCCACCTCCAGACAAAAAAAACAAAAACAAAAAGCCTACTGCCCTCGAGCTGATTCCAACTCAGAGTTGACCCCACAGGGTTTCCAAGGCTATAAATCTTTACGGTAGCAGACTGCCACATCTTTCTCCTGAGGAGCTGCTGGTGGTTTCGAACTGCTGACCTGGACTGGTTTTGAAGCAAAGTATTCTCAGACCAATAAATTTGATTCATCCAAGACAATTCTCTTTTTGTTATGCCTCACTTTCTGTCACTCCATCAGCTAACCCTGTCATCTGTATCTCCCACGGATCAGACCTTTATGAACCATAGGGTTTTCATTGGCTGATTTTTGGAAGCAGATTACCAGGCCTTTCTTCCAAGGCTCCTCTGGGTGAGTTTGAACCACCAATCTTTCAGTTAGTATTCAAGTACTTAACGGTTTGTGTTACCCAGGGACTCCTCATTTGAACACAAAGAGTGATCCTAATTTGGGGTCCATACTTAGTGTCACTAATAAGTTTAGTATTATCAGCTAACCTTTAGCTAAGTATCTTGAGAATGGTAGACCTAAAAGGAAGCACATAATACATCATGGGCTGCTCATTACATGTATAATGCCCTGACAACACACCATTCTTTATTCACTCTTTCATTCATAAAATACTTATTAAGCACCTACTATACGCTGTGTGGTGGAGCCCTAGTGGCACAGTGGTTAAGAGCTCGACAGCTAACCAAAAGGTCAGCAGTTTGAATCCACCAGCTGCTCCTTGGAAACCCTGTGGGGCAATTCTACTCTGTCCTATAGGATCACTATGAGTTGGAATCGACTTGAAGGCAATAGGTTTGACAGAGCCCTGGTGGCCTACTGGTTAAGAGCTCGGCTGCTAACCAAAAAGCTGGTAGTTTGAATCCACCAGCCACTCCTTGGAAACCCTATGGGGCAGTTCTGCTCTGTCCTATAGGGTTGTTATAAGTCAGAATTGACTTGATGGCAATAGGTTTAGTTTGTTATTTTACGTGCTGTGCAAGGATCCCTGGTGACGTAGTGGTTAGGCGCTCAGCTGCTAACTGAAAGGTGGGTGGTTAAAACCCACCAGCCGTTCTGGGGGGAGAAAGATATGGTAGTCTGACTCTGTAAAGATTACAGTCTTGGAAACCCTATGGGGCAGTTCTACTCTGTCCTACAGGATTGCTATGAGTTGGAATTGAGTTGATGGCAATGGGTTGGGTATAGGCTGTGCACGGAGTCCCTGAGTGGCACAAATGGTTAAGTGCTTGGCTGCTAACCAAAAGGTTGGCCGTTTGAATCTGCACAGTTACCTCAGAAGAAAGGCCTGGTGATATACGTTTGAAAGATCATAGCCAATGAAAACCCTACGGAGCACAGTTCTATTCTGAAACACATGGGGTCACCATGAGTCAGAATTGACGTCAACTGGCTATGTGCTGTGCATCCAGTTTCCTGTCTTAGTAAGACCCTTGCACTGCTGTGGTGTTGGTGTTCTCATGAGTTTTCACTGTGCGGATAGTAGAACCGTAGTGCAGAAGCTGACGTTGTGTTCGTGGTGAGGGAAGATGGCTTGGCTCGTGGCTGGTAGGTAGCTTTTCTGATAAAGTCCATGACCTCCAAAGTGGCAATATTTTGAAGCAGGAAAAGTCTCAGGCTAGGAGACAAAAGAATTAGGTTTATTCCAGTTTCGCAATTAACTTGTTGAGAAACCTTGGAAAGTCGTTCTTCAGATGCCAATTTCCACATCTACAAAATGTCAAGGCAGAAGGGAGTAATTCCTTAAGTCTCATTAAAGATTCATAATCTCAGCTAACTTTCTTGTGATTTGCCATCTGTTTTATAAGTTGCGTGCAGGAAAACCCCAAACCAAGCCACCCACCCACCCAGCCCACTAAACCAACCAGCTCCCTACTCAGCAACATTTACCGTCTCCTGCTCTGATTCCCTGCAGAAAAAAACTTTTAGTGCTGCTCTGCATAGTTTATGCTGATCTCTGGCGATTTCTGAATTCAAGAAAGCTTCTTTGCGCTTTCTGAAAGCCTCCCATGTCCAGGAAAAAAAAAAAATTCATTGCCATTGAGTTGATTCCAACTCATAGCAACCCCACAGGGTTTCCAAGGCTGTAAATCTTTACAGAAGTAAACTGCCACATCTTTCTCCTGGGGAGCTGCTGGTGGTTTTGAACTGCTGACCTTTCAGTTAGCAGTGGAGCGCTTTAACCGCTGTGTTACCAGGGTTACCTACCTCCAGGGAAGGGTACAAAAATGTGAGGATTCAGCCTGTCCTAAATAATACTCTGAGCTGGGGTCAAAATACTGATAGTCACCTGTGGCCTCCCGATACTCTGAAATGCAGAATGTCTTACAATGGTAAGAGCCTTCTAGAATATTTTTGTCTTGAAATCTGACCGGTAACTACCACTTATATATCATTTCAAGTTATTTTGCATGCGGAGGTTTAGTTGTTCCAGCATCATTTGTTGGAAAGACTACCCTTTCTCCATTGAATTGCCTTTGCTCCTTTGTCAAAGATCAGTTAACTATGTTTGCGTGCGTCTGTTTCTGGGCTCTCTGTTCTGCTTCATTGCCCTATTTGTCTATTCCTTGGCCAAAACCACTCTGTCTTGATTGCTGTAACTTCGTAGTATGTTTTTTTTTGGAACTGCAATGCATGCACATTTATTGAGAAAACCATGTTTATATATTTTTTTCATTGTACTTCAGCTGAAGTTTTACAGAACAAATAGTTTCTCATTAAACAGTCACTACACATACTGTTTTACGACATTGGTTGACAATACCATGACATGTCAACACTCCCTTCTCGACCTTGGAGGACCTTTTTTTTTTTTTTGGTGAAAATATACATAGCCAAAGATATACCGTTTCGAAAATTTCTACATGTACAATTCAGTGACATCGATTACGTTCTTCCAGTTGTGCTGCTATTCTCACTATCCTTTTCCAAATTATTCTATCACCATTATCTTCAACTCACTGTCCCCTAGGCTTCCCATCAAATCTTTTGAGTTACTGTTGTCAATTTGATCTCACATATATAATTCTTTCTTTTTTTGGTACTTTATTTTTTTTTTAAATTTTCTTTTTATTGTACTTCAGGTGAAGGTTTACAGAATAGTTTCT
>NW_004443999.1:9910970-9913733 GCF_000243295.1 Trichechus manatus latirostris
GAGCCCGTGGTCCCCACAGCCCTCCGCCCAGCAATTCAGTCCCTCAGGGAGTTTGGATGTGTCTATGGAGTTTCCATGACCTTTCCTTGTACAAGTTGTGCTGGCTTCCCCAGTATTGTATACTATCTTATCCTTCACCAAAGTTACCGCTTGTCTATTGTCTATGTAGTATTCCCCCCAACCCCTTCCATCCCTCGTAACCAACAAAGATTGTTACTTTTCATGAGTTTTTACAATAGAGGTCTCATAGAATATTCGTCCTTTTGTGATTGACTTAGTTCACTAAACATAATGTCCTCCAGTTTCATCCATGTTATGAGATGCTTCACAGATTCATCATTGTTCTTTATCCTTGCATAGTACTCCATTGTGTGTATGTACCATAGTTTGTTTGTCCATTCATCTGTTGATGGGTATCTAGGTTGTTTCCATCTTTTTGCTATTGTGAACAGTGTTGCAATGAACATGGGTGTGCATATGTCTATTTGTGTGACTCTTATTTCTCTAGGATATATTCCTAGGAGTGGGATTGCTGGATCATATGGTATTTCTATTTCTAGCTTCCTAAGGAAGTGTCATATGGTTTTCCAAAATTGTTGTATCATTTTGCATTCCCACCAGCGGTGCATAAGAGTCCCAATCTCCTTGAGCCCCTCCAACATTTGTTATTTCCAGTGTTTTTGATTAGTACCAGTAATGCCGGGATGAGATGGTATCTCATTGTGGTTTTAATTTGCATTTCACTAATGGCTAGTGATCAGGAGCATTTCCTCATGTGTCTGTTGGCTGCTGGAATGTCTTCTTTAGTGAAGTGTCTGTTCATTTACTTTGCCCAGTTTTTAATTGGATTATTTGTCTTTTTGTTGTAGAGGTATTGGATTTTCCTGTAGATTTTAGAGACTGGAGCTTTGTCTGACTTGTAATGTCCAAAAATTTTTTCCCAGTCTGTAGGTTCTCTTTTTACTCTTTTGGTGGAGTCTTTTGATGAGCATAAGTGTTTGATTTTTAGAAGATCCCAGTTATCTAGATTATTTTCTGGAGTTTGTGTGTTGTTTGTTATGGTTTGTATCCAGTTAATGCCGTGTATTAGGGCCTCTAGCATTGATCCTATTTTTTTTGTCTATGAACTTTATAGTTTTTGGCTTTATATTTAGGTCTTTGGTTCATTTTGAATTAGTTTTTGTATATGGTGTGAGGTATGGGTCCTGTTTCATTTTTTGGCAGGTGGACATCCAGTTTTGCCAGCACCATTTGTTAAAAAGACTGTTCCCCATTTGATGGACTTTGGGCCCTTGTTGAAGATCAGGTGACCGTATGTGGATGGGTTCTCAATTCTGTTCCATTGATCAATGTATCTGTCATTGTACCAGTACCAGGCTACTCTGACTACTGTAGCTGTATAGTAGGTTCTGAGATCAGGTAGTGTGAGTCCTACTTTATTCTTCTTCGATAGTGCTTTACTAATCCAGGGTTTCTTCCCTTTCCATATAAAGTTAATGATTAGTTTTTCCATCTCTTTAAAGAATGTTATAGGTATCTGGATTGGGATTGCATTGTATTTGTAAATTGCTTTGGGTAGAATTGTCATTTTCACAATGTTGAGTCTATCTATCCATGATAATGGTATATTTTTCCATTTATATAGATCCCTTTGGGTTTCTTGCAGTAGTGTTTTGTAGTTTTCTTTGTGTAGGTCTTTTACATCCCTAGTTAGATTTATTCCGAAGTGTTTTATTTTTTTAGGGGCTATTATAAATGGAATTGTTTTCCTGATTTCCTTTTCCTCATTCTCTTTATTGGTGTATAGAAATCCAACTGATTTTTGTATGTTTATCTTGTGTCCTGACACTCTGCTGAATCTTTCTATTAGTTCCAGTAGTTTTCTCGTGGAGTCTTTAGGGTTTTCTATGTATAGAATCATATCATCCACAAACAGGGACAGTTTAACTTCTTCATTACCAATTTGGATGCCCTTTATTTCTTTTTCTTGCCTTATTGCTCGAACTAGGACTTCCAGCACAATGTCAAATAGGAATGGGGTTAAAGGGGATCCTTGTCTTGTTCCTGTTTTCAAGGGGAATGTTTTAAGCCTCTCTCCGTTAAGAATGATGCTGGCCATTGGTTTTGCGTAGATGTCCTTTATCATGTGGAGAAATTTCCTTCTATACCTATTGTATGGAGAGTTTTTATCAGGAATGGGTGTTGGGCTTTGTCAAATGCCTTTTCTGCGTCAATTGAGATGATCATGTTATTCTTTTCTTTCCTTTTATTTATGTGGTGGATTACATTGATTGATTTTGTAATGTTGAACCATCCTTGCATACCTGGTATGACTCCTGCTTGGTTGTAGTGTATTATTTTTTGGATATGATGCTGAATTCTATTGGCTAGAATTTTGTTTAGAATTTTTGCATCTATATTCATGAGAGAGATTGGTCTGTAATTTTCTTTTTTTGTGGTGTCTTTGCCTGGTTTTGGTATCAGGGTTACGCTGGCTTCATAAAATGAATTTGGAAATGTCCTTTCCTTTTTTGTGTTCTGAAATAGTTTGAGTAGTACTGGTATAAGCTCTTCTCTGAATTTTTGGTGGAATTCTCCAGTGAAGCCATCTGGGCCAGGGATTTTTTTTATTGGGAGTTTTTTTTGTTACCTTTTCAATATCTTCTCTTGTTATGGTTCTATTCATATTTTCAACATCACTTTGTGGTAGTTTGGGTAGGTAATGTGTTTCTAGAAATTTATCGATTTCCTCTAGGTTTTCAA
>NW_004443999.1:9914836-9930848 GCF_000243295.1 Trichechus manatus latirostris
TTTGTTTTTGTAGGTTTTGTTTTTACTGAGACTTTATGTTTTTCTTCTTTATTTTAATGAGTAGGTTTGTTAACTTTCTTTTTGGTTACCTTGTAATTTACCCTTATCTTCCTAGGTTTGAACCAGCCTATTATTACTTGGTATCGCATTGCTTTCCTCTCCATTAGAAGGTTCTATATCTACACTATTTATTCCCTCTTTTATTGTTCTGATGCTGTTGTCATTTACCGATTAACCTCTTTGGTTCCCTGTTGTAATTCTTTTGGTTTTGGATAGTCCTTGAGAGTTCTTTTCCTAGGATAGTATCTGGCTGGTACAATCCTGCATCCTAGATTCAGCCTGTGGTCTTATGTTGTTTGTTCTCAGATCAAAGGACTCCCTTTAATAATTCTTGTAAGTTTGGTTTGTTTTTTACATAGTCCCTTAATTTCTGTTCATCTGGAAATGTCCTAATTTCACCACATATTTGAACAAGAGTTTTGCAGGATATATTATTCTTGGTTAGCAGTTTTTTTCTTTCAAGGTGTTATATATGTCATCCCATTGCCTTATTGCCTGCATGGTTTCTGCCAAATAATCCTAGCTTAGTCATTGTTTCTCCTCTGTATGTGACTTTTACTTTTTCTTGAGCTGCTCTCAGGATTCTTTGTTTGTCTTTGGTTTTGGTAAGTGTGATTATGATAAGCCTTGGTGATTTTCTTTTGGGGTCTATTCTATATGGGGTTCATTGAGCTTCTTGGATGGTCATCTTTTCATCTTTCATGATACTGGGGAAGTTTTCTGTCAGCAATTCTTCAATGATCCTCTCTGTGTTTTCTGCTCTCTGCCCCTGTTCTGGAACTCCGATCACTCACAGATTTTTGCTTTTGATTGTATCCCAGACAATTCTCAGGTTTTCTTCATTCTTTCTTCTGATCTTTCCTCAGAGTTGTATCCAAGTGTTTGTTTTCAATTTTGCTGATCCCGTCTTCTGTCATTTCAGACCTGCTCCTCAGCCCTTCTATGACACTGTCCATTTCTGAAGTCTTGTTGTTTATCTTTTGGATTTCTAATTGTTGTTTTTGTATGATGTCTAGTTGTGAATTTATTTTAACATTTTGTTCCTGTATTATTTTCTTGAATTCTTCCATTTTTTTGTCTGTATTTTCCATAAATTTGTCTGCCTTTTCCATGAATTTCTCTACTTTTTCCTCATTTTTGTCTGCTTTTTGCTTCAACTCTGGGATAATTCAGAGTTAGAGATTTGAATTCCCTATCAGGTAGTTCTAGTGCCTTTTCTTCTACTGGAAAGTCATCTGGTGTTTTATTTTGGATGCCTACTGGAACCATCCTGTCCTGTCTCTGTATATGTTTTGATATTGTCTGCTGACTTTGAGGCATTCAGTAGTTATTTTCCTCATTTATTGATTGTAGATTTGTTTGTTTCATCCTGCTTTTTTGTTTTCTTTGGTTATATCTCAGCAGGCGGGCTGTGCATTCTTTGTTGTTTGCTAGTCTGTGGGCACGATACTCTTCACCTCCTTTTCCAATGGGCAGGGCCAGTCACTCAGGTATGGTACAGCAGGGAAGGTCCAGTTGAACAGAAGTTGCTTGGATGGGTTGTTTGTGGCATGTACTAGGGCTGACAGGACAGGCTGGGAATCAGTGCAGAACAGGTTCCAGTAGGCCGTGCCTGTGCTACTTGGGGTTGTGATGTTCAGCGCGTGCTGCAGGTAGGTAGGAAGGAGAGGGGAGATTGTGATGTGTGGAGCTAAGATGGATATGGGAAAGAGGAGAGAGAGGAGAGAGGAACAGGAGCCAAAAATGTACACACACACAAACAAACAAAAAAGAGTGCTAAGGGAGCTTCTTGTTGGAGTGGAGAGATGAGAGACTGAGAAATGGAGAAAAGCAAAACGGAAAACAAATGAATAAATAAAAATTAGAGAAAGAGAAATAAATAAAGAAAGAAAAGCCCCCAGGGATCCCACCGGTGCAACTGGTAGGACTTGGGAAGTTGCTCCCAGGCTGTGAAGTACAGCCTGGCTAGAAGGGGTAGAGATGTCACACAGTGCCAGTATTGAGGAGACAGGAAGAAAAGGTAAGTATAGAGAGATGAGAAACTAAAAATGAAGAAAGACAAAAAGGGAAAAAGAGAGAGAAGAAAATAAAACAAAAAAATAAAACCAAGAAAAAAGAAATGCCCCCTAGAGATGTCACTGTGTGTCTGCACAGAGTAAGGGAGTAGCTCCCAAGCCACTGAGTACTGCCCAGCTAGAAGGAGCTCCCAAGCTGAGAAAAGAAGAAGAAAACAAACAAACAAATCAAAACAGAACAATCAGACAAACAAAAAAAGCGCCAAGTGTCCCACCAGCATGGTGGCACTGGCCGGGAAACAGTTTCACAGTCGAACAGTGTTTCTCAGCCTTTCAGGAAGAAGCAAAGATGGCACATGGAGCCAGGTATTCGAGCAAAAGCAGTGGGAGGTGGTGAGAGGTAAGGAAGAAATATAAAGAAGCAGAAAAAAGCAACACCAGCAGCCAACAAATGGCACTCAGGGATCTGGCCGGTGCAGGTGAGTGGAATCCAAGCGGCACTGGGGTGAAGGCGGTGCTTCCTGTTCAAGAGACTGTGGCTGCAGGAAGCAGAGGAGGCCGAGTGGGGGTGAAGAAGGGTGGGGGGTGGGAAAGTGTATATCACTGGTTACTGGTTGTTCTGTCTCCTGCTGGAAGCTCTGTGAAGCTGCTTTCTCATAGTCCCTGTTCGCTGATCTCTGACAGGAGTCTAAGATGGTGAATCTGTGCTGCATTAGCTGATAGGGGACCTCTGCATGTATCTCTCCTTGGTCTCTGTTCTCTGTTAGTTTCTTATGCCATTTGACACTTGGCCGAGTTCTTTATCTCTTCATTTGATACATAGGGTTTCAGGATTGACATGTGTCTCTGTTTTACTTAGTTTTTTGGATCTTTGTTGTGGAGGGATGGCATGGTGCTTCTGTCTATAGCGCCATGTCGCCCAGATGTCTCATAGTATGTTTTGAAGTCAGGTAGTGTAAGTTCTCCGACTTTGTTTTTCTTCAACATTGTATTGGCTGTTCTGGTCTTTTGTCTTTCCATATAAACTTTAGAATCAGTTTGTCAATATCCACAAAATAACTTGCTGGGATTCATTTCAAGTTTCTGTTGCTTTAAAAATACCATGCCATTGACTTTTGTCTAGTTCAACCTGCTGTGAAACAGAAAGAAATAAGCCCTCCAGGGCTGGCTAAAATTTAATTTTATGTCAAACCTTGTATTTCTTTCTTCTTTTTTTTATTGTACTTTAGATGAAGGTTTACAGAGCAAATTAGTTTCTCTTTAAACAACACACATATTGTTTTGTGACATTGATTGCCACCTCCATGACATGTCCACACTCTCCCCTTCACCACCTTGGGTTCCTCATTACCAGCTTTCCTGTCCCCTCCTGTCTTCTCGTCCTTGCCCCAGGGCTGGTGTGCCCATTTAGTCTCATTTTGTTTTACGGGCCTGACTAATCTTTGGCTGAAGGGTGAACCTCAGGAGCGACTTCAGTACTGAGTTAAAAGGATGTCCAGGGGCCATACTCTTGGGGTTTTTCCAGTCTCTGTCGGACCAGTAAGTCTTTTTTTTTTTTTTTGTGAGTTAGAATTCTATTCTATGTTTTTCTCCAGCTCCGTCCGGGACCCTCTGTTGTGATCCTTGTCAGAGCAGTCGGTGGTGGTAGCTGGGCACCATCTAGTTGTGCTGGAGCAAACCTTGTATTTCTAAACCTTGTCCAATATTGCCTTGTAATCTAAACGGGGGCTCCTTCTCCGTAGTGTAGCTCTGATCTGAATGCCCAAGACAGCATATGCCTTTGGGATGCCACCAAACATGGCCATGCTTTGCTGCAAGATGACACCAGTGCCTGGTACCCCATAAACCTTGTGCCGTCTCTGAAGGGAGCTTCATTTGATAACAAGCAACTTCCCTATCAAGTACAGGATGAGTACATCATCCTATCTGATTTCTTGCCAAGGGTTCCCACAGGAGGACAGATTGCCTTTGGCTGTAGATATGTCCTTAGATTACTTGAAGCTTTCTCTGATTGTTTTCTCCCTTAAACAAGCATAAAATGAAACCTACATGCTCCCAGTTCTTTATGTTGATAGCATGGCAGGAAAATGCTTTCGTATGTTACCTGAGTTTTTGTCATGTATGGTATTCCCCATTACTCCATGAAGCTCCCGCTGCTGGGCAGACAGATAGCAAGCTTCTGTCGCCTCAAGGGAGAATTTTCATAGCAGAACCAGAGAAACAACAATCAAAATCTTGACTTTTGGTTTCAAGAGCTTACAGCCAGGTGTAAAATGAAAAAGATTTGGATGAATAGTAGCTTGGTCAGAGCCAGTTTTCTCTTCACTTAAGATTAGATAAAGTTGTCCCAGAGCTCCTTATGGGCCAAGCCTGAATGTGGTATCCCCTTTTCCACCTGTATTCCATGGTCCAAATTTGGTCCCATTAGCTTGCTTAACTGCAGAAAGGCTATACTTAGAAAAAGTTTCCCCCAAGACAGTTATTAGGAAGGTCACAGGGAAATGTTTAAAAAGTTCTTAATGTAGGCGAATTTATCAGCCTCTGCCTTTGCAGTATGTGCATTCTGTGTCTAGGTTAAGAAATCTTTCCCTGCCCTCAGAACACAGAGATATTCTTCTACAGTTTTATAGTTTTGTCTTTCACCTTGAAGGCTGCCATCACTTGGAAATTGATTGTGTGCACTGTGTGATGTAGAAGCCCAATTTCATTTAAGTTTAGAATTTCTGGTCATTAAAAAACACTATACAGAGGGTGAAAAGACATGCTGCATACTGGAAGAAGATATGTAGCTCACATTTAACCAAATATATAAAGAATTCCTATAAATCAATCAGAAAAAGACAACACAATGGAAAATAGGCCAGAGCCTTGAAGAGGCACTTCACAAAACAGGAAATCCAAATGCCAATAAACATTTGATAAGATATTCCTTTTCATTCAGAATCAGAGAATTGCAAAATAAATACCACATGCCCATTATACTGACAATGAACTAAGACATGTAACAATACAGAGTGGTAGTGAGGACATTGAACAATGGGAACTCTCATGTGTTCTGGTAGAAGTGTGAATTGGCACAACCACTTTGGAAAACAGATTGGCAAGGTTGAAGATATAAGTGTCCTACGAACAGCAATTCTGACCCTGGATATTTACCCTAGAGGAACTCTTACACATGTTTTCTGGGAGGCATGTATGAGAATATTCCCATAGATATTGTCTGTAAGATCCCTAGCTGCAAACCAACAAATGCCCATCAACAGTAGACTAGATTAATAAATTGAGGTATCGCCATACAGCAATGCAAATGAGCTAAGTATAGACACATGTATCAACACGGATGATTCTCACAAATACAATGTTGAGCAAAAGAGGTAAGATACAAAAGAATGTATACGGTAAGATTTCATTTATATGTTTAGGGGTGTATGCATAGGAGGTAAAACTCTGAAGAAGAGCCTGTAAATCTTTATCTCCAAGTAAGGATGATTGTTATTTCCAGGATAAGAGGGCAAGGGTGTGACTGGGAAGAGGCTTAGGTCATGCTGTAATTACTTGGTTTCAAGGTGACCTTGGCATCATCCAGACAACAGATGAGGGGAGAGAGGTTGGATGATTCTGTCTGGAAATCTTCATGTGCCAAGTCTGTAAGAGGTGCACATCTTTTCCATTTATATTCCCTGGTTGAGAGTTTAGTCTCAAGTGGAGCTGTTTTCACAAGTGTTCACTTATAATTATTCTTTAAATTGTTCATGTAGAGTTAAACACTCTTCCATACATAGGGTGCATGTCTCAGTGAAAAAGTGAAAATACACACACACACACACACACGAAATATAAAACTGTACATTGGCACCTCAAAAGTAGTACCTGCGTAAATAGAAGGTATTATTTTTATTGATGTGTGCCGTGAAGTCAATTCTGACTCATAGCAACCCCATGTGACAGAGTAGAACGGCCCCATAGGGTTTTCTAGGCTGTAATCATTATTGGAGCGTATCGTCACGTCTTTTCTCTCTCAGAGACCCTGGGTGGGTTTGCACCACCAACCTTTCAGTTTGCAGCTGAGCACTTAACCGTTGTGCCATTAGGGATCCTAGCTTAGAGAGTCAGGGAGAGTAAAACAATCTTCCTACCTTCTTTTAGATAAATCTCTCATGGTTTGAAATCTCAGTAGGTTTTTTTTTTTTTTTTTTTGCGTATGTCATTAAAAAATGATTAAGAGAGCTGTGTTAGTAAAAATAAATGATGTACAAGATACAAATTCTTCTTTTCTGTTATTAAAGGACGTTAGATTGTTTAAAGAAGAGGCTTAGGTTATTTTTATTTTATATAAGACCATTTTGAAAATAACCAACTGCATTTCTTTAACAAAATCACATTTCCCCCCAACACTTCTTTAAAACTAGTGTTTTCTGCATGTATACACACTTATTTTCTTCATTCATTTTTCCTCACAAAAAGGACAGTAAAATTGTTCAAAAATGAGTATTTGACCAAATGCCCTTTTCATAGTTTTGTGTTTATCTTTGGGGACTGCTATGTTAGAGAAGGGAGGGCGCCCGAGGTCCAAATCATGGTTTTCATTGATGCCTGAGATTGGGCTCTAATTGAGACTTGTTCAGAAATACACCATGTGAAAAGCAGACTTGGGTGGTACTTAAAGGCATAGACTCTGGGTCTGAATCCATCACTTAAAAGCTGTGATTGGGAAAGTTACTTGACTTCTCTGTGCTTCAGTTTTCCCAACTGTGATGGTGAATTTTATGTGTCAACTTGACTCAGCTATTGTGCTCAGGTGTTTGGTCAAGCACTAGCTGTTTCTGTAAAGATATTTGTAGATATGATCACTGTTTACTATCAATTGGCTCTAAGTAAGATTATCCTCCATGATATGGGTCAGCCTCGTCCAATCAGTTGAAGGCTTTAAGAGCAAAAAAGTAAGGTTTCCAGGGGAGGAAGGAATTCTACCTCAAGACTATGATATTGAAATCCTATCTGAATTTCCAGCCTACCAGCTTGCCCTACAAATTTCAGACTCAAGACTGCAGTATCAACTCTTGCCTGAATTTTCCAGGCTGCCAGCCTACTCTCTAGATTTTTATACTTGCCAGGTCCCAAAATTGCATGGGACAATTCCTTAAAATAAATCTCCTTATGTACACACACACACACACACACACACTCACGCATATATGGAGCCCTGGTGGTACAATGGTTATGCACTCGACTGCTAACCAAAAAGTTGGTGGTTTCAACCCACCCAGCCGCTCCTCAGGATAAAGACCTGCCCTGTAAAGGTTACAGCCTCAGAAACCCTATGGGGCAGTTCTACTCCGTTACATGGGATCACTATGAGTCAAAAGTCTACTTGGCGGCACCCAACAACAACAACACACACACACACACACATATATATATATATATATATATATGTTGGACAGAGCCAATAGGATAGAAGATGATATAGATATAGACATGATATATATTGAGAAACTTGACCAAATTACGGATAATAACAGAACCTACCTCACAGGGTTGCTGTGTAGATGAAATGAGTTAATATATACAAAGTATTTGAAACAGGAGCTGGCATACAGTAAGTGCTATTTAAGGGTTTGCTATTATTGTTATTAATACTTAGTAAGTTTTTGTCTTATATGGACATAAATTTCCCAATGTTTTTCTGCTTTGGCATCAAGTTCTCTAGGAATAGTAGAAACTCTTGATGTGAAGAAAGCTAATATGTTCATTAAAAATTTAAAGCAGGTGCACAAGAGGCCAGAATGGGAAAAGCAGTGCACCTGTCTTGGAGAATCGCAAGTCCAGGCATGCTCCTGACAGGTGCCCCAGAATTCCACTCCTTTAGGAAAGACTCACACTTAAAATCCATGTCACAGCTGGCAGCCACCACTCTCCCTGCACAGCGCTCTGGACCTGCTCAACAGGAAAGAGCAAGGTGTTGCAACCTCATTCTGAGCAAGAAGTGGTGTTGTTGTTTTATTGTACTTTAGGTGAAAGTTTACAGCTCAAGTTAATTTCTCATACAAAAATTTACGCACATATTGTCATGACACTATAGTTGCAATCCCTAAAATGTGAGAGCACTCTCCCCCTTTCCACCCTGCGGGTTTCCCATGTCCCTCCAACCAACTCCTGTCCATTCCTGCCTTCTTACCTTGCCTCCGGACAGGAGCCGCCCATTTGGTCTTATGTATCTGCTTGAACTAAGAAGCACACTCTTTACGAGTATTATTTTACATTTTATAGTCCAGTCTAATCTTTGTCCGAAGAGTGGGCTTCAGGAACGGTTTTAGTTCTGGGTTAACAGAGTGTCCAGGGCCATGTCTTCGGGGGTAGTGGTGTTTTTAACCAAAGAGAGGAACCCTGTAATTGGCAAGAAGGACCAAGCTTAATCTCTCTTTCAGCAGTTGGAGAAGTTTGGAGGTCTGAGACCACAGAACATCTAGGTCAAGACTTGCCAAGTATGTATGGGAGTGTCCATGACTTAAATTCTGGGGCGGAACCTGAATAAAACTTGTTCCCGAGGTAGGTGAATGAGCTTGGGGGAAGGGGAAACACGTGATCTTTTCTTCCTTGACTTTCCACAAAGAACTCTTGAGGGGTCTGATAAGACACACCTAGGAGTCTTTTTCTTTAAGTCGAAGTCCGAAACTCAAGTTATTCCCCCAAAAGATCTCAAATATAAAACTTCTTCTTGTCTTTATATAGGCACCATGGTAAATCAGTCTCTGAATGTAAAATATCTGAGATGACCACTCTCCCTATACATAATGAATAAGTGTAGATTTCTTGAAATTTTTATTTTAACCATACAGCTTCGTTCTTTATCTTAACATGATAGTGACTATTATCTGTTTTCCATAATATTATTTGTTTGTTAAATGAAGGCAACAAGTATTTTGAGTTTATGATAGAGTACATGGGAAAAATTTAAATCCAATTGGTAATTTAAAAGTGGGGCATAAAAAAAACCAGATTCCCAAAGAAAGTCATGTTTCAAGAAGAGGGCCAAGTATGGCGCATTTCCTCAGCAGCCTAAAGCAGCTTTCTATTTTGTTTTGTTAACAAGGAACCACATTTGGTTAAAAAGGGAAAAAGATGAAAAAACGAAACAAATCTATTAAGTAAGGAACAGGAACAGCAATAATAATATCTGCATGGCTGTACCCAGTGCAGGAGAAGTTGTCCAACGCTTAGACATAATTTCAATCCTTTGATGATCAAGAAAAAAGCAACAATTTTCTTTGAAAGGATAACTTAGTAATGGACCACATGAACCACAGCCTCCATCAGCCTGAGCCCAGCAGAACTAGATGGCACCTGGCTACCACCACCGACTGCTCTGACAGGGATCACAATAGAGGGTCCTAGACAGAGTGGGATAAAAATAGAGGGAAAAAAAAAATCAAATTCACAAAAAAAGACCAGACTTACTGGACTGACAGAGGCTGGAGGAACCCCTGAGACTATGGTCCCCTGGAAACTCTAACTCAGAACTGAAGCCACTCCTAAGTCCACCTTTCAGCCAAATATTAGACAGGCCTATAAAACAAACAATAAGACATGTGAGGAACGTGCTTCTTAGTTCAATCAAGTATAGGAGACCGAATGGACAACACCTGCCCAAAAGCAAAGATGAGAAGGCAGAAAGGGACAGGAAACCTGGATGAACGGACATGTAAAGGGTGTAAACGGAAAGGGGGAGAGTGCTGACACATTGCAGGGATTGCAACCGATGTCACAAAACAATCTGTGTATAAATTTTTGAAAGAGAAGCTAATTTGCCTGGTAAACTTTCACCTAAAACACAATAAAAACTAAAAAAGAATGAAACAAAACAAAAACATAATTTGGAGTACTTGTGTTTGGACTCCAAACACAGTGTATGTGTTTAGAAATTGTGGTCCCTCAGAAGATAACAGATTACTAAAATTTATTATTATCATTGGTCATTGTTGATATTAGGTGCTGTGGAGTCAGCTTTGACTCACAACGACCTTACATGTAACAGAATGAAACATTGCCGGTCGCGTGCCATCCTCACAATTGTTGCATCCTAGAGCCCATTGTTGCAGCCACTGTGTCAATCCATCTCGTTGAAGGTCTTCCTCTTTTCACTGACCCTCTACTTTACCAAGTAGGATGTCCTTCTCCAGGGATGGGTCCCTCCTGATAACACGTCCAAAGTTGTCATCCATTAGTTTGGTAAAATGAGGAGGTAAAAGCACTGTGACAGTTGACATTTTCCCCAAGTGTCATAATGACCTGTCTGTAGGACAGCCTGAATGAACCAAAGGTGCTTCCTGTTGGAAAGGTGAGGTTTGCATGTGCTTGGGTTCAGAGTTTACTAAAATGTAACTAATAGACTTCCCATCAGAGGGAGAAATGATTGTCTATTTTAAATACAGTCAAGCTTGGTATGTGTCACGGTATCTTTAACTTCAGTAAGTTGAACTCTGCACAGAAACATTCAACATTGCATTCTCTGAAAAAATGCGTTCCATAATTTGTTTTTGGATTTTCCTTCATCTCTAAGCTCAGCCTTACCGATTCATCATATTTAACTTTCAGCTACAAATGCTACATTTCTTTGTCCTATGAATGTACTGAAGGCATTCTGTTGCTTATTTACCAAACTGTACAGGGCTATGAACTGTTATTTGTGATTTTTTTGAGACTTAGACATTATTTTAATATGCTGATAGCTATAATCAAAGCATAGGGATTACTTAAACTAACAGGTGATAATCCATTACAAGAGGTATGTAAACACATTTAATTCATCATTTTGTTAATTCTCCTTCCCTGATAGATTTCAGTTAATAGCCTCCATTCCATACTTTACCCCAGTAAACATACTGTATTGTTTTACGATTTTTCTTCTGTGTGTTAGTACAAGAATGGAGTCATTATGGCCCCTATACAGAGGGACCTAAGGGAATGAAGGACTTGTTAAGATCACACTTCTCTATCAAGGTGTAGGCCTTCTAGCTGGATTAGTGCCAGCTCTTCCTCCTATTTTCAGCCCAAATCTTGTCCTTTGGTATTCTCAATTTCCTTTTATATTTAGAATGAATGCCATGTTCGTAAGTAAATGTCCTGAACCGGCAAATCAATATTCTCTTCAAAATGGGAAATAAGGGAAAATGGCAAGGCAAAGCCTTTTCTCTACACTGCTTTGCAGCCAGACGGCCAGCTGCTCCGTGGGAAAAAGGTGTGGCAGTCTGCTTCTGTAAGATTACAGCCTTGAAAACCCAATAGGGGCAGTTCTACTTTGTCCTATAGGGTTGCAACATATATATATATATATATATATGTATATATATATGTATATATATATGTATATGTATATGTATGTATATATATATGTATATGTATGTATATATATATGTATATGTATGTATATGTATATATATATTTTAACCTCCACAGAAAAGCAAATTAATTATTTGTTAGAACTGGGGCATGGTATTTGTGATCTAGAGATGGTTCTTAGAATTTTTATCTCTTTTCATATCAGGTTAGGGTTTAGTTTGCCATTGTGATTTCAAAAAGTAGAACCCGGCAGTGCACACTTTGAATCCCCAATGTGTAAACACACATGTGTGGTAACAGGCACTTGAACAGAGTATCCCCTTGCCTGCCAATGTTTAACTTCATTGCTGCCCAACTCAGAACTTACCTGACTAGAAACGATACTTGGCTCCTGTTATTTCAGGATCTCACTGTACCACAACACATCACTGTGACGCAAAATTAAGAAGGGAATTGAAACAAGGGAAATTTTTACAGTTAAGAAATATAAGAAGAGGAGGCGGGGCCAAGAAGGTGAAGTAGTCAGAAGCCTCCGCTGGACCTTTTTACAACAAAGACCTGAAAAAACAAGTGAATTGATTATATATGACAATCAAGGAGCAGTGAACATCAAAGGCAAAGTTGAGGAATTCGACTGAGTGGCAGGGGAAGGGAGAGATGGTTCGGAAGCAGGGAGGAGTTGCCACACCTGACTCAGCGGGAACTGGAAGCCCTCAGGTTGGATTGGCTGGCGTACACCTTGAGGCAGGCGGTGCGCTAGGGAGGTGTTTTCCCCATAGGGAGAGACTGAGTGGCGGAGAGTCTGCTCAGGCCTCCGGAATCAGTGAAAAGCAGCACTCAATTTGGCAAAAGATAAGTACATGGGTCTGACCTACCACATGGATCAAAAAACATCCGCTTTAGGAAAAACCTCTCTTCCATTTACCTGTCCTCTCCTCGCTCTGCACCAGGTCCTGGGCCGGCTTCAGTGATTGCTGAGTCCCCTGGGCCGGAAGTAGGACCTGTCACACACCCTGAGCCATTCTCCTGGCCTTGGAGAGGGAACAAATTAACAAACGGGAAAAAAAAAATCTGCCAGCTTCTCTAGGCAGGGAACTCAGGGTAGGCACAGCTCTTTTGCCTAGGTACAGGCATAAGGGGTCCATGGACTTTGAATGCCTTTCACCCCTGCATAGACCTGTGTGGGCCCATTTCAACAGTGTAGGCCCTCATTAGCACCGTACGACAGGGTATATACTTGAAGCCTAACTTCAGCTGTATCAGATATATGGTGAAGTGGCAGGTTTGTGACATTTGACATTTCTCTGCCCATTAAGCAGTGTCCTCACCTACCCACATCAGGGGCCTGAGGATTAGTGGCTCCACTCATGCCACCTAGCCACCTGGGACAGGGGTCCAAGCATATGTGGTGCCTCCCAGTCCTTACAGCTAACAGCACTGGGTGCTCATAGTCCGGCTGTAAAACCCACCCACCTACGTGCTCTAGGGAACATGGAAACACTTTCCTTCCAGACACTCAGGGGCAGGCATCAGCCACCTGCCCTGCTCAGCACTTGACCCCCTACTGTGCCCAGATACTTGTGCCTACACCAATCACCCCTGCCTGTCTAGGACTGTAGGTGAGAGCCTGCACCACACACTTGGTGACTGACTACCTGGACACCTGAGCTGAATCCAGACAAGAAAACTAAACAGACTCTTGGGCACACATACCTAGTAACAGATCTAACCATCTGGGGACAGGACGTTAGCGCTTCAAAGCTTCCAGTAATCAAACTAGCTCACATGAGCAGCATATTTGGGCATATCAAAACAAAACAAGAAGCTAGGACACAGTAAGCAAACATAAAATAAATAAATATAATAACTTACTGATGGCTTGAAGACAGCAGTCAATATCAAATCACATAAACAGGCAGACCATGATGGCTTCAGCAAGCTCCCAAAACAAAGAATCAAGAAGTCTTCTGGAGGAAGAGAACGTCTTGGAATTACCAGAGGTAGGATACAAGAGATTAACATACAGAATTCTTCAAGAGATCAGGAAAGAGATAAGGCAAAATGCAAAAAAGCCAAGGAACATACAGACAAAGCAATAGAGGAAATTAAGAAGATTAGAGAAGAACATAATGACAAATTTAACAGGCTGCAAGAATCCAGAGAGAGACAGCAATCAGAAATCCAGAAGATTAACAATAAAATTTCAGAATTAGGCAACTCAATAGAAAGTCATAGGAGCAGAATTGAGGCAATGGAAGTCAGAATTAGTGAGACTGAAGATAAAGCACTTGAAACCAACTTACTTGAGGAAAAATCAGATAAAAGAGTTTTAAAAAATGAAGAAATCCAAAGAATTATGTGGGACTCTATCAAGAGGAATAACCTGCAAAAGATTGGAGTACCAGAATGGGAGAGGGGCTGGGGAATGACAGAAAATACAGAGAGAATTACTGAAGATTTGTTGGCAGAAAACTTCCCTGATATTGTGAAAGATGAGAAGATATCTATCCAAGATGCTCATTGAACCCCACATAAGGAAGATCTCAAAAGAAAGTCACGAAGATATATTATAATCAAACTTGCCAAAACCGAAGATAAAGAGAGGATTTTAAGAGTGGCTAGGGATAAAGAAAAAGTCATCTACAAAGGAGAGTCAATAAGACTACACTTGGACTACTCAGCAGAAACCATGCAGGCAAGAAGGCAATGGGATGACATATATAAAGCCCTGAAGGAAAAAAAATCGCTAGCCAAGAATTATATATCGAGCAAAACTGTCTCTCAAATATGATGGAGAAATTAAGGCATTTCCAGATAAACAGAAATTTAGGAAACTTGCAAAAACCAAACCAAAATTATGAGAAATACTAAAGGGAGTCCTCTAGGTACAAAATCAGTAACATCAGATAATAACCCAAGACTAAAACACAGGACAGAGCAACCAGATATCAACCCAGATAGAAAAGTCACAAAAATAAATCAAAGCTAAAACACTGAAAATAGAGAAACAGAGACGTCAGTATGTAAAAGATGACAACATTAAAACAAAAAAGAGGGACTAAAAAATGTAGACATAGATTTTCACATGGAGAGGAAGTCAATGTGATAAAAGGAAATAAAAGATTGGTTTAAACTTAGAAAAATAGGGGTAAAAACTACGGTAACCCCAAAGAAATCTAACATTCCTACACATCAAAATAAAAAACAAGAAAAACATAAAGACTTAGCAAATACAAAATCAACAGCAATGAAAAAGATGAAAATATGTAAAGAAAAACAACTCAGCACAGAAAATTAAGCGGAACAAAGAAACTGTCAACAACACACAAAAAAAGACATCAAAATGACAGCACTAAACTCATACCTATCAATAATTACGCTGAATGTAAATGGACCAAATGCACCAATAAAGAGACAGAGAGTGGCAGAATGGATAAAAAAAACACAATCCATCTATATGTTGCCTACAAGAGACACACCTTAGACTTAAAGACACAAATAAACTAAAACTCAAAGGATGGAAAAAAATATATCAAGAGAACAACAATCAAAAAGGAGCAGAGGCGGCAATATTAATCTTTGACAAAATAGACTTTAAAGTAAAATCCACCAAAAAGGATATGGAAGGACACTACATAATGATTAAAAGGTTAATACACCAGGAGAACATAACCATAATAAACATTTACACATTCAAAGACAGGAGTCCAAAATACATAAAACAAACTCTAACAGCACTGAAAAGAGAGCTAGACAGCTCCACAATAATAGTCAGAGACTTCAACGCACCACTTTCCTTGAAGGACAGGACACCCAGAAAGCATCTCAATAAAGACATGGAGGATCTAAATGCCACAATCAACCAACTGGATCTCATAGACATATACCAAATGCTCCATCCAAGCAGTAGCAAAGTATACTTTCCTTTCCAAGGCACATGGAACAGTCTCCAGAACAGACCACATATTAAGCCATAAAGCAAGTCTTAACAGAATCCAAAGCATGAAAATATTACAAAGCATCTTTTCTGACCATAAAGCCATAAATGAAGAAATCAATCACAGAAAACGCAACGAAAAAAAATCTAACACATGGAAACTGAACAACACCTTGCTCAAAAACTACTGGGTAATAGAAAAAATTAAGGGTGGAATAAAGAAACTCACAGAATCAAATGAGAATGAAAACACATCCTACCAGAACCTTTGGGACACAGCAAAAGCACTGCTCAGAGGTCAGTTTATAGCAATAAATGCATACATCTAAAAAGATGAAAGGGCCATAATCAAACCATTACCCCTACAACTCAAAAAAGTAGAAAGAGACCATCAAAGGAAGCCCTCGGGCACCAGAAGAAAGGAAATAATAAGAATTACAGCAGAATTAAATGAAATAGAGAATAGAAAAACAAAACCTGGTTCTTTGAAAAGATCAACAAAATTGATAAACCATTCACCAAACTGACGAAAGAAAAACAGGAGAGGAAGCAAATAACCTGTGTAAGAAATGAGATGGGTGATATCACAACAGACCCAACTGAAATTAAAAGAATCATAACAGAATACTATGAAAAATTGTACTCTAACAAATTTGAAAAC
>NW_004443999.1:9931634-9933094 GCF_000243295.1 Trichechus manatus latirostris
ATTAGGCTAGAAAAAGAAATAAAAGCATCCAAATTGATAAGGAAGAAGTAAAAGTATCTCTATTTGCAGATGATATGATCTTATGCACAGAAAACTCCAAAGAATCCACAAGAAAACTACTGGAACTAATAGAAAATTTCAGCAAAGTATCAGGATACAAGCTAAACATACCAAAATCAGTTGGATTCCTCTACACCAACAAAGAGAACTTCAAAGAGGAAATCATGTAATCAATACCATTTACAATAGCCCCTAAGAAGATAAAATACTTAGGAATAAATCTAACTAGAGACGTAAAAGTCCTATACAATGAAAACTACAAGACACTACTGCAAGAAATCAAAGAGACCTGCATAAGTGGAAAAACATACCTTGCTCATGGATAGGAAGACTCAACATTGTGAAAGTGTTCTACCCAAAGCGATCTACAGATGCAGTGCAATCCCGATCCAAATTCCAATGACATTTTTTAAGGAGATGGAGAAACAAATCACCAACTTCATACGGAAAGGGAAGAGGCCCTGGATAGATAAAACATTAGTGAAGAAGAACAAAGTCAGAGGCCTCACACTACCTGATTTTAGAACCTATTAGACCACCACAGTAGTCGAAACAGCCTGGTACTGGTACAACAACAGATACATAGACCAATGGCATAGAATTGAGAATCCAGAAATAAATTCATCTGCCTATGAGCAGCTGATATTTGACAACAGGCTAAATTCCATAAATTGGGGGGAAAAGACAGTCTCTTTAACAAATGGTGCTCCCATAACTCAATATCCATCTGCAAAAAAATGAATCAAGACCCATATCTCACACCATGCAGAAAAACTAACTCAAAATGGATCAAAGACCTAAATATAAAATCTAAAACGTAAAGATCATGGAAGAAAAAATAGGGACAACACTAGGAGCCCTAATAAATGGCATAAACAGAATATAAACCTTAAGTAACAATGCAGAAACACCAGAAGAGACACTAGATAACTGGGAGCTCCTAAAAACCAACCAGTTATGCTCATCAAAAGACTTCACCAGAAAGGGCCACATAAACCAGAGACTTCATCAGCCTAAGACCAGAAGAACTAGTTGGTGCCCAGCTACCATCAATGACCGCCCTGACAGGGAACACAACAGAAAGTCCCTGATGGAGCAGGAGAAAGGTGGGGTGCAGAACTCAAATTCTAGTAAAAAAACCAGAGTTGATGGTTTGACTGAGACTGGAGGAACCCCTGAAAGCTTGACTCCCAGACTGTCTGTTAACCCAGAAGTAAAAGAATTTCTGAGGCCAACTCTTCAGACAAAGATTGGACTGGACTCTGGGACATAAAATGATACTCATGAAGAGTATGCTTCTTAGCTCAATTAGATACATGAGACTAAACGGGCAGCTCTGTCCAGAGGTGGGATGAGAAGGCAGAGAGGGTTAGGAGCTAGTTGAATGGACATGGGAAATC
>NW_004443999.1:9934654-9984470 GCF_000243295.1 Trichechus manatus latirostris
AGACAAAGATTAGACTGGACTATGGGACATAAAATGATACTTGTGAAGAGTGTGCTTCTTAGCTCAAGTAGATACATGAGACTAAATGGGCAGCTCCTGTGCAGAGGCAAGATGAGAAGGCAGAGAGGGTCAGGAGCTGGTTGAATGGACAGAGGAAATCCGGGGTGGAAAGGAGGAGTGTGCTGTCACAGTATAGGCAGAGCAACTACGGTCACATAACAATGTGTGTATGCATTTTTGTATAGGAAACTAACTTGAATTGTAAACTTTCACTTAATGCTCAATTAAAAAACATCTAAAACTACAAGAAATATAAGAAGAAAGAGTGCTTGCTTTATGGATGATTTCTGTACTTTCTAATTACATGGAGTCTGCACAATCTGTATAGTCACAAGTGTCCGGGTTAGTAGGGCATGATCCCACTCAGGGCCTTTCCACTGATGGCCAAGAATTCCATCTTCCCTTTCATAATCCAACTTCTCGGGCAGCCTCCACTGTAACTTGTTGTGTGCTGTCGAATTGATTCCGACTCATAGAGAGCCTATAGAACGGAGTAGAACTGGCCCATAGGGTTTCCCAGGCTAAAATCTTTACCAGGAGCAAATCAGCAGCCTTTTCTCCTGCAGAGCTGCTGGTGGGTTCCAACTGCTGACCTTTCAGTGAGCAGTTGAGCACTTAACCATTGCACTACTAGGGCTCCTTCCACTGTAACTAATAATATGCATTAAGCGCTTAGTAAGGAGACAAAAGAAAACAAACAAACCCATTGCCGTCAAGCCGATTCTGACTCACAGCGACCCTATAAGACAGAGTAGAACTGCCCCATCAGGTTACTAAGGAGTAGCTGGTAGATTTGAACTGCGGACCTCTTGCGTTGCAGCCGTAGCTCTTAACCACTGCACCATCAGTAAGGAGATAGATGCCAGATATCGGCTCCTAGTATTCACCAGGGACGTGGACACTTGGGTAAGTCATTCTTTACCACCGAACATAGTTTATCTCTATTTTTATAGATTTGAGCTATGTAGCTACAACAGCTATGTAGCTTTTTTTATATGCTGAAATTTTGTAAGTCATTATTAACGTCTATAATAATTAACATTAAAATATAAACAATTTGAGCATATTTATGCATAAAAAATATAAAATTTTTTTATTGTACTTTAGATGAAGGTTTACAGAACAAATAGTTTCTCATTAAACAGTTAGTACACATATTGTTTTATGACATTGGTTAACAACCCCACGACATGTCAATACTCTCCCTTCTCGACCTTGGGTTCCCTATTACCAGCTTTCCTGTCCCCTCCTGCCTTCTAGTCCTTGTCCCTGGGCTATTGTGCCCCATTAGTCTCGTTTTGTTTTATGGGTCTGTCTAATCTTTGGCTGAAACGTGAACCTCAGGAGTGACTTCATTACTGAGCTAAAAGTTTGTCTAGGGGCCATACTCTCAGGGTTTCTCCAGTCTCTGTCAGGCTGGTAAGTCTGGTCTTTTTTTGTGAGTTACAGTTTTGTTCTACATTTTTCTCCAGCTCGGTCTGAGACCCTCTGTTGTGATCCCGGTCAGAGCAGTCAGTGGTGGTAGCCAGGCACCATCTAGTTATACTGGACTCAGTCTGGTGGAGGCCGTGGTAGTTGTGGTCCATTAGTCCTTTGGACTAATCTTTCCCTTGTATCTTGTTTTCTTCAGTCTCCCTTAAAGCATAAAAAATTTGATGAGTAAAAATATGCCCCAGAGAAGTAGAAATCCAAAGCCACTCATAAAGGCAGGTTTCCAGGTAGCTTGTACAGGCACATCTCGGAGATATTGCAGGTTCAGTTCCAGACCACCACAATAAAGTGTCATATGAATTTTTTGGTTTCCCAGTGCATATAAAAATTATGTTTACTCTATACTGCAGTCTATCAAGTGTGCAATAACATTATGTCTAAAAAAACCCCAATGTACATAAATTAAAAAATACTTTATTGTTAAAAAATGCTAACCATCATCTGAGCCTTCAGTGACTCATAATCTTTTTGCTGGTGGAGGATCTTGCCTCCATGTTTATGACCGCTGACTGATCAGGGTGGTAGCTGTTGAAGGTTGGGGTGGCTGTGGCAATTTCTTAAAATAAGATGACAATGAAGTTTGCCTCATTGATTGACTCTTCCTTTCACAAAAGATTTCCTTGTATCATACAATGCTGTTTGATAGCATTTTACCCACAGTGGAACTTCTTTCAAAATTAAAGTCAATCCTCTCACACCCTACTGCTGCTTTATCAACTAAGTTTATGTAATATTCTAAATCCTTTGTTGTCATTTCAACAATGTTCACAGCATCTTCACCAGGAGTAGATTCCATCTCAAGAAACCACTTTCTTTTCTCATCTATAAGAAGCATCTCCTCATCGGCTAAAATTTTATCATGAGATTGGAGCAATTCAGTCACATCTTCAGGTCCCACTTCTAATTCTAGTTCTCTTGTTATTTCCACCATATCTGCAGTTACTTCCTCCACTGAAGTCTTGAACCCCTCAAAGTCATCCATGAGGGTTGGAATCAACTTCTTCCAAACTCCCGTTGATGTTGGTATTTTGATCTCCTCCCATGAATCACAAATGTTCTTAATGGCATCTAGAATGGTGAATCCTTTCCAGAAGATTTTCAATATACTTTGTCCAGATCCATCAGAGGAATTACTGTCTGTGGCAGCTGTAGCCTTACGAAATGTATTTCTTAAATAATAAGATTTGAAAGTCAAAATTACTCCTTGATCCATGGGCTGCAGAATGGATGTTGTGTCAGCAGGCATGAAAACAACGTAAATGTCCTTGTACATGTCCATCAGAGCTCTTGGGTGACCAGATGCATTGTCAATGAGCAGTAATATTTGAAAAAGAAACCTTTTTTTCTGAGCAGTAGATCTCAACAATGGGCTTAAAATATTCAGTAAACCATGTTGTAAACAGATGAGCTGTCATCCAGACTTTGTTGTTTCATTTATAGAGCACAGGTGGAGTAGATTTAGCATAATTCTTAAGGGCCCTAGGATTTTTGGAATGGCAAATGAGCATTGGCTTCAACTTAAAGTCACCAGCTGCATTAGCCCCTAACAAGGCAGTCAGTGTGTCCTTTGAAGCTTTGAAGCCAGGCACTGACTTTTCCTCTGTAGGTATGAAAGTCCTAGATGGCATCTTCTTCTAATATAAGGCTGTTTTGTCTACGTTGAAAATCTGTTGTTTAGTATAGCCACCTTCATCAATTATCTTAGCTAGATCTTCTGGATAACTTGCTGCAGCTTCTACATCAGCATTTGCTGCTTCACCTTGCATTTTTATGTTATGGAGATGGCTTCTTTCCTTAAACCTCATGAACCAACCTCTGCTAGCTTCAGACTTTTCTTCTGCAGCTTCCTCACCTCTCTCAGCCTTCACAGAATTGAGGAGAGTTAGGGCCTTGCTGTGGATTAGGCTTTGGCCAAGCCTAAGTTTTAAAAGACAAAAGAAGGTTCCAGCTGCAGGAATCATTTCCTTCTGCATGGGATGGATATCTCAAGAGAGGAGCAAAATGTTAACCTTACTTGATGCCCACTCCCACACACAATGTATTTTGCTATGTAGGCAAAGATGGGAGGGGTACCCTAGAACGGTCAGAGATATAATCTTAAGGGGTATGTGAGATTACACTCATTAAAAATAAATTTAGGCAGAACATCAGGAGACCTGGTGGCACAACGGTTAAGAGCTCAGCTGCAAACTGAAAGACTGGCAGTTCAAACCCACCCACTGGCTCCATGGGAGAAAGACTTGGCAGTCTGCTTCTGTAAAGATCACAGCCAAGAAAACCCTATGGGGCAGTTCTACTCCATCACATGGATGTGATGCCCTATGGGGCAGTTCTACTCCATCACTATGATGGAATCGACTTGACAGTATCCAACAATAACACCACCACCACCAAAGAAGTGTGTGTGGCCATTGAGTACCTTGAGTAACTACAAAATCTGTTTCTGAAATTCGTAGCTAGCCATGAGGTTAGTGAAAATGACCCAGACTCAGACCTATGTTTTAGTCAAAAACACTCTTTTCTCTTTATTCCTTCTTAACAAGAATCTGCCATTTTCCCAAGCCTAACTTCCCTCATTGTTGATTTTTTTTTTTATCAAAATGTTTCCAGGACGGTAATCTCTAGATTATTTCCCAATTAGTGAGACTTAGTAAATCATAAAGGCCACTGCTTCTAAGGCGATTTTGAGATGTGTTAAGCAATCGGTTTTAATCCCAAACAGTGCAGCTTGAATTGCAGGGTTTGTTAATCATTACTCTGCACTGGGTTTCTTGTAAGCAATGGTAGTGAACGTCAGCATTCACTCTAGTCACGTTCTCTCGTCACAGGTGTTGACCATTCTTGCATTGTAAGAAGCTGCGCATGTTCCTCCAGTGTTCAGGTGGTTTTGGTCATGGCATTACCATTCTTAGGAACTCAGTCCTTCCGTTGGGAGGTGGAAAATAGTTCCTGCTTAGCAGGGGACTTGGCTTCTCTTTCCCTTAATTAATGATAATCTTGGTGCAGTTGCTGCTTCGAGAAGGCTCTCAGGACATCTCCGTGGATGGAATAAGCCAGTGTAGAAAGAAGGGTCCCTCCTCTGAGATTGGTCCCAGAGGAAGATTTGTTGGGAAGAAGGGAAGGTAAGAAAAACCATACATTGGTGACCTTCAGTAAAAGCAATGAGGTAATTACAGATCAGTTCAAATGGAAATTCCCTAAGGGCCAAGATTGCCAAATCATACGAGTGCTCAGTTTTTGCATGTAAAAAACTTGTGAATTAAAGAGGGGGATTGATTCTAAATATAACTTGCCAGTGTCAGCATGTGCGTGCATTTTCACTCAGCAATTACTTATTATTATCAAATATGTCTCCAGAATCCTGATAATTATTAGAAAAACAAAAATAAGTAAGACATAGTCTCTACCAATATGGGACACAGTTTGATAAAGGTCTTAACAGTCTCAAAAGGATATTTTAGTGATTAAAAAAAAAAATATATATATATATATATAGTTATATTGTTCTTCTGGAAATGAGTCATTCTAGAGCAAACACTACATGGGCTGCCAGAAGAAAGAACAAATCTGTCTTGGAAGAAGTACAGCCAGAATACTCCTTAGAAGCCAGGATGGCGAGACTTCATCTCATGTACTTTGGACATGTTATCAGGAGGGACTAGTCCCTGGGGAAGGACATCATGCCTGGTAAAGTAGAGGGTCAGCGAAAAACAGGAAGACCCTCAATGAGATGAATAGACTCAATGGCTGCAACAATTGGCTCAGACCTAGCAATGATTGTGAAGATGGCACGGGAATAGGCAGTGTCTCCTTCTGTTGTATGCAGGGTAGCTATGAGCCAAAATCTACTCGATGGCACCTAACAACAACAACAGTGCAAACACAAAGTAGATGAATTGTTTGTAAGACTTTTAGTGCCCTCATAATGAAACATGAAGGCAAATCACACACACAGACAGATAGACGCAGACACATACACATATACATAATATGTATGCACACATATATACTTACGTGCACTGGTATCTGATATAACATTCAATTAATTTGCACTCTGATATCCACTTCATTTTAAAATGAGCTTATCTGTATAATGAAAACATGATAAATAGATAATTTCCATTTTTTGTAGTGACAAAAATAACTAGGCTTAAAAGACTTATTATGACTCATTGATTTGAGTTGGGTTTATACAAAGGAGCACTTGATTAAATTTTAAGGATATTTGAGAAGAAACTTGCTGACTTAGCATCCCTTAAAATAATTCATTTCTACTTGGTATCTCTACTTTTTGTTGTAATGAGTACCGCACTTGAATCTTCTTTGTAGATATTTCCTTGTTCTAATAAAAGAGAAATAGAAAAATATTACTCATTCTTGTGCTAAAAACAAAGACGTGCATAAACATAAATCATTCGGTGGCATTGACAATGACAGACTTCGACTGTAGACCATGTCAGTCCTGATGCTTCTATTCTGCTGAGTGGCCCCAGAAATACCGCAGGAGCACTGAATCCACCATCTAACAAATTCTGGGTGAGATTTATTTGGCAAAGTTTAGTACACCATTCTGTAAATGTAGAATCTGAGCCACTAGCGAGTGAAAGCAATCATTAAATGCTTTAGATCCAGAACAATCCCAGAGAACTGATTAGAATTCTTGAGCCTTAACAAGTTGTTCTGTCCCCAGGTCTGGTTTTCCCCTAAATTAGGTCATAGCTCATAATTTGGCTGGAAGACAAATCCTGTTCTTTAAAACTTAATCCCACCCCCAGAGGGCACAAAAGTCAGCTTCTACGACATCAAAGTGCCAAGTGCCAGGGGGAAGGCATATTTAATAATCTCCTCCCCACCCCAATACTAAGTTCATTGGACTTAAGATGCAATGGAATAACCAGCTGGTAGAGCCAAAACGTGTAGTATTTAAAAGTAAAATTTCATTTTTGTTAGCTCATGTTCAGCCTAAAGAGTTTCTCAATAATTTAGAGTATATTATAAAAGACCGTTGCAAGTTGCAAATTTTAATAAAAAAAGTCACTTAGAGTGGAAGTTTTTTTTTTTAATATTTTATTGTACTTCAGGTGAAGGCTTACAGAACAGATAGTTTCTCATGTAACAGTAACACACATGCTGTTTTATGACATTGGCTAACAACCCCACAACATTTTAACCCTCTAAATTCTCAACTTGTTTTTTTTTTTTTTTGGTGAAAATACACATAGCCAAAGATACGCCATTTCAAAAAATTTTTTTACATACACATTTAAGTGACATTGACTACGCTCTTCTAATTGTGCTGTTATTCTCACTTAAGATGAAGGCTTACAGGACAAAATAGTCTCCCATTTAACAGTTACTACAAATGTTGCCCTATGACAATGGTTAACAATCTCACAACACATCAACAATATCCTTACTCTACTTTGTGTTCCCTGTCATCAACGTCCTACTCCCCTTCTGCCTTCTGGGCCTTGTCACTGGACTCCTGTACCTCGTTACTCTCATGGTTTTACTGGGCTGTCCACTCGCAGGCTGAACAGTGAACCTCGAAGGTAGCTTCACCACTGAGCTAAAAGGGTGTCTGGGGGCCATACCCTCGGGGTTTCTCCAGTCTCCTTTAGGCCAGTAAATCTGGTCTTTTTTTTTTTTTTTTTTTTGTGAGTTAGAATTATGCTCTACATCCTTCTCCAGCTCTGTCCAGAACCCTCTGTTGTGATCCTGGTCAGAGCAGTCAGCGGTGGTAGCCGGGCACTATCTAGCTGTACTGGACTCAGTCCGGTGAAGGTCTTGGTAGCTGTGGACAATTAGTCCTTTGGACTAATCTTTTCGTTGTATCCTGTTCTCTTCATTCTCCCTTGCTCCCGAAGGGATGAGACCAGTGGAGTATCTTAGATGGCCGCTCACAGGCTTTTAAGACCCCAGACACTACTCACCAAGGTAGAATGTAGAGCATTATCTTTATAAGTAGTGTCGTGCCAATTGAGCTAGATGTTCCCCGAGACCGTGGTCCCCAGAGCCCTCTGTCCAGCAACTCAGTCCCTCGGGGAGTTTGGATGTGTCCATGGGGCCTCCATGACCTTTCCTTGTACAGGTTGTCACTTAGAGTGGAAAAAGTCACTTAGAGTGGAAGTTTTTAAAATAAAAAAGTAAATGCACAAGTCTGCTAAATGGGACCTCTCCTGAGACACATACTCGTTAATCTTTTGTGTCACCATTAAGACCAACGACTCCAAGATCCCAAAGTGTTTTACAACTGACCATTTCAGAGTGTTCTTGAGTAGGTCAGAAGAAAAAACAAAAAATACTCTCTAATGTGATCTTCATCTGCCGTTGGGATGACAGGAAATGGAGAGGCTGAACAAAGAATAACCCCTTCTGGATGATATGCCTAAATTTTACTTAGTGTTTTGAGAAACACACCATATGTAATTCAGAATAAATATTATGGTTAGTCATAGAGAATTTACATAGGTGATTTCTGCCATCTCAAAAAGTGCATTCAGATATGAAACCATTACATTCTGATGGCTCCAATTTTGTCTGTATTGAAAGGTATTCACATTTCTTGGGGGTTCATTGTGATCTCCTGGATAAATTCATCGGTGTCCAGATATCCAGAGACACTGTACCACAGAGAGGAGGACATAGATATTTCTAAAAGAACAATGGGAACATCTAGATGACGAGGAGTTCCTGGGTGGTGCAAACAGTTAAATGTGCTTGCTGCTAATTGAAAGTTGGAGGTTCAAGTTCACTCAGAGGTACCTGGGAAGAAAGGCCTGGTGAGCTACTTCTGAAAAATCAGCCACTGAAAACCCTATGGAGCACAGTTCTACTGTGATGCACATGAGGTCACCATGAGTCAGAGTCAAGCTGACAGCAACTGGGCTTTATGGACGACACATTAGTTTGCATGTAACTTCTGAGAGATGTGATTTGAATGTTGAAATATTGGCATGTCAGGGACATTTCAATGGTTTATGGGAATAAAATGGCTAAATGCTTGGCTGCTAACCGAAAGACTGGCAGTTTGTAACCACCCAGCTATGAGTTGAAATCGACTCTATAGCACCCAACAACAACAACATGGGAATAAGAGGGCAGAATTCAAACATTTCATGTATCTGAACTATGTATTTCTCCTCAAATATTGAATTTTTTCAAAACTTGAAGTATTCCAAACATAGAGTAAAGGAATACATTAATTTATTTAATAAATATCTATTGAGTGCCTACTACATACTGGAAACTCATCTCCATGCTTGGGATATATCTGAGAACCATATAGCCCAATTCCCTACCTTTATGGAACATGTATTCTAATAATGAAGAATTGCTGCAGAGAGAGCCTTGAATAGATGACATGTGATAGGACCTAGCGCACAGACTAGGAATTGGATTGAGATAGTCATCTACAGTAATGGGCAGGAAAGCAGAACGCATGGATGTAGATGCTGATGGGTGTGTGGTGGATGCAGTGGGGGAGGTGGTGGAAATTCTGATTGCTTCAGTGTTCTGGGGGAGGGGTAGGAAGCAAGGCCATCAGTAGAAAGTGGGGCTGAGGCTGGGGGAGGAAGTGTTAGAGGTTGGAGGAAAGAGCTGAAGGTGTGAAAAATTCATCTATTTAGTACAGAAGAAGAGACAGGAGTGGAGTGTGTCGTTTGGACCAGGGGTCCCTGCTCTGACAACCTCTTAGATCCAGGAGACAGAGAAAATCTATCCCTGTAGCCGGCAGCCTGAATTTGGAACTTTAGCCTCCTAAATTGTGAGAAAAGAAATTTGTTTGTTAAAGCCACCCATTTGTGGTATTTCTGTTACAGGAGCACTAAGTAATTAAGACAGTTACAAAGGTTACTGGTTAATGAGGAGTTTGGATTCGTTGGCTTCCTGTTAATTGAGGTTTTGCTATGTAAGGTTTTCCTGTTTTGCAGATGAAACCACCGCTGCTGTTAATGTCCAGGTGTGTGTGCTTTGTAGCAAGCTGGGCCTTTCACTGGCTCTGCAGGGGGCCTGTTCAGGGGACTGTGAGTTGCAAGGTCTTGCCTGTTACCAGCCACACTCTCCTAGAAGGAAAGAGCAAGCCTCTGGGGCCTGCTGCTCTGTTTCCAGCAGCTGCCCTGCATTTGATACCTGGCTTCAGTGGGTCTTCTCAGCAAAACTGGGCCTCTTGAACATGCCAGTGAATTAATAGAAGCGCCTCGACTACCAGAGTGTGAACATAAACCCCAGTCAGACCCAAGGAGCTGCCTTGTGTCCCATTCTTCCGAACCCCTTCCATCCTCAATGCCCCAAATACAGCAACAGCTAAACTGGTGGCTGTGGTAGGAGACAATGAAGGCAACTGGTGACTAAAAATACATTTAAAATACACAGGACGGTAATAATAACTATGGAAAAAATAACAAAGGACACTTGGGTACTCATCTTAGTTGTCAAGTACAAATAAGAGCTTTGATTTCTCATGTCCAGCCATAGAGCTAAGGACTGTAATCAGTGTGGGCATGTGTGGGCATGTGTGGGCACGTGTGTGTGTGTATTTCTTGATTTGGGAAAAGGGCAAGTTTATCCTACTTTGCTTTACCTATAGCAGGTTCAAGGAACTTTAATTTTTTAAATTTAATCAGATGACACATCATCCAAACCCAGGCACTGCCTTCAGGCTGGGATGGTCCACTGCTCAGGGCAGCCTCAGGAACTAGAAGAGAAGAGAGACAAAGAAGAAAAGGCAAACAGGATGGAATGACGTTCTAACTGGATGTGGTTGTGAAGTTAGCAAACACTTTGGAGTATCAAGCCTTTTTCACTTTCTAGAAGAGTCACGATTACATCACCTCCCAGCTTGCCCTGCTTCAACTTACTTTCTTATGTTGTAGTGTTTGCAAGAGTTTTCTTTTTTAAAGCCCCTCGGTAGGAAACAGTTCACAAGAAAACATGAGCAATAAAAAAGCTTCCAGAGAAAAAGCTCGCGTCTTCTGGAGGTGGGAGACTCTGTTCTAGCTCTTGTCCTGCAATTGTCCCCCTCGATGGCCAGGAGCAGACCTCAGGCTCCACATTTGTAAAATGAGGTGTTCGGTCAGATTCTTGTTGCCTTCTGTCTTGAACCTCCTCTGAGGCCCTGGCAAGGTGTGGTGATTAAAGCATGAGGTCACTGTAGGAACCTTAGAGGACAGTGAGTTTTTGATCATGGGGGAAGAACAACTCGGAAAAGTGGGCGAGAATGTTTGCACAACTTGAAAAATGTAATCAATGTCACTGAATTGTACATGTAGAAACTTCAATTGGTATATATTTTGGCTGTGTGTATTCTCAACAACAACAATGCTGGGCTTGAATCATGGTTTTGCTATTTATTTGGTCACCTTTGCTAAGCCTGGGTTACCTCACTTGTAAGATGAGAACAGTGATAATGATATCATCTATTTCATACAATTGTTAGGAACTTTAAGAATGGATATAAAATGCCTGCTCAGGCACTGGCAGGTACTAAGCCTTCAAAAAAAAAAAGGTTCCTGTTGTTTTTTATATTAGTAATAGCCCACAGAATAAATAGGACAGGCTGTACTATACAGAGCACAGGAAACTTTAAATTTGACAAGAAAAAAAAATGAGACTTTTATTTTTTTCTCTTTACAAAAGTCATACTGTTTGTTGTAAAAATTCCAGAAAATATTTGTTAAGCATAAAGTTCTTCTAAGGAAAGATACCTGAAAAGCAAGGCAGTATTTCTCTTAAAATATAAGGATTTTTGAAATAAGATGACCAAAAGACCTTAAACTTTCGCATAACCAAATCCAAGTCGTTCAAACTTCAAGAAGTCATCATTAAGCAGCAGAATGCAAAGCATAAAAGGCTACATACAATCATTGTAATTCCTGTTTTCTCTCTTTTGGCTCTGCCATTTTCAAGACAATTTCCTCCTAAGGAAGAAAATTATGGAAACCATTACCCAGAGGGTTTACTTCTCGACCCCTTGCTTGTGATGGACCTATTTCCGGTCATCAAGCAGCAGCTGCTTTTGATATCCAGTTGCCTTCTTCCTCTGCACCTGCCTGTTTGGCTCAGCAGAGAGAAATTACAGCGAGCCGAGTGAGCCTGGCCTCGGAGCCGGGAGCCTGGCGGCCTTCCAGGGCCTTGATACCTCCACGGTGGACAAGATCCTGCCTTTCCATATAACATTCAGTATGGTTTACACGTGATGCTAATGCAGCAGCTTAAAATGTATTTATGGAGAACGATTTTGTGCAAGGGACTAGGGGAGATGCTGAGTGATGTGGAAGACAGAAGACATTGCCACATTCTTCAGCCCTAGAAACTGAGAAACAAGCAGCTCCAAACCCAACTATTGACAAAAAAATCATTCGAACATCATGCGTGGGTATCACACACACCAGCTTCAGGAGACTGGTTCTCTTTGGGGAGGATGGGAAAGGGAACGGTGATCAGCGGAGCGTTACTTTAACTCGGTACTTTTTTTTTTTTCAGTCTGAGCAAAATACGGCAAAATGTTATCTATTTAATCTCAGAGGTTGTGGATGAGTGTCTGTTATACCATTTTCTGTGCTAGCAGCACTAGACAACTAAGACGCTGACTAATCAGGCTTGTCACATCATTGCGCTGCTTGTTCCTGCTGTTAACCAAACTCAGAGCTAAATCGGCATCCCCTTTCAGAAATTACGAGTGATCTTTTTTGATAAAGGACTCATCCCCATGGCTTCATTTGACCATTCTGTTATTAATACCACTTTGCCTTAATCACATTACCTATTTTTATCCTACAGTATTTATATGCTATGCATTTTTGTGAATGGCTTCAAATTCCTTTTGAAACAAGACAAAAAGAAGGTGATAATTAAAAATGCATATTTCTGCTCAATATGACCTTCTTAAAAGGGCCACAGAAAGTGGTTTGTTCTTTTCTGATGGCTGTTGGTCTCCACCTCTATGTCCACGGTAGTTTTGTGTCATTGTGGGTAACACTTCTACTGCTTTGTTCTACCACAAAACCCAGGTCTTCATTTCCCCAGAACATGTTCCTCTTCCCCTATTCTTTTTCTCAGCCCATCCTCTGGTGAGAAGACTTCCAGGAAGCTCAGCCTACTTTTTCTTTCACCTCAATATTCAGTCATCACCTCATAAAAGAAATATTTTGGGACTCATCTGTCATGGATTGAATTGTGTTCCCCAGAAATATGTGTTAACTTGGCTAGGCCATGATTCCCAGTATTGTGTGGATGTTCTCCATCCGTGATCTGACTATCCTCCATTTTGTGATGTCTTGTAAATTCTAGCCTCTCTGCCTGTGGTTATAGTCTATTTGGGAGTGAGCTGTCTGTTACGTTAATGAGACAGGATTAAATTATGTTAATGAGTGTTAGGGTGGGATGCAACACACTTACTCAGGTCACAGCCCTGATCCGATGTCAGGAGAGTTTCCCTGGGGTGTGAACTGTATCATCTTTTATCTTATGAGAGATAAAAAGAGAGAGAAGTGAGCAGAGAGAGAGGAACCTTAGTACCACCAAGAAAGAAGAGCCAGGAGCAGAGTGTGTCCTCTGGAGCCAGGGCCCCTGTGCTGAGAACCTCCTAGACCCAGGGGCAGATTGATGAGGACTTTCCCCATAGCAGACAGAAAGAAAAAGTTTCCCCTAGAGCTGACACCCTGATTTCAGACTTGTAGCCTCCTAAGATGTGAGAATATAAATTTCTGTTTGTTAAAGCCACCCACTTGTGGTATTTGTTATGGCAATAGTAGATAACTAAGATATCGTCCCTGTTTCTTTATTTTCACTGGTGCTAATTCTCTTCAGCCCCTTTTTATTTCTCTAACAGGCAATAGATCCTTTCTTTTTCATTTTTATAACAGCTTTATAATTCACATGCTATAAAATTCACCCTTGTAAAGTGTCCTTTTCAGTGTTTTTTAGTTTATTCACGGACTTTTGCCACCATCACCACTATCTAATTCCAGAACATTTTCATCACCCGAAAAGAATCTCCACACCTATTGGCAATCACTTTCCATTTCTCTCTAACTCCACCCCCTGGCAACCACTAACCTTCTTTCTGTCTCTGTAGATTTGCCTATTCTGGATATTTTATATAAATGAACTCATACAATATGTGGTCTTTGTGACTGACTTCTTTCACTTAGAATACTGTTTTCAAAGTTCATCCATGTCATAGCATGTATCAATATTTCATTCTTTTTATGGCTGAATAACATTCCATTGCATGGATACACCATGTTTTGTTTATCCGGTCATCAGTTTCTAGACATTTGGGAATAGTTTCATCACTAATAAATTCTGTCTCCTTGCTTTCCTCACTCCAAGTGCATAAGCCACACTACATTCAGAATTCCCTTCTTAAACAGTTCCCATCACAGCACCTGTACTCAAACACCTGTGAAGTTTCCCCCATGGCTCACCTGTAGAGTGAAGTTCAAGGAAGAGCCTGGCCCTTTACAGTCTCTGTCCATCCTACCGTTTTAGTCTCATTGTCCATTATTTCTTTCCACAGACTCCCTGTGTGGATGGACTCCTATGCCACATTCCTTGCTTGCTTTGGGTCTCTGACGAGGATGCCCTCTCTTCCTTCTCCAAAGGCCAACTCTGACTTACCTTCCCTTTGACGTCTTCCTCAAGGGTCCTCTGAGAGAATAGATGATGCCTGAGCACTCTCTACAGTTTCTTTAATCAAAATACTAATGATTCTGTTTCCTCCTTACTTGTTACTCCTACGTGTAGTGTGAGCCCCTTGAGGAAAACGCCTGTTTCTTATTTATCTTTCATTTCTTTGTGCTTTTCCTGTGACTAACTTAATGAAGATGCTTAACAAATGATTATTTAATTAACGTGTGTCTCTTTGTTTAACCTTTACTTTGAAACTTTTACGAAGTAATTTAATGTTCATAACACTCAATTTTTCCACGGGGAGAATGAAGTCAGCTGCTCTGAGATTTTTCCTCACATCACCCTAGGGCAGAAAGAAGAAGTGGATTATTTCATGCAGTTATTACTGCCGCAGCCTTCCAGACTATAACATATTTTTACATATATTATCCTTCTTTGACCTCACATTGTCCTTGTGTGGTGACTATTGTTGTCCTCATTTGAAAACAATTTAAAAGTGAGACCTAGAGAGTTTAAATGATCTGCCTGACAGGACACAAAGCTAGAAGAGTAAAGCTTCCACTACGGCCTTATCTAAGGAGTCCAGGTGGTGCAATGATTAAGCACTCAGTTGCGAATCTAAAGGTTGGTGGTTCAAACCCACTCACCCACCGGCTCTCGGGGAGAAAGACCTGGCCATCTGCTCTTGTGAAGATTAAACCAAACAAAAAAACCCAAACCCACTGCCGTTGAGTCGATTCTGACTCATAGCGACCCTATAGGACAGAGAACTGCCCCATAGGTTTCCAAGGCTGTAATCTTTACAGCAGCAGACTGCCACATCTTTCTCCTGCAGAGTGGCTGGTGGGTTTGAGTTGCTGACTTTTTGGTCAGCAATTGAGCACTTTAACCACCGTGCCACCAGGGCTTCTCTCAGTTTTGATTATTGAATTGTAAAGATTATAGCCTAGGAAACCCTGTGGGGGTAGTTCTACTCTGTCACGTGAGGGTAGTTCTACTCTGTCACATGGGGTCACCATGAGTTGAAATTGACTCCATGACACCCCCAACAACAACAGCGTGGTCTTATCCTGTCACATCTAAAACCCTGAACTAAAGAAGAAAGATCGTGAAGGGAAGAACAGAATCTCAGGACTCGATAATTTAACTCCTGAGGGGGAAATGCTATGAAATAAAGCATAGTTTTATGTGTTTTGTTTCCAAGAAAAAGGAACACTTCGTTTTCCAAATTCTTTTTCTCTCTCTCTCTAAATGCCTGTTTATAAATGCATTCTCTTTAAAAGTCTGAGGCAGGGAAACAAGCCTCTCCACACCACAGAGGTGGAGCCCTGGTGGCGCAGTGGTTAGGAGTTTGGCTGCTAACCAACAGGCTGGCAGTTCAAATCCACCAGACGCTGCTTGGAAGCTCTATGGGGGAGTTCTATTATGTCCTATAGGGTTGCTATGAGTCAGAATTGACTCGATGGCAACAGGTTGTTTTTTTGGTTTATACCTCAGAGGCAGTCATCTGGGTTCTGTGGAGAATGTGCCTGAGAACTTTCAATTTCTTTACTGTCCTCCAGAGGCTGCAGTGAGGAATCCACTGACTCCAACGCTTGTGAGCAGAGAAGGCACCACAGCCAGCCTCTGGCTTCTCAGCTTACAAGAAACAAGGAGAACAGAATGGGGAGCATAAGAGAGTCAGGGGCCGCTACAGACTCTGTTAAGAGATTGGCTGCTAATGGAAGGGCTGGCAGTTCAAACCCACCAGCTGCTCCGTGGGAGAAAAAGAAGTGGCTATCTGCTTCTGTAAAGATTACAGCCTAGGAAACCCTATGCGGCAGTTCTACTCTTACATGGGGTTGTTATGAGTCGAAAATTGGCTCAATGGCACCTAACTACAACAATAATGCAAAACGAAAACGTAGGGCTTCTTGTTAAAAAATTATTAAGAATTTCAAGATTTCCGAACACTAAACAGACAATAGATAAGTGGTAACTTTGGTGAAGGGTAAGACAGTATACAATACTGGGGAAGCCAGCACAACTTGTACAAGGCAAGGTCATGGAAGCTCCATAAACACATCCAAACTCCCTGAGGGACCGAATTACTGGACTGAGGGCTGTGGGGACCATGATCTCGGGGAACATCTAACTTGACTGGTATAACATAGTTTACAAAGAAAATGTTCTACATTCTACTTTGGTGAGTAGCGTCTGGGGTCCTAAAATCCTGTGAGCAGCCATCTAAGATACTCCACTGGTCTCACCCCTTCAGGAGCAAAGGAGAATGAAGAAAACTAAAGACACAAGCGAAAGATTAGTTCAAAGGACTAATGGACCACAACTACCATGGCCTCCACCAGACCAAGTCCAGTACAACTAGATGGTGCCCGGCTACCACCACTGACTGCTCTGACAGGGATCAAAATAGACGGTCCTGGACAGAGCTGGATAAAAATGTAGAACAAAAATTTTAACTCACAAAAAAAGACCAGACTTATTGGCCTGACAGAGACTGGAGAAACTCCGAGAGTATGCCCCCCGGACACCTTTTTAGCTCAGTAATGAAGTCACTACTGAGGTTCACCCTTCAGCCAAAGATTAGATAGGCCCATAAAACAAAACAAGACTAAAGGGGCACACCAGCCCAGGGGCAAGGACTAGAAGGCAGAAGAGGACAAGAAAGCTGGTAATAGGAACCCAAGGTCAAGAAGGGAGAGTGTTGTTGACATGTCATGGGGTTGTTAACCAACATCATAAAACAATATGTGTACTAACTGTTTAAAGAGGAGCTAGTTTATTCTGTAAGCCTTCACCTAAAGTACAATTAAAAAAACAAACCAAAAAAAAAAAAAAAAGAATTTCAAGACTTCCATAGAACAGTATTAACCCTTTCATGACCCAATTATTTTTTCCTTTTAATTTTTTGTTGATACTATGCGTTTTTAGTAACGGAGGGCATGCTGAATCATTGAGTGTGTCTGACTTTTTGATAAGTAATATGGTTTCTGTTTTAAGCCTCATTCCACCAATCATACCCTTGGAGTTTAGGGGTACAGATGTGTACCCCTTGTGAGCATAAATTCTACCTGCAGAGTCCAGAGGTACATATGTGTACCAAATAAAAAAATTCAAAATTCATGTTTTTCCTACAAAAATTCAATGAGTCAGCACCACCTCATGCAATACCTTGTGAAAACAGGGCCCTGCCTGCCGGCAGCACGCACTGTCAGTGGGACAGCAGCTTCCCAGTGAACCCCAGAGGTACAAAAAGTAAGTGGTAGTATATATACCACCCATCCTGGGAGGGTTACACCAAGTGCAGGACCATCTGGTTGCATGCCTATGAAGCTGGTCCTGGTCAGAGTTACACATTCAGATACACGTTTGTTTTCAGAATCATGGAGAAAACAGCAGCAGCAGCCATAAAAGCAACCCATATTCCATTAAGCACTATGGACCAAAATAAATAAATAGATGAATAAATAAATGAATGAATGGAAGAATAAGTAAATAAGTAAGTAAGTAAATAAATAAACAAAGTTTCCTTAAAAAATTTCCCCCTATAATGTTGCTTATGTAACAATTGTATGTTCTATATGCCAGGCATGGTTCTAAGTGCTTTACAAATACTCACTTTTTTTTTTTTTCTTTTACTTGAAAACTCTATGAGGTAGGTACTATTATTACGATATCCATTTTACAGATGAGCAAACTGAGGCATGGGAATTAAATTGCCCCACATTCTACAGTATTCTGGGGTTTGAACTTGGCCAGTCTCCACCCATCCCCCCTTTTAAAAAGCAGCTACTTCAAAGCTATCGAAAACCTCTTGAGAAATACTGAAAGGATGGAAAGCCCTCCTAGAGATTTTCATACACTTCTCCCACCCATAACCTTGGGTCTCTCTCCTGCGTTATGTTGCATTTGAGTAGGGCAAATCTGTTAGCACAAGCAGAACCTTTTAAACGTGCCAGAGATTTGTTAGTCTGTCTCCTTCAACAGTTTTATGATGAACGGTTTCCAGTTGCAATGACACATTTCCAAATTTCCCCACCTCTTTTCCCTTCTCTTCTCACCCCTGTTGTTGTTGGCTGTCGTGGAATTCCCCGCCATGGCTCTCCTAGGCACAGCTGGATAGGACCGTCGTGATCCATAGGGTTTTCACTGGCTGATTTTTCGGCCTTATTTCTTGGTCCATCTTAGTCTGCTTAGCATCAGAGCAACATGAAAGCCTCCACTGATGGATGGTGTCTGCAAGTGAGGTGCATTGGCTGGAAATGGAACTTGGGTCTCCCACATGGAAGGCGAGACTTCTGCCACTGAACCACCACTGCATCCACCTGCTTACCCTTACTCCTCTCCTTTCTACATGTGGGCGCCATCGTCTATATAATGCTCTTATCAGAACTACATTTTGCAAAAGACTCTTTTCCAATAACAATTTTAAAAAGGAAGAAAATTCACCTACCCACTGACCAACTTCTAACTGGAACAACCCATCGTGGGTTCTTATGCCTTCATGAGAGTTTCAGACTCAGGCCAAAGGCTGCTTCATCTTGAACATAAGCTATTTCTTTCCTTGGCTTGAAAGACTTGTTGCAGAAAGCTAAATGACTCCCGAGAGCAATATCTATTTATTTATATTTTTCTTTTACCTTTATTTTAAAGGTGGAAACGTGAAAATGAAAGAATAAAATGGCAACTGATATAACAATCATTAGCACGCACGAGAAAATATTCAGCATTTGCCATTTCTCTTACAGAAGAAATAAATATTCTGATAAACTTGAAGTCTCCTTAACCTCCTCCCTGGTCCTAGTTCCCTTAATTTCTGCTCAGAGTCCATTATCACAATGATTTCGGTGTGTCATCATTTCAGCCCATATTTTTACTTTTTCTGCAAATATATATTATTTTGTTGTTGATTTTATTTGTGGCGTTGATTTGTGACTTCGGAGACCCCATGGGTTAACAGAGTAGAACTGCTCCGTAGGGTTTTCTTGGCTGTAATCTTAAGGAAGCAGATTGCCAGGACTGTTTCTTCTGTGGTCCCACTGGGTGGGTTTGAATCTTTTGGTTACCAGGGGAGTGCAAACAGTTTGCACCCGCCAGGGACCTTTATACAAATGTATATTCTTTATAAACTGCATGTAAATATTGCTTGTGTTTACAAATTTACAAAAATGGTATTGTGTCTTGTCAAGATGAGACTGAACAACCGTGACCCCTAGGGATGAGAGGATGACGTTTCCTTAAATTATGACCTCTGTTTTAGAAACTGTTCCCTTGAGCAAGTTATAATCTCCGGAGTAATCAGACCCCAAATCGCCACCGCAGACGAGAGTTCTTGAGGGGAACCCTTTTTCCTTGGTGACTTTATGAGGTTCTGCTAGAGAACGAAACTGGTTTGGGATTCTCTCTCCTACCCAAGATATGTCAACTTGAGCAAAGCTTGTTCTCTGAGCATTTCTGACATAAGATCTTTTTGGAAAACGGATATTTTCTGGATATACCAAAATCTTCAGGTGGTCACCATGATGAATACATAAATACTTGATATAGTTTAAATCTCTGGATATAAGATGTTATTCTAGTCACAGTTTTATCTGTCCAAATGTAGATTTTTCATATTAGTGTAACAAAAGTTTTGGAAATAAAAATTTTAATGCAAATTAGACATAGTATTTCTTTGTAAATTCATCTTTTTCTATGCGGAAAAAATGAGTGCCACAAATATACACATGATTTAAAATTCTTCAAGGTTTACGGTCTTATTCTCCAGTCTTGAAAAAGACTTTAATAGTACTATGAAAAACAGCTGAGCACCTTAATAGTTGAATCAGAATTTTATGTCTCTTTACTGATGGAAATAGAAATTGGTATGTTAATAAATCTGGTAATCTATTGCCATCTTGTGGCTCAAACACTCAACTACATTATGGTAGATTTCAGGGTGAGAATTTTATCTTTTTCATTAATTCATTCAGTTACCAATGAATTATTGATAATTGAATTGATAATGTCAACTATTGACTATTTCGATCATATATAATAACAATGTATGGTGGGATTTATAACATATGTCGAAGTAAAATATATAATAACAATAGCACAAACGGTAAGTAGTTACGGATTTATTCTTTGGAAGTTTTTTATATTGTGAAGTGGTACAATATTAATTCCAGGTAGACTATGATCAGCTAAGGATGCATGTTGAAATGTCTCAAGTGAACAAGAAAAAGTAATAAAAAGGTGTATACCCATTAGCATTACCCTTTGCTGTTGAGTGGATTCCGACTCATAGCGATCGTATAGGGCAGAGTAGAACAGCCCTATAGGGTTTCCAAAGGTGGCTGGTGGATTCGAAGTGCCAGTCTTTGGGTTAGCAGTCAAACGCTTAACCACTGCACCACCAGAGCTCCAAAAATGTGTATAGCTAAAAAAAAAAAAAAATTAAAAGTTTACCTTGAAAAACTCTCCAGCAAAAAATATACCCAAAGTAAAAACATTAGAAATAGTCTGATTAAAGTAAAAAATAAGTCCCTGGGTTAAGTGAACAGTTAAGCACTTGACTAGTGACTGAAAGGTTGGCAGTTCCAACTCATCCAGAGGCGCCTCAGAAGAAAAGTCTGGAGATCGGCTTCTGAAAGGTCACGGTCTTGAAAACCATATGGAGCGCAGTTCTGCTCTGCACTCATGGGGTTGCCATGAGTTGGAATTGACTTGGCTTTGAAATTTGTCAGTATCCAATAAGCTTGAAGATATTTATACCCCATCATCCAGAAAGTTCACTTCCATGTATATATGCTGTAGAAACTCAAGCACATGTGACCCAAAATGTACAAAATGTTCACAGCAGCATTATTTTAATATCAAAATTGTCATAATAATTTAAATGATTACCAGTAGGGAAATGTTGAAATTATGGAATATTCATAAATGAAGTGCTAAGCAGCAGTTAAGATGAATTAACGAAATGACACGTATCACCATGGTAATAACATGGGGAATCATTATTACCTCTGGGGAGTGTGGGAGGGGAAGGGACCCTGGAGGGGACACAGAGGAACACAGATGGAGCTTCAACTCCATCTTAAAATGTCTTTTTTAATAACTGAAAAATGGCTGAAATATTATGGAATCAGACTGAGGTGGCATTAAGGAAGCCTGCTCCTCCATGGGAATGGAATTTTTTACAAAGCCCAGTTGTCAGCAGATATTGAAAAAAAGAAAAGCAGCCAGTTATTGGGTACAGGTGCCCCAGGGAGGGGTGTAACGTTAAGTGTGAGAACTGGCTGAGGCCAATTCCCAGGCCAAAATTAAACCCTTTGCCATCAAGTCGATTCTGACTCATAGTGACCCTGTAGGACAAAGTAGAACTGCCCCAGAGGGTTTTCTAGGCTGTAATCTTTATGGAAGCAGACTGCCATATCTTCCTCTCACAGAGCAGCTGGTAGGTCCTAACCTCTGACCTTTCGGTTACCAGCTGAGTGCTTAACTACTGCACCACCAGGACTCCTTCTAATTCCCAGAAAGAGAGGTGATTCCTGGAGAGGGAGTCATCTGGAGTTAACCTTTTCAGCAGCTGGGAAAATGAATGCCTTAGCTCTGAAGAGCATCTGGGTGTAATGAGAAGTTTTGTGATTATTGTGATAATGGTCTTTTCTTTCTAAGATGTCTGAGGCATTTAGGAGATTTATATACAGTAGACTTATGCTTTACTAAAACAATTTTATGGTCAATTTTAAAATGTCTAAGAAAATCTAATCTGTTAAATTTATATATTTTACTTATTATTTATAAGTAATATTTGTATGTTTACAGAATATCATGTAATAGATTTATAGGGTTTATACATTTAGCATTAATCCAAATACAAAAAGTTGGAGGGCTGATACAAAAAGCACACATGGATACAGGGAGGCTGTAACTAACACTGGCTAAATGTTTTATGGTGCTTTGTTCATTTGAGTCCTTCTAACCCATCTCGCAAGAAGCCCTGGTGGCGCCATACACTCAATGGCCCTGGGTGTAACCCATCTCCCATCATCTCCCTGGGAGCCTGTTCTCCGTGATTTAAGCACAGAAAACAAGACATAAGGGAACCACTTGGCAGTACAGTCATTGTACTTTGTCCCCTAAGCTATGTACAATCTGCTATGTTGTCATTTTATGGTCTTTGAAAATAATTACAGAATATTATTAATATTTAATCAGTGGCACTGAGAAGAAATGTGGCATGGAGGAATAACCCCAGAAAGCAAATAATCTTGTTAATACATAATTGACTGAGCAGTAAGGTGGATAAAGCACCTGTGTTTTGATTATACTAAGAGTAGAATGACTATGTGTTCTTTGAATCTGCATCATCTAATAGCCCTAGAAATACAATAAGAGATGAAATCAGACTTAGAGTCGCTGGGGTGGATTTCACCATCCAAGTATGTTTTTAGAAGCCCACCAGGTGATCAGAGGTGGGTTTAAGTGAAGTTGATGAAGCCTGAGCTTCAGGGCCCCTCACTAGCTGTAGCACAGACTCCTTCCAAGGCCCTGGGAGGGCTGTGGAAGGCAGAATAATATAAAGCCCATCCCAACCCTCCCCCCCACAAAAAAAAGCAAGAGCAGTCCACGGCATAGTCCCCGCACCCTGTGATATGCTACCCTACATGGCAAAAGGGACTTTGCAGATGTGATTAAGGATTTTGTGTTGAGGAGATTATTCTAGTTATCTGGGTGGATCCAAGGTAATCACAAGGGTGCTTATAAGTTAAAGAGGGAGACAAGACAGTCAGGGAAGGAGATGCGATGGCAGAAGCAGATATTGGAGTCATTCCAACGCTGGCTTTGAAGATGGAAGAGGGGGCCACGAGCCAAGGAATAGGAATGCGGGTGGCCTCCAGGAGCTGGAAAAAGGCAAGGAAACGGATTGTCCCGTAGAACCTCCGGAAGGCAGCCCTTTAGACACCTTGATTCTAGCGCAGTGAGACCCACTTCATACTTCTGACCTACAGGAGTATGAATAAGGGAAAAGCTACTGAGTAAAACAGAAAAGAAGCAACAGATAAGGCCTGTCAGAAAGTATCTTCTAATATTACATCCCTAATGGGCTAGGTCCTTATTGGTGAAGATCTAAGACAGGAGACTTTGGAATTCTTGGGGGGTTAAAGACGGGTAATTTGGTTCTCGACATTCTGAAGAATTTATTATTAATAAAGGCAGGAAACGTATGGGTGAATGGGAAGATATTTTTCTCTCCTTTGCTCTTTTTTCCTCCAGGAGAGATGTGTGGAAATCGGAAAAGAAATCAACCCCTAGGACAATGGACAGAACTAATAATACCAGCCTAGTCTAGACCAAGGAGGTGAATGGATGTTGTGAGGTTGGCATTTGCAGCCTTCCAGAAGTACGTCAGTATTTTAACACCATTCTGACAGCATCTGGCACATCGTAAAGGCTTAATCTGCACTTGAAATCAGAATCTGTGGCCACCTGCCTAAGGTGATGTGGCAGACGACTTGAAGTGGTAGCATCTGTTTTAGGGCTTGAGACGAATTTGCAAACTGGGCCAGCTGGCTCTTAGCTCCTCTTTTAATTTGCTTTCTGAATCATTCATTCATTATCAAAAAAGTGTTTACTGAGTGCCTCCTCCAGTCTCAATAGCCACTGGAGCTCCACGGTCTGGAAGTTCATCCAGACCTGCCTAGCAGTTCAAATTGACTTGACTTTCTCTCTTCAAGCAAAACTAAATTTCAAACTAAACTGGAGCGGCTAGCACAAATAGTCTCTGACTGGTGGCTGGTTCTGAGAAATATTGTGAGCTACGTAGTTGTTAGTCTCTTACTTCTAGTACATCTGCTGGAGTGTAAAAGTATGGAATCAGCCATTCGATATCCTTCTACTCATTTCCAGTTTGATTCAGAAGCTCCAGACCCCCAGGAGGCTCAGGCATAAGCTGGGGAGGGAGGCTATGTTGCCACAACATATACTGAATATCCCGAACAAGAACTGCAGAATTCGAGGGCTTGTGGGACAGATGTGGATATTCGATATAGTAGAGGTGAGGTTTAGAAGGGAACTTGTAGATGAAGAGAGGCTTAAAAGGATCATGTCGAAAGCAAAAATTCAGGACACAACAATGTAAATACAGAGGCCAAAGTGCGATGTACAATTGCTAGCGGAGAAGCTTGAAGGATTGATTTTTGTTTACTGAGCATAGTGAGAGCAGTTGGAAAGCTATTACCCTTGATCCAGTAGTTTGCCTTTTTGAGATTAATGGTTTTTCTCCCCCCCTAGAGGAAGAAGCAAATTCTGGTATATTTTTGTATGCCCACTGCTAAGCACAATACTTTATATGCTCCATAAACATTGATTTAATAATTTATCAAACTTCATGAAGATTTCCACCACCATTAAATAACATGCAAGTTAAAATTGTCAAAGCACTCAGATTTTGCTTATGGTTTGCTGTTCCTGAAAGGACAATAGGCAATAAGCAGGTAGAATTGTCCCTCTTTTAAATTAAACCTCAGTATAGATGTCCTATGACTTTTTAATGCTTTTGAAGGCATGATACTCTCCCTCCTACCGCAATTTACAATGATTTTCTGCTGATAAAAAATAAAATAAAACTTAAGGTTACAACCGAGCATCAGCTTTTAAAAGAAAGAAAAGGAGTCCTTATCTTTATGAGGACTGACTGTAACTTTCAAAAGAATTTTTCATCTTTTAACTTAAAAAGTCACAAAATAGTAGGAAACACATTTTTTCCAACCATTTGAGAACACATTTATAGCTTTCTTATGAACACCAAAACATCATATATAGATCTGCTTGATCATACTTTTCAAGTGCATTATCTAATTTTCTATGGAAATGATTTTAAATGAGATAAGTTTTTTTTTTTTTTTTTTGTTAAGAGGGAGAGGAGGGGAGAACTTCCTTTTCCAGAATGAAATCAGAGTTTGATGCAGCAGATACATGGATATGACACACTTTAAGATGATGAATATCTTACATTCAGAATAGGAAATTGACATTTTATAAAATTTTGTTTCTGGGTTTCCACTTGGCTTTTGTTACAATGACTCATTTTGGTCTCTGTTCTTAGGAAGTCTGAATGAATCTCCCAGCTAAGAAGTGAAAGCGTCACTGCTTTTCGTATCCAGAATATTGGAAAAGTTTTTTTTTTTTTTTTTTTCAGTAGCTGCCGCCCTCTCACATTTATATGTGTGAAATACAAACGCAGTAGCTTTTCTTTTTGTCTACGACAAGTTATGCTAAGCCCAAAAGCAGGAAGAAAGTGCAATTTTCTTTGAGTGTTGACCTTTCATCCTCTCTCTCTCTTTTCCTATCAACCTCTCCTTCTTCTGTTGGTGAAAAACGTGATGATAGAATCCAAATAAGCAGGCTCTTGATTAATGATGGACTAATATGGTATTAAAATTTAAAAACATATGGTCTTTCTACTTGGCCATTAGGAGTGACCACTTGTGTGATTAGCCTAAAGCCCTTTTGTACATAACTGTTTTAACCATAGTTTGGAGTGAAATGATCATTCCTGATCTTAGCATGTCATTGTTAGCTGCCCTCGAGTCTATTTCAACTCGTGGTGACCCCATGTGTGCAGAGGAGAACTGCCGCATAGGGTTTTCAAAGCTGTGAGCTTCTGGAAGCAGATCACCAGGCCTGTCTTCCCAGGTACCTCTGGATGAGCTCGAACTGTCCATTGTTCAGCTAGTAGTTGAGCACTTAACCGTTTGCGCCACCCAGAGACTCTACGTGCTTGGTATAGTTTTTACATTTTCCAGGACTGTTCGACTTACGCAGTTTTTCAATTTTCAGTAAACAATTTCTCTATTGTGGTATAGTTGACATACAATAAAACGCACCCATTAAAAAAGTGCATTTCAGGGAGTTTACCCCTGTAACCACCACCAAAATCAAAACACAGAATACTTCCAATGGGTCAGAAAGTTCCCCTGGGCCCTTGCCCCCACTCCTAGCCCCAGGCAACAACTCATCTGCTTTTGGTCTCTACAGGTTAGAGCTGTCTTTTCTAGGATTTCATAAGTATGTAATCATAAAGTATGCACTCTTTTGTCTGGCTTCTTTCGCTCAGTATGATTTTTTTTTTATTGTGGCAAAATGTATATAACAAAACATTCGCCATTTCAATATTTTTTATATGTACAATTTAGTGAGACATTAATTATGTTCACCATGTTGTATATTTGTATTGAATCAGTTTATCTAAGCTGGAACCACGTTTCCCAGAATTCCCTTCCCTGCATTGTTCCTGTGTAGTTAAATGGCCCACAAGAGACATTGATGTACGGGATTTGGAAGGGGAAGTGAAGCAGCTGCATATTGTTTCCATGCTCAGAAGGTTGGTTTAGGGCACCAGGAGCTGTCGTTGCTCATGCGCGTGCCCGCCGCTCGCTCACCTACCGGCTCACCTGGTTGACCCAGGCAGCAGCCAGGCCCGCCCACTCCTCTAGCTCCTACTGCATATTTTCTTTCAGCTTCTTCAACTCCTGTGTCAGACAGAGTATGTTCACCTTTGTGACGAAGGGTGCAATGTTCACCCACAGGCCACCCTTATCATCGAAGCTGGTGGAGTGAAAGACTGACGTGGGTTTCAGCCTGTCCATATGTGTTCCGTCTGGTCCTAGCAGGTTCCAGTCTTTCCTTGTTCCTTCCCAGTCACATTCATCTTTCCTTCGGGAATGGAGCCTCACCAGAAACAACAGCCTTACCAGCAGACTGTTCAACCAGCTCTCAGAATTCTAATAGATCAATTGGCTGTAATAAATCCCTTATTATATACAGCACTCCTACTGGTTCTGCATTTCTAATTACACTCTGTCTGACACACCAGGTGTGGTAGCATTGTAACCTTTAGTCATTTTTAAAAAATCTCTTCAGCCATTTTGAGCTAGTTTTCTTGTAAATGACATTGCTTTCCTACCAAACATCAGTTGGAATTAAAAAAAAAAAAGTATGTGTGTGTGTGTGTTCATATGGCTAACAAATCTTGCTAGGGTCTGCTAAATAATGCCCACAGCAATTTTTGTCTCTAGTTGGAGGGTCATTAAATAGACCTCTTGAGTCTCTTTTTCTTTCCTCTTTTTTCACATAACCCTCTTTTAGTTTTCCCGAGTTTTTCCTCCACTCACCTTTGCCCTAGGACTACATTTTAATTAGCTAATTAAAATTTTTATTGAGTAACTACTGTGTCAGTACTGTATGTGTGCTGATGTATCAGGCATTGCATGAGGAATTCTGTACTATAGAGTGGGGAACAAAAATAGAGACAGTCCAATGCTTGCCCTTTGGGAGGCAGATGTGAAACAAACATTTTCACATAAGTACAATACACAGGGATATATAATTACAACTTTTATTAGGTCTGTGGAGTAATGGTCCCTAGGTAGTGCAAATGGTTTGCGCTCGACTGTTTGCAGTTGGGACCCACTCAGCGGTACTGCAGGAGAAAGACCTGGGGATCTGGTCTTTCTGACAGCCAAGAAAACCCTGTTGGGGCAGTTCTACTCTGTAACATATGGGGTTGCTATGAGTTGGAATTGACTCTTCAGTAACACCACCACAAACATATTTAACTTAAGGTATGTATGGTCTTGACACTCAGAGTTCTCTGGTCTTATACACTGTGTAGGTGTCGTGTAGGATTTAATCTTAGAAAACGTATAGATAGATATTCAGGTTTATCGTGCGTAAACTCATTTAGTTTATTGCAAGGTAGTCACGGCAAGGCATGCAAGTAAGACCTTACAATATACGTTTAGAACCAGAGAATCAGAATTAATAATTACAATTACAATGTTAGTTCACTGGTTGGAGTTCAAATCTTTAGACTTCAGGCTTTTACCTTTCATGAGATTGGAACGAAGGCTTAACCATAGCTGGAATTTGGTGGAGGTCCCTTGTAGCTAGGGTCTGAGGTCGGCAGTGGTGGGCAGAGCCTCAGAAGGTTCTCATTGTTTGCCTCTGCCTTCTCTCAGTGAGTGAGCAGAAATTCAGAGTTCGTATGTGAAATTCTCACTTTGACCTAACATAGTAATGACCAGTGCGACATCAAAGGGTAGTATGTTATGTCAGTTCTCCAGGGTTAGAGATTAGTGGAATGTCACATTTTTCTTCAAGGTTAGAGGTTAGGGAGGTTATTTAGATTTATGTCTCAAGGATAGTTTACAAAGCTTAACTATGTTATGTCTTCTTTTATCACAGCATATCAGGTCAAAGTCAATTTAACTTAAGCGTTCTTTATCATATTCTTCACATATTTCATATGCTTCTATGTTTCTATGTCTAAATTCAGAAATTTTCTAAATAACTTTCTCATGGCTTATAGTTAATGTTAGAGAGCCTCACAAAGGTACACATATTTCTATTTCTAAATTCATATTATGAGGGCTTATATATATGTATTTTGAAACCAAAATAGTGACTTATACCATATGGGATTTGAGATCATTATAGAAACATACAGAACAGTAGGAAAGCAACGTTCATAAGAATGGCTAACAAGAAAGACAGCTAGCTGCACATTAAACATTTTCAGAATCTAGCCTCCCGTAAGACTGTACTTTACCATAGTTCAAGCAAACTCCTAGAGCGTCATACTCTTCAATACAGTGGATCCTGGAACTTTTAGTCAGTATCTGAATAATATATCGATTTTTCTTTGATAATTCAAGCAATGGCTTTGGAGTTTTCCCCATTAGCACCAGGTGATCATGGTAAGCAATTTCTTATAAATTTCCCAAGGTGCTAATTTATAGGTGGTCTTGACTTCTTTATGTTAGATAACAAGCTTTACTTGTAAATAGTAGGAGAGAAAGTGGTCTTGAATTTTGACCTGCTAGATGACTTCTGGCTATCAGCACCAGGTTCATGACAATCTGCAATGTGACCTTAAGAAATCCATTCCTAATCCTGGTGCTGTTCATTTTCCCATTTTGTCCAAGTCTGTTAAGTTTCTGTATTTCTTGTGTTTTGTAAATACTTTAATCAGCATATTTTCTTAAAAAAAAAAAAAGATATGGCCACTCAAAAAAGAGCAAAGCACCACTCAAAACAGCAATTATTTTTTGTTTGCAAATTACTTTCTAGTCATTTTATCCTAAGCGCGTTATTTCTTACACAAATTAAATCATGTTTTATACACTGTCCTGGGTATCTCGTGTTGCTATAACAGAAATACCACACACAGAAATTTATTTTCTCACAGTTTAGAAGACTAAGTCAGAATTCAGAGTGTCAGCTCTGGAGGAAAGTCCTTGTCTCTTCTGACTTTCTGCTCCTGGACAATCTTCATGTGGCCTGACATCTCTCTTCCCCCATCTCTGCTTACTTTGGTAATCTCTTTTCTATTTGAAAAGAGATTGATTTAAGACACACCCTACGCTAACCCTGTCTCATGAACGTAACAAAAACAACTCATTCCCAAATGGGATTATAACCACAGACATTGAGGTTAGGATTTATAACATGTATTTTCGTATTTTCGGGGGATACAGTTCAATCCATAACACAAACTATTTAGCTGAAGAAACATATGGCGACAACTTACTGCAGCTGTTTAGTAGATGGTACCAGACACCATGTCACCAATCAGCTCGTTTTTAAGCTGTTTATATTTTTGTGCCACTGAAGGAATTTTATAAATTTGATAGCATCTTGCTCATTTCTTTTGAGGAGTAGCAAACTGGCTTAGTTTACATTTTCTGTTCATTTGTCACGTAGTCCGAAGTTTTTCTCTTTTTAATTCTGTACTGTGAAGAAGTGCTATTTATTTTGGGGATTATTTTTTAAGGTTCTTGATCATACTTGTGGAAATTCTAGAAATAAAAGTACTCTTCCCAGTAATTATTTTATGTGCTAAGGGAAAAATGTATTCATTGAAAGAGTCTAAAGTACTTTTTGAATTATAACATTAAAAAATTGCCTATGATGGGGCAAATTGTGTTGATGGAGTTGACTTTATTAGCTTTTTAAAAAAATTCACCTTTTAATACTATTTCCATGAACTCTGAATTCTGTGGCCTTTGTGTGTAATGATCTATGTGTCTTATGCAGACGGAATAAAAAAAAATTTCAGTAACTTACTTTATAGGAGTCCCTGGATGGTGCAAATGGTTAACATGCTCAGCTGCTAACTGAAAGGTTGGAGGTTCGAGTCCATCCAGAGGTGCCTCTAAAGAAAGCCCTGGCAATCTACAGTTTTATTCTGACACTCGACAGCAACTGTTGGTAATGGTGGAACTTTATAGTTGACAGTTTTTCTTTTCGTAGCAACAACTCAGAATGGAGAGTCCCTAAGTCGTGTGCTGGTCTCTGAAGTATAAAAATATCAGGCTTTGGTAATGGAATAGAACTAGCCTAACAAGTTAACATTGCAGCATTTCAATGCAGAAAATGCTAGATTATCAGCATTTTTCAATTTTTTATATTATTGAACAATATTTTGGGTTATGCATAAATATTTTTGGAAACCTTTTTTTTAGGTGAGAACACTCTTGTTGTTTCTAAGTGCTGTCGAGTTGATTCCGACTCATAGTGACCCCAGGTAAGAGAGTAGAACTGCCCCTAAGGGTTTTCTCGGCTGTAATATTTACAGAAGCAGATCACCAGGTCTTTCTCCTGAGAAGCCGCTGAATGGGTTAAACTGCCACGCTTTTGGTTAGCAGCCAAGTGCTTAACCATTTGTGCCACCAGGGCTCCTTTGTGTAAGTATTTTTAGAAATGATATTTTGAGTATCTTTAAAAACGTATGGTTTTATATGTGAGCACTGTTCTTAGCTTTGATACTTACCAAGGATGTATTTACATTTTTGGGAAAAGTTAAAATAACGAAAACACTCAATTATTCTGACTTTATATGTGGCCATTTGACTGATGTGTTCTATTTTACATATGTTCAAATTTGACTGATGTGTTCTATTTTACATATGTTCAAATATTTGCTTTATGAAGAGCTGATCTTTACATATCTTTAGATAAGTGCCCATATTAAGAACTGCACTGTTAATTTAGTATTCTAACAAATCTTTGCTTTGTTTATAGAGGATAGAGCCAGGGGTCTGTCACCAGGGGGTTTATAGTTAGTGATTTTAGCACACAGACTCATTTATATCACATGAGAGTTCACTTTTGTACATAACTGAATTTTCCAGAGGACTGAAGCTTATTTCTTAGCCAAAGACATAAACATTTTTATCTCTATTTCTTGAAAATGTCCCAGATACCTTCCCGCTTTCAAAATATATGAAATATTTAATAATATCTTTCTTTGATGTATTCTACTTTGTAGTATTAGTCATCCTATTTTTGCTCCTTGTTTCTAAACTAAATATTCCTTTAAAGTGGCTGTGATTTATGATTGCCTGCGTTTTATCATTTAGATGATCTAAGTACAAAAATATTTAATAACAATTATAGCATTGAAAAGGAGTCCCGGTGGTACAGTGGTTATGCACTTGGCTGCTAACCAAAAGGTTGGCAGTTCAGACCCACCAGCTGCTCTGTGGGATAAAGGTGTGGCAATCTGCTTCCATAAAGATTACAGCCTTGGAAACCCTATGGGGCAGTTCTACTGTGTTCTAAATGGTCACTATGAGTTGGAATCGACTCAATGGCAATGGGTATAGCATGGATGCCTAACCTATCAAAATGAATGCTGAAAACACCTCCCTGGCCATACCAGGCTCTACTGGTTGAATACTGGCAACTCAATTTATTTCCTGTAGTCTGATTCTCAGAGTCCCTAGATGGTGCAAATGGTTAACACACTTGGCTACTAACCAAAAGGTTGGAGGTTCAAGTCCATCCAAAGGCACCTTGAAAGAAAGACCTGGTAATCTCCTTCTGAAAAATCAGCCATTGAAAACCCTGTGGAGCACGGTTCTACTCTGATACACAAGTGGTCGCTATGAGTCTGAATTGACTTGATGGCAACTGGTTTAGTTTTGGTTTAGCACGATTCTCTGCTCAACAATAGCATTCTGATGACTGATTTGGGTTCCAGTTACTTTTGATTGCTGGAGGAATGTGCCCTGGAGATAAAGTATCTAGTCACCACTGTATGGGTGTATCCCCTTTGACTGTAAGTGAATGAGTTGGCATTCTATCCATCAGTGACAGGAGAGTTTAGCTGCTGATCTGGAAGGCTGAGGGACAGCTATGTTATGGCAAACCCTCCAAGCTGTGAGACTCTTCCAGAGATACCAGCTTGATCTGCCGTGCTGTGTCCTGCCATGTCTCTCAGTCTCTCCTTTTCACTTCCATATTAGCAGCAGAGAGTGAGAAAATATTAATGATGCTTAATGAGATGCTCTCAACACTGACCCCAGTAAGCATGCTTTTGGATGAGACTCACATAAAAATGAATAAGTTTCATGATTGAAATGCAGACTAGTATGGTTGTTGATAGCATGGGCTCTGCAGTCAAAGAGCATGAATTCAAATCATAGATTCTCCACTTACTAGACCCATGAGCCTGTTATCTCTTCTGTAAAATCAAGATAATAGAAGTTCTGAATACATAGGGTTTTAAAAGGAATAAACGCATACAATATTCTTATCACAGTACCTAGCGCATAGTCATTGCTCAGTAAAAGCTGTCACCATAACTACTTTTTCTGACCTTAGTTAGGCCTTCAGCACTATTCAAGTGCTCATTATTCATTGTGGTGGCTATTTTAGATCTTCCACACTCTCCTCAATACTTCCTCTCCCCAGTTTCATCCCTTTTTCCTGATAACCTTGCCTCTTTCTTTGCAGGTGAAATATAGGTCACTAGGTGTGATCTTTCTCAGCATCCCACCACTTATAAATTTATCTGCCACATTCTTTCAAGTAAAATATTGGTTTGCAAAGTGTAGTCCCCAGATCAACATCATCATCACCTAGAACTAGTTAGAGATGCAAATTCTGGAGCCTCACCTCAAACCTACTAGATCAGAGTCTTTAGGGTAGGGCCCAGCAATCTATGCTTTAATAGCACCATTCCCCCGCAGTGAATGCTGAAGTTTGACAATCACTGCTTTAAAGCTCAGGGCTCCAACCTCCAAGGTCCACTTGACCAGTGGGTTCTCCCCTTGGAGGTCGACCTGCTAGAGAAGTAACTAATTTCCTAAAGATGTTTGGTGTAAACCAAGAGGACTTAGAGGCATGATTAGTGACTGATGCATCTTTTCACAGTAAAATGATTCATCTTTTTACAAAATGCTGTGCAGAATCCACTGGAAGAGACTTTTCCTGGTAAGTACTTGGTGACACACTGTCATCATTTGCTTCTGTGTCTCTTTTATTAATGCTTCCATGGCTTCTAATTGATGTATTCCTTTGTAAAAAATATATGAACTCATTCAGCCAGATCACCCACTGGAAGAGAATATACCCCTCCACTGTAAATGAAGGAGTTTTCATTCTATCCATTAGGGGCATGAGGTTGGAAGCTATTTTATTTTTGTAATGATTTTAAAGTTTAAGAGAACGATCTTCTCTTTCACATCTCCAAGCTCTTGAGTAAAGAAACAGTCCATGATAACAAGAGATTAAACTGATGCCAATGGAGAGGAAAAATGTGAAGAAATAATAATGTTTTACTGTTTTTCAAGTTGGAGAAAACTGGGTGCCTTAATGTCTGATGTTTTTATGGTTTAATTAATCTGTACCATCAGGAATGTGAAAAATGCCACTTTCTACTCAGGTTTTGAGGAATCAACCCACTTATCATCCATTGTCCCTGAGACAAGAAACTCTACCCCTATTTTAATATCGAGCCAAAGAAAAAAAGGGAAAAGCAGGTAAGAAAATTGGGAATTGTTTGTGGGCTGCTGTAGTGGGTTGAATAATGTCCTCCCCCCACAAATTCATGTCTACCCGGAACCTCATAGTGTGACCTTATTTTGAAATAGGATATTTGCAGATGTAATTAATTAAGGAATTGGGATGAAATCATCTTGGAATTACAGCAGCCCTAAATCGAATGACTAGTCTCCTTGTAAGAAGAGGAGAGGACACAGAGGAGACTGCCATGTGAAGATGGAGGCAGAGATTGGACGATACATCTACAAGCCCAGAAACACCAAGGATTGCTGTCAACACAAGAAGCTAGGAGAAAGGCAAAGAACAGATTCTCCTTTGGAGTCTCCAGAAGAAACCAACATAGCCAATACCTTGATTTCAGACTTTTGCCCTTCAGGACTGTGAGAGCATAAATATTTGTTGTTTTAAGCCACCAAGTTTATGGTAATTTTGTCCAGCAGCTCTAGGAAACTAATATAACTATGAACATTATTGACAAAGATCTTAAAAATGAATTAAAATGGTAGAAAGGAATTCTGGATGGGTGCCCATAAATATGCCAACTAGCCTGGGGCTATGGAAGGAATACACAGTCACAGTACCAAAAAGAATTAGTTGACTTCCAATCATTTCAAGAGGTAGCATATGATCAAGAACCAATGGTACTGAAGGAAGAAGTCCAAGCTGCAATGAAAGCACTGGTGAAAAACGAGGCTCTAGAAATTGACAGAATACCAATTGAGATGTTTCAACAAATGGATGCAGTGCTGGAAGCGCTCACTCATCTATGCCAAGGAATTTGGAAGATAGCTACCAGTCAACCAACTGTAAGAGATCCATATACATGCCCATTTCAAGGAAAGGTGATCCAGCGGAATGTGGAAATTATCGAACAATATCATTAATATCACATACAAGTAAAATTTTGCTGAAGATCATTCAAAAGTGATTGCAGCAGTACATCGACATGGAGTTGCCAGAAATCCAAGCCAGATTCAGGAGAGGATGTGGAACGAAGGATATCATTGCTGATGTCAGATGGATATTGGCTGAAAGCAGAGAATACCAGAGAGATGTTTACTTGTGTTTTATTGACTATGCAAAGGCATTTGACTATGTGGATCCAAACAAATTATGGATAACATTGTGAAGAATGGGAATTCCAGAACATTTAATTGTGCTCATGCGGAACCTGTACATAGACCAAGAGGAGGTTGTTAGAATAGAACAAGAGGATGCTGCATGGTTTAAAATCATGAAAGGTGTGTGTCACGGTTGTATTCTTTCACCATACTTAGTCTGCATGCTGAACAAATAATCCATGAAGCTGGACTATACGAAGAACATGGCATCATGATTGGAGGAAGACTCATTAACAACCTGTGTCTTAGGCTGGGTTCTCTAGAGAAGCAAAACTAGTAAAGTGTGTATATATATATATATATATATATACACATAGAAAGAGAAAGAGAGGGAAAGAGAGATTTATCTCAAGGAAATGGCTTACATAGTTGTGGAGGCTGGCAAGTCCCAAAGTCTGTGAGTCAGGTGTTGGCTGGAGGCTTCTTCTGACTCACGTGGTTGCAGACAAACCCAGAATCAATAGGTCAGATGACAGGCTGCTCGCTCACAGGCCTATGGAACTGGCGAATCCCAAAGGTGACTGGTCAGATGACAGGCTGCTGGCTCACAGGGCTGTGGAGCTGGTGAATCCCAAAATCAGTAGGTCAGACGACAAGCTGCCAGCTCAATTTCCAGGAACGGGAGGTCAGATGATGATGAGCTAGAAACAAGATCCAAAGCAAGCAAGCAAGCTTTGCCAGAACGTCCATATATATGTTAGGTGCAGGCCACACACCCAAGGAAACACTCCTTACAACTGATTGGCTGATCACATCAGATCACATCATGAAGGTGATTAAATTATATTACTTATGGGAGATCACAAAATGGAGGATAATTATATAATACCGAGAATCATGGCCTAGCCAAGTTGACACATAATATTAGCCATCACAACCTGCGATACGAAGATGATACAACCTTGCTTGCTGAAAGTGAAGAGGACTTGAAACACTCAATGAAGAAGATCAAAGACTACAGCCTTCAGTATGGATTGCGCCTCAACATAAAGAAAACAAAAATCCTCACAACTGGTCGATAAGCAACTTCATTATAAATGGACAAAAGATTGAAGTTGTCAAGGATTTCGTTTTACTCGGATCCACAATCAGTGCCCTTGCAAGCAGCAGTCAAGAAATCAAACGAAGTATTACATTGGGCAAATCTGCTGCAAAAGACCTCTTTAAAGTGTTAAAAAGCAAAGATGTCACTTTGAGGACTAAGGTGTGTCTGACCCAAGCCATGGTATTTCAATGGCCTCATATGCATGTGAAAGCTGGACAGTGAATAAGGAAGATCAAAGAAGAATTGATGCATTTGAATTAGGGTGTTGGTGAAGAATATTGAATATACCATGGACTGCCAGAAGAACAAACAAATCTGTCTTGGAAGAAGTACAGTCAGAATGTTCCTTAGAAGGGAGAATGGCGAGACTTTGTCTTATGCACTTTGCACATGTTTTCAAGAGGGATCAGTCCCTGGAGAGGGACATCATGTTTGGTAAAGTAGAGGGTCAGTGAAAAAGAGGAAGACCCTCAATGAGATGAATTGACACAGTGGCTGCAACAATGTGCTCAAACATAGCAATGATTGTGAGGATGGCGCAGGACCAGACAGTGTTTTGTTCTGTTGTTTATAGGGTTGCTGTGAGTCGGAACCAACTCGACGGCACCTGAGAACAACAACATGCTGTATTTGTTTTACAATTAAAAAAAAAAATCCATTCTGAGTAAGCCTATTTCTATGCCTTTACAATTTCTCTATATTATATCTCAATTATCTCCTGAAGTTCTGCAGAAAAGTTCCTGCCTGTGACAGATACTGTGATTAGCTCTCTCATCACCTATTCCAAACCCCTTTCCTGTTTTTCCTATCAGTATAGAGTATAGAAAGCTAAATTTTACTTCAGACTTCCTTGCAACTAGGGTGGTTATGTGATAGTCTCGTCCTTGAGGAATAAACAGAATCTACTGGAGATTTCTGGGAAAGCATTTGCTTTCTGGATACAGATGTCTCTCCTTTTTGATTTCTTTTTTTATCTTCCTGCTTAGAAAATAGACTCGATTGCTGGAGCTTCACAAGCCCCTTGTGACCATTAGGAAGAGGCCACACAGCCAAGAGCCTCAGCCCTGATATCCTTGAGCTGCTGAAACAAAGCCAACACTGTCTATTTCATGACCAAAAGTGCTGAAAGAAAATAAAATTATTATGTATTTAAACCATTATTAGTTGAGTTTTCTGTTACTTGCATCCTAACACAATCCCTAACTAATACACTGCCTGTCTCAATAAAACTACAGTAGAAAGATTTTTAATAAATGATTCAGCGTAGAGACAGCAATGAGAGAGAGAGACTGAGACTCAAATAGAAAGGAAAGTGAAACTTGCATTGGGAGTTTAGGAAGTAAGGGAACAAATTGTCAACAGGTTCCGATCTAGAATGATGCCTCATCAGCTCTTCTCCTATTTGACAGACCCATAGACAATAATTTTCACATAAATATTATTTTCTATAGAGGCTTATTATGGATTGAATTACGTCCCCCTAAAATATGTGCCAATTTGGCTAGCCCATGATTCCCAGTATTGTGTGGTTGTCCTCCATTTTGTGATCTGATGTAATTTTCCTATGTGTTGTAAATCCTAATCTCTATGATATGACTGAGGCAGGACTAGAGGCAGTTATGTTATCGAGGCAGGACAAAATATACAGGATTAGGTTGTATCTTGAGTCAATCTCTTTTGAGCTATAAAAGAGAGAAGCAAGCAGAGAGGAGAGGGACCTCACGCCCCTGATAATGAAGAACCAGGAGGGGAGTGTGTCCTTTGGGCCTGGGGTCCCTGAGCTGAGAAGCATCTAGATCAGGGGAAGATTGATGACAAGGACCTTCCCCCAGAGCCAACAGAGACAGAAAGTCTTCTCCTAGAGTTGGCAACCTGAATTTGGACTTCTAGCCTCCTAGACTGTGAGAGAATATATTTGTTTGTTAAAGCCATCCACTTGTGGTATTTCTGTTATAGCAGCACTAGATAACTAAGACAAGGCCCAAAGAAGGCAACCAAATGTTGATGTTAGAACATATTTGGACCACTTATACTATTTCCCAATGGGGTTGCTATTGACATTTTCGACGGGACATTTCTTCATTAGGAGAGACAATCATACACATCGTGGATATTCATCATACCAGACCTCTGTCCATTAAATGCCTGTAGTGCCCCCGTGTTATTTTGATAAAGGAAAACATATCCTCACATTTCAAATGCCATCCAGGAGGATGGCAATGTGCCTGGTTGAGAACCATCTTCTCAGAATATCTAACACAGTGCCCTGTCCATAGACAGTATTTGGTTAAATGTCTCATGTTCAGCGGCATGCTGGTAAGGAAGTTTGAAACAAAACAAAAAACCCCTAACCAAAACCAAAACAACAACAAAGACCCAAAAATCCAGACTTGTATCGTAGCCTTTATCAATTTCTGTGTTATAAATATTCCAAACACAGTAATTTCAAGTTATCTATGGTTTCGCAAGTGGCTTATAAAATTTCTGAATATTTAACAATTGACTCTTGAGATGTGGTGCAGCTAGATCCAGTATACCCCTAATCCATTGCCGTTGAGTCGATTCGAACTCATAGTGACCCTATAGGACAGAGTAGAACTGCCCCATAGGGTTTCCAAGGCTGTAATCTTTATGGAACCAGATTGCCACATCTTTCTCAGAGTGGCCGGTGGGTTCAAACTGCCAACCTTTTGTTAGCAGCCGAGTGCTTAACCACTGCATCACCAGGGCTCCCAGTATACCCCTATGCTCATACAAGTTTAGAGTTGGAAGAAACTTAGAGATCAGCTAGTACTCCTTGTTTTACGGAAGAGTAACACTGCAGAAGGTTTACAGTCAAACGTGTGTGTTTTGCTATAACCTGTCAGTCTTTGACTAAACTGTGCACCTGTACATTTCCCACAGAGCCTAAAGTGTTTAGTGGCTTTGCTGCTGATGAGTAAGGGGAGTGGCTTGGGTAGCCCGAAAAATCTGTTGCCAGTGAATCGATTCTGACTCATTGTGACCCTAAAGGACGAGTAGAACTGCCCCATAGGGTTTCCAAGGAGTACTTGGTGGATTTGAACTGCTGACCTTTTGTTTAGCAGCCGTAGCTCTTAACCACTACGCCACCAGGTTTTCTGACTTGGGTCACAGACTTGATTATAAATCCATTTCAAGTACTTTATTTTTGGGCAATGAGAATTGTGGACATAATCAGAAGGATTTATTTAGGTTAAACACACAAGCTTATATTCATTTGATGCTACCCATGGCCCTAAGGCTTAGAGGGGAGAGAAGGAATGTCCTACCCACGCGGCTGGCTCTATGGAATACTTTGTCTGCCTATGGCTGAGAAGGGGAGGAGAAGCTCCCTTGGCAGCCTACATGCCCCCAAGATACCAGATCATCCTATTTTGGTCATGGGAGAGGTGGCACTTCGTCTAGAGGGTCCAAAGGTTTTCAGCAGTGACGGCTCTTTGGACCTTGTTCTTTTTACATGAAACTCCCCAGAGAGGAGTGCAAGGCTTCCTTTTTTATGAGACTGAGTGGTTGCTACTGTGATTGTCATCAGTTTCAACCAGACACACCTACCTCTTTCACCTCTTCACACCTCTCTCACTCACCAAGGCAACAGTTTCATGGTCATTTCCAAATTTTTCACTTTTAGACCTGTTACGGATTGAATTGTGTCCCCCCAGAATGTGGGTCAACTCGGCTAGCCCATGATTCCCAGTATTGTGTTGTTGTCCTCCATTTTGTGATCTGATGTATTTATCATATGTGTTGTAAATCCTCTATGATATTAATGAGGCAGGATTAGAGGCAAGTTATGTTAATGAGGCAGGATGCTGATCTACAGGATTAGGTTTTATCTTGAGTCAATCTCTTTTGAGATATAAGGGAGAGAAGTGAGCAGAGAGGAGAGGGACCTCCTACCACCAAGAATGAAGAGTCGGGAGCGGAGGGCATCTTTTGGACCCGGGGTCCCAGCACTGAGAAGCTCCTAGATCAGGGGAAGATTGATGACAAGGATCTCTCCCTAGAGCTGGCAGAGAGAGAAAGACTTCTCCTGGAGCTGGTGCCCTGAATTTGGAAGTCTAGCCTCCTAAACTGTGAGAGAATATATTTGTTTGTTAAAGCCAGCCACTTGTGGTATTTCTGTTATGGCAACACTGGACAACTAGACAAGACCTAAAGCCATATATTGATTCCAACAATAACCCAGTCACTACCTATACAAAAAGCCCATTGCTGTCAAGTCAATTCTGACTCATAACCCTATAGGACAGAGTAGAACTGCCCCATAGGGTTTCCAAGAGGCATCTGGTGGATTTGAACTGCCGACCTTTTGGTTAGCAGCCGTAGCTCTTAACTACTATGCCACCAGGGGCATCTTCATTGCCTGGTACAGCCCAGTAGGACTTTACAGGATTGTATATTGCTATTGTGTCAAAGCCAGGACTAGAACTAGGACCTCCTGGTTTCCAGGAGTTAATTAACTTGACCAAGATCACACAGCTAGTAAATAGCAGAATCAGAATTCAAACACAGGTTACTTACTATACTACACTGCCTCTCTTTAGAGAAAGGGAGTAGCTCCTGACAGCTTTGGCCTAAGAAGAAGACCTATTCTTCCTATTACAGCCTGAGGGAGACTGAGACACTCTCCTAAATCCAATATTTCCTTAGACGATCCCTGATAAGTCAGATGGTTAGAACTATACCTAATTTTGCTATTACCCTGATAGGCATGTAGTAGCTTCATGAATCTCCTTACTACGGTTTTACTTCACTGAGAACAAGGATAGTTGACCTATTTCCAAATGGCCCTAAAGGGTTGTCAATGGCTTTGGAATCATGTATACTTGAGCTCAAATCCAACTCACTTACTTACTAGTTGGGTGTCTTAAGAAAGGATTTTTTTTTTTTTTTTTTTAATTTTGAGGCCTCTGACTCTTCTTGTGCTTTTCTAGCTTGTTTTGTCATTATATTTAATAACTTGTATGTTTATTACAGAGGATTCCTGGTGGTCAGTGGTTAAGCTCTCGGCTGTTAACTGAAAGTTGGGCCTTTCGAACCCACCAGCCACTCCAAGGGAGAAATGTGGCAGTCTGCTTCCATAAAGATCACAGCCTTGGAAACCCTATGGGGCAGTTCTACTCTGTCTTACAGAATCGCTATCAGTCAGAACTGACTCGACAACAACAGGTTACCTGTTTTCACATCTTCTCTACTGGTGTTTTAAGTGTTTGGCTGCTAACCAAAAGGTCGACAGTTCGAATCCAACAGCTGCTCTTTGCAAACTCTGTGGGGGCAGTTCTACTCTGTGCTATACGGTCTCTATGAGTCAGAATCGACTGGATGGCAATGGGTTTTTTGTTTGTTTGGTCTGCTAGAATATAAGTTCCTCAGAGCATTTTTATTTATTTATATTCATATCCACAGTGATTAGTACAATGCCTATTACATAAAAAACCAAACCAAACCCGTTGCCATCCAGTCAATTCTGACTCATAACTACTCTATAGGACAGGGTAGAACTGCCCTGTAGCGTTTCCAAGGCGTGCCTGGTGGATTGGAACTGTAAACCTTTTGGTTAGCAACTGAGCTCTTAACCGCTATGCCACCAGGGTTTCCACACCTATTACATAGTAGGGGCTTAATATGTTTTGCAGAACTCGTTGAGCTATGAAGGATAGTATGTCTGCTGTTTGATGATGTTGGGGAAGATTGTCCTAGGACTTGGGATGGGAAAATTTTCTTTCTTAAGTCAAAATTTCTTGACCTTGCTAAGGCGGTCAGTATTCAGAATGCTTGTTGCAAGTACAGGTAATGATGATGCTTTAAGATGAATTAATCCTTTATTGAGTCGGAATCGACTCCACGGCAACGGGTGTATTTGTTTTTAGTTTTATCTTATTTTGGATATTTCTGAGACTCCTAAGGAAACATGCTAGACCACACTTGGCCACTAGGTGGAACCTTAACCTAATGTCCAGATGTCTTTCCAAACCCTCCGTCGATATACTCTTAGGAGCTAATGGAAGAGTCTCTTTCATTTGTAGAACAGTCATTTCTCATGTATAATAAGGCCACAAACGAAAATTTATACGTCTATTCAATCTATTCGGAACCTTCAAATATCACCTAAGCTGCCTCCTATTCGGGAAGCAAAGGCAGAGGGGAAGAATTATTTTTCTTGGTGTCTTTGATTGATGATAGGGTTGCTATGAGTCAGAATCGACTCGATGGCAATGGGTTTGGTTTGATTTTTGGATTTGGTTGATGACAGAAAAGAAAGACCCAGTGGGTAGGCTATAAATTACATGGAAAAGTGAAAGAAAAATTTCAAAAGTAAATGTCTGTTTAATAACCTTCCAATTATCCCATGATTCAAACAAACTTGAAATTCTGAGCATGAAGTAATATCCAAAGTTTTTTCCTCTTGCAATCATGTAAATATTGTTCTGCATTATAAAATGCCCTTTTCCAGAATCACAGTTTTGTAATTTGATCTGGTACACTTGTGATATTTGACAAAATTTTAATTTTTGAAGTTATCTATGGAAAATATAAAACTGAAAACAAAAGGAAAGGAAAAATCAATCGCAAGAGATAGAAGAAAAAAAACACAAAGAACAGCAAACTCAAAACCCAGGCAGAAAGTGATGAAGTTCAAGACCTCAAAGAATATTTGAAGCCCATCACATGCCTGTATGACTTTGCTTGAGACAAAGATGAAGGGAGCCCTTGCTCCCAGTGTTGGTGAGTTTTACTTTGGGCAGTAGTTTTTAGGATTCAGAATTCTCGCTTTATTTTACATGAGAATATGCTTGAAGTTTATATGATGAATGCAAGAAGTCCACATTTGACTAACCGGAAAGGTACCTCAGTTTACTATTTATCGAATGAAAGAAACGGCCGCAGAGACACGTGGCTCTCCTCCCAGGCTACAATTTTAAGTCCTTACAATAGTATGTGTTAGTAGTGTCTTCTTTTATTTAGGAATACAAATATATATGTAAAAAGTCTCCTGTCTTCAAGGAGTTTAGTTGTGAGAAATGAAGATATTTACATTTAAAACAATAAAAAAAGATAGGGAATTACAGCAGAAAGAACCGCACCTTTAGACTGGGCATTGTTAGGTTTCTTAGCTTCTCTATTAGTAGCCACGATCTCAAGGAAGTAACTTAACTTCTGAACTTCAGTTTTCTCATCCGTAAAATGGGGATTACAGCTATACCAAATGGAGTTAAGAGTTAATAGGCAACTTGTAAATCATCTATTCAAATGAAAGTTAATGTTATAATTAATGGGCAGAATATGGGATACAGAGAAGTCGTGTTCTAGGATCACACAGGGATGATTACTTAGACTACAGTGGTTTGAGAAGGATTTCAATTATTAGCGAATTTTGATGGGTGTGGAGTGAGCTATTCTAGTTATGGGGAACAATGTAAGCAAAATATTGGAGTATTATTGCTCTAAGAACAATAAAAAAGCAAACTTGACCAAAGTAAGGAGTCCCTGGGTGACACAAATGGTTAAGCAGTTGGCTACTAATGGCAAGGTGAAGGTTTGAATCCACCCAGAGGTGCCTTGGAAGAAAGTCCTGGCGATCTACTTCCAAAAAATCAGCCGTTAAAAACTATGGAGCACAGTTCTACTCTGACACAAATGCGGTCATGATAAGTCCGAATCGACTCAACATCAGCTGGTTTGGTTTTTGGTTTGATGGTTGCTTTAGTGCGCTACAAACGGCAGAGTTGGATAGTTGTGACAGAGACTTTATGGCTTACAAAGCTTAAATATTTACTGTCTGGCCCTTTACAGAAAAAAGTTTGTCGACTCCTCTTTTAGAAATGTGTTTAGAACACAGATTCTAAGTAAATTATTAGGAAATTATCTGTATGGCTTTGACTATTTGCAACCCACTCCTCTTTTCCTAAAATGTCAGAAGTTCTTTTCAATAATATCAACCTTCTAGATTGTTAAAGGTCCCTGGGTGGTGCAAATCGTTAAGCACTTGACTACTAGCCTAAAGGTTGGTGGTTGGAACCCACCCAGAGGTACCTTGGAAGAAAGCCCTGGAAATCTGCTTCCAAAAGGTCAGAGTCTTGAAAACCCTATGGAGCACAGTTCTACTCTGCACACATGGGGCCACCATGAGTCTGAATCAACTCAATGGCAACTAAAGACAACAAGATTGCTAAAGAGGGAAACTTAAGAAAAAGGACATAGTCTGGTCCTTTGTGTGTAAAAATCATCTTTCTAGCCCCTGGCTTGCTGAAAGCCATGAGTTTGTTTATTTTGTGGCTGCTGGCTGTTGTCGTTAGGTGCCGTTGAGCCAGTTCCCACTCATAGCAACCCTGTGTACAACACGTGAAAACACAGCCTGGTCCTGCACCATCCTCACAATCATTACTATGTTTGAGCCCACTGTTGCAGCCACTGTGTCAATCTACCTCATTGAGGGTCTTCCTCTTTTCCACTGACTATCTGCTTTACCAGACATGATGTGCTTCTCCAGGGACTGGTCCCTCCTGATAACATGTCCAAAGTATGTGAGAGAAGTGTTGCCGTCCTCCCTTCTAAGGAACATTCTGGCTGTACTTCTTCCAAGACAGATTTGTTTGTTCTTCTGGCAGTCCATGGTATATTCAATATTCTTTGCCAACATGGTAATTCAAAGGCTGCTGGCGGAATATAGAAAGTCTTGCTTGGAGGTTGAGAGTAGCTTTCAGTTCACTCACTGACTCATTCGACAAGCTTTAAGGGATGCCTGCTGCACCAGCCTGGAGCTACAGGGAGGCATTCAGTGCATTCTCTGCTTGCAGCCTACCAGCAGAGACATGTGCAGTGAAGGTCCAACCAAGGCTGCTTACAGGACAGAAAGGAACATCACTTTGCGTCTTGAATTATGCTTCTATTTGTTACACACCAAGTTTTTACCAAGGTGCTGACATCAATTGGCTAGAAAAAGCTTTACCCCTCAAATCTGGAGCCCCAAAGAAACATTAAATATAAGAATTATGTTTAATTTAAGTGTTCCCACAAATCCTCTCCCAGGTGCTGCTCAGGTGATGTCCATTAGCACTGAACTCTGGGTGCAGCCTAAGACATCTGGCCCCTAAGGAGAATATGGGATTCAGTACATCCCAGAGGAGTCACGGGTGCTTGATACTTGTGTTGACATATAACCAAGATCTCTCCTCAGTCTCTGGGTGATGCCAATCGTTAATATACTCATCTGCTAACCGAAAGTTTGGAGGTTCTAGTCCACCCAGAAGGACCTCAAAAGAAATGTCTGGTGATCTACTTACAAAAAACCAACCACTGAAAACCCAATGAAGCCACTGAAAACCCCATGAAAACTCTGATGCACACGGGGTTACCGTGAGTCAAATTGGCTTGACGGCAACTGGGGGTGGTGGTGGTTGTGCTGGTTAAGATCTCTCTAGGAAGGTTCCTCAGTTAGTTTCCTTTACTAAGTGCCTCTTAGGTTCCAGCCCACTGAGTGAGCATCTATTTGCAGACAGGGTATTTACGTGCATTAGAGTAAAATAAGGTCCAAAGCAGTGGTTTTCAAATGTTGTTCTTATTAGAATTACCTGCAGAGATTTTAAAAGTCCTGATGTCCAGACTGCTCCCCAGGCCAACTGAATTATAATAATGTCTGAGGCAGGGCTTCCAACTGGTTCATTCTGGTTCAACCCCTCTGCTGAGAATTTGCATTTCTACTCCAGATATACTGAGTCAGAATCTACATTTTAACAAGACCCTGGGGGTCAAACTGGAATGAACTAGTTTGAAGCCCTGGTCTGAGGGCTGGACCCAGAACATCTGTATTTTTTAAACTCATCAGGTGATTCCCTTGTGCAGCCAAGTTTGAAGCCCGTGCTCTAAACAAATGGTTCTCAAACTTTAGCTTGCTTTGGAATTACCCAGAGGGCTTGTTCAATGGAGATTGCTGGTTCCCACCTCCAGAATTTCTGAGTCAGTGAATCTGCATGCATGTCTAACAAGTTTCCAGGTGATGTTGATGCTGCTGGTCCATGGTCCGCACTTTGAGAACCACTGCTTTAAATTAAAGCAATGAAAAGAAGGGTTGTTGGAGAAGAATAGCAGTTTTCCTTTTCTCATTAAGTCAGTTCACTCTACATTTCAAAGAATGAGAGCAGGAGATCAGGCTGGTGCCTAGGTACCTTAAAGACATTCTTGGAGCGCTACATACCCATCTTTAGATGCTCTTGCATTAATCTGCGAACACACACTGCTTTGCAGGACTTCTTTTTCTTAATTATTGTGGTAGGGAAAGCTTCAGATGAGGACTGTGTTCAAATACTGAAGGGCATCTGAGGGAATCCGGTGCACTCAAAATGCTTTTAATGCTAGAGAAAATGTAACATTTGCCAACAGAGATGTTTTTTGTAAACAGCAATCTTAAGTGATATAGATATTTCTAACGGAACAACCATGTAGCCAAACAGGAAAACTTGTTAGTGAATGTCTCAAAGAACCATTCCACAAGAAGTAACAGTGAATTGAACAGTAATATTAAATGGAACACAAATAATTAAATATATTAGAACTCTTTATTTATATCAGCAAAGAGAGCAAAGCCCTACTGCCTTAACCATTCAAGAAGCTAACTCATAAACACCTACTCCAGACTGATTTCTCCTTCAGCCTACCTCCCTGTTTAAAACAGACGTCCAGACTGTTTATATCTCATTCTAATTACCCTTTCAGAACTTTACATTCAACAGAAGAAGAATCTTCTCATTGGCCATCCCTGTTTTAGTAGGTTCTATTTATACCTTGGTGGCACAATGGTTAAGAGATGGGCTGCTAACCAAAAGATGGGCAGTTCAAATCCACCAGCTGCTCCTTGGAAACTCTATGGGGCAGGCAGTTCTACTCTGTCCTATAGGGTTGCTATGAGTCGGAATCAACTTGCTGGCAATGTGTTTGGTTGGTTTATTTATATACTATTTAATGAACCAGTGTTCCCTAGTGGCTATGGAATACCAGGAAGCAAATCAGATCGGGGTCACATTCACTAGTAGGGGAACTATAGGCCCTAGGAGGAATCAGACATGAAAGCAGACTTTTTAGAAGGTGGTGCTGAACCCTAGAAGGTGAGTTCTGTTCAGCGTGCTCAAACCTGCCAATAATCTGGACCAGCCTTTGAGAAAGAGAAAGTAACTTTATTGCAATGTGCAGAGCAAGGAGACAGGAGGAAGTTCCTCAGATCCGACTCCCTAGCTATGGGGAACCAGGGCTTATATGTGATTTGGGCAGTAAGATGACGGTCAAGCAGGCGTACTGGGGAGGGAAAATTCTAGAAGGCGGCCAAGAAACAGGAGGTGATGTGGTTATTGTCAGGCCTCTCACTTTGGAATAGGGTCCGGGTGATAATTTTCCTTCTGATTTGCTCCACCTGTTGCTGCGTCCTCTGTTGAGGTCAGCTAGCGGTTACAGATGGCCCTTCTGCACATGGGGTGGGCCAAATCTGGCTTGGGCTAGTTTAGGGACTAACGGAAATTTACTGGCATTTGTAGGGTCACGTTACAAAAGGAAGCTGTGAAGCCAATTAGACAGTGTGTATAGAAGTATGATGGCAGTCTGGCCACTGTACCCTGTCATCTTGGATAAATGTATTTTGATTCCTCATTCTTCAAAAAACCAATAGCTCTTGGATATGCTGTTTTTTCTTTTCACTTTTTGATTCCCTGGTATTATTATTTTATCTTTACACTTCATGTTGCTCCCTTATACAATCCAAGAGCACTTTGAAGCTCCTTGCTGCAAGAGATTATGCTTTTATGACTAAAACAAACCAGTTGCTGTCGAGTTGACTCTGACTTATGGAGACCCCATGGGTGTCAGGGTAGACCTGTGCTCCATAGGGTTTTCAATGGCTGATTGTTTGGAAACAGTTTGCCAGGTCTTTCTTCCAAAGCCACTGGAAACTTTTGGTTAGTAACTGAGTTTATTAATTGTACCACCTAGGGACTCCAATGGCAGACTGTTGTTGGTGGTGCTGTGGAGTTGATTTTGACTCATAGCAACTCCAAGTGACAGAGTAGACTTCCCCATAGAATTTCCTAGGATGTAATCTTTTTTTTTTAAATTGTACTTTAGATGAAGGTTTACAGAACAAATAGTTTTTCATTAAACAGTTAGTACACACATTGTTTTATGACATTGGTTAACAACCCCATGACATGTCAGTGCTCTCCCTTCTCAATCTTGAGTTCCCTATTACCAGCTTTCCTGTCCCCTCCTGCCTTCTAGTCCTTGTTCCTGGGCTGTTGTGCCCCATTAGTCTCATTTTCTTTTATGGGCCTGTCTAATCTTTGGCTGAAGGGTGAACCTCGGGAGTGAATTCATCACTGAGCTAAAAGGGTGTCTGGGGGCTATACTCTCAGGGTTTCTCCAGTTTCTGTCAGGCCAGTAAGTCTTTTTTTTCTTTTTTCAGGGTGGAATCTGTTTATTTTCCTCCTTTTTTAAAAAATTTTTTAAATTGTACTTTAGATGAAGGTTTACAGAACAAATAGTTTCTCATTAAACAGTCAGTACATATACTGTTTTATGACATTGGTTAACAACCCCACGACATGTCAGCACTCTCCCTCCTTGACCTTGGAGGAACTTTTTTTTTTGGTGAAAATATACATAGCCAAAGTTACACCATTTCAAAAGTTTCTACATGTACAGTTCAGTGACATTGATTACATTCTTCCAGTTGTGCTGCTATTCTCACTATCCTTTTCCAAATTATTCCATCACCAAGTCTGGTCTCTTTTTGTGAGTTAGAAATTTATTCTACATTTTTCTCCAGCTCTGTCCAGGACTCTCTATTGTGATCCCTGTCAGAGCAGTCAGTGGTGTTAGCGGGGGACCATCTAGTTGTACTGGACTCAGTGTGGTGGAGGCTGTGGTAGTTGTGGTCCATTAGTCGTTTGGACTAGTCTTTCCCTTGTATCTCGTTTTCTTCGTTCTCCCTTGCTGCAGACGGTGTGAGACCAGTGGAGTATCTTAGATGGCTGCTCAGAGGCTTTTAAGACCCCAGACTCTACTCACCAAGATAGGATGTAATCTTTATCGAAGAAGATGACCAGGTCTTTTCTCCCGTGGAGCAGCTGGGTGGATTTGAATCACCAACCTTTCAGTAGCAGCCGAGCACTTAACCAGTTGCACTACCAGGGCTCCTTAACAGCAGATTAGATACAGCTAAAGACAGAATTTTTAATTGGCAGATAGATTTGAGGAAACTATTCACAATGCATTATGAAAGACAGTGATGGAAAGTATAAGCAGACGCAGGACGGAGAGAATAGAATGTACATACGCCTGTGGAGCTTGTTATTTAGCCTAACCTTCTGAGCATCATTTGTTCTAGTGTGTTGCAGAGTATTAGTTTCCTATTGCTGCTGTAACAAAGTGCCACAAACTTAGAGTATTAAAACAATATAAATTTATTATCTCACTGGTCTGTAGGCCACGGTGTGAGTGGGCTCAACAGTTCTTCTGCTCTGGGTCTCACAAGGCCGAAATTGAGGTATTAGCTGGCCTGGGCTCTTCTCCGTTCCTCATGTTGGCTGGAATTGGAGCAACTATCTTGGAGCACGGGGTTGGGGGG
>NW_004443999.1:9984570-10015151 GCF_000243295.1 Trichechus manatus latirostris
GTGTGTGTGTGGGGGTGGGGGGGTAGAAGCCACATGTTGAGAAAGAAGACAAAAAAAAAAGGTGATTGTACAGCCACCTGTCTAATTCTAGACTGACTATGAGCAGATTTTAGTTTTGTGAGAGAGAAAATAAACATGTATCCACTGTAATTTGAGGATTTCTGTCACAGCTACTTCTAATCTCAAATGATAAAATCTCTCTCCATTTTAGCCATTCTCTTAATTGTGCCTTTTGATGATCAAAATGTTAAGTTTTAATAAATCCAATTTATCATTTTTTTCTTCTATTTTTAGTACATGGTTGTCCCGTTTAATAAATCTCTACTGATGCCAAGAAGATACTCTTCTTTCCTCTATTTTAAAAGTTTTATTTGATTTTTTATCTTTTACATTTATGTCTATGATATATATATAACTGATTTTTTTGAGTGGTATGAGCAGGGGTCAAGGTTGATTTTTTTCCAGAAGAATATCCAATTGACTCAGTGTCATTTATTGAAAACACTGTAATTTCCCTATAAAATTGCAATGGCACCTCTATCTGGGGCAGATTATTTCCAGAAATGTTTGTAACAATAATTCCCATCCCACATACTCTTCCAGAACCTTGCCACTACACCATAAAGAGGTGGATGCCGTCTTCTGTCCCTTTGAAACTGGATGGGCCTTCTTCGTACTACCTCAACTAACAGTATAGTAGAAGTAATGCTGTTTGACAAGGTGAGGTCATAGAAGGTGATAAAGTGTCTGTCTATTTTGATCTTTTGAGATATGTGTCATTGGAGCCCAGGGGTCATGTTGTGAAGAAGCCCAGGTCACACGGAGAGAAAACAAGGCCCCAGCTAAGTATGTAGTTATTTTGAAGGAGCAACTCTAGCCCTCAGTTGAGCTGACCCAACTTGTGCCACATGAAGCAGAAATGAATTGTCTCAGTTGAGCCCTGCCCAATTTGTAGATTCATGAGCAAAATAAATGACTTTGTTTTATGCCACTATAATTTGATGGAGTTTTTATGCATTGTGATCGTTAAGGTTATGTGTCAACTTGGTTAGGCCATGATTCTCAGTGGTTTGGCAGTTATGATGTAGTTTGGCAGTTGTGTGATGATGTGGTCACTTTTATGATGAGATTTGATGTAATGTGATTGCCTTGATGATGGGATCTGCTATAAGTAGCCAATCAGTTGAAAGGGAGTTTCCTTGGGGGTGTGGCCTGCATTGAATATATAAATGGGCTTTTGCTTGCTCTGGATCCTGCTGCTGTCTCCGGTTCATCTGACCTCTGGTTCTTGGGGCTTGAGTTAGCAGCTTACCTGATGTCTTGCCTACCTATCTTGGGATTTGTCGATCTTCACAGCATTTTAGCAAGAGCCCTGCTGTCTGACCTGCTGATCTTGAGTTCACCAACCCCTGCTGCTACGTGAATTAGGAGAAGCCTGTATCTTCACCCACGGACTTGGGATATTCGAGCCTCTAGAATCATGTGAGCCATTTCCTTGAGATAAATCTCTCTCTCTATATATATTTATATGCTTTACTGGTTTTACTTCTCTAGAGAACCCAGCCTAAGAATGCAGCAGTAGATAACAATATCATTAATATCACATGCAAGTAAAATTTTGCTGAAGATAATCCAAAAATGTTTGCAGCAGTACATCTACAGGGAACTGCCAGAAATTTAAGCCACATTCAGAAGAGGATGTGGAATGAGGGATATCATTGCAGTTGTTCAAACAGAACAAGGGGATACTGTGTGGTTTAAAATTGTGAAACATGTGTGCCAAGGTTATATACTTTCACCATATTTATTCTATTTATATGCTGAGCAGATAATCTGAGAAGCTGGGGTACGTGAAGAAAAATGTGGCATCAAGGTTGGAGGAAGACTCATTATCAATCGGCAATATGCAGATGACACAACCTTGCTGAAAGTAAAGAGGACTTGAACCACTTACTGATGAAGATCAAAGACCACAGCCTTCAGTATGGATTACACCTCAACATAAAGAAAACAAAAATCCTCACAACTGGACCAAGAAGCAACATCACAATAAATGGAGAAAATATTGAAATTGTCAAGGATTTCTTTTTACTTGGATCCACAACAATGTCCATGCAAGCAGCAGTCAAGAAATCAAATGAGGTATTTCATTGGGCAAATCTGCTGCAAAAGACCTCTTTAAAGTGTTAAAAAGAAAAGATGTCACTTTGAAGACTAGGGTGTGCCTGACCCAAGCCATGATATTTTCAATTGCCTCATATGCATGCGAAAGCTGGACAATGAATAAAGAAGACTAAAGAAGAATTGATGCCTTTGAATTACGGTGTTGGTGAAGAATATTGAATACACCATGACACCATGGACTGTGAGAAGAATGAACAAGTCTGTCTTGAAAGAAATACAGTCAGAGTGCTCCTTGGAAATGAGGATGGTGAGACTTCATCTCACATACTTTGAACGTGTTATCAGGAGGGACCAGTTCCTGGAGAAGGACATCATGCTTGGTAAGGTAGAGGGTCAAGGAAAAAGAGGAAGACCCTCAATGACATAGATTGACACAGTGGCTGCAACCATGGGCTGAAACATAGCAATGATTGTGAGGATAGCACAGGATCGGGCAGTCACTGTGAGTTGGAACCAACTGGACAGCACCTAACAACGACAACATAATTTGATGGAATTTTTATGCAGCAGTAGGTAACAACAGGGTCTCTTTCTAGATTCCATTCAGTTTTATTGGTTATTTGTTAATGATTGCATCAACATCACACTGTCTGGATACTGTAGCTTTGACTAAATCTTGTTTTCCGGTAGTGTAGAAACTTCAACTTTATTTTTCTTCAAGTTTGCTTTGGCTATTCTAGTTCCTTTGCATTTCCATATAAATTTTAGAACCAGTTTATCAATTCCACGAAAACATCTGCTGGTATTTTAATTGGGATTGCATTGAATACATAGATCAATTTGTGGAGAATTGACATCTTAACAATTAAATGAACATGGTATATCCCTCATTAATTTAGGTATTCTCTAATTTCTCTCACGTTTTAAATTTTTCAGTGTATCAGTCTAACATATCTTACAAAAAATATTTCTGTGTATTTGATATTTTTGGTTCTATTTGATTGGTGTTAATTTTTTTTTATTCCCCAAGGGTTTTGTTTGTTTGTCTGTAGAAATACACTGTACTGAGCTTGTATTCAGTAGCTTTGGGAATTTTTTTTTTTAATTTTAATAGTTTGTTTGCATTCTTTTGGATTTTCTATGTATGCGATCAGATCACCTGTGAGTAATGACAAGATTGCATCTTTCTTTTCAATCTTTGTACTATTTATGTATTTATTTTTGCCTTATTGCACTGGATAGGATCTCCTATGTAATGTTGGTTAGAAGTGGTCATGATGGTCATCTATATGTTGTCCCTGACCTCAGGGAGAAAGCTTTCAATAATATTGTATGACTTCAGCAATAGATTTTTCTTTGACAACACTTATCAGAAGGAAATTCCTTTCTAGGCTTCATTTGCTGAGAATTACTTTTTAATCATGAAATAACGTTGAATTTGATCAAATGTGTTAATCTGCATGTCATTTCCCTCATTAATTCTATTAATGTGGAAAGAAAAAAAGCTATAAAGGACAACATTGGGACAATTGGGGAAATTTGAATATGGATTATATATTACTAACAAAATTAAATTGATTTTAAATTTCTTCATTATGACAATAAAATTGTTTATGTAGGAGAATCCTAGTTTTTAGAAGATACATGCTATAGTATTTGTGTGTGCAACTTATTTTTAAATTATTCTGCAAAAAAATATTATCTATCTTCTACTGAGGTACATAAAACCATGATAAATTGTATCTATCTATGGAGTGCTAGTAGCATAGTGGTTAAAAGCTCAGCTACTCACCAAAAAAGTCAGCAGTACGAATCCACCAGCCACTCGTTGGAAACCCTGTGGAGCAGTTCTACTAGGTCCTATAGGGTCACTATGAGTCGGAATTGACTCGACAGCAATAGGTTTGCATTTTTTGGTTATACAAATGTAAAAAAAAAGTTATGACTCATGAATCTAGGTAAAGAGTATGTGGGTTGTTCCTTTAATGTTATTATGGGTTTCAAATTTTTTAAGATAAAAATTTGGGAAAAAAGAAAGAGGATTAAAATAATACAATAAAGTTGATATAATATGGAAATTTTTACCTTTCAAAATGACTACCTTTTTTTAAATTGCAAATGTAACATTTACAGAACTATTTATATATTAATCCCAGAGAAAATCTCAATGAATGTCAAAACTGAAGTTAGACAGATGTCATTCTCTCACCACATGAAATATTACTAAATATTAATCACAAATATTTAACTAAATATCCAATAATTTTTGGATTAAAGTTTAAATACAAACTTTAATTATTATTTAGAAGTTAACAACAAAGACAACCATATCAAAACATATCAACTCTGGCCAGAAATGTAATCAGAAGACAACAAACATCTTAAAAGATTAATTTTATTGTTAAACAAGGAAGAATAAAGAAGGGTGGTGCAAACTGTTAAGCCTTGACTACTAGCCAAAAGGTTGGCAGTTCAAACCCACCCAGAGATGCCTTGGAAAACAGGCCTGGCAATTTGCTTCCAAAAGGTCACAGCCTTGAAAACCCTGTGGAGCAGTTCTAGTCTGCACACAGGGTGTTGCTGTGAGTTGGAATTGACCGACGGCAACCAACAACAAAGAAAAATATGCTAGAAAAATAACAACAAAATAACTTTTTTGCTTTTGTTGGTTTTAATTGATATTTCTCTATTTCCATTCTGCATGGTACTTATGGTATGACATATTCTATAATAGTGGACATTATGTTTTTCAAATATTTACTATTATAAATAAGGCAGAGCAGAGGTAAGTTGCTGAAAAATTAATTAGAAATAAAAAAGCCATAATGGAGAAAAAAATTCCTGAAACTGTGAGTGAAGTTTGCGGTTTAAAGATACATAAATGATTCTTGGCACACAAAAGCTACCAACAATGAAAAAAAAAAAAAAAAAAGGCAACAAGAATAACCATTTTAAATCAAATGTTTATTTGATATAAAATAAAATTGTATAAAATAACATTGAATAAAATGTTTGTTTACTTAAAGTTTGAGGGTCAGCTTTTGATCAGATTGTTTTCGGGAAGGGCAAGTAGAGAGCTACCAAAACAAAGGCAGATTGCAAAAAAGTGTGTAATTTGTCTTCAAATTTTTTGTATCAAAATTTTGAGTGGCTGTGGTTGTGTTTTTAACAGTTTTATTGATATATAATTGACCCACAATAAATTGCACACATTTAAATAGTGCAATTTGATAAGTTTTGACATATGTATACACTCTTGGAACCAGGACCACAATTTCATTGAGCCCCTTTATAATTTCTCCTCCCTCCCTCTCCCTGCTTTTTCTTCCTTCCCCAGGCAACTGCTAGTTAGCTGCTTTTCCAGTATAGTTTAATTTTCTACAATTTTATATAAATAGAATCACACTGTGCGTATTTTTTTGTTGCTTCTTTCATTCAGCATAATTATTTTGAGATTAATCATGTCATTGCCTGTAACAATAGTTCATTCCTTTTCATTGCTGAATAGTATTTCATTGTATAGATGTGCCCTCATACGTTTATCTTTTTGCATTTGTTGATGGACATTTGGGTTGTTTCTAGATTTTGACAATTGCAATAATACTTCCATGGGAATGCACTGTTATTTCTTTTGGGTCAATACCTAGAACTTGAATGGCTGTGTCGTACGGTAGGAATACATTTAACTTTTAGCATCTAGGCAGGTTTTTTTTTTTTTTTTAACATTGTGTGAGTTCAAACATATTTATTGAATGTTGAATTAATGAAATAAAATGGCAGAGACAGTGAAATTTTGTCTACAAGTTTTTAAAGACAAAAAAAACTAACCAGAGAGCCATTCTTGGATAAGCAAATTTCAGCATGTGTGCCATTCATATACCCTTCTGAAAAATTTATTCCACTTATTAACTGAGATCCATGAGGGCTAAATCAGATACATTATTCAAGAAAGCTGAAATTGTGGTTTAAACACAGTGGCTGTAAGAAATGAAACCAATTAAACTTAGAGTTAAGTCTTAATTATTATTGCAATTGTGGTTACAAAATAACGCAACATGTAAAAAGTAATTCTTAAATGATAAGAGTCAAAATTTAAAAATCTCAAAATTATTTAAATGCAAAGTAAGTAGTTGTGGAGAGGGAAGCATAAGGGAAATAAAAGTGTGCTAAATTATCATTTTGTGTGATGAAAGTCAATAGCTTTTCTTTTCTTGATGTGGATAATTTGAGAAAAAAATTAAAGTTTAAAATTTTAAGAATATGAGTATTCATAAAATAAGAAAATGGAATGGCTACTTCTAAATCAGTGAATTAAAACAAAACAAAACACCCATGCAGAAAGAAAAGGTTGAAGTGAAGAGACATTCAGCAGTTATTTCTGGGAGTGGGATTTTGAGCGTATTTTTCCTTCTTTAAAATTTGTTGTATGTTGCTACTTGATATCAAACTTACATTACTTTACTAATTACAAAGAAATGGGTGTGAATTATATCTTTAAGAATTAAAGTCACCAAATTTTGGCAATATATATCAAGTCTTAAAATTTTTATACCCTTTAAGACAATAATTCTACTTCTAGAAATTTATTCTAAAGTTTCAATCTGAAGCACAGACAAGTGATATACAATTACACTCATTTCATCTTTTCAAATGAGTATATAAATTATACAAAAAGTTTAAAAAATTTCCTGTTTACATCTCACTGTTTTATTGGCTGAATTTGAGGTGGAATTTTGAGAAAAGTATCTTTGCAGATTAAATGATTTGTTTTTAAAATTTTTTCTCCACAGTTTTTATGACAGTAATACATGTCCATTGAGGAAAATTATGAAAAGCCATAAAAGTAGAAAGATGAGTCAATGCAAGGAACAATACAGGGGTGGTTAGGTACTGTGCATATGCCAAGAAATGCTTTTTCAAATGAGTGGGTTAATAAATGGGAGAATAGGTTCTGGCCAATTCATAGTTTTAGCAAGCTCCTGATGCATTGGATTTACGATACTGTAGTGCAAATTAATTTTTAGTATTTCTTGCACTAGCAATCCTTTTTTAAAGCAGTCCATGAAAATATTGTGACTATAAGTAGGCCTTCCATAAAGCATATAAATAGCTTATGGATGAGAAAGTGGGTATTCTATATCTCCTAGAATTTTATATACAATAGTTTTGCAATCGAGTGAAGTTAAAACGGATGGTGGGGGAACTAGCACCACTTTGTTTTATCCCTACACTTCTAACAACTGCTTAGCAGCTGCTGAATGACTCTTAAAATGTCTCAAGACATTTTTCATTTAGTGTACTGTGTAAATGAAACTTGGCACAAGCAATAATCGGAAAACATGGGAGTGTCAGTGCTGGCTCCAACAGGAGGTAGGACATGCTGCCTGGTACAAGATGGAAGCCCAGGAAACAGGAGAGTAACAAGAAGGTGGATAGAAATCCGGAACAAACATATTGGCAGGGGTTCCCAGGGAGAGAACTATTGGGGATGAAGTTCAAGTAAGGGCATGGCAATTTCTGTCACTCCCAAAATTACGTGTTGAAAGGGAAATCTGTGAGTTATTAAGAGGGAAGAAGTGGAGACAAGATGGTGTCAATAAAAATAGATTCTTTTTAGAAACTCAGTCAGAAATTAGATCAGGGAGAACAGGAACAAGAATAACCTCTTGATGGCTTGATGGAAAAGGGTCACTAACAAAATGTGTGACTGTTGAAAACGAGAGGATGTCTAATACCCAAACATTCCAGGTTTTCTGAGATGTCTGTGAGGCCACTTAGTAAGACTCTTGAGAATAAGGTCTCAACATCAGGTGGTCAGTTTAACATTAAGCAGTATCAGTTCGGAAGGAAGTGCTGAGACATGCTGTGAGCCTGACGATGAACAAGTGGGGGTTTTATCACAAGAGTAGGCAAACCAGTTATCCTTACTTCTGGGTGGTGCAACTGGTCAAACACTCCACTACTAGTTGAAAGGTTGGCGGCTTGAACCCACCCAGAAGTGCCTTGGAAGACAGATCTAGCGATCTGCTTTTGAAAGGTCACAGCCTTGAAAACCCCGTGAAGCGGTTCTACTCCGCACACATGGGGTCGCCATGAGTAGGAATCAACTTGACAGCAAATAACAACAGCAACAACATCCTCACTTCCAACACCATGACAAACACAAATCATCCAGAGGGTTTGTTAAAACACAGACTATTGGTCCCCACTCCCAGTGTGTGATTCTGGGGTGAAGTGGAGCCTGAGAATTTACATTTCTAACAAATTCCCAAAAGATGATGATGCTTCTGGTTTGGGAACTACACTTTGAAAACAACTATGTAGACAATGCCATTTTACACAGGAGGCTGGGAGGAAAAAGCAAGGATATCAAACATAAGGCAATAGAGAATTAATGAAGTAAACTAAATTTTTGGATGATTTTTGGCTGTGAATTTCCTTAACTGTTTATCAATAGCAAGTAGTATATTTGGTATTCGTCCAGTACTGGATGACTCAAAAGAGACACTACAGAATTCTGTCTTCAGTGGCATTACAATTTAATTGAAGGGGAGGATAAGATTATTAACACTAACTAAATACAGAATACTGTAGGTATTAAATTGTTTGCTATGGATGAGAAATTATGTAAGGAAGGAGAGATAAATTGAAGTATTCATGGTATACTTCACAATATTGATGGAAGTTGTGTGTATTGATGGATTTGATATTAACAAGCAGAGGAAGATGGATATATGGTGGAGTATATACCAGTGACAATAATGTTCTTTGTATTTTGGTATGTACTGGGACACTAAACACCTCAGAAATGAGGATGGTGAGACTTCATCTAACATACTTTGGACATGTTATCAGGAGGGACCAGTCCCTGGAGAAGGACATCATGCTTGGTAGAGGGTCAGCAGAAAAGAAGAAGACCTTCAATAAGATGGACTGACACAATGGCTGCAACAATGGGCTCAAATGTAGCAACAATTGTGAGGATGGCACAGGATCGGGCAGTGTTTCCTTCTGTTGTACATAGGGTTACTATGAGTCAGAACCATCTCCATGGCACCTAACAACAACAAACACCTCAGAGCAGAACAGTTGAGGAAAGAACCAAGTCTGGATTAATAGTATAAACCACTGCCTAGCACAGGGTGGGCACTTTGTAGCTACTAAATAAATACTGTATTTGTTGAATGATTGAAATAATGCACTATGGAGGGGAAAGAGTCAACTTTTGTTGGACCTTGATTGCCAGACCAAAAAAGTTAGATTTCTTCTAGTATGTGATGGGGAACCTGGGAAACCTTTTCTTTTTTTTTTTCCAAGAGGGGGTGGCCCACACTTACTAGTAGCACTAACATTTAAAAAATATGTATGATTGCGTTTTGGTGAAACTTTACACAGAAAATTAGGTTCTCATTTAACAATTCCTATACATATTGCTCAGTGACATTGGTTACATTTTTCACAGTATCTCAGCATTCTCATTATTTCCATTCTAGTTTCTTTGTTTTCCTTAATCTAGCTTTCCTGTCTCTCTGACCTTCTCATGTTTGGTCTAGGGAAAATGTTTACCATATGGTTTCATTTAGTTGATTATTTAGAGGAGTACAGTACTCATGGGTGATATTATTTATTTTATGGGCCAATCTGTATTTTGGCTGAAAGGTGACCTCTGGGAGTGGTTTGAGTTCCAAGTTTAAAGGGTATCCCAGGGTGATGATCTTGGGAGTTCACCCAGTTTCTACCAGTTCAGTAAGTCTGGCCTTTATTTTAGGAATTTGAGTGTTCTGCATTTTTCATCTGGGAATGTTTATTGAGTCCCTAGTTGGAATGGTCGGTAGTGATAGCCGGGAATCATCTAGTTCTTCTGGTCTCAAGGTAGGTGAGGTGGTTGTTTGTGCAGACTATTAGATCTATAGACTCTCTTCTTCTTTGAATCTCTGGTTTCCATCTTTTGCTCTGGATGAGTCGAGACCAGTAGTTTTATTTTAGATGGCCACTTGCAAGCTTTTAAGACCCCAGATACTGCTCATCAAACTAGTATGTAGAACATTGTCTTAATGGACTATATAGTGTCAGTTGACCAAGTTGCCCCACAAAACTATGGTCCTAAGCCCTCAAACTCAGTAAATCAATGCCATGAAGGTGTTTGGTTTTGTCTAGTATCCGTAACTGTCCCCTACAGCATTAACATTCTGTTCATCTCCCAGATTAGAAATACAGGAGTAATTGTGTTTGCATCCTGATTGTTTTTCTTACTTTGAAGCAATTTTCAGTTTTTCTCCCTTCCTTACCTTCTCACTGCTAGTACTCCAAATTAGACCCAAAATTCTTCACAGCTACACTATTGTTGCATGTTCCTGGAGATTCTCTAAACGTATTTTATGCACCCTTGATGTCATTCTCGTTAGTTGCCCTGGAGTCACCTCCAACTCATGGCAACCTTATGTATAACAGAATGCAACACTGTCCAGTCTTGTGCCATCTTCATGAGCATTGGTATGTATAAGTCCATTGTTGCGGCTATTGTGTCAGCCCATCCCTTTGAGGGTTTCCCTCATTTTGTCTGACCCTCTACTTTGCCAAACATGATGTCCTTTCCTAGCAATTGGTCTTTCCTGATGATGTGGCCAAAGTGAGCAAGATGAAGTCTTGCCATCCATCCTTCTAAGGAGCACTCTGGTTGTAGTTCTTCTGAGACTGTTTGTTGGTTCTTCTGGCAGTCTATGGTATATTCAATATTTTTGCCAACACAACAATTTGCATGCAGTAGATACTGTTACTAGACTATAACACTACTAGCATAACTTCACTACTGCTGGACAATATACAAAGGCCTCACATTGCCTTCAGGCTACATTTCAATCTCACTACTTTCAGTCTATAACTGTCTATTCCTTATTTTCCACCTTCTCCCTGCAGATTCTTTTTCTTCAGTCATTATGTGTATCCTCATTGTCCTCACCTCATACTATAGTTTATTCCAGATAAGATAAATTTACTCATTATAATTTCCCAGCCCTTAATGCCATTTTTTTCCCTTCAGCCAGTTAGACTTATCATTTATTCATTTTTTCAACTGGTGCTCTTTCAGTCAAAACAAAACAAAAAAAGATTTCAGAATGACTTTATGCCATTTCTCTAACACCCATATCTAATTAATAGGCAAATTTATGAAATGTAAGGAATACAGTCCCCATCTCATTATACCAATCATATCCATAAATGAATAAGTAGTGAGTGGGTACAGGGAGCTGGATTCATAGCAGGAGCCTAATACATGCTGATTTATGACTGAGCAGAGAGGCAGAGGCAGGGAACAAGTACATCAGCCCCATGGAGTTGCAGAAGGTGAGACTTGCACCCCCTTACAGGCACTGGAGTTAAAATTCTGTAACAATCTTTCTCTATGTATTTATTCCAATCTACCATATGAATAGGAAATTCCAGCTTAACTATTTATTTTATTTCCCTCACTCCAGTAATTATTCCCCATTTAGCCTACTCTTCCCTTTACTTGCTTCTTCCTCCTTGATATCCGGAATAGCTTATCATCATCATCATTTGATGTCACCTTTTCTTTCAGTTCTTTCTTTAGTTTAATATTCATAACTTTTATATTATCTATCAAATTTTCTATCTTAATTTTTTCATAATATTATTGAAGATTAGTTTAGCTTTGAGAGTAAAATATTTCCAAGGGATTAAAACAAAAAGCTCTGCAAGCTCTTTTTCCTCAGGATTTTAACTCATGTTCATTTTCGGGAATGTGAGTGCTATGACAACCTGAAGTGAATAAAATGCCACCGTGTAATTTACAGAATCTCTGACTTCCCTGTAAGCCCACATGAGTCATGCTGAATAACTCTAGGAGCATGCATATCTCCCATCCCAGCTGTTACCACTGCCCATCAGTTCTCACAAACCAAACCAAACCAAACCCGTTGCCATGAATGGATTCCCACTAATAGCGACCCTATAGGACAGGGTAAAACTGCCCCACAGGCAGGGATGGGTTACCCAATAAGTAAGGTATGCGCGGGCTTACTTGTGCTTATTTACTAATCTGTAGGGCACAATTTTACCTGTTTTTCACTACATCAAAGATGTGGTGAAACCTATGTGAAATTGTGTACTATAGATTAGTAAGTAAAACCAATTAAGCCAGTACATACCTTGCTTACTGTAAGTCTGTGCATACATTGCTTACTGGTTAATCAGCCCCGGCCCATAGGGTTTCAAATGCTGTAATATTTATTTTATTGTACTTTAGATGAAGGTTTACAGAGCAAACTAGTTTCTCATTAAACAATTAATACACGTATTGTTTTGTGACATTGGCCGCCAAACCCACAACATGTCAACACTCTCCCCTCCTCCACATTTGTTTCCCTGTTACTAGCTTTCCTGTCCCCTCCTGCCTTCTCGTCCCTGCCCCTGGGCTGGTGTGCCCATTTTGTCTTGTTTTGTTCTGTGGGCCTGTCTAATCAGCCAAAGCTGAAGGGTGAACCTCAGGAGTGACTTCAGTACTGAGTTAAAAGGGTGTCCAGGGCTGGCTACCCCCAGTCACTGCTCTGACAGGGATCACAGGAGAGGGTCCTGGACAGAGCTGGAGAAAAATGTAGAACAAAATTCTAACTCTCAAAGGCTGTAATCTTTACGGAAGCAGACTGCCATATCTTTCTCCCATGGAGCGGCTGGTGAGTTTAAACCTTGACCTTTTGGTTAGCAGTCAAGTGCTTAACCACTGCACCACCAGGGCTCCTATCAGTCCTCACTCTCCCCATAAAGGTTTATTTTACTGAGTGCACTGTAAAAGCAGGTCATCCTAGATGCAGCCCAGCCTCAACATTTTCTTTCTGCATACAAAACTAATGAAGCTTCAACTTGACCCCTGAGCCAATGTGCAACTTCTTTATGCCTGAACTTTTAATGATAAATTTGTTTTCAAAAGTCACCTGCCTACTTTTTGGAAATAGCAGACAGTATTTCTTGAAGACTTATGAAAGTTCAGGAAAGCTGGTAACCACCCATCCATTGGCATCTCTATGGAGAATCGTCAAAATGGTAAGAAGCTGAGGTCACGGGCAATGTGCCGTCCTGGCTCTGAGAGCCATATCTCTCCTCTTTTGTCTGACTTTAGGCAAGGGTGCCTGGAAGGGAGGATGGGAAACTTGACACACAAATGGGAAACAATGGATAAAAGAGCCCTCATTTACTTACATCAAGAAAAAGAAATATTACTTGGTACAACATGGATGAACCTTGGAAACATTATGCTGAGTGAAATGTCAATCAAAAAAGGATAAATATTAAATGATTCTATTTATATAAAATATCTAGAGTAGGCAAGTACATACAGACTTTACGTTGTTAGGAGTGGATGGAAAGGAGGCGAAAAAGGGAACTCATTGCTTAGGAGACACTGAGCTGCTTTCTGTTAAGAGTGATGGAAAAATGTGGAAATAGAGAATGGTGATGGTTGTACAACATGATGAACATGACTTGGATGGCAAATGTTTTGTTATGCATTTACCATAGTAAAACAATAAGAAATAGTCATATTTATCTTGATCTATTCTTTTATATATAGATTTTCCTCTCTCTCCTTTTAAGATTTTCTCAGTTAAATGAACAAACAGAAAGAAAAAAAATCCAAAGCAAACTAAATCCTAATAATAATAATTTTGATAAAAGTATAGCATATTCATGTAGTAAAATATTTTGCAGCCATTCGTAATCATATTTTCAAAGGACAGCTGATGATGTTCGGAAATGTTTATGATGACATCTTTGGTAAAAAAACATTACCTCAGTTTTGTAAATACATATGTTAAATCTTACCTTTTGCTTATATGCTTATATGCATGCATAGAAAAAAAATTATAGAAGGGAAGACACCCAGTGTTAACAATGCTTAATTCTGTGTGGTGGGATCGATTATAGAGAATTTTGTTTTTTTCTTATACATTTCTTTCTTTTTAAAAATAATTCAATTTATTTTTGTTGTTGTTGACAATATAAACAGCAGGAACTTACACCAATTCAACAATTTCTACATGTACAATTCAGTGACATTGATTACATTCTTCAAGTTGTGCAAACATTCTCCCCCTCATTTTCTGAGTTGTTCCTCCCCAATTAACATAAACTCACTGCTCCCTAAGTGTCCTATTTAATCTTTTGAGTTGCTGTTGTCAATCTGATCCCATATAGATAGATCTTAAAATAGCGTAATGCTCAAGGCAAACATTCTTTACTAGTTAAGCTAAACTATTTTTTGGTTTTAAGGAAACTTCAGGAGATATTTTTGGTTTAAGATTTAAAGATTATCTCAGGGCAATAGTTTCAGGGGTTCATTCAGCCTCCATGGCTCCAGAAAATCTGGATTCCGTTAGAATTTGAAATTCTGTTCTGCATTTTCCCTTCATTTGATCAGGATTCTTCTATAGAATCTTTGATCAAAATGTTCAGTAATGATAGCTGGTCACCATCCAGTTCTGGTCTCATGGCAAAAGGGGCAGTTGTTTATGAATGCAAATAACCACAAATTCCATTTTCTCCTCCTATTCCTGACTCTCCTTCCTCTGTTGCTCCAGATGAATAGAGACCAGTTGCTGTACCTTGGATGGCTGCTTGCAAGCTTTTAGACCCCATGCACTACACAACAAACTAGGAGGTAGAACAGAAGCACTAAACGTATTATTAGGCCAAATAACTGGGATGTCCCATGAAACCATGACCCTAAACCTCCAAGCCAAGAACCAAATCCCATAAAGTGTTTGGTTCTACATAAGCAGCCTCAGCAGCTACTCTTTTTTTTTTTTTTTTGTCATTGTTGTAAATATATCTGTCACACAACTTTTGCCAGTTCAACTTTTTATAGTTGTACAACTATTGACAGCAATTACATTAATTGGCTGTGCAACCCTACCCTAAATCGGTGCAATTTTTCCATCATTTCTTTTTTTTTTAAGAATATGTATGTATTGTTGAATAACTAGAAAACAGTGGTTATATAACGGGCTTATTCTCGTATTTTCGGTGTTAGAGTTCCCTTGTTAAGTTGAAGATAATAGCAAAAGGATAATAGAGATTGGTAGCTAAATTTCATGGCTTTACAATCATCTGGGGGCAGTTGACAAAATTAAAATTTGAGTCATTGAAGCAGTACATGTGACCCTGATAGTCAGTTTTGGGGACCACTGCTTTATGTAAGTGACTTTATTAAGATCCCAACTTGAGGGAGCCAAGTCCTGAGTTCATGGAGATGCTCAAGAAGGAGGTAGGAGAAAAAAGAAACCCTAATTGTGCCATGATTTCATCCAGGCTTGCCTGTTTTTTTGAAAAAACTGAATAAAACAATTTATCTGATGGCAGACTACTCTGAGACAAACATTTTCTATTAGAGCAACAATCATGTTGAACAGGCTTGCCACACACAACTAGTGCCTTACTTAGGAGAGCTACTGATTTCATTCCAACAGAGCAAGGGGGTACTGCGTGGTTTAAAATGAGAAAAGGTGTGTGTCAGGGTTGTATCCTTTCGTCATACTTATTCAATGTGCATGCTGGGCAAATAATCCGAGAAGCTGGACTGTATAGGAAGAAGAAAGCAGCATCAGGATTGGAGGAAGACTCATTAACAACCTATGGTATGCAGAGGACACAACCTTGCTCGCTGAAAGTGAAGAGGACTTGAGGCACTTTCTGATGAAGATCAAAGACCACATACAACCTTCAGTATGGATTGCACCTCATCATAAAGAAAACAAAATTCTCACAACTGGACCAATAGGCTACATCATGATAAATGGAGAAAGGACTGAAGTTGTCAAGGATTTCATTTTACTTGTATCCACAATCAAAGCCCATGGAAGCAGCAGTCAAGAAATCAAAGGATGTATTGCATTGGGCAAAGTGTTAAAAAGCAAAGATGTCACTTTGAGGACTAAGGTGCACCTAACCCAAGCCATGGTATTTTCATTCACCTCATATGCATGTGAAAGCAAGACAATGAATAAGGAGGATAGAAGAAGAATTGATGCCTTTGAATGATGGTGTTGGCGAAGAATATTGAATATACCATGGAATTCCCAAAGAACAAAAAAATCTGTCTTGGAATAAGTGCAGCCAGCATTCTCCTTAGAAGTGAGAATGGCGAGACTTCATCTCACTTACTTTTGACATGTTATCCAGAGGGACCAGTCCCTGGAGAAGGACAATATGCTGGGTAAAGCAGAGGGTCAGTGAAAAAGAGGAAGACCCTCAAAGATGGATTGACACAGTGGCTACAACAATGGGCTCAAACACAGCAATGGTTGTGAGGATGGTGCAGGACTGGACAGTGTTTCATTCCATTGTATATAGGGTCACTATGAGTCAGAACCAACTCAAGGGCACCTAACAACAGCAACAACACTGAATTCATAGGAGTCGTTTGTGTCTTGGCTGCACTGAAGCTCAGAGCTAGACGTTTTGCTCAGTCTTAGAAACAATGATCCCTAATGAAATTTTCCTGGTAGCACCATCTCCACCTTTCCATCAACGGTTTTTTTAAAACTCATTTTAGTGGTTCTCTTTTATATTTAAGGATCCCTAGTGGCATAGTGGTGAATTGCTCGGCTGCTAACTGAAAGGTCAATGGTTTGAAACCATCAGCCACTCCGTGGGAGAAAGATGTGGCAGTTTGCTTCCGTAAAAAAAGATTACAGCCTTGGAAACCCTATGGGACAGTTCTACTCTGTCCAGTAGGGTTGCTATGAGTCAGAATCAACTCGATGGTAATGTGTTTGTTTTTTTCTTTTTGTTTTGTTTATATTTGTCTTTTACTCAGTTTCTTCAAACTCTTTTTGCAACTGAGAGATAATAAATAACAACCACAAAAGCTTTTACTCAAAATTATTTTGTTTCTTGAATAAAGGACATACTTTTAATAATCATTATCTATTTCATAAGAGTGGAATAGGTAATTATAACTTTTCCAACTTGGCTTTGGATATTCAATTTTTCATTAAAATGCTATTACCATCTTTATTTCTTTTGATCTTTTAATTTATTGCTGTTTTATAATTTAAGGTACACATAAAATTCTTTCTCTCCACTGCCAAGGACATTTTCAACATTAATTTGCATTTTAATTGGTTGGTTAAAAACATAACTGAAATTAATACAAAATTATGCTAATGAGCTTCTCAACTTATAAAAATGAGATATACTATAAAAATGAATCACTAATTTAGATTTTAATGTAGAAAAGGCAAGATTTTAAAGAAAACTACAGCTTTTGTATTATTTATATTTACACATATATGGTTATTGTACATAATTATCCACTCTATTTGCTAGAGTTTGTGACCTCCCCAAAGTATAATCAAAGAGGCATTAATTTAGATATCTACAATTTACATATATAAATGGAAAGAATCATTGGGTTTGTGGGAGTTAGATCAATGACAGCAATGAGGAATTTTGTTTACTTGACATAGTGTGGACACAGCCCCTTTCCTTTTAGAAATGCCCTTGAAGAAAGAAGAGTCAATAGATTTTAAAGTGCAATTGACCACGAAGGCCTTCAAGATCAAGGTGAAAGATAGAAAGCTCCTTGATGCTATTACCAAGCAAATGAATTAATCATTGAGCAATTTCATGAAGCCCTCCCAAAGACTCCCTTCCTGATGGATGAGGTAAGAAATAATCTTATGACTTAACCCTCTTAGAATTTGGTGTTTTGTCATTTATGGCCCAAAGCATGGTAACTGTTATACAAATACATTGTATGTCTTTCTATCTGTCGATATTTTAATTAATTAATTATTTAAAAAAAACCAAAAGAACTCCAAATCCTAACAAACAGTGTTTCGGGTTTTATCTACTTAACAATGGATCACGGACATATTTTTACATGAATAAGTATATTTCTACCCCATTATTTAAATGACAGTGTAATGGTCTATTAAACAGATGTATATATAATCAATCCTCTAAGTCTGGACATTCAGATTCCCATTTTTCACTAATATAAACAGCATGTGTAGAATATTCAGGTGGCTGTCTCCTTACATGAATACAAAATTTTTTATTTTGCATCTATTTCATTCTTCATTCCTGATGTACTTCTTACACATCAAGCTAGCAAACAAACAAACCCCAAAATTGATCTATTTTCCCCCACCTTTTTGTTCTTTTTTTTCCCCTGGGAAAGGTCCTGTCTCTAAGTGCCATGACATTGTCAAACTATGTAATAACTGATACCAGAGTTCTAGTTTATCTTGTAGCCCCTCTCAGAGGTAAACAGATTTGTATTCCAACGTAATTTCTTAATTTAAAGGTCTTGCAAAAGGAAATGGAATGGCAGAGTCCCACATTTGAAATTGTAGCATTGGTACTAATAGTGCATTAAGAACACGTTATAAATGTCATTGATTTGCTTTTCTTATTTAATTAGAAACCCTGCTCTATATTTCTTCTGTACATCCTCAAATCTGTATTTTCTCTTTCTCTTTTGCACTAGGCTAGCTAAAAACGATGTACTTTTAGCAAAACTGTTCAGCATCGTCTCAGCAAACCTGAGGACAACCTCTTGTTTTTGAACCTTTTAGTCTTATACGCAACATAATATTAATTGGAATAAGGACAATCTGGAGTAGACGATCCACAAATCAAGAGTTATTATTCCAAGGATTCTAGTAGTTTGTGCTTTGGAAACCTGTATTTATTCTTTCTCTCTTTCTTCCTTCCTCTGTCTCCTCTCTCCCTAACTTGAGTCTACTCCCCATAGAATCTATCTTCCACGTTGCTCCAGGATTATTTTCTTTGCACATGCAGCTCTCTTTTCCCAGAATACCCTTGCTTTTCAAGACCAGACTATTTGCCTTTTAAAAGTAAGACCAAACTAAACCAACTATTCCTCTGTGAAGGCTCCCCACCCTAATCTGCAGACATCTGCCCACTCCCGCCTATTTGCCACATTTCTGGAACATTTCTCTATTAATACCTTGGCATACCATACTGAGAGTGGCTTTAGTCAGAGAATCTGTCTTATTCAATTCTGAAACCAAACTATGTATCATGGCTTCGTGTATGTTGGTTGCATAAAAGAACAGTTAATGAAGAAATCACATTAATGCTGGATTACTCAAATTTGAGTATTGCAAATAATTTTGGCAGATTTTGATTTCCAAGATTGCTTTTCTTTGCCATTTTATCTGTCTTTAGATATCTAACTAACTTCTGTGTTGTCATGAAAAGCAAAGTAATTTTGAAGAGTTGTTTAATAGAAGCATATTAAAGGTAAAATTGCAGGAAAACATTATGTTCTCTCTTCTAAATTATAGACGAGTCCATCTTGTGTATATCCTCTCACATCTGTAGTCTGGCTTTATTCTCAATAAATGGCACGTCTGGGACTCCCAATCTAATATCCTGCATAAGGAACAAGCTGATTTTGAACACAGATATTTTGCTATTACAGTTTTGATTTGCTCTGTTTCTCTTAATTGAGAAACGTCCAGTTTAAGATTAATTTTAGAATTTATTGATCTTTGATTCCTTAGACACTTATTATTTACATCAATTTAGTATTTATTATTTTTAATTCCTTAGAATGTATTGATCTTTGTTTCCTTAAGTCCAATTGAAGGTTAATTTTAGAATCCATTGATCCATAAGTTTTTTAGATAAGAAACTTCTTTGTGCTAATCACGATTTTGATTGGTATTCCAGAATTTATGGGCTCCAAAGAAGCTTTTATTGCAATATTACCCTGATAGCCAGAGTGAAAAGGAGCGGTGCCTTGCAGATAAAATTCCAGAACTAAGTGTTATAAACAGTGTTGTGTCCTAGATTCTCTCATGTTTTAGATTTCGTTTTCATAACTCAGGGGAGTTTTTAGAAGAACTGAATGTATAATTTCTTGCCAAACAAATATTTATTTCCACACAGCACAGGATTTGAATACTGGAAAAAATTCAAAACAGCAAGTTTATGGCCAATTCACATGTTCTCCAGCATGTAAATTATCTTAATGTATAGACAACATGGCCTTTCACTTATGCAAGGCAACCAATCAAGTTATTTAGTTTTGTAGCAATTTAGAAACTTTGACATTATATGTTTGGTAGCTAACATAATATATTTGGATTTCCTCTTAATAGTGCTGAAAGATAAAAAGCCAACATTTAGATCCGGTTTCAGTTATCTAAAGGAGTCCTGGTGGTGCAGTTGTTAAGCACTCTGCTGCTAACTGAAAGGTCGGCCGTTCGAACCCAACAGTCCCTCTGCGGAGGATGTGGCAGTTTGCTCCCATAAAATTACAGCCTTAGAAACCATATGGGACAGTTCTACTTTGTCCTATAGGTTGCTGTGAGTTGGAATGGACTTGATGGCAATGGGTTTGGGATTTGGGTCAGTTATCTAAGTACCTGGGTGGTGCAGGTGGTTAAGTGTTCAGCTGCTAACCGAAAGGCTAGTGGTTTGAATTCACCCAGAGGCACCTGGGAAGAAAGGCTTGGCAATCTACTTCCAAAAAATCAGCCACTGAGAGCACTACAGAGCACAGTTCTACTCTGAAACACACATGGTTGCCATGAGTTAGAATCCACTTGATGGCAACTGTTTTGATTTTTTGGTTTTTAGTTATCTATTTCAGCAAAGCAAATGCCTCTAAACTTAATGGCTTAAAACAACAATCATTTAATCATTTCTCAAGAGTCCACATGTTGGCTGGGCTCAGCTGGGTGATTCTTCTTTTCCGTATGATGTTGACTGGCAGTGGAGTTATTGGAGGGCTCTTCTGGGCTGAAAGCAAGGTGTGTCACTCACATGACTGCTAGCTGGTTCTGGCCATTGAGTCCTAAACTTGATTCCTAAACTTGAAGTCTTTCCATTAACTTCACCATGTTGCTCCTCTATGTCTGAGATACTCCCTCAGGCTGCTGATCTGTACTCAGGTTTAGAGCCTGTCTCCTAGTTTCAGCAAAATTGGAATTTACATTTTTCCTTTTTACTTATTGCTCTTGTATGATTTCAAGGAGAAGGGAAAAATGGTAGTAACACAGACTGCAACCATGACTATACTGGGAGTCCTGTATATATTTTTTATATTAAGCTGCCTCAAATCCCTTTGAAACTAGGTAGGCTATAAACCATAAATTAATGATTAGCCAACCTTAAGGTATATTCCAAAGTTAAATCAAAACAATTTTTGTTTCGTCTCTTATGTTGGATGACATACTATTATTTTCCTTCTAATTCCTCATGATAGAATTGGCTATATTTTTACTTCTGTAATCATTAGTTCATTCCTTTATTGCTTCAGGCTCAATCATCATCGTTCTTCCTAAGCCAATCCTGGATCATCATCAAAAGTAAATGGTCTTGAACGACTAAATCTGCCAGCATGTCTGGGGTAAATCCTCAGAGCCAAGGAATCCTAGTCTTTCCATTAACTTCACCATGTTGCTCCTCTATGTCTGAGATACTGCCTCTGGCTGCTGATCTGTACTCAGGTTAGTCCTCTCTCTGGAGTTGGATCCCTGCCCTGAAATCCTTCCATATTTGCCCCTAGTTAGCTTTGCCAATCATCTTCTTCAAGGATAGAACATGTTCCCACTCATTCTCTCTATCCCACCATCTGTATACCAGAAACTGGTTCAAAATTCAGCCTCTTGGAATCACTTTGTTTATAATAGCTTTCCTGTGTTTTATCACTACATAGAAATGCTTGATACCATATCTCACATCTCAGGTCAATTAGACCCCCTCTCATACTGCTAAAACACATTCAAGTTCGCCATTCCTGTGTGGATATTCTAGTTTGTACTAATCGTGACTTACATGGGGTTTTAGCCCTGAAACTGGTCTCAGTCCTCCAGATCCTCTTTCCTCACATTGTCCCCCTAGTTTGCTACTCAGGTCTCCAAACACTATGAATCCAGGGATGCCTTATTTATAATTCACTCAAATTTTAGTGTGTTATCTTCATTATATTTATGGATTAGATAGTAGAAGTAATATTATTAAACAACCTACTTGACTTGCATTAGTGGTAAATGATATAAAAATATGTAGTTTTACTGAAGTTGTAACCTCTAGAAAGTATTTCAAAGAAAAAGTAAAACTAGCAGACAGATGTTTTTCAGATCATTGGCCAAAGACTTAAATAATATTGGTGGACTCTTTCTAGGATTACAATATTTTGAATGCTACTGCTGGCTCATGTCTGATTACACCTTCAAAGTGATTTAGTCTATTTCCACTTAAATAATAGATGAACCATGTTAGAAAAGAATTACCCTAAAACTAAGGTGGTTATTAATCAATACTTTTTCTAAATCTATTAAACACCTCATGTTCAAAGGGATCATTCACCTCTTCTGGAATCATCTTAGAAATAGAAACATTCTTTACATTATACATTATTAATCATAAGTAAATACTATTTCTAGTGGGTATCTTTAAGTATATCAACTGTTTATTGCACAAGAACAAGCAAAAATTGTACATGGTAAATCAGATCTGCTTCCGTAAAGATTATAGCCAAGAAATCTCTTTGGGGCAGTTCTACTCTTTCACATGGGGTTGCTATGAGTTGCAATTGGCTAGATAGCACCTAACAACAACAACAAACAATCAAACAATGAAATTAAATAGGAATCTATTCCACATATAATTTGAACAGCAGAACCCGAAAATCAGAGACAAGAAAGGCAAGAATTTTAGGTGAAATAAAATAAAATCACATGACTTTATGCTCACATTCAATATTATCTGATTAATTACACAGGAACTTGGAGAACGATGTATGATGTTTACAAGCAAATTGCACCTTTTTTGATTTTTCCCTCAGATTTTTATTGAATTTCAGTCAATAGATGTTTTGTAATATACACCATCTATATAGCAAGTTGTTCCCTCTAATTATTCAAAATATGATTTCCCTTTGGATGCTCCTTCAATGGAATGATAAAAGTGATTTTCCTTAAGAAGCATAAAATGTGCAGAAATGTAACTCTCTTACTCGAGTGCTCTGAAAGGAAAAATTTTCTCCATTCATGGCATAAAATTAGAATTAAATGAGGAAAACCTGATACAATGATTCAAAAGTAAAAAAGAGCACATCATCCTCTAAACCTTCAGCTTCTTGTTAGCACTCTTATAATTGCTGTTACCCCATTGCCAGTCGAATTGATTCCGACTCATAGTGACCCTGTAGGACACAGTAGAACTGTCCCATAGGGTTTCCAAGGCTGTAAATCTTCACAGAAGTAAACTACCACTCCCGCAGAGTGGCTGGTAGGTTGGAACCAAGGACATTTCGGTTAGTAGCCAAGCTCTTTAACCACAGCGCCACCAGGACTCCTCATAATTGCTGTTAAAAACGCAATTTAGCTCTTAAAAGCGCTGTGAGTTAATGCCCTTGTTACCTATAGGCTCCGGCAAGGAGTCAGAAGGCAGTTGTGAATTAGTTTAGGCACGTCTCCGCTAGCAATCCAGGCTGTGTTCAAGCCTGACTTGGGAGTCTCCTTGTCTCAGGTTGCCTATTCATTCATTGGGCAAATCAGGCTTCTGGCGGTGTCAGTATGCTTGGAAGGTGCATCTGATGTGTGCAAGGCTTTCTCCCCGGAGTTGATTGACTGCAAAACCGCAGGTTGTTCTGCGACCAAACAGATGCTGCTTCTCACAGCAACCCTTGCATTTTCTGTGTCTAGCTTCTATATACAACCTCTGAGCGTGCATCTGAAATCCTGCTCGAGGACACGGAAGTCAGACAAGAGCTACATGCAGAGAGCAAATGTGAAGAGTGATGAGAAGCCGAAGGTGCATCCAAGTGAGAGAGGCAACTTGAATTTGCTCCAAGGTCAGGGGTGAGGACTCCCCAAGATTGGGTTCTGGGTCACCTACTCTGCCCCGTATGCTGTGGCTACACTGGAGGCTGCTTAGTCACCCTCTCTCAGGCTGAGTCAAGAATTATTTCTTCAATAAGTATTTTATACGCAATGGATATTTCTTAAATGCCCAGCACTGTAGTGGTTGCTGTCATGGAGGACAAAGAAATATTAGGTGGAGCACCTTGTCTCGAGCCCCTCGCAGACTTACCGAAGAGATAAGAAAACTAGAAAATACGTCTCGGCAGGATGTAATAAAATATTTAAATGACGTGGTATGGGTGGACTGTACCACACGAATTTAAAGGAAGAAATCACTGTTGGGAGATGAGTTTTAAGGGACAAGGTTATGAGACTAGACTAGACTTTACAGGGTGAATGGGATTTGTGTGTTCAGCGAGGGTGAGTTAATAGGGCTGATGGGCCAGCCCGAGTCCTAGCTCCCTGTGCACGCTTCCCTGCAGCTGGGGCCACTGATACTGCTTGGTGCCGACTCAGCCCTGGCCCAGTTTCTGAGCCCTCTGACTGAGCTTTTACCTGCACCAGGGCTCCCAGGTCTCCTTTGTTGCCGATCAGACCCAGAACCTGATGTCCTCGTTGATGGCTAGAGCTCTCCGGTATTTCAAGGTATACATGGATTTTGAAAACAATCAAGAGCTGTTTGCCATTTTGTTCCAGCACCCACCTAATTTTATTACCAGCACTTCCTTTCGGTCGTTGTTTCCAATAATTCTTTTATGTAGGATTGATGAGTTCAGAAACAATCAAAACATTCCAAAACAAGAGACTGGTTAAAGAAATGATAGTTTATCTCTAGAGGGTTTGCTCTGCATTCATTAAAATGAGGTAGAGAGAGATACTTCTTTTACAGAAATTATATATCTGTTAGCATCATTTCCATAAGAAGTGATACATATCACTTTTCATGCCTTAAGTTGAAAAGGCAGGTTACAAAACTATGTGTTGTAATATTTCCTCTTTTCAAATATGAGTGTATACAAAGATACATAAAAATAAGGGTGGGAAGGAGTATGTCAAAAGGCAAATGGTGGTTATCTCGGTGATAGGATTATGAGTGATTTCTATATTCTTGCCTACTAGCATCGATTTTCTAATTTATCTAAAAGAACATTTATTTCTTGTATAATCCAAAGTTATTTCTAAAACTGTTTGATACCAACCAAGTGCATTTAAACTCAGTTGCATTTTTAACGTGCTAAAGTGTTTCTCTTTGATAATATTTTGAGCATGTTATCCCTTAAACTGCATTATGTTTTGCTTTCTGTTGCCAAAAAGTTGGAATGTCTGTTCTACTTGTAAAACAGGAGACTGGTTAAATAAATGATAGTTTATCATAGTTTCAATGACTAAATGACAAATGGGCTAGGGTTTAAGACCCAGCTTTGCCACTACTAGCTTTGTGACCTGAAAATTTTCTTCATTTCTCTTTCTAAAATGTAAAGGATAATACTACATATATACACTTTGCAGGAGGTTGTGATGATTAGAGGACTATTTAAGGAGACAAGCACAGAACCTTATATGAAGTAGGGTCTGAATCACTATAGCTAATATTGTTCCTTATAAAATACTCTGAGTTTCATTTTGTATTATGCAGTTGCTTGCTCCCACTGGCAAGGGAGGAAGGCGCACATTTGTTGTATTGCTAAGATCACGTACAAGGACAATGTTTATTTCCAAAAGCTTGACACATTTTCCTAGGCAATCTTTTGTCATTTTAGTTGTTAAAATCTTCAGACGATTTCTTGGTACTAGTTTTTTTCATTGAGAGGAAATCATTTTCTTCCCATTGCCTTGCAAGAATTGGAAGTCATATTTACTTCTTTAATGAGAGAGATAGGTCAACACAAGAAAATAAGAAATGAAAGTAAAAGCTGAATAAACACTATATTAGTTTATCTCTAAGTATTTCTGTCACACACTCTTTATTTTAGTTTCACAAATTCTTAAAGGGAAGATTTACTATGAAATGAATATTGTGCATGGGAGTTAAAATAACAATAAAGCTCATGGGGACCTTGACTATACTTTGGCTGTTGTTGTTCTTTCATAACTGAATATATTTTTTCAGAAACAATTTGTCCCCATTACATACACAAGCCAACATCCATGAATGGATAGATACAATAGCCACAACAATAGACTCAAACATACTAATGATCATGAAGATGGTGCAGGACTGGACCATGTTTCGTTCTGTTACGCATAAGGTCGCCATGAGTCAGAGCTGACTCAATGGCAACTAACAACAACACCACATACACTGAACTTTGGGAAAAGAAAATAGAAATAGCTTATTTTCTTTTTTATATTAAGCTACAAATGCACTCACCATGCATGTTTTTCACTTTCCACTCAGGGATTTCTGTGACAAGGACATGATCTGGTAGACAGTGCTTTGATCTGTAGTACTTGCTCCTCTGGTCATTGAATCAGTGCACTAGCCCAAGTACAAGAACACATTGTGGTGCCGCCCGTGGGATTCAAATAAGAAACTATGACTTCCCCGGTCAGTCTACTAGTGTACTTTTCTGTCACTGTCAAATCTGACTTTTGAAACTCCCATTATTTTTTCTTTATTTTTTCTATTGTGATTTAGGTGAACATTTACAGAGCAAAGTAGTTTCTCATTCAACAATTGATACACAGATTATTTTGTGACATTGGTTGCAAACCCTGCAATGTGTCAACACTTTTTCCTTCTCCACCCCAGGTTCCCGTTTCCAATTGTTCAGTTTTCCTGGCCCTTTCTGCCTTTTTCATCTTTGCTTTTGGGCAAGTGTGCCATTTAGTCTTGTATATATAATTGAACTATGAAGCATATTCCTCACGTGTGTTATTGTTTGTTTTATATACCTGTCTAATCTTTGTCTGAAGGGTGAACTTTGGGAGTGACTTCAGTTCTGAGTAAAAAGCATATCTGGGGGTCATATTCTCGAGGTTCCTCCAGTCTCTGTCCAACCAGTAAGTCTAGTCTTTTTTTTGTGAATTAGTTCTACATTTTCCTCCTGCTCTGTCTAGGACCCTCTATTGTGATCCCTGTCAGAGAGGTCGGTGGGTGGTGGTGGCCAGGCACCATCTAGTTGTTCTGGGCTCAGGCTGGTGGAGGCTGTGGTACTTGTGGTCCGTTAGTTCTTTGGGCTAATATTTCCCTTTTGTCTTTGGTTTTCTTCATTCTCCTTTGCTTCACATATTGTTTTGTGACATTGGTTGCTAACCCCCATCCTCCCAACAAGAAAAAAAGCTGTACAAACTGAAAATCAAAAACTGTTCTTAGATCTATTAGAAAATTGAGGCCACGGGGCAAATTGAGTGCCTCTCACTCATTGAGTGCTGTTCTAGGTGCTAGGGATATGGCAGTAAGTAGAACAAAGTTCCTGCTCCCTTGGATTTTACATTGTAGTTGGGGAGACAGATAAACAAATCTATAATGCACCAGGTGGTAGTAAGTAAAGCCAGGCAGTAGGACAGAGAATGACAATGACCACTCTACACAGGTGGACAGGGAAGAGCTTTCCTTAAGAGTAGAACATCAGTAGGTTGAGGGAGAAAGCTACGTGGGTATCTGCGGGAAGAGTTTTCCAAGGAAACCATATTGCAAGTGGAAAGACCCTGATGTGGGAGCGTGGCTAGTGTGTGGCGGATGTGTGGGGAGGTGGAGAGTAAAAGAAGATGGAAATAAGGGGATGTCATGGAGTGAGGTGGGGGGATGGATAGGAGATGTAGGGCCCATTGATAGGGTTTTGGATTTAACTCGGAGAAAAGGGGAAGTCAATGGGTGGATACTAAGGCAGAATTGACATGACTTAATCTGTCTTAAAGAATTACTGTGACATGGAGAATAGGTTGTTGGAGGGCCTGGTCAGAAGCAGGAAAATGTAGTAGAGTTAGGTCTTTTTTTTTAAAATGCAGCTCAGGGAAGTTGGTTTCAGACCTCTGTGCTGGATCACCACGTTTCATCTTCTAGTCTCATTCTAGCAGTTTGTACTTTATATTAAAAAAAATAAAATAAAATCCTCAAAATCTTTAGTGTCCAAAGAATATAAGACATCACGTATCATCAGGCAGAACTCTCACCCTTTAGATATGAAAAGAATAATAAATTTTTGCCGAACTAATTATTTGTAGTTTTCTGTTTGGAAAGGAGATTTTCATTGTTGAAATCAAAAACTTTCTGAGTCTCCGCTTCCTCATTTATAAAACATATGCTTGGATTAAATTTACAAGTGCTTTAATCTATAAAATTCTGAGAAGGAAAATAAATGTTTAAAATTTCAAGTCATAACCAATGTCACTAAACAATACGTGCACTAATTGTTTAAAGAGAAGTTAGTTAGTTCTGTAACCTTCATCTAAAGTACAATAATAAAAAGAAAAGAAAAAAAAAAAAAGCCTCACAGGAACCCTTCGAGATAGGACTTATCAACTTTATTTTGTGGAGGAGGAAAACGGAGGTCGGCTATGTCCTACCTCTCCCCCACGTCCACACCCCAACAACATATTCCCAGAAAAAAAAAATTCAAGTCAATTATCTTTGTGGAAATTTATTTGTACGCTGCAAACAGAAAATAACAGACAAGAAAAAAAATTGCGTTGGCAAAATCCCCTTCCATAATTCCCTATTTTCCTAAAATAATAGATTAAAATAAACTTGATCGATTTTGATTTTCATCTCACGAGTAAATAAAACAATAAAATTTCCTTTTATAATCAATCAATTTTAATTTCCTTATCTCTTTCACGTAATACTGTATTTGAAATAACTTTTCTATAACCATATGTGGTGCATGTACATTAGCAAACATATTCAAGTGTACAGATATTGTTTCCTATAGGATTTAAAAGTGGTAATATTAGGCAAACTAACATAAAAATGGACTTTGATATATGTATGTTGATCAAGAGAATAGAGGTTAATGTTGCAAAAAGAAATGATAAGTAGCAGATGAAACAGGCTATTATTTTTGCTTCTATTGCCACATGAATCTTTTGTTATTAGAACTAAAAGCTTAAGCATTTTTTATTAACGTCAACATTACGGTAAATACGTAAAAATTTTAGTATAAATAACAATTCCAGTTTATTAGTGCCAGTTATCACCTCTGTAGCTACTGGCAAGCTGTGTAGTCTTCCTAAACTTTTGTTCATCATCTGTAAATTGGCACCTAGTACAAGTTTTTTGATGAATGAAAGATAATGTGTATTAGTGCCTGGCACAGGCTTAGCACACAGTTGCTCAGTACAATGTAACTGTTATTACCAGATGGCTGATGAAAGTATTAGTAAGCTTGGTGGCACAATGGTTAAGCGCTTGGCTGCTAACCAAAAGGTTGGGGGTTGGAACCCACCAGCTGCTCCGCAAGAGAGAAAATGTGGCAGTCTGCTTCCGTAAAGATTACAGCCTTGGAAAACCTATGGGGCAGTTCTGTTCTGTCCTATAGGGGAGCTGTGAGTCGGAATTGACTTGACGGTACACAACAACAACCGCTGTAAAGGACTGCAGCATTCTGAATTTTCAAGATAATAAATTTTGTCTTGTATTTAAAAAAAGAAAATCTATTTAAAATAAATTCTGAGCCCTCTTAGGTTCTTAGGTTAACACACAACTTTCCTTCATGATGAAACATGGAGTCTGAATTGCTTTACTAATTAACAAATAACATTTGCTTGGTTTATAAAGATACATTAGTCCAAGTCTTTTTTCTCTAAAACACATACGTATTTAGGCACCTTTTGCATGGGGATTTCAGATTTTGGGAAGAGTTTCCTTGAGAAGTGGTATTTTAGATTCTATGGTGTCTTAGACATACTGCTGATAATTTTTTTTTCCCCATCTGTGCATGCTACTTGGGATTTCTGTGAGCAGCAACAATGCCTTTGTATTCTTGTGCACGCAGTAATGGTGATCCTCAATGTACTCTTGATTAATAATGAAAGAATTAGACCTGGAAGAGAACATATGATGTTCTACCCCACATACAGTTCCTGCTACAGCATCGTTTAAAGGACGTTCCAATCTTTTGGTATGGTGCACCTCTAGACTCCCTGGAGAAGGACATCATGCTTGGTGAAGCAGAGGGTCAGCAAAAAAGAGGAAGACCCGCAAAGAGATGGATTGAGACAGTGGCTGCAACAACGGGCTCAAACATAGCAATTTTTGTGAGGATGGCATAGGACCAGGAAGCATTTCATTATGTTGTATATAGGGTGGCTATATAGGAGTCCAGAACCTACTGCAGAGCACCTAACAACAGCAACAACAGACTCAAGGGATTCACTATCTTTCAAGTAGAACTTGGTAACTACATAGCCTCTCAAAGATTGCAATAATCTGATTTATAGTTTTTATTTCACAACTAGCTTTTTAATAAAATTTTCTATTGTTTGAAGTTTTCTTTATATTTAACTTAAATTTGTCTTCCTGTAATTTTCTCTCATTGACTCTAATTCTGCTCTCTTGTCTTTAACAGAATTAAGTTTGGTGCAATTTTTCCAAAATCTAGCCCTTCAGATATTTAAGGTATTGATTGAGATAATCTATGCCTTAAGTATATA
>NW_004443999.1:10015251-10043923 GCF_000243295.1 Trichechus manatus latirostris
TATATATATATATAGTCTTTTCCAACCAAAAATCTACAGTTTCTTCACTGGTTTCTAATACAACAAAATTTCCAGGATTCTTTTTCATTCTGGGTGTTATCAGGCTTACCTTCATCCTTCTTGAAGTGTGGCATTAGATTTAAACACAAACATTGAGATATAATCCAGTCCAGAGCACAATGGGGCTATTCTTTTCTTTGTTCAGGACCCACAATTATATTAATAAGGTATACCATATTTGTTGACTGATTAAACCATTTGTTACACACTTTTTATAAGTATATGATTGTTGTTTGTCAGGATCTTAACTATGTCTAAATATAAGTTAGCATGCATTTACTTTTCATGAAGTCGTCAATATAAATCTAATTCTTCCTAAATGTCCTAAATTATATCTTTTCCTTTGAAATGGAAAAGCATTTCATAATTATTTATTATGAGTAATCGAATGTTTAAATTGAAGCAAAGTTAAATTTTCTAACTCAGAAGGGTATGTCTTTTGATGATTTTTCTTAGTCAACCAAACGGGGAAACGCAAACAGAGGTTACATGGTTTGTTATATCACATGATCAATTAATCCAGAGCCAGGGAAATAAAACTCCCTTGACTAATAGAACTCTTGGTCAAGTGGGCTTGCAAAGTCACAAACTTCTTTGATAAGATAATCCCCCCCCACCATGTACTATGCTCTCATAGCTTGTTTTACTGTTAAATTTACAGTTCAAATAATTCAGAGACAGTAAAGTTTGCAGATACACTTTAAAAAACTGACCAGCAAATATCAAGACATAAGGTGTTTAAATAACTCTCTTAAAATCCAAAATGAAATAATATCTCACTTTGTTACTTGTAAAAGAAAATTTACAATTTCAGTATTACAATTCATCAGTATTCATATTTATTACAACAGGCCTAACTACTAATAGTATAAGTTTAGGAACATTTTCCAACTATTTATGAGAACTTGAATATAATTTTATTAGTAGCCTTTTGATACTTTTTTACTCCTTTTCTATTTTCTTTTCATAGAACAGCTCAACAGTTCTCTAAATGGTTTTTGATTTATTCAAATTAAATTTTTACATTTAACATTCAATTTTTTGTTACTGTGGTGGTGGTGGTGGTGGTGGTAGCCTCCAGGTCTCACAGGTTTTTACAAAATTTGATTTAATGAGAACAAGTTTAGTTGATTGCCCTAATCTCATTATCTCAATGAGACAATGTCACTAATGCCATTAATTTACTTCACAAGTAAATTGAATGTTTCTTTTAGCTTTTTTTCTTCTAAATTTATATTGTTGTAGTTGTTGAGAGTGTACACAGCAAAACATACACCAATTTAACGGTTTCTACATGTACAATTTAGTGACATTGTTACATTTTTTCAAGTTGTGCAACCATTCTCACCCTCCTTTTCTGAGTTGTTCCTCCCAATTAACATAAACTCATTGCCCCCTAAAATTCCTATCTAATCTTTCAAGTTTCTGTTATCAATTTGATTCCATATAGATAGCTCTTAAAGGAGCATAATGCTCAAGGCGGGTCTTTTCTAACTAGTTAAGCTAAACCATTGTTCAGTTTTCAGATGACTTCAGGGAATATTTTTGGTTTAAGGTTTAAAGATTATCTCAGGAAAATCGTTTCAGGACTTCATCCAGCCTCCATGGCTCCACAAAGTCTAGAGTCCATGAGAATTTGAAATTCTGTTCTGAATTTTCATTTAGCTTTTAAAGTACTTGCTTGGTGGTTAATTTCTCTCAATTATAAGAAGATCTGATAAATATAGTTTCCATTCTGAAATCTTTATTTATCTGAATTATTTGATTTTTATTGACAATAAAAGCCATCTGGTACAGTTAGATTTGCTTTTGTAGCATTTGTAATGCTTGGCACGTTCCTCCATTACTTTCTATCTGTATGCCACTCAGTTTTCAGTTCATGAACCTGTGCTTAAGATTTCTTACATGTCTTTATGATCCACGTATGACAAAAGACAAATGAGACTGTAATTGTATTCTCATGTGCTAAATTTTTTTTTTAACTAGAGTCCTGGTCTCCTCCTAGTGTACTGTAAACTACGTGAAATCAAGGACTGAAGGACTTCCATTTGGTTCATTGCATACAGGAAAGACATAGTAGACTCTCAGTAAATATTTGTCACATGGATGAATGAATGGATGAGTGAATGAATGACTATTCTAAATCCATGACATCAGTGAGTAACATTTTTAGGTTAGTGGATTTGTCTCAAAGCCAAAAGATAGCAGAGATGTCAAAATTAAAGTTTCAAAAAGTTTAAAAAAACAAACCATGTTCTCATAGAGATATAGAATAAATACCTGTCAAAGGTCTATTCAGTTCATTAAAAAGAGATCTAGCAATGATAAAGCTAGTTCAAAGAGCATTTGAAGAACTAGGTGTTTATAGGCATTCAAAACAAGAAAATTTAAATCAGATTGCTGGGTTAGATTGATGTCCTATAGGCAATATAACCATAGTGTTTGGGGTTATCTTTTCTATTGGATAGAAATCATTTGCATCTCTAATAGACAAAAATTTATAAATTAACATATAACTTCACAGAGTCTGGGCCTTGGATTAACAGTAGATAATGAATCAAATAATGGTAGACTTCCACAGATGATTAAATAGTCCTTGGATGCTGCCCTTTTTATTTTATAATTCTGGGTGTTTTCCCTTAACAGAATAAATGAATCAACTGGAAATATTCCGCCCTTGTAATGGTGGCCCTTGGTTTTGAAGTGCTTTCTACAGTTAAATGTCACTAAAGCCATGTCACATTTGCTTTTGTCAATGTCTCATCAGGTGGGTATAAATTTTGCATTTTATTTGAAAGTCCCAAACATAGGGAAGACTTTTCTTAACTGACACTTGACAGTTTCACTGTAGGATTTAGGGGCTATCAAGAGACATCGAAAAATTCTGATGCATTTATATGTCAAGTTTTCTTCCATGTTTTAGCCATTAGTTAAAGCCATTAGTTTGTAGGTAGAAAGATAATGTAATTCCAGTGTGTATAAGGGGACTCTGCTATCCTGCAGAGAGAAAACTTTGTTAGAAGGTGAGATAGGCAGATAGGTGTTTCTAGGCTAGAAGGGTATAGAATGGTTCAGGCTATAGGATGTCAGCCAAGATCTAGTGAGGGGAAGAGTGACAAGAGAGTGAACAGAGCTCTGTCAAGCCAGGATTCAGCAGGAGGGAACCTAAGTCATGAATAGTCAGAACTCTAGAAAACAGGGATCTTGACATTTAGATGGTCTCTTTGAAGCATAACCAATTAATTTCAAAATTAAATAAGCACTAGAGGCATTCATAGTTCAGTGCTGTAATGCTCTATTTAATCTTTAACTGTTCATTTTCTATAGCTAAGAAGGAAGGCTGGGTTTGATAACATTTTTATTTTAATTATGTGAATGACATGATTAATAGCACTGATATGTACTGGGTAATAACGTGCTAAACCTAATATTAGTGTAAGAGGGTAGTGGATTTTAATGCACTGGCGAATAGGAAAGACTGGAAGCACATTACATAGGCAATTAATTCTAGCTGATTTTACATAAGGTATGTAACTGCATTCATAGTCAGAGCATGGTTTGCTCTGAGCGTGAGGCTCATCCGGCAGTGTCTGAAGGACATAGCAAGAGAGGAAACACTGAAACACACAGAAGTCAAGGGTTTGCTGTGCATTGGAGTGATTAGGAGTGGGGCCACTGGGGTCAGATTGTCTGGGTTTGAGTGCTGGTTCTACAAGAGACTGAGCTCCTTGCCCCTCCCGTCTTAGAACAGTCTAGGGCTTTTAAACGGGGATAATAATAACAGTACCCATTTTGCAGTGTTGTTGTGAAGAGTAATTGAATTAATACATATAAAGCAAATAGCACAGTGCCTGCCACTTAGGCAGGCTCAAGAAAGGTTAGTTTTATTATTGTTGTTATTGGATAGGTGTTAGTTTTTGGATAAAATAGAAAATGTGTTATGTAATCGAATTTGAAAAAAAATCATATTAAAGAATGTTGCAGAAAGGTGAAATTGACATTAGAGATATTAGAAAGATCTGATGGGACAAAGAAAGTGTTTAAAGCATAAAGGTCAGCTTGCTTATCTCTTTGTTCCTGAGAAGAATAAATTTTTAAAATAATGTGAGAAGAAAATTGATTTTGCTCAGAGCTGCTTGTTTGAAAAATGTCAACCTTATAAAGAATTTACAAGGATGCCATGACAATACATTAATTATATCTTGCAATATGCAAATGGAGGTCAATATTTAACAATGTGAAATTCCAAATGAAAAGAAAATGTCTCACGAAAGTAGCACATTGTTAGTTGTAATTTTTCACGAAAACTACAAAAATGCAATAGATACAAAACAAAACTTTGAAAAAAACTAACGGCATGACTTTTCTTTTTTTACTTTTGCTGTAAAACACTTTGTTTATTTTTATTTTTGAGGTGGTCCTCTCTGGAAGTTCTACTGCATTTAGTCCCAGAGGTCTCCCTTCAGCCAAATAATAGATATGGTTTATAAAATATATATCACCCATGAGAAGTGTGCACCCTTAATCAACTATACAATACCAAATGGTCAACATTAACCCAAAAGCAAAGATAAGAAGGCAAGGAGGGGCAGGGAAGCTAGATAAATGGAAACAGAACAAACAGAATGAAAATAATGAGAATGCTGACACATTGTGAAAATTGTAAGCAATGTCATGGGACAATTTGTACAAAAATTTTTAATGGAAACTTAATTTGCTGTATAAACTTTCACCTACAACTCAATAAAATATTCAAAAAAATTAAAAAATAAAAGTAATTCCAGATGGTAAAAAAAAAAAGTTCTACTGCATTTGCTTATGTGTTGTTTTCATTGTTTTCCTGGACTTTGGAACACAAAAAGTTTGCCTGAACAGAATGTTAGTGATCCATTTTTGCCTGTGTACCCCTAAGATCTCTCTTAAGGGTAATGATTTGCCTTTGCTCCATTTCCGAGTCTCTCTCTCTCTCATTCAGCCTCTTTCCTAACCTCCCTGCCTCTAGGTTCACTTCTTTCAGTGGTTTGTGCCAATTCCTGTGGTGTAAATACTTATCATAGCTGAAATAGCTAAAGAGATGTGCAGTAGCACGCCATTATAGAGCATCTCCACCATACAGATACAATAGTTATAAATAACCTCAAGGGCACAGATACTAGTAAATTGTAATAAATGCCTGAGAAATGATGAATTTTGAGTATTTATTACCTTTTATGTTGGCAGCTGGGTAGTGCAAGCAGTTAAGTGCTCAACTACTACAAAGGCATGATATTTTAATATAATTTCCAATAGTATTCAAATCATAGTAAACTTCTCCAGTAACTTAATGCCCCAAGAAGCAGCTCATAAGAATATTCCTAGGGATGAATGAAATAGTTTGCTGGAAGGAATTATATTAATTAATCATCAGAGGATTAGGATTCAGACCGAAACTTAGTATTTTATATATGCGTTTTAGTGATCTGTTGCTGCATAATAAATTGCCCCAAATTTTAGCAGTTAGATACAATAATAATAATAATAAGTAATAAACATATATTATCTCACACAGTTTCTGTGGGTCAGGAATTTGGGTGGTTCTGTCTTGAAATTCTTCATGAAGTTTCAGTCAATATGTGGTCAACAGAAGGTTGGCTGGGTCTGGAGGATATCAAGATGACTCACATGCTATGGACAAGACCTCTCAGTTCCCTGTAGGCTACTTCTAGAAGGCCTCAGTTCTGTGCCATCTGGACCTCTCCATAGGGCTACTTGATTGTCCCCATGGTGTGGCAGTTGCATCCCCCAGAGGAGGATTGAAGACGGCAAGGTGGAAGCCACAATGTCTTTTATGACCTTGCTTTGAAGTCACATACCATCACTTCTGCCATAGTCTTTTAATTAGATGTGAGTCACTATTTAGCTCACACTCAAGGGGAAGGAAATTAGGGTCCATCTTTTTTTTTTTTTTTTAAATTGTAGTTGAGTATATACACGGCAGAACATACAGCAAATCAACGTTTCTACATGTACTATTCAGAGATACTGATTACATTCTTTGAGTTGTGCAACCATCCTCACCCTCCTTTTCTGAGTTACTCCTCCTCCGTTAACATAAACTCACTGCCCCCTAAGTTTTCTATTTAATCTTTCGAGTTGCTGTTGTCAATATGGTCCCATAGTGATAGATCTTAAAAGAGCATAATGCTCAAGGCATACATTCTTTATTAGTTAAGCTAGACTATTGTTTGGTTTTAAGAGGAATTCAGGGGATTTTTTTGGTTTAAGGTTTAAAGCTTTCTCAGGGCAAGAGTTTCAGGGGTTCATCCAGCCTCCATAGCTCCAGAAAAGCTAGGTTCCATGAGAATTTGGAATTCTGTTCTGCATTTTACCACTTTTGATTAGGATTCTTCTACAGACTCTTTGATCAAAATGTTAAGTAATGGTATCTGGACACGATCCAGTTCTTCTGATTTCACGGCAAAAAAGACAGTTGTTCATGGAGGCAATTAGGCACATATTCCATATCCTTCTATTCCTGACTCTCCTTCTTCTTCTGTTGCCCCAGGTGAATAGAGACCAATTGTTGTTAGGCTCCATCTTTTAAGGAGAGATTGCAAAGGATTTGTGGATTTATTTATTAACATTTCTAGCGATGCCCTATTTTCACCCCCTCACCAGTATAGTTGAAGGATAAACGTGTCACATTCCCAATAGAATAGTGCCCCAATATGCCATTGCTTCAGGAAGGGAAGCCAGGGAAGAAGGAAGCTGACAGAATCAAAATTCCTAAGGGCTCAACATGGTGAGTTTGTGTGCGGATGCTGGGAGGTGTAGGGGGTGTAGGACGACTGGATGCATGAAGTTAAAAAATAAACCAGGAAGACAGCATGCTCCCTCTCCCTTGCTAATTGTCATCCTCCTAATCACTGATCCAAGTTAAAGTTAAATCCTGTGAGTTTAAGCATCATATCTTTTTTTCTAGTAATCACTAGATTTTATTGAAGAATGCTTACTGACATATTGCTGAAATATACTTCGCGCTAAAAGCCATACAACGTCCAGTAGATTCCGACTCATGGTGACGCTATAGGACAGAGCAGAACTGCCCCATAGGGTTTCCAAGGCTGTAATCTTTACGGAAGCAGCCTGCAGCATCTTTCTCCTATGGAGCGGCTGGTGGGTTTGAACCGCTGATCTTTTGGCTAGCAGCTGAGGGCTTAACCGCTGTGCCACCAGGGCTCCTTCTAAAACTAATAGAACATATTTATTACTAGGTCAGAGAAGAAACTCAAAGAAAGGAAAGTTCAGTTTAGTCTACAAACTATCTCTGGTAACTGAAACCTACAAATGTGTCTTTTATTGTGAATGTTAGGTTGATCCTCATGGAGTATCTGATTTCCTGAGACCATATAACGTTTGTGAAATTTGTTAGTGTCCTGCTCTCAGGCCAGTAATGCATTGTGATTGTGTTGAAAAGCTTATGTAGGGCAAGAACAGGGCTTCGATTTTCATGGACAGTTATCTCAAATTTTCTCTCTTATCGTTCTCTTTTTTTTATTACTGTGGTAAAAATATACATAACAAAACGTATACCAACTCAACAATTTCTACATGTACAGTTCAGTGACATTGATTACATTCTTCAAGTTGTGCAACCATTTTCACTATCCTTTTCCAAATCATTCGACCACCATTAACATAAACTCAGTGCCCCCTCCCTTCCACCCCGGGTAACCACTAATAATCTTTTGTTCCTATGTATTTGTTTATTTCATATAAGTGAAATCATACAGTATTTGCCCATGTGGTGACTAACTTATTTTGTTCAGCATGATGTTTTCAAGCTTCATCCATGTTGTGGCATGCATCGAGACTTGTTTTCCCTAGATGGGTGAGTAGTATTCCATTGTGTGTGTATACCACCTGCTGTTCATCCATTCATCTGTTAATGGACATTTTGATTGTTTCCACGTTTGGACTATTGTGAAAATTGCTGCAATGAACCTTGGTGTTCAGATCTTAGTGTTCTCTTCATTACAAACCTATCAGATTTTATTTGTCTGCTTTGCTTTGGAAAATATTGTCACTGCGACTGTGGCCTCCTTATCGGGTTCCTCTTATTGTATCTCCTCAAATTTTCAGTTTATACTGACTTCATAATGTAAAATTGTTACAAGTTTTTTACTGAGGGAAGTACAGTAAAAAATCAAAGGGCTTTTAAAAACTAATATAAAAACAGTGTCTGTAAAATGTACTGAACCTACACTAATATTTGCTGCCATGGAGCAGACATTGTCTTCTTTGTATAGAGTAGTACCTGTCCTTAATACATTTGGTGAACACTTTGATTGCCTGCTTGTCTTCTTGTATCCTGTGTGCTTTCCCTAACCCTTCCAGAGGGGTAGTGACCTCATGTTTTCCTCTAGCTTTTCCGATCCTCACATTTCATTTTTCTACTCGAAACTGCTTATTGCCTAAGTACTGTATGTTCCCAAATATTTCTTTTTAGTCTCTCACCGGGGATCACCATCCCCTTCAACACCATCTTAGAGGTTAGTGTTAGGAGGAAAACAACTTGATTAAATCAGTCCACACCAGAATATTTGTGATTAATAGCCTGCCAAGTCTTATAAGTGTGTTTGTGTTTTAAATAAATGAAGCAAGAAAACAAGTAGGCCCAAATTAATCTCTAGATGATAGATTGCAGGCTTTTGGGAAAAGTAATAAAGAGAAGTAAAGCAATTTGAACCACATAAAGGAAATGGTTGGGGGAGAATGTTGGATTGAAAGAGTTTTTATATTCCTTAAATTCTACAGTGTAGATTAATCTCTATCCTGTTGGATAAGCTAACCTAACCAGTTGCCATTGAGTTGACCCCAACTCATGGCCAGCCCATGTGTCTCAGAGTAAAACTATACTCCATAGGGTTTTCAATGGCTGATTTTTTGGAAGTAGATCACTAGACCTTTCTTCTAAGACACATTTGAGTGGACTTGAAATTCCAATCTTTTGGTTAGCAGCTGAGCACATTAACCATATGCACCACCCAGAGGCTTTCTGTGCTATTGGATAGGTTAGCCTGTTCCATTGCTTGAAGACAGACTGAAAAAATAGAATGAGAAAAATGAAGTAAATGGTCCCATCAACCACTCAATTGCTTAGGCCAAACTCCTTGGAGTCCCATCTTAGATTACTCATTTCCTCTCACATCCGACACCTAATCCATCACCAAACCCTGTAGACTCTTCTTTCACAATGTATCCAGATCGGCCCACTTTTTACTCCCTCCCCATCTATGGTTGGTCTAAGCCACTATCCTCTCTCCACATTACAGCAGTGGAATCTTCCATGATCTCCCTACTTCTACTCATGTCCCCATCAGTCTCTGTCAACATAGCGGCCAAATGCAGAGAAGATCATGTCAACCATGTCTTTCTCCTGCTCTTAACATTCCAATGGCTTCCCACAATGCGAAGTCAAAATCCAAAGCCGTTCCTGCCTGCTGGCTTCTGTTTATCTCTTAGCTCTCGTTTGCCATACCTCTCTCTTTTGTTCACCATGTTGCAACCAGGTTAGCCTTCTTGCTGTGCCTGGAACATGCCAAGCAGTTTCCTGTGCCAAGGTATATCTTGCTTTGCTGTCCTCTCCTCTTGGGAAGATTTTCTCCCAGATATTGATATGGTTATTGCCTCAATTGGAAACCCTGATGATGTAGTGGTTAAGAGCTTGGCTGCTAACCAAAAGGCCAGCAGTTCAAATCCACCAGGCACTCCTTGGAAAGCCTATGGGACAGTTCTACTCTGTCCTATAGGGTCACTATGAGTCGGAATCGACTCGACATCAAGGGGTTTGGTTTAGTTTTTGTTGCCTCAATTCAGTCAGGTCTTTACTCAAATATCACCCTCTCAGAAACCCCATCCCTAAACACTCTATCTAACAAAGCATTGCCCTCACTTGCTGTCCCCTTACCCTGATTTAGCAATATATATACACACAAAACATGAAACATGTAATACGTATTTATAATGTATAATATATATTTAGCAGTGTGTCTATCTACATATTTGTGACTTGTTTACTGTCTGTCTACCTCACTAGAATGTAAGCTCCATGTGGTCAACAACTTAGCGTTCTGTTCATTACTATATCTCCAGGGCCTAGAAGAGTGCTAATACGTGTTTAATAAACATTTATTAAATAAACGGATAAATTAACTTTAAAAAAAGGAAGCAAATGAGATATACATACATATATATATGAATAATAGAATAAATCTGCTATTATATTAGATTATTTTTTGTTCCTTGGGGTGAAAATTAGGACTTAGTGACCTAGGGATTATAGAAAAGTAAGAAATGACAAAAACCTATTGTTAAGGAGCTTATAAACAAGGAGATCAAAACAGTATTACTGATTTTGATAATGCCAAGTCCCAGTGCCTGTATTTTAATATAAAACATACTGGAAAATTCACACATAGGCTAATGCAATTATTGCAAAAAGTAATATAAGGCAAAAGAAACTAAAGAAAAATTTAGATAGTGATTGGGTATGGTACTTCAATTTTATTCAGAGTTCTTCATTCAATTTTTTTTTACACATATAACCATTTTCTGTCCAGATAGAGTATGTAGTGCCTAATTTACTGAAGTATTATTTTACCATGGTTTTATCCATTTTTCTTAGCTCAGCGCTTATTTTTCCCTCCGTACATAATGTGATCATTCCTCTCAGGGTCAGTCATTTCTCCCTACAGTGCTATGCTTCTTGAGATCTGGCTGGGACAGATGCTAAGTGGAGTATGAAAACGTTGACTATTTTAGGTCCTGAGCTCATTAGAACTGTCCTCAGAAGGCTGGTCACTAAAAAGTAACCCGAGAAGATAATGGATCATTTTCTAGAGATCTGAGGAGAGGGTGCAGCCGGGAGAGGTGATGTTACTGACATCAGCCACACCAGGCAGTCTCATTTCCTTGGAGCTATGGCAGGAGAGGTTTTAAGAGAGAACGAAGCAGCCTTAAAATACAGGAAGCATGATTCCACTTGCGTGGAAGTTCAGGGCCACAAGGGAAAAATCCTTTTTTACAATTATAGTTGCTGAAAGCCCCGGAAAGGATCAGTTCAAGTCTAGACGAGGCTCATAGATGGTCCTCGAGAAGTTTCAAAAAGGGCTCCCTTTCCTATAAGATCCGTCAATTTAATAGCAAAATTGTTATATTAAAAATACATTTCATTTGCTTTACCCAAGTCAATAGGTATTTCAAAATCATATAATTGCACCACCACTGATATTTATGACTCCTGTTTTAATGTTTTCAAAGTCATGATGAAAGAAAGCACCAGAAGTTTCGTATGTATTCAAGTCTTTCTGCCACTGCTTTGTTACTTCTATTGAAGTATTAAGAGCAGCTGGAACATCAAAACCAGCCTTGAAAAATGATATTTTCTTTGATGCCTCGTCTGTCAAAATCTTTTCTTTTTTTATTTGAATCCTTGGTTGTGTCTATGCTTCATTCCGTTGTTGTTGTTAGGGGCCATCGAGTCAGTTCCAACTCATAGCAACCCTCTGTACAACAGAATGAAACACTGCCCAGTCCTGCGCCATCCTCACAATTGTTGTTATGTTTGAGCCCATTGTTGCAGCCACTGTGTCAATCCATCTCGGTGAGGGTCTTCCTCTTCTTCGCTGACCCTCTACTTTACCATTATAAGTAAGTTCAAAAAGTGGAATTTCATATTTTGTTGCATTCTATGGGTATTTGAATGCCTGCTCTGTGTTTAGGATGGCTGCAGTTACAGAGGGAGCATCTGATACTATTCTCCATGACAGCCTTTAGTATTACAAGCACACATGAAAGGATCAGAGGAAAATACAACAAAGTAGGTGGTTGTAAGACAAAATTATCATTGAGGTCAATAGATTTAGTCACCTTATCCGTATGGGTTAAATTTATATCTTGGTAAGGTTTTATTGTGATTTTGGAATTTAAGGAAAACCTTGAAATGTAGCTACTAATAACTTATTTATAATTGAGCATCACTGTTTTACACATTATTTTATCCTCACTAATACTTTGTGATAAATGAAGATCGTCATAGTTATTTTTAATCTTATCTTGCAAAGAAGTTTCTTTCTTGCCTGAATTCCTTGAACCTACCTGATTTTAAATTCCTACCTACCTCATCTGATCCTGCTTTAAGCCAGAGTAAAGGATTCAAGAGAAAACACCTATTTGAAAGCACGACTATGAAAACCAAAAAAAAAATCCAGGTTTTTGAATTGTCCGTAGTACTCCTAGTCACCTGTATTCTTGTGCTAACTATTGCCTTCATCCTACGCTGGGTACATTAGGATTTATTTACTTGTCTGCAATTGCCACTTTGAAATTCTGGTTGCTGCTACAGGCCACGAACATTTCCTGTCCTGGCTGAGGTGTGAATTTCCCATGGCATCCAGTGAGCTGTTAAGCAGGGTCACAGCCCTTCTTGTGGAAGAGGATATTCTGTTAGAAGTATCACCTTCCACCAGACTTCTCTGATGCTGAGTATCAGCAGTTTTGGGCTTTATCATACTGCTGGCTGTTATGGAGCCTTGGTTATGGTCTTTGCCTGAGGAAGGGAGTGAGGGGTGGTGGCGAGAGGTTGGTAATGGAATCAGGGCAGGGAGAGGGTGTGAAAAAATCTGATCCATAACATACATTACAGAATTTAATATAGATAATATTTCCCATTTTACAGATGAGGAAACTGAGTCTTAGCTTAAATAGTTATCTGAGTAACACAACTAGATTCAGATACAGGTCTGTCTGACTCTTAAATTCTTAACCACTAGGACAGGGTGTAACTATGTCCAGCTGGGGAGGCCTACTTGGTCCAAAACCAAAAACCAAACCTGTAACCGTCAAGTTGATTCCAACTCATAGTGACCCTATAGGACAGAGTAGAACCGCCCTAGAGGGTTTCCAAGGCTGTAATCTTTACAGAAGCAGACTGTCACATTGTTCTCTCAGCTGAGTGCCTTAACCACTGCACCACCAAGGCTCCATTCTACTTGGTCCAGGACTCTGATAATCAACCCTGGCCTGCCCATTCCGACTCTAACCTTTCTGATGGCCTTGCTCATCTGCTTCATTTAGATGTCACATTCTCTCACTCATTCTCTTTTTATCATCTTACTCAGGACTCTGCAGTATTATGGTTTCTGACCTTGGCTTCCCTGGCCTTCCCTTGACCCATGCCCCCCAGACTGCTGTGCATGATGGCCAGGGGCGGATTAACCAGTAAGCAAGGTATGCGTGGGTTTACAGTAAGGTACACACAGCTTAATTATGTTTACTTACTAATCATCATGGCTTTGAAACCCAGGTGAAATTGTGCACTACAGATTAGCAAGTAAGCACAAGTAAGCCCGTGCGTACCTTGCTTATTGGGTAATCTGTCCCTAATGATGGCTCAGTTAGTGCATTATACCAGGGTGCCGGCCAAGGCTCTCTTCCATAAAATTGTTCATGCAGGGAGGTTAGTAGTCACACAAAGACATGGAAGAGAACAGCAGTGGCCCAGCTGACCACTTAATTGTGCTGACACTTAGGATGTTTCTCTCTTTTAATGAATGAATTAAGGATGGCTCTAAGGAGCCCTTGGAGCCCTAGTGGCACAGTGGTTAAGAGCTATGGCTGCTAACCAAAAGGTCGGCAGTTCAAATCCACCAGCTGCTTCTTGGAAACCCTATGGGGGAGTTCTACTCTGTCCTATGGGGTCGCTATGAGTCAGAATCGACTTGAAGGCAACAGGTTTGGTTTATAAGAAACCCTGGTGGCGCAATATTTAAGTGCTCTGCTGCTAACAGAAAGGTTGGCCGTTTGAACCCATCAGCTGCTCTGCAGGAGAAAGCTGTGACAGTCTGCTTCCTTAAATATTATAGCCTTAGAAACCCTATGGGGCAGTTCTCAGCTGTCCTGTAGGGTTGCTATAAGCTGGATTCAAGGAGACTCAACAACAGCAACATTTACCCCAAGAGGAGTGATAAGGAAAAGTCACTGCCCCCAAATCTCCTCTTCTGCTCTCCTTAAGTGATGAAAACTTCACAGGGAGAGCATCTTATCTGGAAAAGAAGGTGTGTATCTAACAGCCATTGAAATCATTCAGGTGGCCCACTTCTCAAAGTGTGGTCCCAGGAACCACACCCAGGAACAAATGTCATCCCATAGTATTTGTAAGAAATGCAAATTTTAGGGCCTGGTCCCAGAACTACTGAATCAGAAACTCAGTGGCTGGGGCCTTGTGATCTATTTTAACAAGCCCTCCAGGTGATGCCCACGAAAGTGAGAACCATTGATCTAGTTAAGGGCACTCTAAGCACTGATGTGTTTAACCTGTGCCAGTACTAGGGTATCTTCTAGAGTAGTTTGTAGTGAAACAGAGCTTGAAATTTTCTTTGTAATACAAGAAATAGTGCTGGGTAAGAGTTCATCTCTGTGCATGTCTTACTCCTAGTCAATACTGCAGGAAAGGAAATGTCTCTTCGTGCTTTGGAGTAGAAATTATGAAAGTTAGGGTAGTCAACTTTCTTTAGCAAGACTAGATTGCAATTACTCCCAAACAAACCTCACACTAAACGCTGTAACAAGTCTGACCTAATGATGCCATCATGAAAGAATGGTAAATGGTCTAATTGGAAAAAGAAAAGTCCAAGAGATTTGTTTGGGAGAGAGAACAGATGGGGTCAAAAAGTCATGACAAAGTCCTAGGACAGTCAGGCTGTAGGTAACAGATTAGACAAGCAAGCGATTATTGTGAGAAGCAGAGCTTATAATACTTGCTAATCATGAAGAATATATTGTGTTCTCTTATTTTAGAGTTCTTAGCACTTACACTAGTTTCAGTAACATTTGGTTTATAAGAATAAAAGTTAGCTAATTTCTGTTCTGATGTTCTAACTTTATCACCTATCTTGAGCATATTAACTAGTAAATATTAGTGCCTCTCTGATTCTTTTTTTGTTTATTGTCGTAGTTTAAGTGAAAGTTTACATTTCATTAGTTTCTCATACAAAAATTTAAACATACATTGATTTGTGACCCTAGTTGCTCTCCCTATACTGTGACAGCACACTGCTCCTTTTCACCCCTAATTTCCCATGTGCTTTCAACCAGCTCCTAACCCTCTCTGCCTTCTCATCTCGCCTCCAGACAGAAGCTGCCCATTTAGTCTCATGTATCTACTTCAGCTAAGAAGCACACTCTTCATGAGTATCATTTTATGTCCACAGTCCAGTCCAATCTTTGTCTGAAGAGTTGGCCTCAGGAATTGTTTAAGTTCTAGGCTGACAGAGAGTCCAGGGGCTATGCTTTCTGGGGTTCCTCCAGTCTCAGACCATTAAGTCTGGTCTTTTTACTAGAATTTGAGTTCCGCACCCCACCTTTCTCCTGCTCCATCAGGAACTCTCTGTTGTGTTCTCTGTCAGGGTGGCCAGTGGTGGTAGCCGGGCACCATCTAGTTCTGGTCTCAAGCTGATGAAGTCTCTGGTTTGTGTGGCCCTTTCTGTCTCTTGAGCTAATACTTTCCTTGTGTCTTTGGTGTTCTTCATTCTCCTTTACTCCAGGTGGCTGGGACCAATTGATGCATCTTAGATGGCCACTTGCAAGCTTTTAATACCCCAGACGCCACTCACCAAAGTAGGACGCAGAATATTTTCTTTAAAAACTTCGTCATGCCATTTGACCTAGATGTTCCCTGAAAGCATGGTCCCGAGACCCCTACCCCTGCTACTCTGTCCCTCAAAGTGTTTGGTCATATTCAGGAAACGTCTTAGCTTTGGTTGAGTCCAATTGTGCTGACTTCCCCTGTGGTGTGTGCTGTCCTTCCCTTCACCTAAGATAATTCTTATCTACTATCTAGTTAGTTAATAACCCTCACCCTCCCTCCCCACCCTCGTAACCAACAAAGAACGTTTTCTTCTGTGTTTAAACTTTCTCTTGTGCCTCTCTGCTTCTATGCCAGAAGTAAATCTGAATGTTTTCCTGTTACCCCCTAATTAGTATCAGCAGCCCTGTAGGGCACTTTCAAAAGTTTTGAAATAACATGTTGTTGTTACCTGCTGTTGAGCCAGTTCCGTGTTAGAGAATACAGAGTATTAAATTGTTGTTGTTAGGTGCCCTGGAGTAGGTTACCACTCACAGCAACCCTATGTACAACAGAACAAAACACTGCCTGGTACTGCTCCTTCCTCACAATTGTTGTTATATTTGAGCCCATTGTTGCAGCCACTGTGTCAAACCATCTTGTCAAAGGTCTTCCTCTTTTTTACTGACCCTCTACCTTACCAAGCATGATGTCCTTCTCCAAGGGACTTGTCCCTCCTGATAACATGTCCAAAGTATATGAGACAAAGTCTTGCCATCCTTGTTTCCAAGAAGCACTCTGGCTGTATTTTTTCCTTCTTCTGGCAGTCCATGGTATATTCAATATTCTTTGCCAACACCATAATTCAAAGACATCAATTCTTCTGCAGTCTTCCTTATTCATTGTCCAACTTTCATATGCATATAATGCGACTGAAAATACCATGGCTTGGGTCAGGCACACCTTAGTCCTCAAAGTGACATCATTTGCTTTTCCACACTCTAAAGAGGTCTTTTGCAGCAGATTTGCCAGGTGCAATCCATCATTTGATTTCTTAGCTGCTGCGCTGATTGTGGATCCGAGTAAAATGAAATCCTTGAGAACTTTAATCTTTTCTCTATTTAACATGATGTTGCTTATTGAACCAGCTGTGAGGACTTTTGTTTTCTTTATGTTGAGATGTAATCCATACTGAAGGCTGTGGTCTTTGATCTTCATCAGTAAGTGCTTCAAGTACCCTTCGCTTTCAGCGAACAAGGCTGTGTCATCTGCATATTGCAGGTTGTTAAGGAGTCTTCTTCCAGTCAGGATGCCACGTTCTTCATCATATACTCCAGGTTCTCAGATTATTTGCTTAGCATACAGATTGAGTAAGTATGGTGAAAGGATACAACCCTGATACACACTTTTTCCTGATTTTAAACCACACAGTATCCCCTTTTTCTGTTTGAATGACTGCTTTTTGGTCTATGTACAGGTTCTTCATAAGCACAATTAAGTGTTCTGGAATTCCCATTCGTTGCAAAGTTATCCATAATTTGTTATAATCCACACATTTGAATGCCTTTGCATAGTCAATAAAATACAGGTAAACATCTTTCTTGCATTTTCTGCTTTTAGCCAAGATCCATCTGACATTAGCAATGATATCCCTTGTTCCATGTCCTCTTCTGAATCTGTCTTGAATTTCTGGCAGTTCCTTGTTGATGTACTGCTGCAACTGTTTTTGAATTATCTTCAGCAAAATTTTACTTGTGTGTGATATTAATGATATTGTTGGATAATTTCTGCATTCGGTTGCATCACCTTTCTTTGGAATGGGCACATACATGAAATTTCTTCCAGTCGATTGGCCAGGTAGCTAGCTGTCTTCCGAATTCCTGGCATAGATGAGTGAGGGCTTCCAGTGTTGTATCCATTTGTGGAAACATCTTGTTATTCCATCAATTCCTGGAGTCTTGTTTTTTGCCAATGCTTCAATGCAGCTTGGACTACTTTCTTCACTACCATAGGTTCTTGATCATATGTTACCGCCTGAAATGGTTGAACGTCTACCAATTCATTTTGGTATAGTGACTCTGTGTATTCCTTCTATCTTCTTTTGATGCTTCCTGCATCATTAATACTTTGCCCATAGAATCCTTTGGTATTGCAACTCAAGGCTTGAATTTTTTCTTCAGTTCTTTTCAGCTAGAGAAATTCTGAGGCGTGTTCTTCCCTTTGGGTTTTCTATCTCTAGTCTTTTCACATTTCATTATAATACTTTACTTTGTCTTCTGGAGACGCCCTTTGAAATCTTCTGTTCAGCTCTTTTACTTCATGATTTCTTCCTTTTAATTTAGCTGCTTGATGTTCAAAAGCATCATGATTCCCATTATAAGGAGGAGTAAAGAGAGTATAGGCTGTTCTGAGTTGTTTTTCTAGGTATTCACATGGATCCAGACTCCTTCATCTGGTCTATAGTTTTCTTTTTTGGACTTTGTATTATTTTTGTTTGTTTTTTCTTTTTCTTTTTTTAATGGTCTTGGTTTTTGATACAAGGCAAGGAATACTGATGACCCCACAGTGGGGAAGCCAGCTGAGGTCGTAAAGTAGGCAAGATCAACAAAAAAAAAATCCAAGAAGGGACAGAAGTTGGCCTAATTAGAACTGGCTTCCGGTGAGCAGATGAAATGCAAGTGATTGGGGTTCAGTGGCTTCCTAGGTCTGTGCTCTTGAGCAACAGCTGCATTCAGAGGCAGAGGAAGGTATTTGCTTCCATTTCTGACTTGAGTAGTGTTAAAAGCCATCCTATCTTAAAAGAAAATCATTGTTGTCTCTTTTAGCATATATTATTCTTGGCATCACTCATTCCTTTGATTGATTCAGTGAGGGTAAATGTCAAAAAAACCCTTAGGAGTGAGAGATAAGAAACTTTAAATTGTCATTCGCTTCAACACTTTGGCTTGAATTACATTCAACATCAGAGCTGAATTAGTTTATCTCATATAATCAGTCACTTATCAGAGGCCCAATAGAATGGGACGTGAGGCAGATATGTTTGGAAAAAGGAGAAGGCAGAAATTTGAAGAATGGGGCATCATGGGATATAACCACTTAGGGAGTTTGGGCAGCTTGCTGGCATGTCAGTTAGAAAGTGCCAAGCAAAATTATCGAAAATCTTATATTAAACAGATATGAAGTTCCACTAATACCATTGGTGCTTTTCTCAAAAGTCACCATTTTCTTCTGTCTTCTGACAAGGTGAGAAGGAAATAGCAAGTTTATTTCCTAGATAAAGTCTAAGCCTTCATTTTAATTTGAAGGAGTGTCATGGATTGAATTGTATCCCGCCAAAATATCTGTCAAGTTGGCTATGCCATGATTCTCAGTATAGTGTGATTGTCCACCATTTTGTTATCTCATGCGATTTTCCTATGTGTTGTAAATCCTGCCACTGTGATGTTAATTAGGCAGGATTAGAGGTAGTCATGCCCTGGTGGCTTGGTGGTTAAGAGCTCGGCTGCTAACCAAAAGGTCAGCAGTTCAAATCGGCAGTTTAAATCCACCAACCACTCCTTGGAACCCCTATAGAGCAGTTCTACTCTGTGCTACAGGGTCGTTATGAGTTGGAACCAACTCCATGGCACCTAACAACAATAAATGTTAATGAGGCAGAACTCAATCTACACAATTAGATTGTGTTTTAAGCCAACTATTTTGAGATACAAAAGAGAGAAGTGAGCAGAGAGACATGAGGACCTCATACCATCAAGAAAGAAGCACCGGGAACATAGCATGTCCTTTGGAGCTGGGATTTCTGTGCTGAGAAACTCCTCCACCAGGGGAAGATTGATGACAAGGACCTTCACCCAGAGCTGACAAGAGAGAAAGCCTTCCCCTGGAGCTGGTGCCCTGAATTAGGACTTCTAGCCTCCTAGACTGTGAGAGAATAAATTTCTCTTTGTTAAAGCCATCTACTTGTGGTATTTCTGTTACAGCAGCCCTAGATAACTAAGACAAGAAATATACTTTGTCTTGTAGTTGTGGTATTTAAATAACTGTTGTTTAATTATAGCTACATATAATTGATAAGCAAATATTTAGAAGTACATATAATTTTGATATTTTATAGTTATATACTTATAGAAGTATTTGTTTTATCACAAAGTTTCATAGCACTGTCCTAAAAAGACAACCACATGATACCGTATAGTTTGTACATTCTTCAAATGTCCACCAACAAATGAGACAGTATTTAAAATTAGTGCATGAACAAACTGAAAGGACAATTTAATATTTTTATTATAGAATTAAAGTATTTATGAGATGTAAGACATTACAGGCAGTCCCTGGGTTATGAACGAGATCTGTTTCTAACTGTCTTTAAGTCTTTAGGAAACCCTGGTAGAGTAGTGGTTAAGAGCTATGACTAATAACCAAAAGGCTGGCAGTTTGAGTTCACCAGGCGCTCGGCAGTTCTACCCTGTCCTATAGGGTCGCTGTGAGCTGGAATTGACTCGACAGCAACGGCTTTGGTTTTTTTTTTTTTTTTGGTTAAGTCTTTAAGGGGAATTTGTAGGTAAGTTAAACAAGTGCATGTGGTTCTTATTTAGCCTTACTTTACCTACTACTCGTCGAGTCGATTCCAACTCATAGCGACCCCATAGGGTTTCCAAGGCTATAAATCTCTATGGAAGCAGTCTGCCACATTTTTCTCCTATGGAGCCCCTGGTGGTGTTGAACCAGTGACTTTTCAGTTAGCAGTTGATTGCTTTAACCACTGCGCCACCAGGGCTCCTTGAGCCTTACTTTAGTGCAAGAAAAGGCTCGAAGACTTTTCAATGATTTAAAAGCTGCATGTACAACAAGTTAAGGTGATTGTGATGAATTTGTTGCGAGTAGGGGTTGGTTCAATTATTTCAAAGTAAGGGCAAATTTAAATAACATTAAAGGGCAAGTAGGAGTTGTCTGTAAGTCGGGTGTTCATAACCTGGGGACTGCTTGTACTAAGACAGGGTGGAGATCGTAAAATTGTAAGGAGATGGGAAAGAGTGGGGAGGACTAGGATGTTATTTTTCACCAGATCACTGGGTACTTGGATGTTTATTTGCTGGAGTGTTGATGTGACCCATAGAGAAATCCACCTTTATATAATTTAGGATATACAGTTGAAGGAACTTTATTTACCTGTATTATTTGGAAGTGTTTGAGTTAATTTATGAAACTATTGCCAACAGATTTTGCAGCTTAACTCTTTTGATAGTTTGATTTAGAGCCAATGATTTAATTCTTCTGTGTGGCAAATTTAATAAAGCTAGCATAGGTCTGAACTGTGATTTCTCAAGCTACTCTGTTTTCTTAGCAGAGAAAATTATTTGTTAAGTTAATGGGAAATAATTGCCTAAGTACATTAGAAGAGACATAATTTCTTCCAGAGTTAATACTTTGCTCAGGATTAAGTTTTCTTTGGCAAGCCTAGCTATCAAGAACTCAGTAGAGGAAAGATCAAAGGGGAAGCTGTTTACTAGAAAAAGTGGGTTTTCAGAATAGAACCAGTATGTTGTTGATTATGGTTTTGCTCAATATACTCTTATTTAGCATCTTCATATCAGCTTTCCTGAGAAAATTCTTTGGCTAGGGTTATACTTCAAGTGGAAAACACCACACTTTTATGAAAACAAGTACCCTGTTTAACCCAAAAAAATGATAGGAAAGTAGACAAGAACTGGAGAAAGAAGATAGGTTATTCAGCTGAAAGGTGCACGTATAGATTGGTATGAAGATTGATATTTGATGTTTGAAAATGCTGCTCTCAAGTTGGGATCAATATATACTTAGAATATATCAATGATTTTATTTCCCAATACCTAATCTATAATGCAAGGAGTCCTGGTGGTGCAACAGTAAAGTTCTTGGTTGCTAATCAAAAGGTTGGTGGTTCAAACCTACCCAGAAGATCTGCTGGAGGAAGAACTGGCAATCTGCTCCTGTACAGATTACAGCCTAGAAAACCCTATGGGGCAGTTCTACTCTCACATGGGGTTGCTATAATGCACTTATGGTATCAAACGAGTCCAGGGAAATCTCAGCTTCCTTTCCTTTTCAGTTCAGACTCCAGCTGGCAGTGCAGCCATTTCTCTCTCACCCCCATCACCCAGGGCCAGGTCAGGGGGTACCAGTCCCTTCTCTCTCTCATCTCCATTCAGCTGGGGCCAGGTTAGCAGGTACAGGTCCTGTTTCTACTTCTTAGGTTGATAATCTGATGGAAGAACTTAAAAACTTCAGGGAAAGGGCTATATATATATATATATATATTTATATTTTATTGTACTTCAGGTGAAGGCTTACAGAACAAATAGTTTCTCATGAAACGGTAGTACACATGTTGTTTTATGACATTGGTTAACAACCCCACAACATATTAACCCTCTAACTTCTCAACCTTAAAAGGGCTATATTTAACCTAGAAGAAAAAGAACACAAAAACAAAAGGGAGGCCCAGGAGGGGACTTGGCACAGAGCTTCCATGTTCCCAGGGGCCGAGCTCACCTCTCAAGAGCAGAACATTCACTCTTTCCAATCTGGAAGCTCCGGTGAGCCTCACACTTCCAAGGCTTTTTATTGGCCTCACCACATGGCCATGAGAGAGTACCTCATGCCTCCTGAGGTTTAGTCAGCATCTGGCCTCCTGGTGGTCCCTCTTGGTCTGGTAACTTACTAAAACCCACTGCCATGGAGTCAATTCCAATGGCCTCAGGAGTGGTCCTGCTCTCAGGAACCACCAGGACCAAAGGCTAAATTGTTTACTGTGAAGCGTTTCATATCTCGCAGCATTCTCTCCACTGTTTCTATACAGATACAAATTATATCATGGCTACTCAAGAAGAAACAAGAAGAGTTCTTTATGTTTCTTAGAGGAACAGTTATAAATGTCTGTGAATTTTAGTGAGGAAAAAGAAATGAGTGATGTAATTCAGGGTGAGTGGTGAAGGGTTAGAGGCTTCACAGATTAGACTCTGGGGCGCACAGAAGGGGAGTCAGAAACTCAAGCCGAAGTTCCAATGTTTTCTTGTCAGCAGGAGGCCTGAGCTCAGTCTTTAATACTTCCCCTTAATACAAGAAGCTCCTTGCTGTTGCCCACACACACCCTGTGGTCTCCCGTGTGGCACTTGTGGTTCCTGGTATTCACTATACCTAGAAGAGTTCTGGGCACTCAATTTGTTAAAATGTTGACCAGCTTTTACCACAAAGATGAAAGATTGCCTCTTTCACAAAGTCTTCTCCAAGCAACCCAGCCAGAAGGAATTGTTTCTTCCTCTAAGCAGCTAGTTGTTTACACTATCAGGCTACTTACTGTAGTTCTCCTTATGCTGAAGACATTTGGTTGTCCATATTGGCTGTCCTTCTATTCTGAGAGTTTTCCAGGGTGATTTTATTCAGTGTTAGTAAGGATATAGAGAACAGGTACCCTGTTAGAATGTTGGTGAGACCTAAATTACAGCATCCTTTTTGGAAAGCAATTTTGCATTACTCCTCAAAATTTTTAGCACATATCCACTTTGATCCAGTATATGCAGCAGCTGGGGCTTGGAATTCTTAAGTATTACACTAGTTTGGTGTCTACCGCCCCATGCTGCCCATATTCTTTGCTCCTGGTTTCTGGGGATATGTTTTTCAGATCTGGCAAATAAAAATGTGTACAACATTTGAGACATACTTACACTAAAATATTATGTGTTTATATCTGAAATTCAAATTTTATATTATACTGGGCACCATGTATACTATCTGGTAAGTTTATCTAGGGGTGGGAAAGAACCTAAGATGTAATGAGAACTTGCTTTGACTTATTTTACTGAGTCTTAGCAGCAACCCTGCAAGGCTGGTGTTTTTATATTTCTATGGATGAAGAAATTGAAGCTTGGAGAGATCACATTCCTAGTGCCAAGGGTGGAGCACCGAAATTAAACTTTGGAGCAAGGAAGAGATGAATAAAAATGTTTGTGATTTTCTTTGAATATTTCTGAATCCCTTTGGGTTCTTTTGTTTACATTATTTATTTCATTTCCTAACCTTGCGGTGTGGGGACACAACCATTCCTTAAAGAAATTCAGGATTTTAAACAGGAACGCTAGATGGAAGCTAAAGCTCCTGTAATGGGACATGGTGGAGTTTGCACAATGGTGGAGTGAGATGATCTGCAGGAAATGACTGACAGGTTACCTGGGCAGGCCATGAGGATGCTGAGTCAAATCAAATGTTCCCTTCCTCTTTTTTTCCCTTTTCCAATGACTGTTCTTTCCTGATTTCAGTAGGTATTCCCTAATCTCCACCAGCCTGAGCAAATAAAAGCCTAGTCATATTGGTCATAATGGTAAAAATAAATTGTTCTCTTTCTGTCAAGGATACGGGGAAATCATTCAAGGATTTGGGAGCTAATATTGCCCCTTCTTGCTTTTCTTCAGTGAAGACTAAATCTCTTCCCCCTGCTTTTCAGGCAGTGAACTTTCTTCCTCTTGCTGTGTGCACCATATTTGCTTCTTGAAATGGCCCACTGCTCAGTCAATCCCCAAGAACTTTTTCATCTCACTCCCTTCTAACCTGTGAATGAAGTGGATATGTGAACTGGATATGTGGTTCCTGCCCTTTGGAAACACTAAGGCTAGGCTTATTAAACTCTAAATTTTTCCAGATGTTTCTCTCTCTAATCAGTAAGTGCCAGTCAAATGATTTATACCAAGAAAGAGGTTTCCTCCCAAGAAGCAAGCTCCTTTTAACCAACAATTATTGTCCTACACTGCCAGTGTATAGCCCCCACCATGTTGCTGCAGAGTTGGAGGGGTTCCCAGGGTAGAACTGAATCTGTACACTGAGGACTGGTTTTCATAGTCAGTTCCATTTCTGAAAGTCATTGTTTAGAGCTTGGGCTGAAACACTTAACTCTCCCTGTTCCTGAGCCTGTGGAGAACAGTACCTTCTGGATTTGCTCAATTTAAAGGTAACATTAAACTCTTAAGCACTCATCTTTGCAGAAGGGCACCAACTTCTGCCTTTTGAATACATATTTTCCCTGTTCTTAAAGTGAGATTTCATTTCCCAAATGTTCATCCTCTAGGCTGCTTGCAGGCCATCTTATCTGGGGCACAAAATATTAGTTTCTCACTTTCCTTTTCTGCTCCAGGGTAGGCACATTTTGATCCTTGAGGTCCCTATAGGCCCTGGATCCCGGGTGTAGCGAGTTTGGAAGACACAGTTCTTACCTAAAGACTATTAAAGCATAAAGCATGGGAAGCGGAGTGTTAACCTAATGATTTCAAGTGTACATCTAATCAATTAATTTTTTTCTCTTCCACAAAAGCATTTTCTAATTATCTTTTATGAATTGAGTTTTCTAGCTAAATACTCATTTCATGGACAGGTGATTACTTTCTTCTTTTCTAATAAAGTCCTTCCAGCTACTTTCAACTATTTTATATTTAGAGCAGAAGAACAGTCAGTTCACCAACATTTACTGATCTGGCATTGGGTGTAATGAGCATTACACCTGATCTGTGGAGTTAGGAAAATGGAAAAGCTATTTGAACTTTCTTAAACGATTTAGGAGTGGTAAGGAGTATAACATGTCAAATTGAAAATGAAAACAAGCTGAGTGAGTCCTGGGCCTGGAGATGCCTACCATCAGGTTGAAGAAACCAAACATGCTGCAAATGGTCAAGAGGAACCTGCTCAGGTAGACCTAGGCAAGTGGGGAGAAGCATTTGGCACCATTCAGAGTTGTAGTGTCCTTCAGTGTGACTTGGACAGGGCTTTGAACCGTTTCATTCCAGTTCAAACCCCTGCTGAGAACATGGATTTCTACCCCAGATATACTGAATCAGAATCTACTTAAAAAAATTCTTTTTGTGTTTACAGCACAAACTAGCTTCTCATTCAAAAATTTATACACAAATTGTTTTGTGATATTGGTTGCAATTCCTGCAATGTGTCAGCACTCTCTCCCTTTCTCTTCACACCATGGGTTTCCCATGTTCATTCATCCAGGTTTCTTGTCCCGTCCTGTCTTCTCATCTTTGCTTTCGGGCAGGTGTCGCCCACTTGGTCTTGTATACTTGATTGAACTAAGAAGCAAGTTCCTCACATGTGTTATTGTTTGTTTTACAGGCCTGTCTAATCTTTGGTGGCCCTGGTGGCATAGTGGTTAAGAGCTATGGTTCCTAACCAAAAGGTCAGCAGTTTGAATCCACCAGTCAATCTTTGGAAATCGTATGGAGCAGTTCTACTCTGTCCTTTAGGGACGCTATGAGTTGGAATCGACTCAACGGCAACGGGAATAAATCTTTGGTTGAAAGGTGGACTTTGGGACTGACTCTTCCTGACTTTGGATTCATCTAGATATAGAAGCCTAAATTCAGTCTTTTCTCTTCCATTTTAGTGGTTAGAATCAGACTTTGGAACTTAAACTAGTTATATAAAGGGAGGATGTCTTAGTTATCTAGTGCTGCTATAACAGAAACACCACAAGTGGATGGCTTTAACAAACAGAAATTTATTCTCTCACACTTTAGGAGGCTAGCAGTCTGAATTCAGGGCACCAGCTCCAGGGGAAAGCTTTCTGTCTGCTCTGGGAAAAGTCCTTATCTGCTTTCAGCATCTGTGGGCCCAGCATTCCTTGGAGGTCTCTATTTGTCTTGGCATCAATCTTCCCCTGGCTCTAGGAGGTTCTCAGTGCAGGGACCCTTGGTCCAAAGCATGAGCTCTACTCCTGGCTCTTCTTTCTTGGTGGTACTGAGGTCCTTCCTCTCTGCTGGCTTTTTTCTCCTTTTATCGCTTGCAAAATAAAAGGTGTTACTCAATCAAGGGTGATGCAACCCACCCTAAGCCTCATTAACATAACCAAATTATGCCTCATTACTTAACTGACAACTAATTCCCAGATGGGGCCCTAACTAGAGGCATAGAGGCTAGGATTTACAACACATAATTACATTAAATCACAAAATGGCGGACATCCACACAATACTGGGAATCATGGCCTAGTCAAGTTGACATGAATTTTGCAGGGGGCACAATTCAATCCATAACAGATGACCAGAAACTTTTGGTCCAGTAAGTGTTTTATTTGACTTTCAAAGCAACTTCTTTAAAACTGATTATCTCACAAGCACCTTTTAATATAGTAACTAGTTCATTAACCAAGATTAATTCAAGCAGGGCCAGCTGTAGTTACAAGTCATTGTTTTTGAAGTGTGCTCAATATTTGGTTTATTTTGAGTGATCCTAAAAATTCTTTTAACTTGAATGAGGTCTACTCAATTCTTGAACTGAAGTGGAAAATGGGATCCTGGAGTGGGAAAAAGATAGTTTCTGAACATGGAACATATAAATAAATTATATAACATGTTATATTAAACATGAGTGCAAAGAAACTTAAAATATCCAGAGGAGATGAATTTTTTTTTTGTAATCTGTAATTTTTTTATTCTACGTTCGTATACTGTGGTATAGAATTATTTCAGCAGAATTTAAACTATACATATAGTATCTATATTATCTAGTGACATGTGAAAATAAATGAAGATAAGCTAAAACTGTATTTTCCTTATGAAAATATATTTTCAGCCACACTAGAATTCATCTTGTAGTATAATGCAGGATATTTCATAATCTATAGTATTTGTGTAAGTAACATGTTCCACAATGCAAATCCAGACATAAATCATACTGGAGTTTCTTTATTTACTGTAATATTTGTTGTTGTTTTAGATTTCCCTTGTTATATGCGGAATAGTAGAGAACTACTTCTACAGCAAGGCTATGTTTCTAAAATAATGATAACGAAGTTGTTGAAACCTGTTTGGGTGGCTTAATTGTATCTGCTGTTTGTTACTTTTGCCTGCTGTGTATCCTTTTAACAACTGCCAGTGATTTTCAAACAATGGTTCCCAAACCAATAGCATCAACATCACCTGGGAGCTTGTGAGAACTTCAGAATCTCCCGTCCTTCCCCAGACTTACTTAATAGTATCCACATTTTTAACAAGATTCTCAGTTTTATTTAATACACACTAAAGTATGAAAGAAGCCCTGATGGTGCAGTGGTTAAGAGCTCAGCTACTAACCAAAAGATTGGAAGTTCAAGTTCAACAGCTGCTCCTTGGAAACCCCACGGGGCAGTTCTACTCTGACCCATAGGGTCTCTCTGAGTCGGAATCGATTTGACGGCAACAAGTTTTGTTTGTTTTAAAGTTTGAAAACTACTGCTATCACACCTGTGCCTAATACACTCCTTAGTTTGGGACTGAGTTGGTTCTGGTTTCTCCTCACACCATAGGGGTGAGCATGTTACTCAGCCCTGGCCAATCAGAGCAATTAGACTTCCTTGATTGGTTCAGAGATGGTTAAGTGACCCAGCCCATGCAAATCAGCATCTCCCATGAAACTTTTTTTTTTTTAATATGTTTTTTTTTTTACTGTACTTTAGGTGAAGGTTCACAGAACGAATAGATTTTCATGAAACAATAGTACACATATTGTTTTATGACTTTGGTTAACAACCCCACAACATGTCAACCCTCTAATTTCTCAACCTTCTTTTTTGGTGAAAATACACATAGCCAAAGATACACCATTTCAAAAATGTCTACATGCACAGTTCAGTGACATTGATTACGCTCTTTGAATTGTGCTGTTATTCTCACTTAAGACGAAGGCTTACAGAACAAAATAGATTCTCATTTAACATTTACTACACATGTTGCCCTATGACAATGGTTAACAATCTCACAACACATCAACAATATCCTTACGCAACCTTGGGTTCCCTATCCCCAGCTTCCTTGTCCCCTTCTGCCTTCTGGCCCTTGTCACTGGACTCGTTAGTCTCATTTGGTTTTGCAGGGCTGTCCACTCCCAGGCTGAACAGTGAACTTCGGAGGTAACTTCACCACTGAGCTAAAAGGGTGTCTGGGGGCCATACTCTCGAGGTTTCTCCAGTCTCCTTTAGGCCAGTAAATCTGGTCTTTTTTT
>NW_004443999.1:10055269-10076899 GCF_000243295.1 Trichechus manatus latirostris
AGACCAGTGGAGTATCTTAGATGGCCGCTCACAGGCTTTTAAGACCCCAGACACTACTCACCAAGGTAGAATGTAGAGCATTATCTTTATAAGTAGTGTAGCCTTGATTTATTTTTGTGACTTCCCTATTTGGGTTGATATCTGGTTGCTCTGTACTGTGTTCAAGTCTTGGGTCGTTACTGATGTTGTTGATTTTCTAACCAGAGAACTTCTTTTAGTATTTCTTGTAATTTTGGTTTTGGTTTTGCAAATTCCCTAAACTTCTGTTTATCTGGAAATGTCCTAATTTCACCATTATATTTGAGAGACAATTTTGCTGGATATATAATTCTTGCCTTGCAATTTTTTTTCTTGAAGGCTTTATATATGTCATCCCATTGTCTTCTTGCCTGCATGGTTTCTGTTGAGTAGTCCGAGCTTAGTCTTATTGACTTTTCGTTTATCCCTAGCTGCTCTTAAAATTCTCTCTTTATCTTTGGTTTTGGCAAGTTTGACTATAATATGTCTTGGTGACTTTCTTTTGGGATCTACCTTATGTGGGGTTCGATGAGCATCTTGGATGGATATCTTCTTGTCTTTCACGATATCAGGAAAGTTTTCTGTCAACAAATCTTCAAAAATTCTCTCTGTATTTTCTGTTATCCCACCCTGTTCTGGTACTTCAATCACTCATATGTTACTCCTCTTGATAGAGTCCCACATAATTCTTAGGGTTTCTTCATTTTTTAAAATTTTTTATCTGATTTTTCCTCAAGTTGGTGTCAAGTGCTCTATCTTCACTCTCACTAATTCTGACTTCCATTGCCTCAATTCTTCTCCTATGACTTTCTATTGAGTTGTCTAATTCTGAAATTTTATTGTTAATCTGGACTTCTGATTGCTGTCTCTCTATGGATTCTTGCAGCTTGTTAAATTTATCATTATGCTCTTCTCTAACCTTCTTAAGTTCCTCTATCACTTTGTCTATGTGTTCCTTGGCCTGTTCTACATTTTGCCTGATCTCCTGAAGAGTTCTGTATATTAAATCTTTTATAGTCTACCTCTGGTAATTCCAAGATATTCTGTTCCTCTGGAAAATATCTTTGTTTTGGGAGCTTGCTGAAGCCATTGTGTCCTGCTTCTTTATGTGATTTGATACTGACTGTTGTTTCTGAGCCATCAATAAGTTATTATATTTATTTATTTTATGTTTGCTTACTGTGTCCCAGCTTCTTGTTTTGTTATGATATGCTCAAATAGGCTGCTTGTGTGAGCTAGTTTGAATATTGGTGCCTTTGAAGATCTAACGTCCTGTCACCAGATGGTTAGATGTGTTACTAAGTATGTGAGCCCAGACTCTATTTACTTCTATTGTATGGAGTCAGGTCAGGTGTCCTGGTAGTTGGTCACCAAGTGTGTGGTGCAGGCTTCACCTACAGTCCTAAACAGGCAGGGGTGTTTGGTGTGGGCACAGGTATCTGGCTGTAGTAGGGGGTCATGTGCTGAGAAAGGCAGGGGGTGAGAGTTGCCCCTGAGTGTCTAGGAGGAAAGCGTGTCCCTGTTCCCTAGAGCGTGTAGGTGGGTGGGTTTTGCAGCCGGACTATGAGCACCCAATGCTGTTGGCTGTAAGTATTGGGAGGCACCACTTATTTTTGGACCCCGGTCATGCGTGGAGCCACCAGTCCTCAGACCCCTGACATAGGTAGGTGAGGACCCTGCTTAATGGGCAGAGCAGTGTCAAATGTCACAAACCTGCCACTTCACCATAAAGCTCATACAGTTGAAGTTGGGCTTCACGTATATACCCTGTTGTACTGTGGTAATGAGAACCTACACCGTTGAAATGGGCCCACACGGGTCTACGCAGGGGTGAAAGGCATTCAAAGTATGTGGACCCCTTATGCCTGTTCCTAGACAAAGGAGCTGTGCCTACTCTGAGTTCCCGGCTTAGGGGAGGCAGTAGATTATTTTTTCCTGTTTGTTAATTTGTTCCCTCTCCAAGGCCAGGAGAATGACTCAGGGTGCGTGATGGGTCCCACTTCTGGCCCAGTGGACTCAGCCATCATTGAAGCCAGCCCGGACTCGGTGCAGAGTGGGGAGGCGGCAGGTAAATGGGAGACAGGTTTTTTCCAAAGACGGTGTTTTTTGATTCACGCAATAGGTGAGATGCATGTACTTATCTTTTGCCTTTTGAGCACTGCTTTTCACTGGTTCTGGATGTGTGAGTAGACTCTCTGCCACTTGGTCTCTCCTAATGTGGAAAACGCCTCCCGAGTGCCACTGCTTGCCTCACTGCGCACGCCAGCCAGCGGATCCGGCCTGAAGTGCGCCGGCTCCCTCTGGGTCAGGTCTGGCAACTCCTCGCTGCTTCTGAACTGTCTCTCCCTCCCCCTGCCACTCAGTCCAATCCTTCAACTTTGCCCTTGATGTTCAGGGCTCCTAGATCTGTCATATATAATTGGTTCACTTGTTTTTTTGGGTCTTTGCTGTAAGAGGGACCACAGGAAGCATCTGACTATTCTGCCATCTTGGCCCCTTCTCCTATCCCCCCCTTTTTTCTTTCTTCAAATTAAATCCATCATGTGTCTTTTATTTACTAGCTGTTGAAAGAATGAAAATATATAAAGGAAAATGAAATGTAGTTGAGGACTACTAAGTATTTAGTGGGAAAGTATCCTGGGCCTCATCAAAGATGTATTAGGAACAGTCATGAAAATAATTTTAATATTTGTCATTTCTTAGTCAGTTTTTTCTTTAAGTTTTTGAAAAATTAAAACCTTACAATGTAAACTTATATGAAATTAGAGCACACTGTCTTGTTTCCTTCAAAAGCAATGCTTAAAGCTTTATATATGCTGTGAATGTCACTGCCAATACTTCTCCCCAAAACTCTAAGGAACTTTGCTGTTCGAATATTTTTGGTAAGTGTAGATATTCTAGAAATCTCTTGTAACCAAGAATACAGATTGTTTGCAAGACAGGGGCAAGTTGATTAATAGCACCATGGCAGTGGAGCAGATTCTACCCCAAACTGCTAATGAGCAAAGAAATTACATGGAGGACAGTTAGTAGGCAGGGCTGGAAGGAAACAGATGGTGTAAGTCTGTATGTGGCAGCCAATTTTTGGCATTTTATTTTCAGGACAGTAGTTCTAATACAGACTTATCAGATATAAAATAATGTTTTATTTTGCTATTCACATTACGTTGTAAATTTTCACTCATCATGAAATGGTTTTTTTTTTCCGGCATTAATTTCAGTCATAAACTTGGACATTGTTGATTCAGCACTCTTCAGAGAATAATGTCTTTATGGTACATTCTGTATTTGTACCTTAGTTTTGACCAGAGAAATCTCACTATTAAGTGCTTTATCCAGAGACCTTCCCTCTTTTGGTGAAATGGCACCAGTATCTACCCAGCTGCCGTAATGTGAAAACAAAGATCAACTACATCCCTTGCTCTCCCTTACTTCCCTCATCCACTTATCACTGTTGTTATTATTGTTGTGTGCCATTAAGTTGATTCCAGTGCATAATGGGCCTATATGACAGGAAGAAGTGCCCCATAGGGTCACCCTAGCCTGTAATCTTTAAAGTAGCAGATCATCAAGTCTTTTCTCCCACTCAGCTGCTGGTGGGTTCAAACTGCTGACCTTTCAGTTAGCAGCTGAGCATTTAACCATTGAGCCACCAGGGCTCCTTCCACTTATCACTAAAAACAAAACAAAACAAAACAAAACAAAAACAAACCCATTGTCAACTCATGGGGACCCTATAGGACAAAGTGGAACTGTCCCATAGGGTTTCCAAGGAGGAGCTGGCGGATTCAAATTGCTGACCTTTTGGTTAGTAGCCATAGCTCTTAACCAATGCACCACCAGGGCTCCATTTATCACTAGGACAGGTCCATTACCCCTGAATTCCTCCAATCCTCACCTTTGCCCTCCTCTGTCACTATCTCAGTGAAGGTTATCCATATACAGTCTTGTGTCACTTAATGTCCACAATACAGTCTGTGAAATAGGACTATACTTGATTTGAACATTGTGTGAACACCATATTATGGATAAAGGTCCTTTTAGGCATTCGATTTCAGAATAAGGAGGTTTTGTCCATATTAAAAATTTGCTGGGGGCAAATAACCTCCCTCTATAATTAATTTATCTAAGGTTTCAACAAGTTCTTCTGCTGCCTTCGCATCAGCACTCACAGACTCACCACTCATTTCACATTATGCAGTGAAGAACATTGTTTGAAGTGCCTGAACCACCCAGAGCTAGCACTAAACTCGATACTGTAGCCTGGTCCTGCTTTTTCTTTAAGCATCTCGAACAAGTTTCATGCATTAGTAGTGATCATCAACGTGCTGAGAGGGATTTGCTTTTGTGTTTAGTCCTCAGTCTACATCATTAGCAATTTATCCATGTATGATACAGGTCCCACTTGCATTTTCATTACCCTTGTAGCTTTCAGTGGAGCTGATTCTTTAATAGCTTGGAGAATTTTTTCTTTGTTTTTGAGGATCATCATGATAGTCAAGGGCAACGTGCCTAAATCTGCTACTTTCTGTTCTCCGATCAGAATTTCTGAACTCTTATAACCTTACAGGACTACGAACGTATATGCTGTCGGATATTGCCTGAATGGATGTTATGCGGCACATGACTGTATGTATGGATATATGTCTATATCTAGCTCTATATAAATGGATATATATCCATATATACATGTATTAATAACCTGTGTTATGCAGATGATACAACCTTGCTTGCTGAAAATGAAGAGGGCTTGAAGTACTTACTGATGAAGATCAGAGACTACAGCCTTCAGTATAGATTACACTTCAACATAAAGAAAACAAAAATCCTCATAACTGGACCAATCAGCAACATCATGATAAATGGAGAAAATATTGAAATTGTCAAGAACTTCATTTTACTCGTATCCCCAATCAACACCCATGGAAGCAGCAAACAAGAAATCAAATGATGCATTGCACTGGGAAAATTTGCAGCAAAAGACCTCTTTAAAGCGTTGAAAAGCAAAGATGTCATCTTGTAGACTAAGGTGCACCTGACCCAAGCCATGGTGTTTTCAATCGCTTCATGTGTATGTGAAAGCTGGACAAGGAATAAGGAAGCCTGAAGAAGAGTCGATGCCTTTGAATTATGGTGTTGGCAAAGAATACCGAATATACCAGGGACTGCCAAAAGAACGAACAAATCTGTCCTGGAAGAAATGCAGCAAGAATGCTCATTAGAAGCAAGGATGGCAAGATTATATCTCACATACTTTGGACATGTTATCAGGAGGGCTCAGTCCCTGGAGAAGGACATCATGCTTGGCAAAGCAGAGGGTCAGAAAAAAGAGGAAGACCCTCAACAAGAGGGATTGACACAGTGGCTGCAACAACGGGCTCAAGCATAACAACTATTTGGAGGATGGCACAGGACCAGGCAGTGTTTCGTTCTGTTGTACATGAGGTCATTATAAGTCGGAATCTACTTGATAGCACCTAACAACAACAACGATATGTATATATATACGTGTGTGTGTGTACATTTGTTCCAAAACCTGCTTATGCCAGCTATAGTTATTATAGGAGTTATATTTTTAAATTAAGATTACAATGACTGACCTAATGTAAGTGTCAAAGGCAAGAGGGTTATTGTTTCTGTGAATATTAAGTTTACTGCTTCAGAAAGACAAAATGAAAGAGAATTGCTAAAAAAAACTTCTTTCAAATTAGCTTTAGGCGAAAGGTTGGGAGGAATATGTACTCATATAGCTTCAAATATACTTTTAAATTCTAGCTCCATTTATTTTATTTTATTTTTAAATGTAGTTTGCTGTTATTGAGAATGTACATAGCAAAATATACAACAATTCAACTGTTTCTACATGTATCATTCAGCGACATTGATTATTCTTCAAGTTGTTCAGCCATTCTCACCCTCCTTTTCTGAGTTATTCCTCCCCTATTAACATAAACTCACTACCCCCTAACATTCCTGTCTTACTTTTTGAGTTGCTGCTGTCACTTTGATCCTGTACATAGTTCTAAAAAAAGCATTATGTTCAAGGTTGACATGTTTTACTAGTTAGGCTAGACTATAGTTTGATTTTCAGAAGACTTCAGGAGATATTTTTGGTTTAAGGGTTAAAAATTATCTCGGGGCAATAGTTTCAGGGGTTCATCCAGCCTCCATGGTTCCAGAAAATCTGGATTCCATGAGAATTTAAAATTCTGTTCTGCATTTTACTCCTTTTTGCTCAGCATTCTTCTACAGAATCTTTGATCAAAGTGTTCAGTAATAATAGCTGGGCACAATCCAAAGCAAAGGAGGCAGTTGTTCATGGAGGCAATTGGCCACACAGTCCATATCCTTCTCCTATTCCTGACTCTCCTTCTTCCTCTGTTTCTCCAGGTGAATAGAGACCAATTGTTGTGCCTTGGATTGTTGCTTGTAAGCTTTTAGGTCCCCAGGCACTACACAATGAACTAGGAGGTAGAACAGAAGCACTAAAGTAACTGAAACAGATGCATCATTAGTGAAAGGATGAATGAGAACTCCAACCAGTGGACGCCCAGCCAGGAAAAGGCCTAGTTTTGTATTAGAAGATCAGCTAATGAACACATTTAAATGTCCTAAGTTGAAATAAAATGTTCAAGGTAAATATGTACAATTTTTATGATTACTCACTTTGGCTTTTTTGATTATTTGACCAATGTTTGCCCCTGGTTGCCTTGGATAAGATTACTTCTTAGGTATTTCCAATCTACTTCTAAACTGCTGTATTATCTTCCTAACAAAACAAAAACAAAAATCCAAACACCAAACGCCGTGCTGCAATTACCTTTAGCCACTTTTTACTGGGAGAGTTGAGTAGATTTTGGTATCCCAACAACTACTTTCCAGGACCAAAGATGAAAATATCTTTATTAGATAGCATAGGATCCCAAGTATTTTTCTTTGCCCACCTGTAACTATCTTTAGTTATAGGCCCATGATTCTCATGGAAGCCATTCATAGTACTGTGACGTGTGTGGCTCGTGTCCCACTGGTATAGAAGAATGTCTTAGCCTTCACTATTGAGCAAGTTAGGAAGGCTGACTGTGGACAGATGTGCAAGGTCTTGAATTAATGCTGTAAAAAGCACATCAAAAATGTTACTCTTCTCTACCATCTCACCAAAGCAGTGATATAACCCTTTCAGTCTCAGATGGTAGGTTATACAATTCTTATTATTTATTGGATTGCTTTGTATGGGAGTATACTTAAATCACTGACCAAAAGCCTGAGATAATAATAAAAGAATAATATAATCTTCAGACAGAGTGATTAGGGATGGACTTCAAGCCCTATAAGATTGTGAGTTTAACTGCTTGAGGAAAGTTGACTTGGTCTCTCTTATACCGTAGCATGGAAATTAGAGGAAAAGTGGTAAAATCAGGGATACAGTATGGTTATAGATGTTGTATTTCCAGTGTGTAATACAAAAACAAAGACGCCTGGTGGTGCAACAGTTAAATGCTTGGCTGCTAACCAAAAGGACGGCAGTTCAAACCCACCCAGAAACTCCATGGGAGATAGACCTGACTATCTCTTCCTGTAAAGATTCCAAAAACCAAATCAAACCCATTGCCATCAAGTTGATTCCAAATCATAGCAACCCTATAGGACAGAATAGAACTGCCCCGTAGGGTTTCCAAGGCTGTAATCTTTACAGAAGCAGACTACCGCATCTTTTTCCCTCAGAGCAACTGTTGGGTTCGAACCACCGACCTTTTCGTTAGCAGCTGAGAGCTTAACCACTGTGCCACCAGGGCTCCTTCCTTAAAGACTGCATCCTAGGAAACTCTATGGGGGCAGTTCTACTCTGTCATATAGAGTTGCTATGAGTCGAAACTGACTGGATGGCACCTAACAACGTTGACAATACAAAAACAACCTATATATGCTTTTAAAAGATGTCTCTATTTGCATCGGAAAAAGTTAGGATGAAATAAGTATACCAAAATATTATTAAGTTTTCCCCCCCGTGGGGTGGAAATTTTACTATAGACTATATGTTAATGTAATAGCAATTAGCCATTTGTATATGCTGAATATTACGTGATTAAATGAAAATAAATGAGAAAAAGAAGTATATTTGAGAGAGTTGTCACCAGAAGACACTGTTATACAAACAGCATTTCCAGGTTGAAGTAGAAATGATCAGAAAAGAGCTCACCTTTGTGTTCCAGTGGCTGAAAGAAAAAGAGCAATAAGTTTTATTTTTTTTTTGTGAGTGGAGAGAATAAGTGAAGGACAGCTAGTGTATGGAGCCACAGAACTTTCTGGCTAATATGGAGTCTAGAACAACAACAAAAAAAGGAAAATTCTTTTTGCTTGTCTAATTGTTTAATTAAGGAGAGTAGTTCACAGGTGGATGATGGAGAGTAGGATTCTGAAATACAAAGCTGTTGCTGTTAAGTTGATTCCGACTCATAGCAACTCCATAGGACAGAGTAAAACTGCCCCATAGGGTTTCGAAGGCTGTAAACTTTACGGAAGCAGACTGCCACATCTTTCTCCAGCAGAGCAGCTGGTGGGTTTGAACCACTGACATTTTGGTTAGCAGCTGAGTACTTAGCCACTGTGCCACGAGAGCTGCTTCTCTGAAAGAGGGTGAGAATAAGAAGCTTCTGGAAAAGCTTTTCATTGTGAACTGGCCTGATGTCCAGCTGGACACTCAGAGTCAAGCTATGCTCAGCCAAGTACTCAGGGCTGTTAGAAGATGCCTCTCTTTGAGCTTCTGTTTTTCGGCCCCATAACCAGACCTGATGCCCATGCCTTCCATCTCTGTGTTTGCCTCAATTTAATACCATCACCATGTGTGTGATCTCTCCTAATAGGCTCCTTTGATTGCTGTGCGTTTTTGATACACCTTTGAAAACCTCACCATAGCAATACTCTGCTTGATTCATTAATAAGAGCAAATAAATGCTTGTTGCATCAGTGAAATTTAAGCATGCATGCAGATTAGACCCAAGTTTAGCTAACTGTGCACGATAATCAGTGGAATATGAATACAGTGTTTTCCAACCATTTGCCAGTGTTTCTTTCTGAGGAGAAACCAACTGAAGGCCCTTTATGTCATTGATTTTCCAGTTGTTAGAGAAGGACTGTAGAATTCTGAGTCCCTCAGGAATTGCAGGTCAATGAAAGACTGGAACATTGGTAATGAGTATGTAGCTTTTTTTTGAGGCTTTTCTGGAGAAATGTCAGTGGATACTTAGATGGAAGGACTTTGTCACAGCCATAAGTTAGGTCTCCAAAGCTCAGTATGTAGGAAATAGGTAGGTGTTTGTGATGGTTAGGATTGTTTGTCAGCTTGGCTGGGCCATGATTCTCAGTGTTTATACATGATCACCCCCATGATGGGATCTGCTGTGAGTAGCCAATCAGCTGAAAGGGAGTTTCCTTGCATGTGTGGCCTGCATCTGAATATAAGTGGATGTTCTGGCTTTGCCTGCTCTGGATCCTGCAGCTGCCTCCTGTTTGTCTGACCTCTGGTTCTTGGGACTTGAGCTAGCAGCTTACCTGCTGATCTTGGGTTCGCCAGCCCCTGCAGCTACATGAATCAGGAGAAGCCTTGTGGTCTTGCCTGCCGATCTTGGGATGCCTCCATCTTCACAGCCTGTGAACAAGAGCCCTGCTTCCGACCTGATGATCTTGGGTTTGCCAGCCCCTGTGGCTACATAAATCAGGAGAAGCCTCTATCCCGATCCATGGACTTGGGACGTTCCAGCCTTTACAGTTGTGTGGCTGTTTCCTTGATATAAATCTCTCTCTATATATATTTATAAGCTTCACTGGTTTTACCTCTCTAGAGAACCCAGCCTAAGACAGTGTTCCAGATCAAAACCCCATTATTTGGAATTCTGTAATCTAATAGGCATGGCCATATCAAAGGAAAAATATAACAGTGGTCAGGCTTATTTGAGTTTTTAAATTATTACTCACATATATAAGGTTCTTAGTAATAATAGATCTCCTCTGAAAACACTTCAGAAAAAAGAAAAACATGAAAAATCAAAAGCCTTATTAAAAGCATAGTTCATAGTCATCAAATTCCATGGACTATTAAATACACTGAGATAAGTTAGAGGAGGATATAAAAATGCTATACAGCAATTCATAAGCTAAGAGCTTAAGAAAAGGAAAAAGAAGAAACAAAAAGAAATTCAAATTTCATAGCCTCTACAATGGAGCTTCTGAGTTTATGGTCCAATATATCTTTTTTTCTGCAGTTTATGATAAATGTATTCATAGAAATGTATTGTTCTTAGTGAATATTTTGATCTTTAAGTTATAAAATATTTGTTAACAAACCCTTAAACTCTACAAGGGTGCGTGAGTGGACCTGGGTGGGTGTGCAGAGCTTTCTTCTTGCGTGCCTCTTCATGGAAGGAGATGAATACTCTCCTTCACCAGCACCACGTCCTTCTCACCACATCCAGGGCACTGCACAGGGTAAGGAGGAAACCTACAGCTGGCACTGGTAGTGAAATCACTGACACAGTGCTGGGAAAATTCTTCCAGTCAGAACCAGCTCCACTGGGAGGCTCAGCACAGGGGAAATCACTATCCTCCCAACAGAGCTGCCAATGTAGAGCTGCTGCCATTACAGTCATTGCCTCTTCTTGGTACCCAGAAAAAGCTCAGGGAGGAAGAAAATATCCTAGAGAAGGAAAGACCCTACAAGCTTGGTTGTCATTCCCCCAAGGTCTGCTGGGAGAGTGATATAAGCCAAGCTGCTTCCCAGGATCAAAAACCAAACCAAACCACTTGCCATCTAGTCAATTCCAACTCATGGTGACCCCATGTGTGTCAGAGTAGAACTGCGATCCACAGGGTTTCAATGGCTGATTTTTCAGAAGTAGATCACCAAGCCTTTCTTCCAAGGTGCCTCTAGTTGGAATCAAACAACCAACTTTTCAGTTAGCAGCTAGGAGCATTAACTGTTTGCACCACCCAGGGACTTCTCCCAGGGATTAAGTCTATAATAATCTTGATAATGGCATGTTCAATTTTAAACCTGCTACTTGAGAGATAATCATAGCTACAGCATAGTACACTCAGCTGCAATCAACTTTTCTACTATCTTAGGATCAAAATGTCGCTTCCATCTACTCTGCTAATCAGATATGCATGTATATACAAAATGCAATCTACTCAGCCCACCACTCACCAGTTATGTTGTTGAAAGGTTTGTTCTTCTCACGTACGGAGGGTGAGAATATCCCATTTATTTCTCTTGAGATAGATGCCAAGACTAAAACCCAATTAAAAGAAATGTATTAATACAAATAGCAGCCAGCTGTTTGGGGTGTCTTAACGGAAGAAATGTACTAGCAGAAGACCAAATAGGAACTGGCTGACTCTCAGTCACTGGGAATCTCTGCCCTTACCCACCTTGCCCTATCTAACAAACCTAAAACACCTATGATGACCCTCTTGAGTGGTTAGCAATTACTTTCTGAAGTCACTTGTACCAAAAGGAGTGTATAGAAATCCTATCAGAATTTGGCATGTTAGTCTAGTAACCATGTATAATATATTGTTGTTCTGGACTCAGAAATCACTGCTGAATAAATCATATAGATAAAGATAATAGGAATTTTTATTCTCTATCATCTGGAAAGACTTTCTTAGTTTTTCCATAACAGACTTCATCTCAAATTTAAAAAAAAATTTTGATAACTGATCAGATATCTAATTACAAAACTACAAAGAAAAAGAAAAAAATACTGTATATGAATTAATAAAGGGACCTAGAAAAAATCATGGTTCCCAGGCAATATCTGCTGTTTATGGCTGGCTATAAATATAAGAAAACATCACAAAAGAAAACAAAGATGCCTCCACTGTGTAAAAAGTGGTAAGAATAGAATAAATTGCCAGAAGTCTCTTTTGTTCCTGACACTGTACATTAATGATTTTGATTAATGTATGTTCTAGGTGATGTAGCATTGACCAAATGGTCTCAAAATGGAAAGGGGTTGTTAGATGAACAAGTAAAAAGTTAGTAATTGCTCAAATCTTTATTATTTTTTGAAAGGCCCCTTGAAATGACCTTGAGGCTGGTAGTACATTTTTTCTGGTACATTTTTCCATCTTTTGAGTATAGATTGATTTTTGGAAGCAGCCAGAAATCATTCAGAGCCAAGTCTAAGGAATCAAATGAGAAATTGAGCTAGTAAAACACTTTTTTTTTGGTCAAAAATGAGTTGTAAGTATGTAATAATGAGAGTGAATTTTTGTGCAGTTCATAAACTATTTCTAAAAGCAATTTCTAAATAGGCGTTCCTGAAATATTCTGAGCCAATGACTGCTTCGTTGGTAAAAGTGTAATACTCAGCTGAAAGAGGAGATACTCAATTCAGATGCTTGCAGTCTGGTATGTGTGTTATGCATGAATATATATGTATTTAAAATAGACATTTCAATCTTAGGTGAAGGGAAGGACAGCACACACTACAGGGGAAGTCAGCATAACTGGACTAAACCAAAGCTAAGAAGTTTCCTGAATACAATCAAACACTTTGAGGGACAGAGTAGCAGAGGTAGGGGTCTGGGGACCATGCTTTCAGGGGACATCTAGGTCAATTGGCATAACAAAGCTTATTAAGAAAATGTTCTCCATTTTACTTTGGTGCGTGGTGTCTGGGGTCTTAAAAGTTTGCAAGCGCCATCTAAGATGCATCAGTTGGTCCCAACCACCTGGAGTAAAGGAGAATGAAGAACACCAAAGATACAAGGAAAGTATTAGCCCAAGAGACAGGAAGGGTCACGTAAACCAGAGACTTCATCAGCCTGAGACCAGAAGAATGAGATGGTGCTCGGCTACCACCAATGACTGCCCTGACAGGGAACACAACAGAGAGTCCTGGATGGAGCAGAAGAAAGGTGGGGTGCCGAACTCGAATTCTAGTAAGAAGACCAGACTTAATGGTCTGACTGAGACTGGAGGAACCCCGGAAAGTGGGGCCCTGGATTCTCTATCAGCCCAGAACTAAAACCGTTTCTGAGGCCAACTCTTTAGACAGGGATTGGACTGGACAGTGGGACATAAAGTGATACTCATGAGGAGTGTGCCTCTTAGCTCAAGTAGATACAAGAGACTAAATGGGCAGCTTCTGTCTGGAGGTGAGATGGGAAGGCAGAAAGGGATAGGAGCTGGTTGAACGGACATGGGAATCAGGGGTGGAAAGGAGGAGTGTGCTGTCACAGTACCAGGAGAGCAATTAGAGTCACTTAACAATGTATGTATAAATTTTTGTATAGGAAATAACAAAAAAAAAAAAAAAAGAAAGAAAAAATACACATTTCAGTCATATTTAACGTAGAGATGATTATTTATAAGTTGCCACAATTAGGTAATCACGGCTTTGCACTTGCTTCTTTCATTCCTTCATTTCTTCCTCCCTTCCTCCCTCCCTTCCTTTTTCTTTCTTTCTCTTTTCCTTCTTTATTCCTCCATGTTTTCCAGGGCTCGCCCCGTTTTTTATTCCTGTCTATGCCCAAATGTTGCCCCCTTAGAGAAACTTCACTTGACCACTTTATCTTAAACAGCCACACCTCATCAGTTAAACAGCCGTCACTCTCTATTCCCTTCTCCTATTTTATTTTTCTTCGTAACAAAATACTGTGTTATCTATCTAGATGGTGAGACTTCATCTTGGTTACTTTGAACACGTCATCAGGAAAAACCAGTTGCTAGAAAAGGACATCATGTTTGTAATGTGGAGGGTTAGCAAAAATGAAGACAATCCGCAATAAGATGGATTGACACAATAGACTCAACAATGGGCTCAAACATATCAAAGATCATGGAGGTGGAGGTGGCATGGGGCCGGGCAATAGTTCATTGTGTTGTACATGACGTGACGATGAGTTGGTACTGACTCAATGACAATGAACAACAACAACACACTTTATTTGTTTATTCTTTTATTGTATTTCTTCCCCTTAGAATCTGAACTCCATGAGAATAGAGACTTTGTCTATTTCATCCAGTGCTGTCCCCAATACCTATATGAATCCTCCTACGTAGTATATGCTTGATAAATACTTAGTAAATAACTGCTTGATTTTTTACTAATTGAAAAATTCGCAGTTTAATGTTTAAAATGCATTCTGAAAACGAGATAAAATTATCACAGGCCAAATAATTTTCCCATTTTCATCATATTCTTTGAACTTTATCTGAACAAAAAATAAACTTCTATTGCATTTGAGCTGTTATGGCTTTTGGAATTAGTTTTTTATAGTGGCCAGTGTTACCTTGATTAAAACACTTGGCAAATCACATAACCTCTTGGGGCCTCTGTAAAATGTGTCGTAAAATTTCTTGTGAGGTTGGTCTTGCCTACTTTAGATTTCTCTCTAAATTAAAGATCGATTTGCAGCCTGATGTGAAGCTATTCCATATCCTAGAGTTCCTTCTTGGTTGTTGAATTAAGTGAGTTAATATATGTAAATAACTTAGACTAAATACTAACACATATGAAGTCTCCTTAAAGTGTTAACTATTATTATTGTCATGCAGGAAATTAAGGAAATATTAAGATGGAATTTTTGGAGGCCAATGAATCAGCATAGGGATGTAGCTAGGTCAAAATTCTACAAAAACATTTAGGTGGGTGGGGAAGTTATGCATCTTTACTGTCTACGATCGATCTAGTCGTGCTTTTGATTCAGGAGGGTGAGGAGGGCTGATGTCCTGATTATGTGAAAACACAGAATTTGCCCAGTATTGGGCTCTAAATAGAACCACACATTCTGGAATGTACCCCTTTCCCCTTCTAGTCTTCCCTTCTTTCACTCCTTCTGTAGTAACTCCTTCCTGCTTTGGAACTTTTTAATACCCTAAGTTCTTAAGACCATCTGAGCAATGTCCCTCTTATATATGATCTGTTCATAGAAACTTGATGAACCAGTAACCATAAAATTTCAATACTAAAAATAAGGGACATTTAAAAAGATATCTTAAGGTAATCTTGGGTCCAAATTATTCCAAATAGATAGTTTAAGAATTGCTTCACAAGGAAGTATTGGAGATTTTAGAACTCACTTTATCTTCCTTAGTTACTATAGCAACAATCAGGGAAAAATAAATCAAGGACTCATCAAGCACAGCCATCAGAAGTCGTCCTTGGCTGCCCATCTTCCCAAAGGCAGTGAACGAATCCTGTGTCCCAGCAGCACAGCTTCATCTCTGCCACTCAGAAAGTGACTACTTGGTAAAATAACATGAAAAGTGGGCAAAGAACGAAGATGAGTTAATATGCATTATGTTTCTAGGTTTCAGCATTTTCCGCAGAAAAAAATTAAGAAATTTTGTGATGATGGTTCAGTGCCTTAAAAGGCAACGACTACCAACTGTTGATGAACCATTCTTTCGGAATTAGTCTCATGCAACTACTATGAAAATTTAGGCACCTATAAAATCGGTTTCTATAAATACGGACTTGGGTGGGGCTGTAGCCTAGAGATACTAGTAAAGTATATGACTGTTGGTAATATTTTTCCCTGCCTTTTCTTAGGTCTTTCCATGCTGTTTTGTGGTAATATTGAGGAAAATCAGGCGTTAACTGCCAGGATGTTCCAATTCACTATCTTTTTAATTCAAATAAAATGACTCAACTCTCATCCTACAAAAAGCAGAAACCCAGGGTCTCTTCAAGAAGTCTTGGGGAATTTTTGGATGTGTTACTTTTTCTTCATTGCCTCTGGCTATCTTCCCTTGGCCTGAGGTCTTGCCCACTGAGGGTATTTCCTCCCCTGTGCCATCCAGCAGTAATCATCACTGAGATTGTTCTGTCATCCAAAATATCACGCACACTAGATGCTGTAGGGTTTTCTCCTAAAATTTAGGGATCAGATTGAATCATTCATTACACAGAGTGCTATGCAACAAATAAGTTAAAATCAGACAACAGATTCCCATCTAGTAAATTCGTTTGGCCATTTTCACTGACCATCACCCCATGTAAACCCCAGTTTCTGACCAACTTGCTGGGCTCCCCTTCATTTTCCACCTGATCTCTAATCTTCTTGTGTCTATTTCTCAAGCTATTGGAAGAAGCTCCAAATACCTCTTGTCACTCAGTTTTACTTCTCTTCATTTTATTCCTTAGCCTTCCGGGTTGGAGCCTTGGTGTTGCAGTGGTTAAGAGCTCAGCTGCTAACCAAAAAATTGGCAGTTCAAATCCACCAGCCACTCCTTGGAAACCCTATGGGGCAGTTCTACTCTGTCCTATAGGGTCACTGTGAGTCAGAATCGACTTGACGGCAATGGGTTTTTACAGGCCTTCAGGTTGACTATTTTCACCTCTCCTCTTCAAACTGAACAAATCTGTCTTGGAAGAAGCACAGCCAGAATGCTCCTTAGAAGCAAAGATGGCAAGACTACGTCTCACATACTTTAGACATGTTATCAAGAGGGATTGGTCCCTGGAGAAGGACATCATTCTAGGTAGAGCAGAAGGTCAGCGAAAAAGAGGAAGACCCTAAACGAGATGGACTGACACAGTAGCTGCAACAACAGGCACAAGCATAAAGATTATAAGGATGGCGCAGGACTGGGCAATGTTTTGTTCTGTTGTACATAGGGTCGCTATGAATCAGAACCGACCTGGCACCAACAACAACTTCAAACCCAAAAAAACTTTCACAGTTTTGTTTTAAATAAAAATCCATTCATGTTAGGTCTAAATAATGCCACTTATTTAGGAGGTGGAATTCTTCCAGTCAATTGTGTCTCTGAGTAAAAGTTTAATTCTCACCCACCGAGTAGGTGGGATAGAGATCTATATTCTTTTCAAGTGACTAATTTTACATGGATCAACATGTGAGTTTCAATAATTCTGAACAATATGAGATCAGCAGTAGTGAGAAATATATTTTCTTCATTTTAAAGATTAGAAAGTTGAGGGATATGTCTAAAACCACAAAGCCAGCAAGTGGTAGAACCAGAATTTGGCTTCAGGTGTTTGGACTTCTTTGCCAAGATTCTTTATATTATACCATATGACACTGATATGCATTAATATGAAGTCTGTGTATAGAAGCCCCAAGGTAATACTTGGAAATTATAGACTCATTATAGAGTCTGAGGTCCTGGCTTCAACTTGGGAAATGGGAACTTTTACAGAAAGGTCAGGGAAGAACTGTGCAACTATTAAACAATTGGATATTGGACTTTGTGGAGAAGACTAGAAGATGTGATCAGATTAATGGTCTGCCAAGCTATGATTATACTTCTGACAGTGCCTCCAAGGCACATTTTGTGAACAGACATGTTTGTGCTCTGTACCATTTACCTCAAAAGGTTACGGTTGTAGCTGAAAAAATTTCTAGCTTCCCTTAGTTGATTTGTGAAATCATCTGTGAATTCAACCAAGCTCTTCAAAGGATCTACTATTATTTTTTGGTCTGCAGTAGCTTTGAGAGAAATGGATTTCACATGTATATGTGTAAAGTAATATTTTTTTATGCCTCCTAAAAATACCCTTTAAAAACTTAATGATGGGATAAAAATATTCTGTCATTGTGTCATACTAGATTATGAAGTACAAACGTAATACACAAGTGTTAGGTCAAAATTTACCCACTATAGTCAGACAAAAAATAGTTACCTATAACATTACCTATAATTGATCTCATCTTGCTCAGGAGTCTCAATTTATACCGAAGCTAGAGTGGAAGTGTCTAGCAGTGGAACTACACATTCCAGTTGGGGCAACCCAGTTCTTCCATTTAAGACAGTGTCTTTCAGATTAATTCAGAATTACTTGAGTAAATAGGTGATTAAGAGTTTAGTTTCCTGCCGAGTAAAATTTTTCCCTCTCTTGAGATTCCTCTCTTTCTTCCCAAGATGGTATCCAGTGACAGAGAGATCATGAGTATCCACATGACGTTAGTGGGAATGAGTGCTACACTTCGGTGGAGCTGTCTCATTCTGCTTGTCTTGGTACACAGGTCTCTAATGTTACCGTTGAGTTTGCTGTGTGTTGTGCTTTGTTCTCAGGGCATAGGCAATATGTGATGATTGCTCCAGGGATTTATCCCAGCCCCTACCTTGACTCTCAGCAACTCTGCTCATCCACATATGTTTGACTGTAATCTCAGGTGATGGCTGGTTCAGTTGACCTTCCCTGCATCACCCGGCTAGTGTATCAGCTCATCTGGTTGGGAGAACCTTTTTTTTTTGGGTCTCTGGCATTTCTGCACACCTCGTGAGTGAGGCATTGATTGCTCTTTGTTCTCAACTTTGTTTCAAGTATTTTATATACTGAACAGCCTTGGAAGACAGAGATACTGCCTCTCTCTGAGCGAAGAGCTCACATGATTTCTACCCATTATGAATGAGTCGGCTCCCTTAGGCTCTGTGTAGTTGTCATTTAGTCCTCTTTGTGTTGATCTGTGGGAACTGGGGCTTGGCGAACCAGCACAAGAAATGCTGATACTCTGGCTACTGCTATTGCTGTGACTCGTAAACTGTCCATCTCTGTTCCCTGAGTCTTGTGTTTTCTACCAAGATTCATGAAATCGTGGCAGTCTAACTTATTAGTTTGCAGTAGGTAAAATCTCAGACCCTTCTCAGTTCTTAACATACCCCTCATGGAGGAGGTGCTTGGCAAGGCCACAGCCAGGTACTTCAATATTCTTCTGCATTTTCACATGGGAGAAACACTTGGAAAATTCATGATCTCTTCCATACCATCAACTGGTTGTGAGGGACTGTTGTCTCAAGTGTCCTCCCTGTCTAAAGATAGTATCATTTCTATTCTACCATGAGTGACTGCCCTGTGTGGGCTCAGGGGCACCCCATGGGAGAGTCTCATCTGACAGATCCAAATGGAAAGCAGAGCTTCTGGCCTCCTCATTGATTTTGACTCTTGATTTATAAAAGGATGTTTATGATTTAGAAACCCCATTTTCCTTTCAACAAAGCCTGCGTTTTCAAAACTGTGGCCTCCACTTTGTACCTCAGGACACTATGTTGTGAGTCAAAAACTGTACATGGACTCGTTTTATGCCTATTGTTGCTCAGTTGATCTCAGTTCTCCTCAGGCTGTGTGTGACTCCAGCTAGATATCAGGAAAAGAATCACATTCATACATTTCAAAATATTATTCCTAGAACACATATATATATTTGGATAAATAGATAATGAATACACACATATAGGCTTCCTTGTCTTGGTTGATTAATTTCAAAATAACATATTGATCTGAAATATGTTGTTGTTGTGTGCCGTAGAGTTGATTCAGACTATTATAGAAGGCTCTGCATATCTATGATTTACTTATAGTGTCCTTTTCAACCCAAGGATAGGACTATAGATTCATCTGTCACTCATATTGGCACTAAGCCAATGTGTAACATCAGTGAATTTTGATTTCTCTAAACTGTTCACTTCACTTGTTCGCTTCATTCAGGTTTTCCATTTCCTATTCTCTGAAGCTAGGGATTTGCTGGCATTTTCTCATTTCTCAGAATTTTCCATCATCACGCCCTTCTCATGCTCTAAAGTTTCTCTTGATCTTCTGCTTTCACCCTACCAAAACCAAACTCCTTGTCGTCAAATCGATTCCAACTCATAGCACCCCTATAGAATAGAGTAGAACTGCCCCACAGAGTTTCCAAGGAGCGCCTGGTGGATTTAAACTGCTGACCTTTTGGTTAGCAGTCGAGCTCTTAACCACTGTGCCACCAGGATCCTGCCTCCCTGTAAAATATATCTGTTCTCATTCTCAGGATCTTGTCTTTGGTCATTAAATGAGTTTGTTTTTAGTAACTGCTAACGGTCAAAACATTAACTCTAGTCTAAGATAATAATGAGGGAAACCCTCAACGAGACGGACTGACACCATAGCCAAAACAATGGACTCAAACTTACCAATGATTATGAAGATGGTGCAGGATGAGACAATGTTTTGTTCAGTTATGCATAAGTTTGCTATGAGTTGGAGCTGACTTGAAGGCAACTAACAACAAGATAATATATTTATATTTTAAAAAGGAACCTTTGGCAAATGCTACCTTACTCCAAGTTAAGTAAGTTAACTATTGCTACAGGCGGCAATTTTAGGCATCTCTAAGTGGGGAACAAAAAGGCTGTTGGTTTCACACCATTTACATCATTCTGTTACATTCCTGCTTTGCCTGTTTGTAGCTGCAACCCTAGTCTTCTGTTGGGTCAGTATGTCCACATTAAAAAATGAAATTACAAACAGGATATTTCCAGTTAGGCCTTAATGAAAAGTGAATAGCACCTTGGTTATTTTAACGCATTGTTGAGAAATGCCAGACAAATTGTTGAGATAGCTAAATCAAAGGATTAAGCATGAACAGAAACTTTCAAAACCATGTGAGGGAAGACTTTCTTGACTCAGTGGACATGGAGGAAGGGAGCTTGAAAAGCTTCTACCATTATAATAAAGATTGTCATTAAAGTATTCACAAACATGGAGGAATTTTCTGGCACCCCAAAACTCAAGGATGCTTTGAACTTTTGCTCTTCTAGCTACTAATTTGTAGAGATTGTGTTTGAAATGATAATGTTCAAATTTACTTGATATAGTGCTAACCCTACTAATTTTCTATGATTAGGTTTTGTTAAAATAATAATAATAATTGGCTTTCAACGCTGCCTGTGGTAATTTTGCCTGTGGAAGTGCATTAGATCAAGCTTATAATTTTGAACCTCCAAATTTTTCAAAAAAGATTTCTTCTACCTCAGAATCCAGAAACACATTCATGATTGCATCATTGGGGCATCTTTCTTTTTGTGTAATTCATAAACAATTTGCTTAATGGGTAACAACACCTGTGAATCCAGACAAACCCAATATATTTCTCACAAACATAGCCAACTAGTAGCATCTTTTTTGGAAGAAAGGCACTGATGGCTGTTTCCTCCTAGCATTTGGACAGCTGTATTTGTGAACACCATGTTTCTATTCATTATAAGCACATTATAGTCTCCTGTTCACCCAAATCATTGTCATAGGACCCCTGCCATTACTGTTGTGTTTCATGGGTCTCCTGAGCCAGGTGGAAAGAGATAATTCTTGAACAAATGGAAAATTCCAATGCAATCAATGTATTCTCATACATTCAGAAAGAGCTTTGATAACTTGGCTAGAACCACTGGGGAGATTTGAGGCAGATAATATTTTCCTAGTGGCTCTCACAGCTGGATTGTACTGGAGCTAAAGGAAAGCAAGGGCAAGTTTTCTGAAACTTTATAACACACTCAGAGGATTCTATTTTACATAGCCTTAGTAGGGGACCACCCTAGATGCTTCATAAAATTTACTTAAACCAGAAGAAGAATAAAGTAGGAGGACTCACACTACCTGACCTCAGAACCTACTATACAGCTACAGTAGTCAAAACAGCCTGGTACTGGTACAATGACAGATACGTTGACCAATGGAACAGAATTGAGAATCCAGATGTACATCCATCCACCTACAGTCACCTAATCTTCAACAACGGCCCAAAGTCCATCAAATGGGGAAAAGACAGTCTTTTTAACAAATGGTGCTGGCAAAACTGGATATCCATCTGCAAAAAAATGAAACAGGA
>NW_004443999.1:10076999-10099081 GCF_000243295.1 Trichechus manatus latirostris
TAAAACAATATGTGTACTGACTGTTTCATGAGAAACAATTTATTTCTGTAAACCTTCACCTAAAGTACAATAAAAAAGATGATTAAAAAAAGAAGTGACATATAAAAAAAAATTTACTTCAACCATCACACGAATAAATTTCAGTTAAGTCCAGAGCTTGTATGAAAACTTCCTTATTTGCTAACTCAGGTATAATAGGTAAATACCAACAAGGTGCCAATTTTTTCCACACAGCTAATACCTTGCTAATTTTATAGATCTTAAGAACAAAGACCACCGTTTGTCTGTCAGTTTGTTGTACAGTGTTGGCTTGCGTGTTGCTGTGATGCTGGAATCTATGCCACCGGTATTTAAAAGACCAGCAGAGTCACCCGTGGTGGACAGGTTTCAGCAGAGCTTCCATACTAAGACAGACTAGGAAGAGAGATCTAGTGATCTACTTCTGAAAAATAGCCAATAAAAACGTTATGGATCACACAGAACATTGTCCAATTTGCTTGCTTTGGACACATCATCAGGAAAGATCAATAGCTGGTGGAGGACATAATGTTTGGCGAAGTAGAGGGCCAGCGAGGGTGAGGGAGAGCCTCAGTGAGCTGGATTGGCACAATAGCTGCAATGATGAGCTTAAATATGTTGGCGATCGTGAGGATTATGCAGGACCTGTCAGTGTTCTGCTTTGTTGTACAAAAGGTCACTATAAGGTAGCGTCAACTCAACAGCAGCTATTTATCTAAGAATAAAGAGGATTTTTACGAATGAAAAGGAATGTTCTTAGGCACCCTTGGAAGCAGCAGACTCCAACTATTCCTCTGAAGGACTCTAACAATTTAGGAAGATAAAAGAAAGCCAGCTTGTTATATGCATTGTTTACCTGGATGACACCTGTCAGAAGGAGGCTTTGGCTCTTATGATGTGCATCTATTTGATTTCTTTTTGTGTATCTTTTAATTCGGGCCTAATGGTTTTATTTGCTGCTGTCTAAAACGGCATTATATGCATAGAAATTTACACTGATAACGACTGCAAGGCTCTGTATTTGGAAGTAAGGGAAAACAATACACACAAAAAAACTGGCCTGAAACTTCAAGATGAGGCATCGGGGAGAAGTTTGTTTGCAAATCCTAATCTGTTCTCTTAACACACTGTTTGTTCTGTTCTTTCTCTGTGGAAGTTAAAAAACTGGTATGTGCAGGGCTTTTTAATTTGTTACATTTCTGCTGAAATCTTCCAAAATTTCCCAGAACCATTAATCTTGAACTTCGCATGGGTAAAATAGATATTTCAGGCTGTACGCTTCAATTGTCTTTGTCAAAATATGCATTTTCATTGTAATAGGGAAAGATATTGAATTATATTTGTTGGCACTTGCGGAGTCTGATTTTATTTTCAGAAGTAGCACTCTATCATGCCTAGTCAGGGCAAGTGAGTTTATTCCATTTATTTCAAAACAGCATTGCTGAGGCCCTTGAGTATCCAGGCTATATCATTTACAATGCTCTTAGCTACAAGTAATAGGATATCTGACTAAAAATTGCTTAATATGTTGTTGTTCTTAGCTGCCGTTGAGTCGGCTCCAACTCATGGTGACCTTACGTACACCAGAACAAAACATTGCCTGGTCCTGCATCATTCTCACAATTGCCAACGTGTTCAAGTCCATCATTGTGCCTATTGTGTCAGTCCATCACACCGAGGGTCTCCCATGCCCTTGTTGGCCCTCTACTTCACCAAACATCTAGTGATTGATCTGTCCTGATGACACGTCCAAAGCAAGTGAGTCAGATAATGTTCTATTGTGATCCATAAGGTTGTCATTGGCCAATTTCCAGAAGTAGATTGCTAGGCCTTTCTTCCTAATCTGTCTTAGTCTGGTAGCTCTGCTGAAACCTTTCCACCATCGGTGACCCTCTTGGTATTTAAAATACCATTGGCATAGCTTCCAGCACCATAGCAACATGCAAGCCACCAGAGTGTGACAAACTGACAGATGGGTGGGGGTTAAAAAATATGAGGTGATTATTTTCTCGCATAACAAGAAGTCCAGAGGCGAGTACTTTTAGATTTACTTTAAGCATCTGATAATGTTATCCAGAATCCAATGTCCTTCAGTTTGCAGGCTCTGCTATCCTCAGTATATTAGTGATGCTACATTTATGGGTACAAGATGGCTGTAGCAGCTTCCTGTATCATATCCTCATAAAATTGCCTTCAAACTCAGAAAAAGAGCAGGGTTGCCAGGAGTGGAGTGGGAGTTGCATCCAAGAGGGCACCTCACACTTGTCTCCTCTCTTTTTCCACAGTAGAAAACAGTTTTCAAAAGACCCCTCCCATTACTTCCCTTTATGCTTAATGACCATAAAACCCCCAAACCAAACCTGTTGCTGTCAAATCGATTCCAACTCATAGTGACCCTAAAGGACAGCGTAGAACTGCTCTATGAGGTTTCCAAGGCTGTAAATCTTTATGGAAGCAGGCTGCCACATCTTTCTCCCATGGAGCGGCTGGTGGGTTCGAACTGCTGACTTTTAGGTTAACAGCCAAACACTTAACCACTGCATCACCATGCCTCCTTTTTATTGACCATAACGGTGTCATATTTCTGTCCCTAGCTGAAATAAAAGCTAGGAAAGAGAGTATCAAGCACTTTAGCCTGTCCCTAGAATCTGGCTCTTCTACGAGGAAGAACGGTTGAGGCGATAGCTTCAGGAGAGTGGCCGACATCGTTTGGCTCCCAGGAAAAATTGCAACACTCTCTGGTGCCTGTTTCTTTCTTGGTATTTCCCCGAATGAGACCCAGGCTACAACTCCATGCCCACCATGCAGAGGAAAGACCATCCATGTAACACCCATACTCTCTGTGGTTTCGGTAATCTTAGAGAAGTCATTTAGTTCTTTGTATTTCTTAAGATGCTATAGCATTTGGCATTGTTGATTAATTACTACTTTCTTCTTGGAAGTCAAGTGAGGAGAGTTTTTTGGCAACTTGTTCTTTTGGTTTCCTTCTGATTTATTTGGCTGTTTCTTCATAATTGTTTCTTAGCCTTTTCTTTCTTGTCTTTCCTTTAAATATTAGCATTGCCTGGGGTGCATTGAGAGCCCTGGTGGTGCAGTGGTTAAAAGCCTAGCTGCTAACCAAAAAGTTAACAGTTCAAATCCACCAGCCGCTCCTTGGAAACCCTATGAGACAGTTCTACTCTGTCCTATAGGGTCACTATGAGTCAGTTGACTTGACGGCAGTGGGTTTGGTTTGGTTTGGGGTGCATTGGGTTCTTGAAACACCTCTTTCCCCACACGACTCGTCGTCCCTGGTGTAATCTCAGATGCTCCTTTGGCAGCAATTATAGCCTAAGTGACTTGTTGACTTCCAAATCTTGATCTCTAGCTTGTATTCCTTTATTGAGCTCCAGATTCATATATCCAGCTATTACTCGGTGAGCATTTTTATTGGTTGTCTCACTGATACTTCAAATTCAGATGTTCCAAATGGAATCCATCTTTCCTCCTCTTTGCACCAACCCTCCCCAAGTTTGCTTCATTTCCTTTATTCCTGTATCAGCACATGTCTCCCCAGATCTATCCAGTTGTCCAAACTATCTCTTTTATCTCTTGTATCTAATCATCCCAAAGTTCTGTTGATTGTGTCTCCTAGATTATTTTCCTTTGCTCATTTATATAGACACTGCCTGAGTTGAACCACTCCTAAAGTTTTGCCTTGAATATTCATTGTACATCCTCTTAATTGCATTTTGAGCCACCATCATCCTCCTCTTAAACCTACACTCTTCCCTGCTGTAGCCCAAAGTCAGAATAATTGTACTGAAATTCACTATTGATTAAGAGGTATCCTTGTTTAAAATTGGCTTCACACAACCTTCAGGATGAAAATCCAGACCCTTAGCATGTCAGCATGAGGTCTTCAGTGGCCTCTAACTTTTTTGGTTCACAAACCTCTTTCAGTTTCTGAGGAGGGCTGTGACTCCTCTCCCAGGAGAAAAGCACAGTTACATACACATCCTAGTTACATACACACCCTTTACGCACAGTGCAGGGGGTACTTGAAACTTGGGAACTAGTGGACCTGAAGCTAATAACCACTGATGCAATTCCAGTTTTTTTGAGCTGCTTTAATATTATGTGCCTACGTGTATCAAAGTACATTTAATGTCATGCGCTGATTTTCTGTTCACATGTCTGTCTTCACATTTTTCTGTAAGAACTTTGAAATCATGGTCTAGATCTTTGTAGCTGCAGTACCTAATAATGTGTCTGATACAAAATCACCATCTAAAAAGTGTTTGCTTAATTAATAATTGAAAATGTCTTTCTTCTTTCAATGTCTGTGTTTATGGTCAATACGCTATACTATTTTAATATATCTAGTTGTCTCGGCATTGACTTGAACTCTTTGCGACGCCATGAGTGTCAGAGTAGAACTGTGCTCCACAGGGTTTTCAGTGGCTGATTTTTAGGAAGTAGACCACATAGGGTTTTCAGTGGCTGATTTTTAGGAAGTAAACCACCAGGCCTTTCTTCTGAGGTACCTCTGGGTGGACTCCAACCTCCATTCTTTCGGTTAGCAGCCAAGTGCATTAACCACTTGTGCCATCCAGGGACTCCTCTTTTTTTTTTTTTAATTTTTTTTTTCTATCCTTCTTGTTGAGAATATACACAGCAGAACATGCACCAGTAGTTTCTACATGTACAATTCACTGACATTGATTACAATCTTCAAGTTGTGCAACCATTCTCATCCTCCTTATCTGAGTTGTTCCTCCCCCACCGACATAAACTCGTGGCCGCCAAGTTTCCTATCTAATCTTTTGAGTTGCTGTTGACTCTTTGGTCCCATAGCAATAGACCTTAAAAAAGCACAATGCTCAAGACAGACATTCTTTACTAGTTAAGCTAAACTGTTGCTTGGTTTTAAGAAGACTTCAAGGGATATTTTTGGTTTCAGGTTTAAGATTTAAAGCATATCTCAGGGCAATAGTTTCAAGAGTTCACCCTGACTCTATAGCTCCAGAAAGGCTGGATTCCATGAGAATTTGAAATTCTGTTCTGCATTTTCCCCCTTTTGATCAGGATTCTTCTATAGACTCTTTGATCAAAATGTTCACCATCCAGTTCTGGTCTCATAGCAAAGGAGGCAGTTGTTCATGGAGGCACTTAGCCACACATTCCACCCAGTCCGTATTCCAGGTACTCTTCTTAATATATAGGTTACTTTAAAGCCTATATCTGTATCTGTGTTTTAATAATGTCACATTTTCATCATGTAATGTAGATTCTTATTGTTTTCCTTTTCAGTGGAAGTAACTGAGGATCTGGCAGGATTGCAGTCTTACCCTACTATTCAAAATTACCATTACAAATCTATACAAAATGTAGTAATAATCACTTGGTGTCGGCAGAGTAAATACCCTGAAGAGGATCACTAATACTCTCAGCTCTTGATAATACTGCATAAAAGGGAGTAAGTTCACCTCCATCCAATTCTATAGTTCCCCTCTTTTATCCTTAAAAAATTTTTTACAAATAAAAAATATCTCCAGAAATCCTCTCCCTCTCTTAACAATGTACTCATTGAATATATATTTTATATTGTGAAGGCAACTCTATGGTTTAAATCATTTAAGGCTATCAGGAAAATTACCTAACAAATTTCCCTAACATTCAGCATCAAGCTGAACTAGATACTTAAACGATAATAACATGAATTATATTCAAAGAACACTCTGTGGAAACAAACAAATGGCAAACATAGTTTTAAAGAAGATTACAAGCGCATTGCATTTAAATAATTACATGGAAATGTATGTCTTGAATATGACAGAATGAAAAATGAATGGAAGGATAATCACACATGAAAAGGTGGATGTAGAGGCCTTTTCTAAGCACAGAAAATCTTTCTGGTATAGGTAACAGCTATAATTTCTTTAGAATGGTTATCATACATGCTGATTTAAGCTACTAGGACAGGTGCATTTCTTTTGTGTATGGGAGAGTGAGATGGTTTTTAAAAAACTACAAGAATGGCTGGAGTGAAATTATTAAGTACCTGCACTCTGGAGTTGGAACGCCAGGATCCAAAGCCCAGTTCTGCAATGTACCAGCTGTGTGAGTCTGGGAGGGTCATTCAGTCTCTCTGCACTCACTTTCCTCAACTGTAAATTGGGAATAATAATAGTACTTACTTGAAAGGGATGACATGAGGGTTCAATGAGTTAATATTAGTCAAGAGCTTAGAACTGCCTGGCACTATGTACATGATTATGTATAAGAGGCAGAAAGTGTTTATTAATCCAGAACAGCCGATGCTCACTGAGCACATTCAAGATGCCAGCACTGTGCACCTACTTTGTATTTATCCTATAATTTAATCTTAAAATAATTCTTTGAAGTAGGCATTAAAAAAATTTTTCTTATTGTACTTTAGATGAAGGTTTACAGAATAAATAGTTTCTCATTAAACAGTTAGTACACATACTGTTTTATGACATTGGTTAACAACCCCACAACATGTCAACGCTCTCCCTTCTCAACCTTCAGTTCTTTATTACCAGCTTCCTGTCCCCTTCTGTCTTCTAGTCCTTGTCTCTGGGCTGTTGTGCCCCATTAGTCTCATTCTGTTTTATGGGCCTGTCTAATGTTTGGCTGAAGGGTGAACCTCGGGAATGACTTCATTACTGAGCTAAAAGGGTGTCTGGGAGCCATACTCTTGGGCTTTCTCCAGTCTTTGTCAGGCCAGTAAGTCTGGTCTTTTTTTGTGAGTTAGAATTTTGTTCTACAGTTTTCTTCAGCTCTGTCCGGGACCCTCTGTTGTGATCCCTGTCAGAGCAGTCAGTGGCCATAGCTGGCCACCATCTAGTTGTACTGGATTCAGTCTGGTGGAGGTCTTGGTAGTTGTGGTCCATTATTCCTTTGGACTAATCTTTCTCTTATATCTTGTTTTCTTCATTCTTCCATGCTCTCAAAGGGGTGAGACCAGTGGAGTATCTTAGATGGCTGCTCACAGGCTTTTAAGATCCCAGATGCTACTCACCAAGGTAGAATGTAGAACATTGTCTTTATAAACTGTGTTATGCCAGTTGAGCTAGATGTTCCCTGAGACCATGTTCCCTACAGCCCTCAGCCCAGCAATTCGGTCCCTCAGGGAGTTTGGATGTGTCTATGGAGCTTCCATGACCTTCGCTTGTACAAGTTGTGCTGGCTTCCCTAGTATTGTGTACTGTCTTACCCTTCACCAAAGTTACCACTTCTCTACTGCCTATTTAATATTTCCCCCTCCCACCCCTCCCATCTCTTGGACCATCAAAGATTGTTTGTTTTTGTGTGTAAACCTTTTCATGAGTTTTTACAGTAGTGGTCTCATACAATATTTGTCCTTTTGTGATTGACTTATCTCACTCAGCATAATGTCCTCCAGTTTCATCCATGTTATGAGCTGCTTCACAGATTCATCATTGTTCTTTATCATTGCATAATACTCCATTGTATGTATGCACCATAGTTTGTTTATCCATTCATCTGTTGATGGGCATCTAGGTTGCTTCCATCTTTTTGCTATTGTGAACAATGCTGCAATGAACATGGGTGTGCATATGTCTATTTGTGTGATGGCTCTTATTTCTCTAGGATATATTCCTAGGAGTGGGATTGCTGGATCTTATGGTATTCCTATTTCTAGCTTTCTAAGGAAGTGCCATATCATTTTCCAAAATGGTTGTATCATTTTGCATTCCCACCAGCAGTGCATAAGAGTTCTGATCTCCCCACAGCCTCTCCAACATTTGTTCTTTCCAGTTTTTTTGATTCATGTAAAGTAGGCATTTTTTAACCTGCATTTTATAGATGAGGAAACTGAGGCTTCATGGCTAAATGACTTGTCTAAAGTTATTAAATGACCAGGCTGGGATCTGATCACTGTCCTATTATAATAGGACTCTGAGAAATTTGCATAAGAAAATAGCCCATTTCAACAACTGAAATTTAAAGTTTTTTGTTTTTTTTAAAAAGCAAAGTAATTCAGGTTATTGTAAAAATGTACTCTGGTGAAAGACACTTTCAGAGATCACAGTAAGATAGTAAAAGAAGAGATTTATTTGTACTCAGCCATATTCCTTCTATTGTCACCTACCTTTGATATGAAAAAATACACGTGTGAACAATTAGAAAATGCCATTTTACTTTGCAACCAGCACAAACACAGTTTTCTGAGTCCAATAAAAGGGAATAAAATGCTTACTGTGAAGCATCTACAGTTGAAGTCACCCTTAATAGATGCAACTGTACAAGAAAAATATGAATCATTATTGACAAATTGAAGATAATGGAGGAACAGTGAAAGATAAATATATTTTAAACTTTAGTCTTTCAGATAGATGCTATACTAAACATGCCTATAGTATTAGCTTCAGATTTTAACATATATGCAAATCATTCATGAGGACTACGTTACTAACTGGAGCTAGCGGTTCCAAGATAAGCACTGTTGATGGGTTAGACCTGCCTCAGTATTTTGTAAGTTATGTTCATACCATAAATGATTCCTGCTTTATTCACACATTTATGCATCCACAATATGTGAGTGCCTACTATGTGCTGGGCTGGACTGCATGGGCTCAGGATAGCATGGTGAACTGAGTAGGCTCGCATGGTTCATACCAATATGGAGTGTATAGTGTAATGAGGAAGAATAATTAAATGAGTAAAGTGATACATATTCAGTCTAAATCAATTTATATTCAGTTAATGGTGAGTTCACAGTTTCACCCTAGAATGTGTGAATACTTTACATTTGTTCAACTAAAAAGCCTATTTATATTGTTTTCTCTGAATTACAGGACCATCTACCTCAAAGGCAGGAGCCCTGGTGATGTAGTTTGAACCTACCGGCTGCTCTGTGGGAGAAAGATGCAGCCGTCTGCTTTTGTAAAGATTACAGCCTTGGATACCCTATGGGGCAGTTCTACTCTGTTCTATAGAGTTGCTATGAGTCAAAATCAACTTGACAGCAATGAGTTTGGTTTTTGCTTTTCACCTCAAAGGCAAATTTATTTCTCTTTTCCCAGGAAAAAAAAAAATCCACTTTACACCTTCAAGATGTAATTTTTCCAGATTTTACTCGTAAATCTGAGGTCTTGTAAGGGCATCCCATTCCACTTTGACACTAACTTTTTCTTTTCTAATATCATCTTTGTTGTAAATTTTATGCATTGTAATTCCTCGTCAGTGCTCCATTTCTTTTTAAGAACTTGAATTTTTCTACTTTTTCATACTTATTTCCAGACTGCATCACCCTTCTCATTAGTTTCGTCCTCCCTTAAGGCATCATTACTCTTAGCTGTTTTCTTCCTGAGCCAACGTGTTGTTCATGGAAGAGCAGCTGTAATACTTTTAGTGCTGACTCTCACTCTCCTCAGCTATGACTGCACTCGGGCCTCTCCAGCCCACTCCCTCTTAATGAGGAGGGAGAGGAGCCCTAGGGTTAGCTGAGTGGTCACGCAGCAGCAGTAGACTGGTGACAGCAGATGGAAAAGGAAACTGGAAGCAGGTAGCAATGGAAACTTCTTGGGAGAGTAGAATCGAGTGTTTTCCAGCCTTTCTCCCCGTGGTGGCAGAGCAACCGTGAAGCTGAGGGGATGGCTGACTCCTGTTTCCTCCACAGAAGCAGATGCAGAAATGTCATGGAGCTACTGCTCTGTTTACATTATTTATCAGATTACTTATGGTGCTTATATGTGTTGAGAGTAACATGTTCCCTTTATTCCTCTTTCTCCAAGCTAGAAGTATCACCAAGGGCAACATTTCCCCAAGATATTTGACCAGGGAACGTTTTGTAAGTTGTAATGAATCAAAGGAACACCAACAGGAGCTGTGGAGCTATAATGCAACTTGTATTGCGGTCAAGGGCCAAGAAATTTCAACTAATATTATAACTATTGTATTGTGACTAGAAAAAAAAAAAAAAAGCAGAGCATTTACCAAAGGTAGTCTTATAGATGTCTTGCAAAAATGAAAGATTCTTGATAAATATTTTTTATGAGTCAATATTCAGATCAAATGTCTTGAGCTTGTACAATTGCTCGCATTCATTTATATGCTTTACCACTTCATAAAGGCAGATTGTTATATTAGAAAAAGTACAGTTGAATACAGGTGCCTAGTAATTGCTCTAGACATACAAAAATGTCAGGTTATATATATATATATGTATTTTGGTCTAGTTTTTTTTACATATACACCCACATATACTTATCAGTACAAAATATTTTAAAATATTTATCCGTAATATTCCTAACATTAATTTTTTTCAACAAATTTCTATTAGTACCTCATAGAACACTCGTTTTTCATGAAATACACCTTGAACCTTGTTAATATAGTGAAACCCGCGAGAGCCGGAACTCGATGGGACAGCCTTACTTTTCTGAGTCTCACAAGTTTTCCACCTTGGACAGGGTACAGTCTTTCTGCTTTTCTATTGATCTCTATTAGTGGAAAATATTTGAGTTTTTCTTCTCTGACAGGTTTCTGCCTTTCACAGATTCTGGCTTTTGCAGGTTTTATTGTACAGAGAAATGGGCAATTGTATTTATGCTCTTTTCTTGTCTTTAAGGTATTAACAAATGTATAGTTGAATGAAAATTACATTTTTGGGTATAATTTTGGAAAATTAAGAAAACTTGAGTTCTAGCCATGACTCTACCAGAGATTAGCAATTAAACTCTATGGGCCATGCCAATGAACTTGTCTGCCTTCCCCTACTTTCCTTTCTTGTGTATATTGCCTGAGCAATGCTCCCTGCTCAGAGAAACAGGACCAGACTGTTCTTTGCCCAGAGATGGCTTCCTGAGTGGACCATAAATGGCCTCATAATCCGAGAATGGACTATAGTGGTTGATCTACCACCCATGTTGTCATTCACATAGAAGAGATGAGATATTCGTCAATCGTATCAGCTGCCTCTGTTGATAATTGAAAGCAAAGTTACAGAAAGAGAGAGTAGAGCAGAAAGTAGCAGACATGAAGAATGTAGCCAAGTACCTTATAGGGTTTGTCTTGAGTGAATTCTTACTTGCTTCCTTTTAAGAATTGCATCTTTCAAGTCAATTTTTTAACATGACCAAATTAAATAGTGCTTATTTTCCTACTTTTTTTGTTGCTCTTTTGAATCCTTTTTATACCTTTTCTAACACCCACTTGCTTGTCCATGATATTTTGTATGTTGAGATTATTTTAAAGAAGGCTATTTTCACATTCCATATAAAATCATTGGGGAAAATGCCACCATAAAACTGGAAACCTTTAAATTGTACACCCCTTTTGTTAAAAAGAAGCCCTGGTGGCACAGTGGTTAAGAGCTCAGCTGCTAACCAAAATGTTGGCAGTTCGAATCCATCACTCACTGCTTGGAAACTCTATGAGGCGGTTCTACTCTGTCCTGTAGGGTTGCTATGAGTCAGAATCGACTCAACGGCAATGAGTTTGTTAAAAACGGGAACCAATAGTCTGTAAATGTTCACTGTGGTTGTTCTTTTACAGTTTTCTACTAACTTTTTTCTCTTAATTCGAAACATTTCAAGAAGTTATCTTTTTAGAGCTTTTTTTTGAGCAATTGTCATTTAAGAGAAATTGAGGAGACCATCCCTTTACCACCTACCCACCCATGACTGACCCTGAAAAGGTCCTTCTGCTGTTATGCAACTTCCTTGAAGGAGAGAACCCAAGAGGATGAGAAAAAAAATAAAAAAAATAAAAAAAACCAGATCAAGCATGGATTTAATGAAAAAGTTTTCCATCAGCTTTTTTTTTCTTTCTTTTTTTAAACCCCAAAATAATTGCTTCACATTTAGCCTGTGACCAATGCCTTAATGCTGTTTTATTGAGTGTTCACTTGCCAAGTCATGTCTGAGCAGCCAATCTAAGTTTCAGACTTTTAGAGAAAGAACTGTTCCACATCAAGCCATTTGTTCCTGTTCAAGTTTACATGAAGAATTGACTTTAAGGAAGTCTCATTAAGCCAGTATTTGAGTTTGAGAGCCCAAACCCCTCGGCTTAAATTCCTATTATGTTGTCCATTAAAATATCTGAATAAGGAAGACTGTAGAAATGGTAAATATTTTTACTACATTGCCCTGGTGGTGCAATAGTTAAGAGCTCAGCTACTAACCAAAAGTTTAGCAGTTTGAATCCACCAGCTGCTCCTTGGAAACCCTATGGGGCAGTTCTACTCTGTCCTACAGGGTTGCTATGAGTTGGAATCAACTTGATGGCAATGGGTTTGGTTTTTATATTTACTACAATAAAATAAATTAAAAACAAAACAAATATCTGAACAGAGGAAAAAAATCTGACAATAGTTAGCAAAAACTTACATTAAAAAATGAACAGATAAAACCTGAAACAATAAAGATCATGGAAGAAAAAATAGGGACAATGCTAGGAGCCTTAGTACATGGCATAAACAGAGCACAAAACATTACTAACAAGGCACAAACACCAGAAGAGAAACTAGATACCTGGGAGCTCCGAAAAATCAAACACTTATGCTCATCAAAAGACTTCACCGAATGAGTTGAGAGAGAACCTACGGACTGTGAAAAAAATTTGGCTGCGGCATATTCGACAAGGGTCTAATCTCTAAAATCTATAAAATACTTCAACACCTCAACAACAAAAAGACGAATAATCCAATTAAAAAATGGGCAAAGGATATGAACAGACACTTCACCAAAGAAGACATTCAGGCGGCTAACAGACGCATGAGGAAAAGCTCTCGATCACTAACCGTTAAAGAAATGTAAGCCAAAGTTACAATGGGTTATCATCTCATCCCGACATTACTGACATTAATTTAAAAAAACAGAAAATAACAAATGTTGGAGAGGTTGCGGGGGGATTGGAACTCTTATGCACTGCTGGTGGGAATGCAAAATGATACAACCACTATGGAAAATGAGATGGCATATCCTTAAAAAAATTAGAGATAGAAATACCATACAATCCAGCAATCCCACTCCTAGGAATATATCTAGAGAAATAAGAGCCAGCACACGAATAGACATATGCACACTCTCATTCATTGCAGCATTATTCACAATAGCAAAAAGATGGAAACAACATAAGTGCCCCTCAACAGATGAATAAATAAATTATGGTGCATACACACCACGGAATACTATGCAACAATAAAGAACACTGATGAATCTGCGAAACATCTCACAACATGGATGAATCTGGAAGGAATTATGCTGAGTGAAATATGTCAATCACAAAAGGATGAATATTGTATGAGACTACTACTATAAAAACTCAGGAAAATGTTTACACACAGAAAAAAAAACAATCTTTGATAGTTCTGAGGGAGGGGTGTGGTGGGGAGGAGAAATCATCAACTAAGTACTGGACAAGTGTTGATTTTGCTAAAGGGAAAGACAACATACAATATAGGGGAAGGCAGCACAATTTGACCAAGGCAAACTCGTACAAACTTCCTAGACACATACAAACACCTCGAGGGATTGAGTTACTGAGGCTGAGGGCTGGGGACCATGGTCTCTGGGGACTTCTAGGTCAATTGGCATAACATGGTTCATAAAGAAAATGTTCTACATCCTGCTTTGGTGAGTAATGTCTGGGGTCTTAAAAGCTTGTGAGCGGCCATCTAAGATAAATGAGACGTTCCTTTTGTCATTCTGTGCTGTGGGACTTTAAAATCTGAAAAAACTTTGGTGTACTATAGCAGTTAGCAGTGGCTCTTACACATTATCGTGCTGGATTACCTGGTTGTTGTTGTTAGTTGTCATCAAACCGATTCGGACTCACGGTGACTCCAAGTGTGCAGAGTAGAACTACTCCATAGGGTTTTCAAGGCTGTGACCTTTCAGCTAGTAGCTGAGTGCTTAACCTTTTGCACCACCCAGGGCCTCCAAGTCACTCGGAGCGCTTGCTGCAATGTAGATTTCTGGACCATCCTCCAGAATTTCTGAAGCAGTGGGATGGGGATGGATACTCTGCATTTCTAACAAGTTCCCAAATAACGCTGAGGCTACTGGCTTGGGGCCAAGTTTTCAGAACTGCATATTAGAGGGCTCCTCGCCACTGTGGCAGCTAAGATGAAATCAAGGAAAATTAGGGAGGTACCTGAGGTCGGTGTTTCTCCACTAAGGCTGCTTTTAGGATCACTTGGGGGAGCATTTAAAATGACTAATGTCAGACTTTCTGAGCTTGGATGGGGCATTGAGAGTTTGTAAATCTCCTCAGGTGCTTCTCATGTATACACAGGGCTGAGGACCCTTTGTCATTTCCCACTATAGATGTAAAGCAGGGTCACTTACCCCAGATGGATGGAATTGGTGGTACCTGGAGGTATTACCTGTGGGAGGCTGACTTGGTGACAAACCCTCTCAAACTTCTGATTTTAGGGCTTTGAGTAGGCATTCCATTGCTGCCAAGTTGATTCCAACTCACAGCGACCCTGTAGGACAGAGTAGAACTGTTCCATAGGGCTTCCAAGGCTGTAATCTTTGTGGAAGCAAACTGCCACATCTTTCTCCCATGGAGTGGCTGGTGGGTTCAAACCCCCAACCTTTTGGTTAGTAGCCAAGCTCTTAACCGTTGCACCACCAGGGTTCCTTTTGAGTAAGTGTAGCACTGATAAACCATACTCTGACTCATGCCTTTGTCTTCTAAAGTGGAGTCCAATGAAGGATTTTTTTCATCATATGGAGCTTTGGGGAGAGTCTTTTCCCACTCAGAGCATAGGGATGGAGCCACACACTTAAAAGGAAACAAATTTTCTAAGGCCTTCTATTTCTCAGGGAATGTGCTAGGTGTTTTATGTTACAGTATATCCTCCAGCATCTGAACTAAGAGGTTGGCTTGTCTGTAGGCAGGGAAATTTGTGAACTCTCTCTGTATCCTAACAGTGTGCCTGGCTGAATCGCATTCTGCTCAAGGGCAAGTCAACTGAGAAAATTGGATCAAAGCTCATAAAAAGCCTGCAGCCCAAGAGAAGAACATTTCTTTAAGTGCTCAAATAGAATTACCATGTGACATAGACAAGAAATAAAGATTTAAAATGCTTGTCTGATAGTCCCATATGTTTTGGGAGGAGGTTATTTGTAATAATAAATAGGTCAAGATAAGTAGATAAGTTTGTGATAAGAAGAAAGTGGAAGCAATCAAACAGTCCCAAGAAGCAATAAAAAGAAAGGCATTGCATCACAAGAAATGGAATCATTGACACTGTATTTTTATCTGTATTAAAAAAATTAGCATAATGAAAATAAGTTAGCTTAGGGTGGTTTTTTTTTTTTGGAATAATGAGAAGGATATATTCTTCCATAAACAAAAATAGAAAGCAGAATCTTCTGTGGAACAATGATACAGGAGTTTGATGTAATGGCAAATGACTTAAGGCAGATTCATTTTTCATTATACTCTGTAAAGATTGTACTGGCTGTGTCCTTCCCGCTGCCGCTGCTCTTAGATTTAATGCCAGTTACTCTTTCCTTGACAACTTTCCTTATTCCTTTTTCTTCCCATGCCGTAGCTCTGGCAGTGAGTGAGGGTCAGGACTCTCATGTCTTCCTTTTGTGTTATCCGTAAGGCAGGTGGTGTGATAGCTTTGTGGTGATTTTTTCCCCACCAAATTTCAGACTACTTTTTTTTTCTTTTTACCAAAATTGTTAATATTTAGAACCACAGTCAGTTTGGTGAATAAAAACCAAAAATCAAACTCATTGCCCTCAAGTCAATTCCAACTCATAGCGACCCTGTAGGACAGAGTAGAACTGCCCCACAGGGTTTCCAAGGAGCAGCTGGTGGGTACAAACTGCTGACCTTTTGGTTAGCAGCCAAGCTCTTAACCACGGCACCACCAGGGCTCCTTGGTGAACAAGGGCATCCAAATAATGATCAGTCTTCCATGGGACCAGGCGTCTTCAATTTAAATAGGAAACAACAACAACAACAACAGCAAACCCATTGCTGTTGAGTCAACTCCAACTGATAGCAACCCTACAGGACATAGTAGAACTGCCCTAGAGGGTTTCCAAGGAGCAGCTGGTGGATTTGAAGTGCTAACCTTTTGGCTAGCAGCTAAGTGCTTGAGCTTAGAAGTTATTGTCCAATTCAGGACATTTTTACGAGTAAAAGGAAACACATTAAAATTACATTATACCAGTGATTTTTAACTAGGACTTCACATAAAATTTTTATTTTTTTTTCTTTTTACTTTTGGATAAAAGGCTGCTGATCTAGTTCTAGTGTTTCTACTATCACTTATTTGTTATGTGACTAGTAATATATGTGACTAGAAAATAATGAAAATAGTATTTTCCCTGCTGGAAAGCAGAAAACAGAATATTAGAATCTCTCCAAATCCTTCTACCTCTATTATCTATGATTAGATCACATTGTCATGGTAACTGGAAAGAGTCTTAATTAATAGTAAATCTCCTGCTTAAAATTCTCTGTCTAATATTGCTTCTGGTCAACAAGGTGTGTAGCAGACTGTTGTCTGTGAGACAGACAAAAAAATTATCAACATGAATTCTAAAAGACATATAATAAATATGTTCAACAAAGAAACAATACTATTTCAATTTTTGAAATTTAGTTTGGGTTAAAGAATTCTTCACAGAGTACATAAACGCAGTCACTGTAACTTCTTTTGCACAGAAACATTGCACTGCTAAAATTTGTTTTCATTATTCCAATATACTAACTGCCGATGAACTGCCTTTTAAGTTACCTTTATTGCCTTTAAGACCTTACATGTAATTTCAATGTGAATGTTCCATGATTGTCAATGTGGTAAATGGAAGTAATAATCACATATTTACTTATAAATTCTCCTTCAGACTTACTAATATTAAGATAAAATTGTGGAACTGGAGCCCTGGTGGTGCAGTGGTTAAGAGCTCAGGCTGCTAACCAAAAGGTCAGCAGTTCAAATCCACCAGCCTTCCTTGGAAACCCTATGGAGCAGTGCTACTTTGTCCTATAGGGTCACTAGGAGGTGGAATCCACTCGACGGCAACGGGTTTTAATGTGGAACTGATTGGTATATGGCATTCTCTGGTTATTCCACTTTATCTCACACTCTAAAATTGGAACCCTCATAGATTGCTGGTGAGAATGTAAAATGGTTCAACCACTGTAGAAAAATTTGGCATTTCCTCAAAGGTTAAACATAGAATTAACACGTGGCCCAGGAATTCTAGGACTAGGAATTCCTAGCCCCAAAGAATTGAAAATGGCTGTTTAAACAAAAACTTGCACACCAGTGTTTATAGCAGCGCTATTCACAATAGTTTAAAGGTAGAAACAACCCACATATCTATCAACTGATGAATACATAAACAAATGTGGTATATATAAGTAATGGAACATTATTCAGCCACAAAAAGGAATGAAGTACTAATACATGAATGAAACTCATAAAAAATTATGCTAAGTGAAATAAGCCAAAATCACAAAAGACCACATATTGAATGATACTATTGATATGAAATACCCAAAACACGCAAATCCATAGAGACAGAAATCAGATTGGTGGTTGCCAGGGGCTGGGGGTAGGAGGGAATGAAGAATGCCTGCTGAATGCGTATGAAATTTCTTTTCGGGGTGACGAAAATGTTCTGGAATTAAATAGTGGTGATGGTTGTACAACACTGTGAATGTACCAAGTGCCACTGAATTATGCACTTTAAAACGGTTAGAAGGGTGAGTTTTGTGCTATGTGCATTTTATCACAATAAAAAAGAAAATAAATCAAAGAAGATATTTCTAATAAGTAAAGTCTACTTAAAAAAATTCAAACGGCCATCCATGTTAAACGTCTAAAATTTGATTTGCAGCTTGAAAAAAATCTCTGCTCTTATTAGTATTGTGAAAAATTTGTCCATATATCTCATTGGTTCATGTAGATTTTAGGTAAATGAAAAAGATTTGGGATGTTTATACATTGGTCTGTTATTGTTAGGTGCCACTGAGTCAGTCCAACTCATAGCAACCCTATGAACGAAACACTGTCTGGTCCTGCGCCACCCTCACAATCGTTGTTATGCTTCAGCCCATTGTTGCAGCCACTGTATCAATGCAGCTAATTGAGGGTCTTCCTCTTTTTTGATGATGAATGTAAATGTGGAACCCGCTACTTTACCAAGCCTGATGTCCTTCTCCAGGGACTGATCCCTCCTGATAACATGTCCAGAGTATGTGAGACATAGTCTCGCCATCCTTGCTTCTTGTACTTCTTCCAAGACAGATTTGTTTGTTCTTCTGGCAGTCCATGGTATATTCAGTATTCTTAGCCAACACCATAATTCAAAGGCGTCAATTCTTCTTCGATCTGCCTTATTCATCGCCCAGCTTTCGCATGCATGTAAGGTGATTGAAAACACCATAGCTTGGCTCAGGCGCACCTTGTTCTTCATGCATTGACCTGTATTGGTATGTACGGTTACTCCTGTAACGTTGTTTAACGTTTTAGTTACTTTTAGTTCTTAGATTAAATGTCTGAGTGCCTGAATAGTTTAGTGTAAAATTATGACAGCTGTTTCTTCCAACTCACATTGGTATATCGTTCATGTAATGATTATATAATAATGTTAATATATTTGAATCCAGGGGTCTTAGACATGATTGTTCCACTTTGTGAAAATTCCCTCTTGCTAAATTATAAATAGCCAGGATCTACACTGCATTTTCAGAAGCTGTTTAGTGGAGGGGAAAAATTATTCTGTTATAGAGGAATTTTCCCAGCTCAGTGAAAGAAACATTAAACTTACTTTGTCAGAGCATTTGCAGATCAGTGGCTAGGAAGAATGAGGCTATTTCCTAAGTCATTTGAATTATCAAGATGACCAGGTTGCCTTGAATATAACTTTAAAATAATTTTATTTCCTTTAAACTTTGATTAGGTAAAAGAACACATTGTAAAACTACAAAAATTACAAAATGGTACATTGTAAGAGATTTTTCTCCCTCCTACCCTGGCTCTGAGTTATCCAGTTCTCTTTCCTAACTTCTTGGCTATCTTTCTGGAGATTTCAGTGCACATTTGAGCAAATAAGTGTGTTTTCCAGAAATGGTATCTATTATACATTCTTCTGCACTCTTTTTCATTTAATATATACAATTTGAAATTATTATGTATCTTTTTTATTTTTTTGGTGGAAAAATTATTTTTTACTGTGCTTTAGGTGAAGGTTTACAGAGCAAATTAGTTTCTCATTAAACAATTAATACACATATTGTTTTGTGATATTGGTTGCCAACTCTGCAACGTATCAACATTCTCCCCTTCTCAACCTGGGGTTCCACATTTACATTCGTCCAGCTTTCCTGTTCCCCCCTGCCTTCTCTTCCTTGCCACTGGGCTGATGTGCCCATTTAGTCTCATATACATGGCGGAGCTATGTGTATTATTGTTTGTTTTGGCTGAAGGGTGATCCTCCGGAGTGACTTCATTACTGAGCTAAAAGTGTGTCTGGGGGCCATACTCTTGGGTTTCTCCAGTCTCTGTCAGACCAGTTAAGTCTGGTCTTTTTTTTTTTTTTTTGTGAGTTGGAATTTTGTTCTGTATTTTTCTCTTGTTCTGCCTGAGACCCTCCATTGTGATCTTTGTCAGAGTAGTTGTTGGTGGTAGCCAGGCACCATCTAGTTGTGCTGGACTCCATCTGGTAGAGGCTTAGGTAGTTGTGGCCTATTAGTCCTTTGACTAATCTTTCCCTTGTGTCTTTGGTTTTCTTCATTCTCCCTTGCTCCACATGAGGTGGGACCAGTGGAGTATCTTAGATGGCCACTCACAGGCTTTTAAGACCCCAGACACTACTGTCATGGATAATTGTGTCCCCCCCAAAAAAATGTGCATCAGTTTGGCTAGGCTATGATTCCCAGTATTGTGTGATTGTCCACCATTTTGTCATCTGATGTTATTTTCCTATGTGTTGTAAATCCTACCTCTATGACGTTAATAAGGTGGGATAAGAGGCAGTTATGTTAATGAGGCAGGACTCAATCCACAGGATTGGATTGTGTATTGAGCCAATCTCTTTTGAGATATAAAAGAGAAAAGCAGGCAGAGAGACAGGGGGACATCATACCATCAAGAAAGCAGCACCAGGAGCAAAGCATGTCCTTTAGACCCAGGGTTCCTGTGCAGAGAAGCTCCTAGTCCAGGGGAAGATTGATGAGAAGGACCTTCCTCCAGAGCTGACAGAAAGAGAAAGCCTTCCCCTGGAGCAGATGCCCTTAATTTGGACTTCTAGCCTACTAGACTGTGAGAAAATAAATTTTTCTTTGTTAAAGCTATCTACTTGTGGTATGTCTGTGATAGCAGCACTAGATAACTAAGACAGCTACTCACCAAAGTAGGATGTAGAACATTTTCTTTATAAACTATGTTATACCAATTGACCTAGATGTCCCTGAGACTATGGTCCCCAGCCCTCAGCCCAGTAATTTGGTCCTTCAGAGAGTTTGGATGTGTCTACGAAGCTTCTATGACTTTGCCTTGGTCAAGTTGTGCTGACTTCCTCAGTATTGTGTACTGTCTTACCCATCACCAAATATATATCTTTTTTATAGCTCTGCTTCATTAAAAAAAAAAAAAAAGAAAAGGAGGGCAGCACATTATCTGCATATTTGTTTTAATCGCAGAAAATTTGAATTGATTTCTGACGTAAATATTCCCCCTGAATTGTCAAGGAGAGATATAATTATGTGTTATTCCTGTAATGTCTGACATTTTAGTATCTTTGGTTCTTAGATTGAATGTTTGAGTGTCTGAATAATTTACTGCAAAATTAAGGCAGCTGTTTCTTCTAACTTATATGGATATATTCTTTGCATACTGATTATATGATATTGTGGTTTGAGATTCAGGCTCTGTGTCTATGAAGTCAAAATAAGCTCTCACTCAGTCACCACATTCTCTTGTTTCTATGGTGCTGGCTAAGCAATGCTGACTTTTATTTTAAATGATGGGCTTTTTGACATTGGTAGTGCAGTGGTTAAAGCACTTGGTTGCTAACCAAAATGTCAGCTTGAGCTTACAAGCTGCTTTGCAGGAGAAAGATGTGGTAGTCTGCTTCCATAAAGATGTACAGCCTTGGAAACCCTGTGGGACAGTTCTACTCTGTCTTATAGAGTCACCATGAGTTGGAATTGACTCGACAACAGTGGGTTTTAGTCCTAGTCTTATATATTTGGAGAAACTGAAATAAGATACATAAAAAATAAGCTTTTTTAGTTACTTTATTAAAATACTGTTAGAACAACACTTTAAAAAATGCATATAACTACTGGGTTATAGAAGAAATTAAGAATGAAATAAAGAAATTCATAGAATCAAACGAGAATGAAAACACTTCAAGCCAGAACCTTTGGGACACAGCAAAAACAGTGCTCAGAGGTCAGTTTATAGCAATAAATGCACGCATCCAAAAAGAAGAAAGGGCCATAATCAAAGCATTAGCCCTACAACTGGAACAAGTAGAAAGAGAGCAGCAGAAGAAGCCCTCAGGTGCCAGAAGAAAGGAAATAAGAATTAGAGCAAAATTAAATGAAATAGAGAATAGAAAAACAATTGAAAGAGTTAACAAGACCAAAAGCTGGTTGTCTGAAAAGATCAACAAAATTGGTAAACCACTGGCCAAACTGACAAAAGAAAAATAGGAGAGGAGGCAGATAACCCATATAAGAAATGAGATGGGTGATATCACAAAAGACCCAAATGAAATTAAGAGAATCATAACAGATTACTATGAAAAATTCTACTGTAACGAATTTGAAAACCTAGATTAAATGGACAAATTTCTAGAAACTCACTACCTACCTAAACTAACTCAAACAGAGGTAGAACAACTAAATAAACTCATAACAAAAGAAGAGATTGAAAAGGTAATTAAAAAACTCCCAACAAAAAAAAAAGCCCTGGCCCGGATGGCTTCACTGGAGAATTCAACCAAACTTCCAGAGAAGAGTTAACACCACTACTATTAAAGGTACTTCAGAGCATAGAAAAGGATGGAATACTCCCAAACTCATTTTATGAAGCCAGCATA
>NW_004443999.1:10101359-10121755 GCF_000243295.1 Trichechus manatus latirostris
GCACACACTACAGGGGGAGTCAGCACAACTGGACTAAACCAAAGCTAAGAAGTTTCCTGAATACAATCAAACACTTTGAGGGACAGAGTAGCAGACGTAGGGGTCTGGGGATCATGCTTTCAGGGGACATCTAGGTCAATTGGCATAACAAAACTTATTAAGAAAATGTTCTGCCTCCTATTTTGGTGAGTGGCGTCTGGGGTCTTAAAAGCTTGCAAGCAGCCAGCTAAGATGCATCAGTTGGTCCCAACCACCTGGAATAAAGGAGAATGAAGAACACCAATGTCACAAGGAAAGTATTAGCCCAGGAGACAGAAAGGGCCACATAAACCAGAGACTTCATCAGCCTGAGACCAGAAGAACCAGAAGGCACCCAGCTACCACCAATGATCGCCCTGACAGGGAACACAAGAGAGATTCCTGGATAGAGCAGGAGAAAGGTGGGGTGCAGAACTCAAATTCTAGTAAGAAGACTAGACTTAATGGTCTGACTGAGACTGGAGGAAACCTGGAAAGCATGGCCCCTGGATTCTCTATCAGCCCAGAACTAAAACAATTTCTGAGGCCAACTCTTCAGACAGGGATTGGACTGAACTGTGGGACATAAAGCAATACTCATGAGGAGTGGGCCTCTTAGCTCAAGTAGATACAAGAGACTAAACGGGCAGCTTCTGTCCAGAGGTGAGATGGGAAGGCAGAGAGGGTTAGGAGCTGGTTGAATAGACATGGGGAATCAGGGGTGGAAAGGAGGAGTGTGCTGTCATGGTATGGGGAGAGCAATTAGAGTTACATAACAATGCATGTATAAATTTTTGTATGGGAAAAAATAAAAAAAAAAGGCATATGATTCAAACATTTTTCCCAGGACTTTCATCCTTCTAAATAACTCTATTCTGTCCTAAGCTAATATTCATTTTTGAAGATTTTCATTGTAAATGACATGATTGAATAGAATACTAATACATTTGCTTTGATCCAAGAGTTTAATTTTAATTTTTAAAACATTGGCTAACAGCCAAAACCCGCGAAATGAAAAAGTGGCAAAATACCTTAAGCCATTTTTTTCTCTCTAAAGAAATAACACTCAAAATCAAGGATAATTTAAGTTTCTTAACTCTGTGTTTTTATTTGTATGTATAGAAAAAAGTGATCAGAATTATACTTTGTAAAAAGTAAAATAACAGAATGCCTGGGAGAAATATAATAAAGGGACATAAATTAGTATATAAAAGATGGCAGTACTTCAGGGTGTAAATTGAGATCCTGAGACTTACCCTGAGGTTCTTTTGTTGACCTACACATTAATCTTTTTACACTGAATGTAACTTAGTTTACCATGCTTCCATTTTAAAAATATATGCAAGAAAATGGTATAATTTAGAACTAAATGATAATTTTAAGAAATGTAATGTCCTGATTGCCAAAATTCTATGACGGTTCCTTCAACATAGAGAAATCATTTAGTCGCAGTAAAATGTGCAAACAACATTGTACATCCGTGATTCTTCTCTTTCTTCCAAATCTGCTTTCCCTTTCTCCTGCTCAATACAAACAGAACTGCCAGTAGAGGCAGGACCTGCTGCTGGGGTGGCTTCACCAGCTCCCCCTGTATAGATGCCCCAGATTGTAGGGTTGGCTAGGAGCTTGAACCCAAGGCCTGATGGAAGAGTTGGTGCTGGCTTTGATCAGCATTTTCATATTACCGTCCCAGAACATCACCCCATCAGCCTATAGATTGAGGATGAATAAACGGCAACAAGAGTTTTGTTGAAGATGAAGAGTACTTTTGGGACGGCATTTGCCAGGTACAAAAACTGGCCACTTGATGACGTGAGAACCAATACTCCCAAATGGATTTGAACTTCTTTGGGAGAACCACGTGTCTTATGGGAACCCGAGGAGAGGAATCTGATTTATAATAATATTTTAAAGAAGGATAGTATCTGATCATCTTTTTTTAATCATTATTTTGGTAACACTTAAAATAGTTTCTCTATGTATTATGAGTTATAGAAGATTGAAAACTTGACTTTAATCATGACGGAAAAAAGTTTCAAAGTAATGAGTATCAAAGGTAATATTAATCTGTTTACTTCCGTTTCAGAAAAGTGAAGAATAGCTCTGGGCTACTGAACTGTGGATAACAATGATCTGTGAATATCTTAGGAGTTTCCTATATGGTTTTGTCTATTCTCTTGGTTTCACCTTTAATGTAAGAAACTTTTATCTTTATGAGGTTTACTGATGAACCAGAATAAGTTTAAACAAACATTTTATTTTTTGACCCTAAGTTATTTGATTTCCAACTTCGTTTATATTGAACTTGGTTTATGTTGAGTTGTTTAGCAAGAAACGGAAAACTGATTTAGCTGATACATGACATTCATCACTAAACATTTGTTTTTGCAGTAAAATAATCAAGTTAAGATCAATTTATCAATTTTATTTTATTTACCAAAAGCACTCTGTTAATTGTTAATCTGAGGTTTGAATCATAATTCCCCAACCATTTAAATATTGATGTGTTTTATTACATTCATATTTTCTTTTAAGGTTCATTTTTTTGGTCCGCTTTGGAGGCTGTTACAGATTTCTCCCCTGGTAAGCATTTCCTATATTCATTAAGATTTACTTTAAAATGATTTTTCCTTCATTGCTTTTATGCATGCTCTAACAGTAATATAATCATCTCTGCAAGGCTGTCTCAGTATAGATCAGTTCAGTGGGTGACCTCAGAAACTATTTTCTAAATGAAGATCATGGAGGTTCATAGTTACAGGGCATTAGTTAGAAAGACTCAAGAAATTTAAGAAAATATTTTATGTTGAATTTTCACTTACTATAATTTCGTTCTTAGAGTAGTAATAAAGACTAGTTGCTGTCATACTAAATAAAGACCATTTGCCTGATTCTGACTCATGGCAACCCCACGTGTGTCAGAGTGGAACTGTGTTCCATAGGGTTTGCAATCACTGATCTTTTGGAAGTAGATCACCAGGGCTTTCTTCTGAGGTGCCTCTGGGTGGACTGGAACTTCCAAACGTTTGGCTAGCAGCCGAGCATATAGCTGTACGTAATAGCTATATTGAATAATGTATTTACTATATATTTCTCCATTTACTAATTTTTACCCACAGCACAGTGCTCACACAATAGGAAATAATAAAGGTGTATATAATAATCCTCCTGCCCTCAAAGTGTTTACAGCCTTGAATATGAAATAAGAAATGTTTGCCAGTAAGTGAAACCATGAAGTAGAAAGTGATGAGTTCCCTTAGAGAGGTTCCTATAGATTATGTATCTATCAGGAAAGGCTATGCTATGCTAAGATAACACGCTGTCCCTAACCTTAATGGCCAATAGTGACATATGGTTATTTTCAATGCACATTCTACGCTCAGCATGGGCCCACTGGAAGCTCTGCTCCATGTCTTCTCACTCTTTGGACTCAGCCTGAGACAGGCTCCACTATCTGGAATGTCACTAGTGTGTAGCAGGGTAAATAGGCAGGGGTGGAGAACCATGAAAATCATGTACTGGCTTTTACAGTCTACTGCCCTCATTCCACTGGGTCAAAACAAGTCACACGGCCAGCTTTCAAGGGGATCAGCAAGTACATTCCCATCACGTGCTTGAAATCAAGAAAACTAGAATACTTGTGAGCATCCCTAATGACTACAACATATTATTATAGATGTTTAGAGAAAGGAGAGACTGCATCTTAAGAAGAGCCTAGAGGGCTTCATGGAGTAGGTGCCATTTGAGTTAGATCATTTTTGGTAGGTAGAATTTTAGCATCTGGGTGTGGGGTAGCATTGTAAAAATCCTATACCTTATAGAACTAACCAAAATTTAAAAACAAATGTTGCTTGAACCCAGTTGCTTCTTTTTGTGACCTGTCTTAGCATGGTATTACAATGAACAGAATCAGTAGTCCTACATCCAAAAAGTATTGAAGCTTCTTGAATAACACAAGGATGGGAAATTCCTTTCAGATTATATACAGGCACACCTAAAATTCTTTCTTATTCTCTCTCTCCCTTTCTCTCTCAGTAGCTCAAAAAGCATGGAAGCTGCCTCCAGAAGGTCTTTTGCCTCTCCCTCACCAAACTCACTGCTTTTCTCCCCATACTGATTCCATACTGGCTTGATCATTCTGTACTTCCCCTTTCAGGAAAAGAAAAATCCCATTCTTTTTCCTGACCTTTTTTCTCTAGTCTAATGTAGAGAAATCGAGCCTTTCTGTACTGTTTTCTGCAGTTCTCCTCACCACCCAGTTTAGACAGCAACACAACAAAATGCATGAAGCTCATTAATTCTCATGGACTAATTTCTTAACCACCATCCTCTCTTTTTTGTTTCCATTTCTGCCTTCAGTGATTCTAGCCAAATCAAAAAGTCATCTCTCTGTCTTTCTTGTTCTTTACATTTATTTGGCATACAACAATCTTATTTCTTTAAGGATTATTATTATTATTATTTTTTTGGTTACTTCTGGAAACTTAAAATGTTGTCCAAGATCTCTTCCTACTTCTGGAGTTACTCTTTCTTTCCTTACTGCTCTTTTTCTTCCCATGCCCTAGCTCTGGCGGTGAGCCAGGGTCAAGGTTCTCTTGTCTTCCTTTTGTGCTAGCTCTAAGGCAGGTCATGTGATAGCTTTGCGTTGAAGACCACAGGACTCAGCCTCAGGAGGATGAGGGTTTGAGTCCTAGATCTGTGACCTGGGGCAAATTATTTGAGCTCACAAGTCTTAGTTTCCCCATCTGTAAAACAGGCACAGGAATATCTACAGGGCATAGTAGTTGTAAGGATTAAATTAGGCCCTGTATACGGAGGGCTTGGCACAGGGCCTGGCCTGTAGTGGGCACTCCATGAATGAGATTTACTGTTGTCCCTTGCTTCAAATATCATCATCCCTGTAATGACTCCCAGACCTGTTCCCAGACATCATCAGCCCTGATGTCTCAGACTCGGATCCAGAGCTTCAGTATAGCAATCTCCATACAGGTGACTTCAAAAATCAACATGATCTAATCCAGTTGAATTAAGCACAACTCCAGCGGTATAATGAGTAGTCTTTTGGTTCCAGGATAAAATACAAGCAAACTTTAAGCCTCAGTGAGGAGAAAAGGGGAGATTCCCTAGTTTTGCAGTTTTGCAGTAAGCCAGGCAGGGTACCAAACACACTGCTTGTGAAGAGGAGATGGCAGATAGTTGTTCTAGCAGTCAGGGATTCCTCAAGAATACTTACTGGATCCTTTCTGTTCCCACGGGTGAAGACAACACTTCTATTAGCCATTCTTGGCACATGGAACAATAGTGGCACTGCCCATAGATATGCCTTTATTTATTAGTTAACTGATACATAGTTCTGCTTCTAGTTGAGAGTGGTCAGGCATTTACTGACTTAGGTAGGTCAGGCATCAGTAACCCACAAGTCTTCTAAAACCATAATATGGTTACTTTTGATTTTCAAACATAGCCTTGACACCTAGACTCAAACAACTACATTATAATCAGAATTACAACAGTCAGCTTTATGTTTAAAGCATTCAAGCTTCCATTAATTTAGGGCACAGTCTGATGACCAAAGAAAGACCATCTCATTATAAAGTGGTGTTTGCTTGAAAATGTCAACTCCCAAGAGGAGACTGCCCCAAGAATTCTTACTAAGATACTAACAGATTTTACCTAGGAACCAACACCACTTCCCGATTTTCACATTTCAAAGATTTGAGAATTCTTGACTTAAGCCTCTATGTCAAATAATTAATCTAATTTTCTCACTTTTCCCCAAAAGCCTTTAGATTTATTCACTCTCACAGACATTTTTCATAAGCGCCTACTGTGTACCAGGCACTGGTGAGGTACTAAGGATCCACATATAAAAATGATGCTGTGTCTGTACTCCAGGGCTCTCAGCGATGCTGAAATTATTGCGATAAAACCATTCAATTTGATGTTACTTCTCCTGTGCCCTTGTCATGGTTTGAATTACGTCCCCCAAAAAAATGTGTGTAGCAACTTCGCTAGGTCATGATTCCCGGTATTGTATGATTGTGTTATCTGACGTGATTTCCTTATGTGTTGTAAACTCTACCACTATGATGAGATTATATGTGATCTCCTCATGTGTTGTAAATTCTATCACTGTGATGAGGTTATACTGATGAGGTTGACAAGATTAGTGTCTTAATGCAATCTCTTTTGAGATATAAAAGAGAGAAGTGAGCAGAGATACATGGGAACCTCATACCACCAAGAAAGCAGTGCTGGGAGCAGAGTGTGTCCTTTGGACCTGAGGTTCCTGAGCAGAGAAGCTCCCAGACCAAAGAAAGATTGATGACATGGACTTTCCTCCAGAGCCAACAGAGAAAGTGTTCCCCTGGAGCTGATGCCCTGAATTTGGACTTGTAGCCTACTGGACTGTGAGAGGATAAATTTCTCTTTGTTAAAACCATCCACTTGCGGTATTTCTGTTGGAGCAGCATTGGATGACTAAGGCAGCCCTATTCCATTTGCTGTTTTGGGGATTGATTTCATGATTTAATAGTCTGTCAGGGATCAGAATTCATTTGTACATAATTGATCTGAACCATCATTCCTTTTTCATGCTGATAGAGATTCGTCTGTGTGAGTGAGTTAACTCATATACATAGGTACTCATATACAACGTTTACTTAACAGTTTAAATATATATTCATACTTGTAGAGTTTACTTATACCTGGAGGAACATATAATTTGTGTTCATATGCATGACAGTATTATTGAAACAAAAAGTGAGTTTGCTTGAACCAATTCAACAGCAAACATAAATTTTCTTCTACATGTTTCTATCCTAACTCTTCTTTCTGCTCTCAAAGTCTACCAGTACTTCATAAACCTGCATTACACCTACACATGGGCAAATTCATTTTTAAATGAGTGAACAAATATGATACTTTGGTCTAGAAGTCTTTCTTGATTTATTTCTAAGGCTCTGAGTAGTTTTCCACTACCATTTCCTAAGTCCAAACAGTGTCTTCCTAAGGGGCTAATTTGCAGGAGGAAGTATGAAGAACAGCAGGGATATTATGAGCTGCAAAGATAATTTACTTATTTAACTATTGCTAAGGGCAGGGGGACAAGTCAAGCCAAATGGTCTTCTTTTGCATAGCAACATGGAAATTAGGATATGGGTCTGGCACTACAATTTAAAAATTGAGGAAGAAATAAAATAGAGTTAAAAGACAAGTAAAGGAAAAGCTGAAATTGAGTAGCATCTTCAAGGCAATTAGGATAGAGTAGTTGTTGACTAAGGTAATGCTTATTTAATAGCTTTTCCTTTAAAAAACGGCTGCTGTGATAAAATAATTAATTCGCCCTCTCTAATATCTGTCTGGTAATAAGTACTTTTTTTAATTAGGGAAAAATGATAATACAAAAATGAATTCTTATATAACAAGGCTCTGGCTCCTAGTGCGTTTCTCCTTTTCTACTAAGGGATGCTGATACCACTGAACTGATACTTACTAAGGTCATATTGTGAATGCTTGCAAGAGCCAGTGAAGAATCAAATACCTGTTAATGTAAAACTCCTCTACATATTACACTATTAGCAAGCATTTATTTCCAAATCCTGGTGGATGATCCAAAGATTAACTTCTTCTTTGTGTAGTTATAATAAATTCTTTACAATTAATAATTCTGGAAGATACATTCTTTATCTAGGTGAAAAAAAATCATGTAGCAGCTACAGATTGTGCATTAACATTTTAGTTCATGGTGACCTTAATGAGATGAAACATCTCACAATTTGGTTGTGTCCCACATTAAGTAATAGTGTTTAAATTTCTTGTTGTTTTAGCTGATGTTAAGCCATCCTCCTGACTCATGGTGACCCCAAGCACAGTGGGATTGTCCATATGGTTTTCACTGGCTGATTTTTGGAAGTAGATCACCGAGCCTTTCTTCCTAGTCTGTCTTAGTCTGGAATCTCTGCTGAAACTTGTTCAGCATCATAGCAACATGCAGGCCTCCACTGACAGACCAGTGGTAGCTGCGCTTGAGGTACGCTGGCTGAGAACCAAACCCAGGTCTCCTGAAGGGAAGTGAGAATTCTACCACTGAATCACCAAACCCCATCCCTCCACCCTCTGCCCCCCCAAAAAAACCCTTTGCCGTTGAGTTGATTCTGACTCATAGTAACCCTACACGACAGGGTAGAACCGCCGCACAGGGTTCCCAAGGAGCAGCTGGTGGATTTGAACTGCCGACCTTTTGGTTAGCAGTTGAGCTCTTAACCACTGCACCACCAGGGCACCTACTAACCACCACTGACCCATAAATTTCTTAATCCTTCATTATTTCAAATAACTCAACCAGCCATCAAAAATGTTATTAAACTGAAAATTCATGCTTGGTGGAAGAAAGGAGATAGGAGTGGTACAAGACAACCTTTGACTCTCTCCTGGCAAGCTTATATATGCCTTTTTCTTTTAACTTTCAAGCCAGTTCTGCTTCAGCTTCTAAGATCTTTTAGCTGGTAGTATTTTTTTTTTTATGAATGTATTCATCACTACAAAATTAGACTACAGAAAAGCTATTTGAAGGTCATTATAATGAGATCGCGGTGTGTGCACATCTTAATCCATAATCTCAGCTGGAAAAGTGTAGCATATGTTAAAAGCATATGCTAAAGTGTTCTTTAAATAAACTTAATTCTAGCTCTGGGCCCCTATTGCATTGGTTTGATGGAATTTCAACCTCAGTACTTCTTGGGGTTCCATTTCTCAGGGCTACCCTAAGGTCCTGGGGCTTAGAAACAGCCAAAGCTTCTGGGATGGCACTTGTGACCCTTCTGATTATTGACGAGACAATCATACTCCCGTCTGTTGGGTCTCCTTGAGTGTGTGGCCCTGCCTTATTTGGAACATGCTCTCACCTTTGGCATGTCTTCCACTGATTCTCAGTAGGCTCCCCACAGATCCACACCCCAGAGGTTTCACCACTCATCTCGGGGGCTGCCGACAACGGGTCACAAGCCTGCGCCGCTCTCAGAACTCAGACTCCAGCTCTCTCTGGAGCCTCCACGAGCAAGTCCTCACATCTCACAGGACCTCAGAGGCGCCGCTCTCTCTCCTCTTCAAAGGACTCAGACTTTTAAAAAAACTTTGCAAAGGACTTTGACTTGAAAAAAAAACAAAAAACTATGCACTCCAAAATCCTGGAGGCAAGACATAAAAAAAGCCTAGCTACCTTGAAATGAGTAGGGAAGGGAGGGCAAATACATAAATATTAAATTAATTCCCATTCCAATATTCATATTTCAGTTAATTAATACGTAAACGAATTATTCCGAGAAAGGATTTTATCTGCACTTTAAAAGTGCAGAATTACATTTGTGATTTTTTCAATCATCTAATGTCTCTCTTCTAGTTTCAGACTCTTTTTGGTTTTTCTTTCTTTCTTTCCTTAAGCTGCCAGAGCTGACCGGCCAGATGAACCTGACCTGACCTTAAAAGAAGAGAGAGCAGCTTCTAATACATTAAGCAGATACTCGGTTCAGCTTAAGACTTAGAGAAAGTAGGTACTAAAAACACAAATGAATAAATACACTTGTGACATAGAAGCCATAGGTACACCTGACAAGGACTGCAAAATCCCCTGACCCAGAAGACACAAGGGGAGAGAAGATAAAACGTTATTACGGTCATAACGTTGGATGGCAGGAGTCATTGCGATCAAATACGAAGTATGACGTCGAACTGTAGAGGAGGTTTAAGACTGCAGATTATACTGGAATGTTTGGTTACATGACTTGAAATATTCATGCTTTTGCTTCTTACCTGTCATTTTTCACCCTTTTATGAATTTCAAATGTATGTTAATAAGTACATCTTTATGTATATTTCAGTAATGTGAGGCACACGCCTGTCTTCTCTGACATTTTGCTTTTAAGAGAGGTATGAGAGAATGGACTGTTACTGAGTGTTTATATTGAGCATTTGCCAGTAACTTCAAATAATTATCTTATTTCATCCTCTCAATGACCATATGAGGAAGATATGACTATCCTTCCATTACAGAAATGGAAACCAAAGCTCAGGTAGGTTAAGTGGCTTGCTAAACGCACACATATTGTATGTGACAGAATGTCACTTTAAGCTCTACTAATGCTCAATATGTAACATTTTAACTTTGATGTGTACTGAAGGTTTACAGGTTTTCAATTCTGCTGGCTCATTTGGAAAGCGAAAAATTGTTAAATTTAGGAGTGTGTTACTTAATTTAGATGTTTAACACTTTAATTTATTGATCTATAATCCTAGAACTAGATCAACATTTTCAGTACATGTTGTTGTTGTTTGCTCCCTTTGGCTTGGCCCCTGACTCACGGGAACCCCATGTACAATGGACACAATGGACCATTGTGGCCCATTGGGCTTTCACTGGCTGATTTTCAGAAATAGATCGCCAGGCCTTTCTTCCTAGTCTATCTTAGTCTGCAAGCTCTGCTGAAACCTGTTCAGCATCATAGCAACTCAAAAGCTTCCACTGACAATGAGGTGCATTGGCTGGAAACTGAACTTAGGTCTCCCGCATGGAAGGCAAGACCTGGCTGTAAATACCATTAATATCGATTATGGCATTTTCTTAGGGAGAAAGATCTGGTATTCTGCTTCTGTAAAGATTTACAGCCTTGGAAACCCTATGAGGGCAGTTCTACTCTGTCCTATAGGGTCACTATGAGTAGGAATCGACTTGATGGTAGTGGGTTTGGTTTTGTTTTTTTGGCGTTTCTTAAGAATACAAACTCTGGGGCAAGACTCACTCAGTCAGAATCTCCAGGTGATTCTGGTGATTGTCACGATCAGACTAGTTTAGAGGTGCTGTCTCGTGGCTGACGGTGTCAGGCCAGGGCCATGTTGTTATAAATCCTCTCACCTGAGCACTGCCCCTCCCCACACACACTGGACCCTTTGCACCTGCACTTGTCTAGAAAAGAGACTCAGTTTCTCTCTCAACACACTGAGCCTGCTAAATTTTGACCGGGGTAAGTAAGATCACAAAGTCTAGAACCTCTAAAGTTTAGTATTAGAAAGGATGCCTAGGTAAGCCCAGAGCTTGGTGTTTTATGTTCCTTTTGGGTTTCTTTTATTTCTCTGACCACTGCCACCACCTCTGTGGCCCCAAGGGAATCACATGCTTCCATCATAGCAAGTGTGCAGGTAGCAAGACCCCCTTTCCACATAGTTCTTTTTAGCTCAAACAAGATAGGTAGGGTTTCCAAAAAGGCTTTTCTAAATTCTAAGGGAGAACCAAAGGTACAGGAGGAATCATAAGAGGCTACAGGAATAAAAGAATGTAGCACATAATGTCTCATTTCCATTGCAGCCACGGCTAGGTCATTCCTGGGACACGCAGACCCCTTCCATCCCATGTGCTGACTGCGACTTGAGCATTAAAGGGTTGTTGCAACTTCCTGGGCTGGGTTTCTTATTCTCTTAGCCTGACTTCCTGTGCCATCTTATAACCCTGGGGTTGGGTGTGGAGTCAGTGCCCTTTGACTTCATGGTCAAGAAGGGAAGAGGACTAGATCCTTGACCCTCTCACTTTGTTGAAGTCTCTAGACTGAGACATGTATCTACTCCCGAGGTAACCACCATATGAATGGCCTCATTCTCTAAGGGTGTGCCAACCCCTTACAACTAACGGATGGCTTCACTCTTACTGCACACTTACAAGTATAAAACCTTAAGTGTACCATAAGTATGGAGTCCCTGGGTGGTGATAATGGTTAACACGTTCAGCTGCTAACTGAAATTTGGAGGTTCCAGTCCACCAAGGGGTGCCTCAGAAGAAAGGCCTGATGATCTACTTCTGAAAAATCAACCATTGAAAACCTTATGGAGCAGTTATACTCTGACACACATGGGGTCACCAGGAATCAGAATTGACTTGATGGCAACTGGTTTAATATGCCATGGGAGATGGGAGAAGGGCCCCTCTCTGAGAGACTGTCCTGTGTGGGAGCACCGTTCACCTCTTGTAGCTGCTGTCCCCTGTTGATATGGTAGTTACCATCCTGACCATACTTTGTGAAGATGACTGTGACAGCCTGGCTTCTAGAGAGAAATTACCCAAGTATTGCTGAGGCTCTGAAATCTGCCCTCTGGATCCTCTGTAAACTCTAAATATTACTGCTCTTGAATTCTTCACTGCACATGTCTCTCAAAGCCCCTTTCCCGCCTTCTCAAGGCTGTGGGCTTGGAGGTTTTCAACGCATTTTTCACTCATGAGGCTCTCAAGAAGTTGTCTGGGCCTCTCACCAATTCCAGTCTTCCTAGATCATTGACAAAGGCTACGAGTTGTGAGCTAACCATTAGCTGCTGCCCCTGGCCCCGTGTGGCCACAGGAGAGAACCTCAGTGCTTCCTGGATCACTTCTATTGTTTTAACCCTGGAGGAAAGACCTTCCCAGAGGGTGTAACTGTTGTTACTCTCTGCTCCTGCCCTGGTCCCTTCCTTGGTGACTGTGCCTAGCAGAGCCGTGGTCACTGGAGCCAAGGACATATTTATCCTCTAAGAAACCATCTCTAAGTAAATGGAATCACCCAATCACACATCAGAGGAGTGGCACAGGGGTCCTTACCTGCATTCAAGGTTGTCATGGCTTGAATTGTGCTCCCAAAAAATATGTGTCATGTTGGCTAGACCATGATTCCCAGTATTGTGTGATTGTCTTCCATTTTGTCATCTGATGTGATTTTCCTGTGTGTTGTAAATCCTACATTTATGATGTTATTGAGGCAGGACTAGAGGCAATTACGTTAATGAGGCCGGACTCAAACTACAGGATTAAGTTGTGTCTTAAACCAGTCTCCTTTGCAATATAAAAGAGAGAAGCGAGCAGAGAGATGTGGGGATCTCATACTACCAAGAAACAAGAGCCAGGAGAATAGCGCATCCTTTGGACCTGGGGTCCCTGCACTGAGAAGCTCCTCGACTGGGGGAGATTGTTGACAAGGCCCTCCCCCCAGAGCTGACAGAGAGAGAAAACCTCCCCCTCGAACTGGCACCCTGAAATTGGACTTCTAGTTTCCTAGACTGAGAGAATAAATTTATCTTTGTTAAAGCCATCCACTTGTGGTATTTCTGTTACAGCAGCACTAGATGACTAAAATAAAGGTTAAGCTTGATCAGCTTTTACCACACATGTTCTTTGTACCCTCTGGCTCAGAAGTATGGTTTTACCTCTCTGATCACGCACTTGCTTCTGCCTTCCAATTTTGCGTTTTGTCTATCAGTTTTCTTCTTCCCTCTTATTTTAATAACTACCTAGCTGTTTTCCTCACTTCCACTCTTATTCCTTCTAGTTTATATTCCACTCTCTGACTGGAAAGATTTTTCTAAACTTTGAATTTCAAAGTACTGTCTCCTGCTCACAATATTTATGTAACTCCCCTGTAGCTACAAGAGGAAGCCAAAGTTCTATTATGTGCTAGTCAAAGCTCTTCATGATCTGACTCCTCCCTGGTGCCTCTCCTCTCTCTTTCATACCTACGTCTGAGCCATCACAAACTCTTGTTATTCTTGTATTATTGTAAAATAACATGCTTACTCCCAAAAGTAACCTGGAACCATTTTCCAGAGAAAATGTACTTTAGTAATTTAATATTCTTCCTTCCTAGAGAAAATTGTATGACTTTGTCTGTTTTATATTCTTGTATTCCCACCATACACCATGCAATGGCACATGTTCTCATCTCATCCTAGAATGTACATCTCCCTCCCTTCTTTCTGGAAGGATCCTGTTGATTATTAAAACCCTGTTCAGGTATTACCTTCTGTGTGAAGTGCTCCCTGTCCTCCAGACTGCATTAACACATTCTCCACTGTACCATTTATGTACCTCACATAGACTTTGCTTTTTTTGGTGTATTACCCAGCACAGATTTTGTTTAGGAATCTTTCCTTACCAGACTTTGTCTATAAAAGCAGAGACTGCCTCCATCTCAGCATGGTGTAGGGCAGAGAGAGCAGACACTGAATTAGACATCAGTACCTACCTTGTGCAGAACTACACCCCAAGCACAGTACCTGTTCTCCAACTCTTTCTTCAGGCACTGGACAAGACTCCTTGACTCCTTCTACCTGATCTATTCTAGCAGGCAGACCTGTGAGGTATGGGTTGGGAGTTCTAATTTAACTCACACCCTTCTCTCTTGCCAGCTGGCCCAAAGACAGAACTACACAATCTTTCTCCAGAATTCTTTCAATGTTGTATACTAGAGCCATTAGAAAATAAAATGCTTACTCCCGAAAGTAACCTGGAACCACTTTTCCAGAGAAAATACACTTTAGTAATTTAATATATTTCCTTCCTAGAGAAAATTCTATGACTTTGTCTGCTCTGCAATTGCTGCTGCTGTCCGGACAGAATATTGTCTGATATTGTGCTGCAAGATGAGCCCCCTGGGTTGGAAGGCTTTCAAAATACTCAGTGGCCACAACAATGGACTCAAGCATACCAATGATCATTACATTCCCAGATTGGAGTATAACCACAGGTATAGGGTTTAGGATTTACAACATATATTTTGGGGGGACACAATCCATAACACTTAGTATTTGATATATTATTTTGTAAGCTAAGACTTAGCTGGACACTATTCGTCCCTATATTAATCCAATCTACTCTTTTGAAAATCCTACTCAGTGGTTTTAAGTCTCAGATCAGTTCTGTATTTTCCACGTGACAGGTTTTTTATATACATGTAAATGATTTTGTGGCCCATCTAACTCTCAACCCTAACCTCCTTCTCCCTGGCTCACATCTACTGCTAAGATTGTAAAAGCTAAACTCCTGCTTTTCCAGCCTCCCTTGCAGCTAGGAGTAGCCTTTGACACAGCTCTTACTAGGGAGATTATATGTGGAGCTATATGATATTGCCTCTTCCCCTTTTTTCCTCCTTCCTGCCTCAAATGCAAACATGATGGCTGGAACTCCAGCAGTTTTCTGGAAACCATGAGGGAAAGGTTAAGATATTAAGATATTGGCCATGATAACTTTGAGCTACCAAACCAGTACAGTCAACTGCCAACTTCAGACTTGAGAAAAAATAAACCTCTATTTGTTTAAGCCACTATTTTGAGGTTTTCTGTTACCTGTAGGCAAACACAATGGTAACTGAGAAAGTTTCATGTTTCATACCCCAAGCCTTCCTTATGCACCATGGATAATATCAAATCCTGTCCCTCTTCCCTGATAGGCCCTAGTGCTTTTCTGCCTCTGAGAAAATGTGTCCATTTCTTTGTGCCTGAAGGCTCTTCCCTCCTGGCCAGGGCCTACTCATCCTTCACATCTTTCTCTGATGTGAATCCTCAAACAGAAACATTTTATTTCTTACACTGAATTCCCTAAGGCTTTCTGAAATGCCTCTCACCTGCTGCTTTTCCAGTTCTGCGGTATACTAGTTATTTGTGCATTTCTCTTATCTTCTATTCACTCCCTAATGAGTCTGGAGCTGCTGTACCATCTTTTTCTATATCCTCATATCTCTAGTACTCAGCCTCGCTAACAGAAAGAACTATTTGCTTTACTTCAACAGATATTTATCACCTCATTTCCTTTTTGATAGCTTAAGTTTTGATTAAAGTTTATACTGGCTCCTTAAGAAGGAGTTTAGTTTTCAGGAAAGGGGAAAGTAGCTTAGATGGGCTCTGAATGTCTCTTAGATGAGCGAAAATTAGCTTAGATGAGTGAATGAATGGCCCCAAAGAAAGACTAGCTACCTGTCTGCTTACTCAAAATGCCACTATCTAGTGGTAACTAATTAGAAAAACAGACATAAAGACCCGGAGTTCTAACAAAGCTTTGAAGGAAGGGCGTTGTTGATGAAATCATACTAATCAACACCCCAGAGCTATTTAAATTCTAGAAAACAGAAAGCTTGGAGAGGAATATTGATATCTAGTATCATGGGACTATAAATTCTGTTCTGTCCTTTGGACAAAGGTACTTCACCTAGATCCAACTTCCTCTGCTTACGTGGGAGGCTGTTACTTGAACACAGTGACCGGAGCTGGTGGCATTGACATTTTTCTGAGAATAGAAAGTGAGGGGACCAGAAAGACTTGACTCAGGACTGTTTAGTTTAGTTTTAAAATTGTGACATTTTATAGGAAATTAAGAATTTAATTTCTTTAAAATAGCATTTAAGAGCCTTTCACTACAATGGCTTTTTTTGTTTGTTTATTTTGAATTTTTACCCCATATCCTTTTTGATAAATTAAGGAATAAGTAGACCTTCTTATTTATGAAGTTCCTACCGTGTGCTGGGCACTATACTGGATTTTCTCTACAAGCAAAATTCTCACAGTGACCCCATGAGTGTGCGCTGTCATCTCCAATTACAGATGAAGAAATCTAGGTTAGAAAACTCACCAAATAACACAGCTGGCAGTGGAAGACTCAGAATCAGAACACAGACTTATCTGTCTCCTTTTTGAAATCCTTTGTCTTTTTTTTTTTTTTTTCTCTAATTGAGAAGGGATAAGTGCTCATTTGGTTCCTGGGTGAGGATTTGGATGTGGATTTTCAGAATATCTCTTTTTACTTGCCATTTCGCCCTGAACAGCATTTTAATGAGTATCTAAATTTTGATCGACTACTTGATTGTACAAGGAGTTTTACTTCTCTATTTTAAAAATGTTAGTTCATTTGATTCTTTTTTTCTGGAAATTAAATAGATGATTTCAAGGGCAAATCGTCAATACCATCAGAATTTAATTAAACTGAGCAGGCTTTAATGCAGGCTATCTTTACTGAGCTGGTATAACTAACACTGAGACAGAAGAAAGCATACTTAAAGGAGAGACAGGAAAAGATGGGAAAATAAACTGAGGGGAGAGGTTACTTCTCTGAATCTAGATAGGTGCTCACTAAAGCTTGAATAGTAAGGCTGAACTGATTAGATAACCCTGCTAATAAATTTTATAGTGTGAGTTCTTGTGCAGTTTATGGGCAGAAAGTTCCTTGATACATATTATTATTATTAGTCTATGGATCTTAACTACTGGAATTTACCATTTTTAACTCAAGCTTAACAGCCTTTTCAAGAGTTAAAAAAAAGAAAAAAAAAAAAAAAGAAAACAACCAGTATTGGTGTGGAATGTGATATATGAAAAAATAAGCAAATATAGCACTCAAAACAAAAACATGAAACCCAACCAATCTGTAAGGACCTCAGTTTGCTGTCTAATTATTGTGAAAATGCATTAAGTGAAGCTACGCAAGAATTAACAAAAGTAAAAGTTGGTTTTAATGTTTATTTCACCACTGACAAAGACACTAACAACTCCTGTTTTCAAGTTTGACCTACTTCTACCTGTCTAAAGCTGACATATGAATAAATCATGATACGTAAAAATACAACTGTGTCATCCCTTTATTGGTATCAGCTGCTATTGTGTTACTTTTTATTCTGCTTATTCTCTAATCAGATGTATAAACACAATGTATTTGAGTCATTTGGGAATTGTTACCTAGAAATATGACCACTTGGCTTCATGGTTTATGTATCTTTAATATCTGTAATTTAGGACTATAATGAATTTAGACAAGACTGTTGCTTTGGCCCAGAGGTAGTCATCTGGTAGAAATAGCACATTGGAGCTGCAGCAGCATAAAATTAAAGTCTCAGACTTGAAGGTTTGACTGATAGAAATGTAATCATTCAGAATTTCAAATATCAATTGCCTAGTTTACTTTTCAAATATTCGTAAATACAAACTGTTGTATAAATAAGTATGAGAGAAAAGGTATTATCTGAAAAGAAAGTTTGGGGAAAAAATGTTTTTTGCTGACTTTTAAAATCCAGGCAGTGTTTTCATAGGATTTCATGTGGTGGCAACCTGAAAAACTAGCTAAACAATATAAGGGGCTTCCTGACTATACATCAGTGAATAAGGACAATATCTAAATGCTCTCTGGCTAACTACCTTTCAGAGCCCTGCAAAGACGGAACATTCATAGGTAAACCACAAGTCTCTAAATAATACGGTTATTGCACACGCACATGCGCGTACATATATATGTTTTTATTTAGTTACGTGATATATATATTCCTTCTCAGCAAATGTTTTGAACACCCAAATATATATTATGTATATATAATATGTGTATTAAATGTATATATACAAATGTACAAATTATATACATGTTCTATTATACAAATACAGTCTTCTAAAATGTACACAAATACAGAAATTTAAAAAGTGTAAGATGAAAATAAGAATAAAAAACTAATATTTAACTGCTTTTTCATTCATTTAGAATACAAAATGCTTTTTTCCCTCTAAAATCTTACTGATGGTGTTCCAGTGCCTTGCTTTTTAATGTCTTGCTCAGTGACAACCTCATGCCTTCACAGGCTATTACATACACACTAGGGAGCCCTGGAGGCCCACAGAGGTTTAGCAGCGCGGGGCTGCTAAACAAAAGGTCAGTGGTTGTAACCCACTCGCCACTCAGCGGGAGAAAGCTGTGGCAGCTTGCTTCTGTAAAGATTTACAGCCTTGGAAACTGTATGGGGCAGTTCTACTCTGTCCTTTAGGGTCACTATGAGTCACAATCGACCCCACAGCAGTGGGTTTGGTTTTGATTTTGGTTTTGTTGTACACTTAGTGTGAGGCTTATCATTGGTTATACTGGATACAAATTCTTATTTTAAATAGTCTTCTTTGTAATTTCAGAGTTTGGGAATCTTGTCCTATCTCATTAGATCATTATTTTTACCCTCCAATCAGGGGCGATAAAGAGCTGGTTGTAGCAGTAGGAAAAGCGTCAGCTCTAACATCTTGTTCACATGCACTTACATATAAATATTATCAGCCACCTGTGGTTTCTTTGTAAGCATCCTTTTAAGCTATGTGTTCATTTTGTGAGGATTATTTGAGTTAAAGTAGTTGAAATAATAGATTCTATAAACACATTTAACCAGAAGCTCACTTTGTAATATATGTAAAACGTTGATAACAAATGAGCGAAGTCCTCACCTTCAGCGCCCCCTACTGGTAGAATTCCCACTCCTCCCTCAGGTTTCCTCCTGTGTCCTCTGTAACATTTGATCATATGACATAATCCATATAGTAAATATTAGTACTGCTTAAATTATTTCTTAATTTTAGATAAGTATACAAATAAAGCAGTGATTTTTTTCATGTCCCATTGGATCATCTTGGCAAATCCTGGGGTGAAACATGGAAATATGCATTTGAATTTGAAGGTCCCTGTATTTTTATATGTTTTATTATATATATTATCTACTTATATCTATATTTAATATATATATTATTATATATATTAAGTGAATTAGCTCTCTGGAAAAAAGTCATTTGCGCATTTTTGCAGACTGTGCAAATAGCATCTTTAATGTATAAAATTTTTCTAGATAGAGATGTCCTTAAACATTTGTGACCTTGCAGAGTCTCACCTAAAGGAGCATAGTACATTGAACACATCCACTGACCATCGCTCAGATGAACGGCTCCGCTGTAATGCAGAGGAGGCCAAGGAAAGATGGCAATGATTGCTTGGCTGAGTTCAGACTTGGATGTTCTGCTCCTCTTCCACTCTGCAGCGTTTCACCACCCTGGTTAGTTCAACTTCCTCTTGTATTTGGATTTCTCCCACGCGTTTTTCCCCAGCTCTGTACTTATTCGATCCCAAAGACACATGCAATTTTAATGTTTGAAGTCATCTAGATCATATCTGATTTAACCCCTGTTTAAGGCATAAATCACCCCCCACGAAAGCCTTAGAGGTGGCAGTCCAGTTTCTAGGTTTCCACTTGTAGCATGGGCTGCTTATGTCCCCAATATCAGGTATACTGGCTCCTATAGGCTCCCCACCTTTGTAACATCACACATTCCCGGTTCTTCAGTTGTAAAACATATGGTAAAGAATTGTCAATACACTGCTGACTTCCTTCTAACACCCTGTGGTTTACCTTGCCATTTTCTTCCCCCTAATATAGGAAATAAATGTGAAATATACATTAAAAATAACCAAAAATCCTCCAAGTGTTTTGGATAGAGTGATTCTGTTAGGACCTTTGTACCACAATTAATGTAGACTGAAAGTACTGTCTTAGTCGTCTAGGGCTGCTATAACAGAAATACCACAAGTAGTTGGTTTTAATGAAGAGGAGTTTATTTCCTCATAGTCAAAGTAGGCTAACAGTCCAAATTCAAGGTGTCAGCTCCAGGGGAAGGCTTTATCTCTCTGCGCCTTCTCATCAGTGTTCCCCAAAACTAGGAGCTTCTCGGCGCAGGGACCCCGGTCCAAAGGACGCGCTCTGCTCCCGGCACTGCTTTCTTGATGGTATGAGGTCCCCCTGTCTCACTGCTCA
>NW_004443999.1:10122370-10128460 GCF_000243295.1 Trichechus manatus latirostris
CTGGGACAGCAACTCTGCTCCCTTGGCTTTAGGCACACCATTTTCCCAGTCCATCTGAGTGGCGACTCCACCCTTAGAAGCACCAGAGGCCACTGCTCCACCCTTTGAAACCTCTGAGGTCATGGCCATATCTTTTGAGACTCAGGCAGCTCGGTTTCTTGTGTCCCTTGTCTCTTTATCTTGTTTTCTGGTTTCTTGGCCTCTCAGCTCCTCTGGCCTCATGCCCACATCTGCCCTGCTGGGACACGTGTTCTTAAGCTCTGTAGCTCCACCGGTATAAGTGCCCGGAGGCACCCTACTCTGCCAGGAAGCCTCCTGCACACAGGCACTCAGCTCTCTCGCTCCATGGGTGGGCTCCAGCGCCATCTCGCCATCTCGCACTGGTCTCCTGGTTCTGCTGTTGTTGGTTCTCTGCTGCTGCCACTCCTCTGTTGTTGTAGGTTCTCTGCTGCTGCTGGTCCTCTGTCACTGCCATACGTCTATCCATTCACAGTTTTAAAACCGCTTCCACATTTTAGGTATCTGTTAGAGCAGCACCCCACTCTCTGGGTACCAAATTCTGTCCTAGTCATCTAGGGCTGCTATAACAGAAATACCACAAGTGGATGGTTTTAATATTTACTATTTTGGAACAGATAGAATTTTATGATTGTTCAAACTGTATTAGCCTACTGAATACTTATAAGTGTTTATCCTAAGAGGCATCCCCATCATTTATTTGAGCCTCTGATGTTTGGAATGGAATACTCCCAGAGTATTTTTGTTTATTCATTTGATTGCTTTGTCTGGTTTCCAGCCATCACTCCAGTTTATCAATGTCTCCTTAAATTTTGATTCTGGTTGTCTGATAAACTAGCTTTAGGCTTTGTAACATGTATTATATCTTTTCCCTCTGATTTGACTTTAAGTTCTCTTGAAGATGTGGACCCTACGTTATGCATCATTTTATTTGTCAAGGCACATGGTGTAAAATTTTGTATCATTAGATCTTAATTTGTTTTGACTTGGTTGCCAACAGGATAAAAATTATGTTGCAGCAGGAATATCCTTTTCTAATTTGAAACAAAGTAGGGCTGTGTTGTCCCGGCAGGGCTGTATTGTTAATGAAGGAGGTGGAGGTTTAAAGGACAAGGAGCTTGGGCAACACAGAAAGGCAAAGAGTAAAACGCAAGCTGAGCAGGGAAGTGCAATCACGGGCAGCTAGCTTCAAAGGCCTGGCCTGTGCTGACATTCTGGCTGGGAGGGACCTGTTGACATGGCCTTTATATAGAGAATATTTGGATGTTAGGATCACTGGTCTTCTGTGATCCTAGGATCTCTAATCCTCAGGTTAGCCTGGGAAGATACCATTTTTTTAAATTATGTGTATGATCACCACAAGAAAGACTTATTCTTCCCCAAACTGCCGCTGCCCTGACCCCATGCACATACAACTCACAAACCTCGCTTCCCGATGTCTGTTAAGAATATGAAACTCCACGGGCCTAAGGATAAAATAGCTTTTGTTAGAGTGCCACAGAGAAAGTGTGTGTTATGGGAATATGGGACGTCTATAAATGAAACAGTTAATACGCTTGGCTGCTAATCGAAAGTTTGGAGGGTTGAGTACACCCAGAGACAACTTGGAAGAGAGGCCTGGTGATCTACTCCCCCAAAATCAGCCACTGAAAACCCTATGGAGCATAGTTCTACTCTGACACACGTGGGGTTTCCATGAGTCTGAGTCAACTCGATGGCAATTGGTCATTTTGTCTTAAAGCAAGTTTGTGGAATTAGTCTTTCTGCCTGGTGCCATCCTGCCTACTAGAAATTTCCAGGATGGTGAGGCACTTGCATGATCTCTTCCTGGCTCTGCTTCGTAAAGAATCTTGAAACTTCAAAAAAATAAAAATTGGGTAAACCTCATCATAAACAGGGGCATGAACCTTTCCCAAATGCTTCAAATACATGTTGAGTGTAGGAACTGTATCTTCTACAGATTTATATTCCTTAGCAATGGAGAGAAAAACATTAACTTTGAACAGATAATAAATATGTATTGATTCTAATAAGGAGCTAAAATACATAGGAATCAATTCATTTGCTTTTTAAAATTTCCAACCATTTGTTCAGCATCACTATAAAAATGAGTTTTCAGCCACATTGAAACATTTTGATTAAGGCTGTGTCCTCACACCAGCCAATTTGGTAGTTCTGTCTAAATTGACGGATTCCAGGTAATAATGTCTGAAGCCACAGTTGGTGGCATTTTAATTTAGAATTATTTTCTAGAATCTGAATGATGTCTTACAAATACTTGTATCCCAACTATTTATTGCTTTTTACTGTTATCATGTCTCCTTCCCCAACAGATAATGGAGATCTTAAAAAATAAATGACCTGCAATTTGCTTTTTGCATGGCTTGTTATGTCTTACAAGTCATCTGCGGTCCTGATGGATTTCATAGACTGTTTTTCACTCTCTTTTGCCAAATGATGTATTATAGCTTAATGAACTCTCCTTAATGTCTTACTGGGTCACACTGTAGTGATAAAAGAGAATAAAGTAACATTTGAAAGGTAGAGGATACATAGAACAGAATTGCTTTCTAAAAAAGTTCAATGCTGGACAGCGGAAGAGGCCTCTTGTTCTTTAATTAAACAATAAAACATGCAGACTGGCAAAACAGTGTTTTTACAATGAAAGAATTTAAACGAGACAGCTTTTTAGATTGGTTTGCTTTATGTCCTCTGGATCTAAAGAATAAAGAAGAGTCATCCTCGAACTAAATTGCATTTGATATAATGGTTCCCTGTACCACCTGGGTGTTAGTTAAGATTATTTTGGTTCTAAGCAACAGATACTGATTCTGCTAAACAAAGACAAACAAACAAATAGATTTATTGGAAGGGTGTTGACTAGTGCACATATTCAAAGGGAGAACTGGTCAACCAGGCCAACCAGGACCAGTGTCTCCAGCCCTATAGGGGTCTGCTATGTCTCCTTTCTGTGTCTCTCCACATGAGGGCTTGGTTCTTTTAGATGAGTTCCTCCACGTGGTAGTGGAAATGGTGAGGGACAAGCTCACTAGCTTACAGCTCTGAGACCAGAGAGGAGAGAATTCTCTTTCCCCAGCTCAGGTTCAAAGACTCCCAGGAAGAGACTCTGATTGACTTAGTGTGGGTCAAGTGCTCCTTGCTTATACAGAGACGGTAGAGTGTTGTGGCTAAAAACTCGGGTTCTGGAGCTGGACTACCTGCTTACTCGCCTGTGATCTTGGCAATGCTGCTCAGCCGCTCTGCACCTCAATTTTCTTATCTGTAAACTGAGGATGATCATAGGCATTTTTTTTTTTTTTGGTGGCAAATATTTATGTAAGAAATTGTTTGCCTTTTCAGCATTCTTCACATATATAATTCAGTGACATTAGTTATCATAAGCTTTTAAAAGGAGTTGAGTACTGCCTGCACACCTGGGCAAGAGAGCTTCCTGTCCCAAGTCCCATGCTGAAGAGGGCTTCACATACGCCAAACTCTGAAACTCTCTGGGGGAAATGTGTCTGTGTATGTGTGTGTATATATATATATATTCTTTTCTTTTCAGTCTCTTTTTCTATAATTTATTTTATTTTTGTTGTTGTTAAGAATATACACAGCAAAACACACCAATTCAACAGTTTCTACATGTACAATTCTTCGAGTTGTTCAACCATTCTCAGTCTCCTTTTCTGAGCTGTTCCTCCGCCATTAACATAAACTCACTGACCCCTAAGATTCCTATCTAATCTTTCGAGTTGCTGTTGTCAGTTTAATCCCATACAGATAGTTCTTAAAAGAGCATAATTCTTAAGGCAGATACTTTTTACTAGTTAAGCTAAACTATTATTGGTTTTAAGAAGACTTCAGGGGATATTTTTGGTTTAAGGTTTAAAGATTATCTCAGGGCAATAGTTTCAGGGGTTCATTATACAAACTTTTTTTTTTTTTTATGCTTTACATGAAAGTTTACAGCTCAAGTTAGTTTCTCATACAAAAACTCACACACTGTGTGACCCTAGTTGCTATCCCTATAATGTGGCCACACCTTGCTCCTTTCCACTTGAGATTTCCCGCATCTACTCAACCAGCTCCTACCCCTTTCTGCCTTCTCATCTCACCTCTGGACAGGAGTTGCTCATCTAGCCTCATGTATCTACTTGAACTAAGAAGCACACTACTCACGAGTATCATTTTATGTCTCATAGTCCAGTCTATTCTTTGTCTGAAGAGTTAACGTCGGGAATGGTTTTAGTTCTCAGTTAACAGAAAGTCTGGAGGCCATGTCTTCTGGGGTTCCTACAGTCTAAGTCAGACCATTAAGTCTGGTCTTTTTACTAGAATTTGAGTTTTGCACCCCACTTTTTTCCTGCACCATCAGGGACTCTGTTGTGTTCCCTGTCAGGGCAGTCATTGGTGGTAGCCTGGTACCAGCTAGTTCTTCTGGTCTCAGGCTGATGGAGTTTCTGGTTTATGTGGCCCCTTTTGTCTCTTGGGCTAATATTTTCTGTGTGACTTTGGTGTACTTCATTCTTCTTTGCGCCAGGTGGGGTGGGACCAATTGATGCATCTTAGATGGCCAGTCACTAGCTTTTAAGACCCCAGACACCACTCATCAAAGTGGGATGCAGACCATTTTCTTAATAAACTTTGTTATACCAATTTACCTAGATGTCCCCTGAAACCATGGTCCCCAGACCGCTGCACCTGCTACATTGTCCCTCAAAGTGTTGGTTGTGTTCAGGAAACTTCTTAGCCTTTGATTTAGTCCAGTGGTACTCACTTCCCCTGTACTGTGTGTTGTCCTTCCCTTCACCTAAGATAATTCTTGTCTACTACTTAGTTAGTGAATTCCCCTCTCCCTCCTTCCCCACCCTCGTAACCATCAAAGAATGTTTTCTTCTGTGTTTAAATCTTTTCTTGAGTTCTTATGATAGTGGTCTCATACAATATTTGTCCTTTTCGATTGACTAATTTCACTCAGAATAATGCCTTCCAGATTCATCCATGTTATGAGGTGTTTCACAGATTCATTGTTGTTCTTTATCGTTGCATAGTATTCCATTGTGTGAATATGCCATAATTTGTTTATCCACTGATCTGTTTGTTTCCATCTTTTCGCTATTGGGAACAGTGCTGCAATGGACATGGGTGTGCATATCTCTATTTGTGTGACGGCTCTTATTTCTCTAGGATATATTCCAAGGAGTGGGATTGCTGGATCGTGTGGTACTTCTATTTCTAGCTTTTTAAGGAAGTGCCAAATTGATTTCCCAAGTGGTTGTACCATTTTACATTCCCACCAACAGTGTATAAGTGTTCCAGTCTCTCCACAACCTCTCCAGCATTTATTGTTTTGTGTGTTTTGGATTAATGCTAGTCTTGTTGGAGTGAGATGGTAACTCATTGTAGTTTTGATTTGCATCTCTCTAATGGTTAATGATCATGAGCATTTCCTCATGTATCTGTTAGCTGCCTGAACATCTTCTTTGATGAAGTGCCCGTTCATAGCCTGTACCCATTTTTTAATTGGGTTATTTGTCTTTTTGTGTTTGAAATTTTGCAGTATCTTGTAGATTTTAGAGATTAGACACCAATCAGATATGTCATAGCCAAAATTTTTTTGCCAGTCTGTAGGTCATCTTTTTACTCTTAAAGTCTTTTTTACTTGTGAAGTCTTTTGATGAGCATAAGTGTTTGATTTTTAGGAGCTCCCAGTTATCTAGTTTCTTTTCTGGTGTTTGTGCATTGTTACTTATGGTTTGTATTCTGTTTATGTCATGGATTAAAGCTCCTAGCATTGTCCCTACTTTTTATTCCATGATCTTTATCATTTTAGATTTTATATTTAGGTTTTTGATCCATTTTGAGTTAGTTTTTGTGCATGGTGTGAGGTATGGGTCTTGTTTCAGTTTTTTTGCAGGTGGATATCCAGTTATGCCAGCACCATTTGTAAAAGAGACTGTCTTTTCCCCAATTAACGGACTTTGGGCCTTTGTCAAATATCAGCTGCTCATAGGTGGATGAATTTATGTCTGGTTTCTCAATTCTCTTCCATTGGTCTATATATCTGTT
>NW_004443999.1:10128560-10163573 GCF_000243295.1 Trichechus manatus latirostris
CGTGCATGGTGTGAGGTATGGGTCTTGTTTCAGTTTTTTTGCAGGTGGATATCCAGTTATGCCAGCACCATTTGTTAAAGAGACTGTCTTTTCCCCAGTTAACGGACTTTGGGCCTTTGTTAAATACCAGCTGCTCATAGGTGGTTGAATTTATGTCTGGATTCTCAGTTCTGTTCCATTGGTCTACGTATCTGTTGTTGTACCAGTACTAGGCTGTTTTGGCTACTGAGGCGGTATAAAAGTTCTAAAATCAGGTAGTGTGAGGCCTCTCACTTTGCTCTTCTCTTCAGTAATGCTTTACTTATCCAGGGCCTCTATACAAACATTTTTAACTGTTTAATAACCAAGTGAGCTATAAGAATAATGAGTGAGGATCCCTGACACCAGGGGGAGCAGGCAGAGCACTGTATGCAGGGCAGGAAATCAGCACAGCCTACACCCTTAGAAACCAGAGTGTCTGCTTTTGTTGAACATTGGATGCCTCACAGTGGATGGCTAGGCAGACTGGTTTCTCTAGATAACAGTGCTGCCTTCTCCTCTTCTGCTGATGTTGGTAGGTGCCGTTGAGTTGGTTCCGACTCATAGCAACCCCAGGTACAGCAGAATGAAACACTGCCTGGTCCTGCACCATCTTCACAATTGTTGCTATGTTTGAGCCCATTGTTATAGCCACTGTGTCAACCCATCTTGTGTTGAGGGTCTTCCTCTTTTTAGCTGACCGTCTACTTTATCAGGCATGATGTCCTCCTCCAGGGACTGGTCCCTCCTGATAACATGTTCAAAGTATGTGAGACAAAGTCTTGCCATCCTTGCTTCTAAGAATCCTGGCTGTGCTTCCAAGACAGATTTATTCATTCTTCTGGCAGTCCATAGTATATTCAATATTCTTTGCCAACACCATAATCCAAGTGCATTAATTCTTCTTTGGTCTTCCTTATTCATTGTCCAGCTTTCACATGCATATGACGCGATTGAAAATACCACAGCTTGGGTCAGGTGCACCTTAGTCCTCAAGGTGATATCTTTGCTTTTTAACTCTTTAAGGAGGTCTTACATATGCATAAAAGGAAGACAAGTTAATATGACTATTATTCAAATTTAAGCACCAGCCACTAATGTCAAAGATGAAGAAATTAAAGATTGTTACCAACTTCTACAGTCTAAAATTGATCAAACTTGTAGTCAAGATGCATTGATAATTACCCTTCTGCTACAGTGATAGTTTTGGGAGTCTCTTCAAATGGTCTAGAAATCCTGAATGGGAAATGTGAGGATATGAGAGAAGAGAACTTGTGCACTCCCGTCCCCAGCAGACCTGTTCAGTCCTTAACTTGGGTTTGGGTGAGTCCTTCCATCTTGGGCATAGCTTGATTTGTAACTATATGTAGACATGGCATATAAAATGTAGCCTCAGTGTTTACTTTCACCTGAAGCCCCACAAATGTTAGGGATGGGTCTGAATTAGTTAATACATGTTAAAACAATGCTTGGCACATAATAGCATTTGAGAATTATTACTATTGAATTATCACAATATCTGGACCAAATCCCTGTGACAGGGCTGGAGACCTATGATTGATACATCTTCAATCATCTACCCTTCTTCATGATGCAGGAGTGGACTATTATGACTGGTGACCCTCACTTGAACTATACGGATTATGGAGAGATTTTCTACAGCAATGTGAAAAATCTTAGTAGAACAATAATGGAATACCCATTTCAGAAAGTGATATTCCCCAAAATAAAGAGTTTATATACTTTCTGATATATGGAAATTAATTTATATTTTATTCCCATTTTATATGGCATTTTTTATTAATAAGCACTCTCAGGTAACATGCAGCATCAAATATTAAGTTGCATTATAAATGTTTTGCTTGAAAGCAAAATGTTAAGATGTTAGAGAAGATGAGGTAAAATAAATTATCCAACGTACTATAATTCTACCTCCTCATTTTCAAAATGTTCACTGTTTTTAAAAGGGAGAAAAGTGTTCCATAAACTAGACCAAGGTCCCTGAAGTATCTTCGCCACCTTAAACTTCTGGTGGAAGAAAATAAAAAAGGAAACCACATTATAGAAAGGAATACAGAACTATTCTTGTTAAAAAGAATAGGAACATAGAAAATTTTTGTGTCATGAAGGTTACAGTCACCTCTCTCCTGCATTGCAGGCTGTGATGCTGAAATTTCAAAGCCTGTCAAGCTCGCCAAGTCACGGTGGTTCATGTTGGGTGGGGTGGAGAAAAGCAGATTGACATTTAAATGTTGTCAGTACTGGTATAAAACATAAAAAACAGATCAAAACTATAGATTGGGTTTGCTGATTTATAAAGAAAATTTTATTTTACCTCAAAAAAGGCATTTTCCTCTGATTATCACCTTTGTCAAAGTTGCCTTTTCACACTTTGACACAAAAGATCTTTCATACTTTAACCTGACACTTTAGTTTTCAAGAGTATTTCTGAAACTGATTCAACTTCAAGCAATATTGTTTTAAATTAGTCACCTGTAGAAGCCAGCAACGATCAGTGATATTTGGTTCGGTTTAATTTCTCTCCAAAATGTGATATTTGCTCTTTCACCTTAACCATAGGAGTAAAGGGCGAAAAGAGCACTCCAGAGGTCAAGATCTTTAGAGTCATCTAGTTGAAGGTTGCGTGGATCTGTAAAACATGTAGCCGTGTTGATCTATGGGGTCATATCATTCCTAATTTGTGAGGGACTTTAAGGTTTCATTTTATCCAGTACTAGATTTAGGAAGGGCCTCTGGGAAGAAGCCAAAAATAATATCAATAACCATAATATTATAATATTAAATATGTTATGTTTTTAATAATAATAATAATAAGCACAATAATATTCTTCCATTCAAAAATACTTATGGAAAGTTCACTATTTGTTAGCCACTGTACTAGGTGATGGAAACCCTAGTGGCACAGTGGTTAAGAGTTGGGCTGCTAACCAAAAGGTCGGCAGTTGGAATCCACCACCCACTCCTTAGAAACCCTGTGGGGCAGTTCTACTCCGTCCCATAGGGTTGCTATAAGTCGGAATCGACTCAAAGACAACGGGTTTTCTTTAACGGGTACTAGGGGACGGTAATCAACCAGGCTTCATCCCTGCTTTCATAGCATTTGCTGCCTTATGAGAGAAGCTGCATTAAGTTGAAAATGGCAGTTGTGACACCTGTTATCAAGAAGAGGTACATGTTGATACTAGCACCTATAATGTGGGTACCAGACCGAGACAGATGGTCCCAGATAAGTCTCCCTGAGAAAGTGATGCTGGGGCCCAGAGCTGTAAGATGGGAAAGAACTGACTAAACAAAAGGAAAAGCAAAGGGTTTTCAAGGCGTATGGATAACACGGAGCAAACAGCACTGAAAGCTGGTCAGGAGACTGAGGCTGAGATAATAAAGGGAATCAAGGTGTCACCCCAGGCTGGATAATTCATTGCAAAAGGTAGTTAGAAGGTTAGAGCTTGGCAGTGGAAAGTCTCTATGTGAAGTGATGAAATTTGATGTACATTTTGCAACTTAAAACAAAAGTAAGGAAGAAGGGAACACTGAGTACATAAAGTAGTGATGTATTAGATGCACTGAGTTTTTAAAATGACTTCTATCTGCTGAACAACTTACATTAAGTGCATTCGCTGATGTCTGAGCATCTGTATGATACGCTGAACCAAATGATTAATGTTTTTGGTACAGCAGTGCATGAGTCTTTTTCTCAACTTTATGCTATATGACGTCCATCAAAAGCTATGGAATGTTAGACATGGAGGGATTATAGGGATGCTTCAGAGATCAATCTTCTCTTCATTTAGTGAAACTGAGGTTGAGAGAAAGGGACATTTTCCAGTTTCATAGCAGCTTAGTTACAGAGCCGATACAAAATATAAATCTCTTAATTTCTATTTTATTGCTTTTATCCATCACATGGAAGTTATAATGACAGTGTAACCTCTTTTCAGATTGCTCAGTATTCCCAGAAGACTCCTATTTTTCCACTTCTGCACGGCCTCCAAAAGAACACCACACGTGTGAAAACACTTTGACACTTTCTAATAATGACATTGATGACCAGCTGTTGTAATATTAACAATACTGCATACTATGGTGGCAGGGATTAGAGTAGACAAGAGATTTTGCATACAGCTTCCTAAAACTTAGTGTGAATACTTTATACAAATGGAACTCCTTCCTTTAAAACTAGCCTTGAAAGCAACATGAATTGCTGTGGCTCACTGTGGGTAAGCAAGTTTGATGAAGAAGTGTGGCGCAGAAAATTAATCATCTCTAGAAAAAATACAGCTTGAAGACACTCCAAGTTTGATTCTTTGTAAAGATCACATACCCGTCTTGCATTCATACATAAAGACACAACAATGGCTTTCATCGTGCTTTTTTCAAATGGGTGATACAGTGCAGCATTTGAGAAGCTGAACTTGAGCTGGAAAGTTCTCAGTTAACTGTGTATCACAAATGTGCTTATTGTTTAAGTGGAAGATAGTCAGTGCTGTGTTTAGTAACATGATATAAGGATTTCAAGTGTATTTCATTATTTACTTTTAGAAATGTTACAGATTACTGTGATTGTTTCAGTTTTGTCCTTTTTTGGGGGGAGAGGCAGGGAGGTGTCTTCAAACAGTGAAATTGGACCTGATGGAAGAAGGCACTGGAAGATGTAAGTGGCACAAGAATCTTCCTATAAATGAAGCCCTGTGTGCGTTTTTCTGTTTTATTTAATTATGAGGTTGTTTTCAATGTTTTTCATTGCAAACACAGTGCTTGGGTGAGATCATTGGCTTAATGGATTGCAGTTCTAAGCTGGATTGGAGTGTTCCTTCTGTGTGACCTTCTCGCTTGTTTTCAGTCCTCAGAGGATTCTGTGATATGGATCACAGAGCTGCAATAGGTTTTAAAATGATCCATTGAACTACATTGAACTACAAGATCAGTCACCGATTTAAAGCGGCTTTCTGTGTGTTTCATGCTCAGTCCACATTAAGAAACTTCCTTTCCCAGTTTGTATTCCTCCTAATACTATTTTTATATATTTGTCTTTCCTTCTATATTTTAAGATCCTTGAGGACAGAAATTATGTCTCATATATTTGCATCCCCATAATATCAACCTATAAAGTTACTTTCAAAGAAATGTATGATCCAAATTCCAAAAGTTGACTTACAAACAAACTTACAGAACAAATTGTAGATTGGGAGCCTCCTTAGTGTATGTGGAAACCCTGTTGGCGTGGTGATTAAGAGCTACGGCTGCTAACAAAAAGGTCGGCAGTTCAAATCCACCAGGCGCTCCTTGGAAACCCTATGGGGCAGTTCTACTCTGTCCTGTAGGGTCACTATGAGTTGGAATGGACTCAATGGCAACAAGTTTTGTTTTTGTTTTTTTTTGGTTTTAGTGTATGTGCACGTGTGTGCATGCACACATATGCACACACATAACATGACACAATATGGTCAGTCTGAATTCTATGTAAACATAAATATACAAATACAAATGTGTATATAGATGCGTGTATGTGTAAATATATGATTTTTACAAATAAACTGTTATTACAAAATATCTGTATTCGTATATTCATGTTGGCATGAATATAAAGCAAAACATTTAGTTAGTACTTGGTAACTAGTTCCATGCAGATGAAAATACTATTTTGAGTTTTTACGTTACTACTCATAGTCTTAATTTTCTTAGTTCCCTTTAGGAAATGCATTATTGTTTTATCTGCAGCAATATGAAGGGGGTAAACTTAGAGCTGTGTTAAGAAGGTAAGAAAGTGAAATGTGAATAGCAGCCTTTCCTAGCAATATCTTAATTTGTTGTTGTTCAAAGGGGGATTTCTTAACTGATATGTTTGAAGGGATACAGCTTTGATTTTTGGGTTGAGAGAAGGTGGTGGTAGGAGTTTTTAAAATTTTTTTATGAGAACCTGATATTAGTAACCAAGTTATTGATCATTCCCTACTCTTGGGAACAGCTATGTAGTAGATTCTATTCATGTGTTTCCTGAAATTTACCTATAATAAAATTTCCTAAATTAAAGGAATGTGGAGTTGTCTCATTCATTATTTCATCCAGGATTTGCTGAGCACCAACTTTATTCCAAACACTGTTCAAACTTCGAGAATACAAGGGTGAATCAACAATAGTCTTCCTTTCAAGGAACTCTCAGCTGAAGAACCTATTCCCATGCATCGAACTGTGTGTGTGTGTGTGTGTGTGTGCAAGCATGTGTTCTGTCTGTCTTGTTTAGTTATGAGTGTTCTTATATCATTCTTTAACTTTTCAATACAAACACATTCTAGAAAAAAAGAGATCTTTGGGAAACTAAAATTCCGAGTATCTATTTGGAGTCACTGTAAGGAAGCAGCCTTAAAGAACAGAAAGGACTTGGGTTTTGATGCCAGAGAGACCTTGGTTGAAATCTAGGGTCTGATGGTCACTGATTACTATGACCTTCTTCAAGCCTCTCAACCTTGCTGGACTTTGCCAATGAACCGGTAATGATAAAGCCTCCCTCCCAGTGATGTGCCAATGAATTAACTTAGGTAAAGTGTCTGGCACATGGTGAGCACTCAATAGTTGAGTTGCCTAGATTCATTTGAACCCAATTATAAATTAATGCCATCAACAATTTGATATGGGAGAGGCAGCCTAGCTTTGTGGTCAAGAGCCCTATTCTGGAGCCAGCCTGTTTGGGTTCTAATCCTAGTCCTGCCAAAACATAGTTGATTTGATTGTGGGGAGTTACTATATCTCTGGGCCTCTGTTTCCCCACTGGTATTATGAGTGAAGAGCAAATGAGTTAATGCACATATTAAATACCAGATGAGTGTGAATTTGCTTTATTTGATTCTATCGAGTCTACTTTATATTGATGACATTAGATATAAACATCAATCTTCAGGATTTTTGAGGCATTAGTTTTTCAATAATGAGTCAACAGAAATAATATCAAAACATACCATTAGATTATCTCTAGCCACAGTGATGTGTTTGCTATGTCTCTTAAAAATAAAAACTAGACTCTAGCAGTGGACTAATAAGATGTTTTATAATTTTACTTCCATTCTCCTTTTGGGCTCTGCTCTTCATTTGTTTTATTTCCTTTTATTGTCACTAAATGTCTTCAAGTTTATATTTAAAAAAAAAAAGACTAATGGAAGTACAAGTCTTCAGAGCTTAAAGATCATTTATGTCAACTACTACATTTCATCACTCAGTTAATTTCATTGCTTGGGTAATAAAGTTCCAGGGTGATTAACTGACTTGTTGGCCGCTCTGGAAATGTGTGAAGGTGAGAGATATTAAAATTAATGGTTAAAATATGACTTTTAAAATTATCATAGTGGCTGTCAGTATTTCTGCAGCCTCTCTTGCTCATTACTACTAATACCATTGGGCTGTATACAGTTTCACAAACACTTCACAATATGATTCACAAGAAATGAGCATTGCCATTCTCTACTCAAGAAATTGCAGCTGTTGTCATGATGTTGGAGAGCCAGCTGTTGTAACTGATGAGTTGCTGAAGTTATATGAAGTGTAACAGTAGTATTGTTTGGGAACGTTACTAAGGTCGAGGAGATTCTTACCTGCTAGTGTCAGTAACGCAAATACCAAAAAGCTAATTTATGTTTGTGTTTTTTCCTGCCAAAGACTTTAAAGATATTTTGGAAAGCATCGACAAACTGTCATATTCTAAGAAACATTTGGAAAAGAGAACTGTTATAATGTGTGTAGTCCATCTTTTTAACTGTCTAGTTTTTAATTATGTATTCTTCCTTTGCTATTCAGTTAATTTTTGCCTCTCTCCACACTTATATTTTTGAGCAGTATTGAGAAATAGAGTTTCCAGAAAAAATTCAGGCTGTCCGTTAAATTTTAATTTCAGTTTAACAACGAATCATTTTTTTCAGTATAAGTATGTCCTATATTGCTTGTACCATGAATATAAGCATTTTTGGGTTCAGCGTCTATATGTAATCTTACAACAAACAATAACAAACGTACAAAAAATCTGATGCCAGAGTTTTAAAAGAGAGTAGTTGATTAAATCTACAACAATATAATTTTCGGTAAACTCTAAAATACTATACAAAGAGGGATGCTTTTATTTATAGATATTGATTGCCTCTACAGAATAATTCAATATAAATGATGTAATTCATTGATGTTTTGGTAAATATGCTGGGTAGATATTATTATTTTATGTCTTTTTCTCTGTTTTTATTTTTTTCCAGGTGAGGAACTTGAGATTCAGGATTAGGTGACTCACTCACCCCGTGGTTGGTAAGTCGTGAACGAGCAGGTCTTCTGAGGTCTTTGTTGTTGTTAGTTGCCGTTGAGTTGAGTGACGCCATGTGTGCGGAGTAGAACTGCTCCATAGGGTTTTCAAGGCTGTGACCTTTTGGAAGCAGATCGCCAAGCTTGTCTTCCAAGGTGCCTGTGTGTGTGTTTGAACTGCCCATCTTTCAGCTAGTAGTCAAGGGCTTAACCATTTGCACCACCCAGGACTCCTCTTCTGAGGCCTAGCCCAATGATTTTCCAAATGTGTGCTTGGCAGTTGCCCATTTAAAAAAAAAAAAATCTTGAGTATATTTACTGGTTCAACAATAACATTTTAAGAAGAATATTATCATCTCTGTTTTTTAAAAAAAAAGCCGGTTTCTTAGATGTTCTAACTACACAAAAAAGACGGGGGGGAAAAAAAAAGAATGCAGTCTCCTTTAATATCTAGTATAAAAATGCCATAAATGTGGACAAGAAAGAAAAACCATATTATTTGCACAGGTTTCTGCTTATTAGCTAGCTGTATCCCAGACAGGATGCTGTGGGCTTTGGAATGAAGAATGAAATTCATACTTTGAGTTTGGGTACTTGCTGGCTGTTTGACATTAAACAAGTTATCTGACCTCTCTAATCCTCAGTTTTCTTGTCTATAAAGTGGAAAAAATAAGACCTGTTTCTTACACCTATTGTGTTTTCAGAAATGTTGGTTTATCTTACCCCTAAAACCCAAACTCACTGCTGCTGAGTCATTTCTGACTCATAGCAACCCTATAGGACAGGGTAGAATTGTCCCATAGGGTTTCCAAGGCTGTAAATTTTTTTTTTGTGCTTTAGGTGAAAGTTTACAGAGCAAATTTGTTTCTCATTAAGTAATTAATACACGAATTGTTTTGTAACATTGGTTGTCAACCCCGCAATGTGTCAACATTCTCCCCTTCCCCTCCCCAAGTTCCGTTTTCATTCTTCCAGTTTTCCTGTCCCTTCCTGCCTGTTTGTCCTTGCTTTTGGGCTGCTGTGCCCATTTAGGCTTGTGTACATGATTGAACTATGAAGCACGTTCCTCGCATGTGTTGTTGTTTGCCCCATAGGCCTGTCTAATTTTTGGCTGAAGGGTGAACATCAGGAGTGACTTCAGTATTGAGTGACTTCATCAGGGGCCATAGTCTTGGGGTTTCTCTAGTCTCTGTCAGACCAGCAAGCCTGTGTGTGTGTGTGTGTGTGTGTGTGTGTGAATTTGATTTTTGTTCTACATTTTTCTCCAGCTGTATCTGGGACCTTCTACTGTGATCCCTGTCAGAGCAGTCGGTGGTGGTAACCGGGCACCATCTAGTTGTTCTGGGCTCAGTCTGGTGGAGCTCGTGGTAGTTGTGATGCATTAGTCCTTTGGACTAATCTTTCCCTTGTGCCTTTGGTTTTCTTCATTCGCCTTTGCTCCAGCCGGCATGAGACCAGTAGATGTATCTTAGATGGCCACTCACAGGCTTTTAAGACCCCAGACGTTACTCACCACTGTCAGATGTAGAACATTTTCTTTATAAACTATGTTATGTCAGTTGAGCTAGACGTCCTCCAAGACCATGGTCCCCAGCCCTCAGCCCACTAACTTGGTCCCTCAGGGAGCTTGTGTCTTGGAAGCTTCTATGACTTTGAGAAGGCTGTAAATCTTTACAGAAGCAGACTGCCACGTAATTCTCTGGGGAGTGGCTGGTGACCCATCAACTTTTGGTTAGCAGCCAAGCACTGTAACCACTGCATCACCAGGACTTCTATCACCTTACCTTTTTCATTTCTTCAGTGTTTGAAAAAGTGTTCTACTCATCTGAATAAATCTACTTTGTTTTCTTGAGTTAGCCTAAGATTTTTTAAAAAAAAAATCTCATCCAAATGACCTAAAAAAATTAATAAATGGTATCTTGTTTGAACTCAAATCCCTAGCCTGTACAAAACAGGCACTGAAATATTGATCTGTGAAAATTTAGATAAAGGTGGCATAAATGGTTTGTGCTTGGCTATTAGCCTATAGGTTGGCACTTCGAACCCACCTAGAGGTACCAAGGAAGAAAAAAGCCTGGCAATCTGCATCTGTTAAGATTTACAGCCAAGAAAATCCCATGGAGCAGTCCTACTCTGCACACATGGGGTTGCCATGAGTTGGAATCAACTTGACAGCAATTAACAACTACATTTTAGCATAGTATATATTAAAAATTTTGTTTTAATGAATCAGTTGAATGTATCTTCATATTGAAAGATTATAATTTTTTTATAATTTGTAATTTATCATAGTAAATGACATTTGTAAAGTTCCTGAAACAGTTATGCAAATCCATGCTGTGTGCTCATCGTAATAACAACCTTAATGAATAGAATTTTTTTTCCTCATTTATGCTAAATTAATCTTTGTGAATCAGGATTCTGTGTGTCAAAGCTTTGTGAAGTACAAATGTTGATTTACTTCATGAGGCCAGTGAAAGAAGTGTCTCAGAGAATGAGAGCTTCCACATACATATATTTTATACGTAATTAAACCTCTGTAATGTGTGCATATGTGTAATTATGAGTGAGGTTCAGGATCTTTTTAAAAATACTGTGAAAAATTAATACATACAAAACGTATTTAAACTATGGTACAGTGCATATCCTTGTACCACACAGCTCAGGAAAGAAAACATTACCAATTTAACTGAAGCTCCATGTATTTTCTTTCTCAGACATGCTCCCCTCCCTTTCCACTATCCAGAATTTGGATCTTATCATGCTTTGTATTTTTTTTTTTTAATATACTTTTGCTGCAGTGGTATGCATTCCTAAGTGAAACATACGGCCTCATTTTGCATATTTTCAAACTTTCTATAAATAACATCATATTTTGTTTACTCCTTTCTTGTTACTATGTTGATGCATGTAGCTCTAGTGCAGGTATTTTCACTGCTGTTATAAGTTTGCCATTATTTAGTTGATAGATAATTAGGTTGTCTCCAATATTTTTTTTTCAATTACAAAAAATCCTGCTATGCACATTCTCTACATATTTCTTTGTGTGAGTTTTGTTAGTCTATATTCATATGAGCGGAATTTCTGGCACACGGGGTATGTCTCTCCTCAACTTCGTGAGACACTGCAAAATTGCTCGCAGATATTAAATAATTTACCCAAGGTCACACAGTCAGAGGATAAACGTAAGTCTGTCTGAAGCTGGCCTTATGATTTTTCTAGACTATAATGTGTATGGGCAATGTGAAGATAGCTATTTTTCTAAATGTCCAAATTCCCTTTCACTTCATTGAATTAGAACTGTCTTTGGGATGGCGATGTTTTTGGAAGTTTGCCTGATTTCAAGCTATCACATTATAGGATGCTAGGTAGGAATTGGGTTGGCTGCTCAGCTTACAAGGATTTCCTTAGCCTCTGAATCCATGCTGGCTGTCCTGTCCCTTAGCCACAGGTAATGTATCCAATGATAGACACCTGTTACAGCCCAAGCTGGCCCAAATACATCCCGTTTCCCAGAACATTGAAAATGTTCCCAGAGTTTCTCTGAACTATCTTGATAGGAGAGCCTGAGATAGAAGGTCCATCATGTTCTCTTTCTGAGGGCGCTGAGAATCTCTGACTTCTGTCCTTGCCAATGGTCAGTTGTTCAGCTAGTCCTGGGCTCAGTGAACTCTGCTAATATCCTTCCACTAAAACCCGTTTGCTCACTGGTGAGCCTGAATGAGTTTCTTCCAACTTAACGGAAGAAATACACTTCATATGCCAAAGTATCACAAGGGGATACTGCGTGGTTTAAAATCAGGAAAGGAGTGCTTTATGGTTGTATCCTTTCACCATGCTTATTCAGTCTGTAACCCCTTGCTGTTGAGTTGATTCCAACTCGCAGCAACCCTATAGGACAGAGTAAAACTGCCCCATAGGGTTTCCAAGGCTGTAAATCTCTGTGGAAACAGACTGCCACACCTTTCTCCCATAGAGTGCCTGGTGGGTTCAATCTGTATGCTGAGCAAATAATCCGAGAAGCTGGACTATATGAAGAAGAATGTGGCATCAGCTTTGGAGGAAGACTCATTAGCAACTTGCAATATGCAGATGACACAACCTTGCTTGCTGAAAGCAAAGAAGACTTGAAGCACTTACTGATCAGGATCAAAGACTATGCAGTCTTCTGTATGAATTACACATTAACGTAAAGAAAACGAAAATCCTCACAGCTGGACCAAGAAGAAAAATCATGATAAATGGAGAAAATATTGAAGTTGTCGAGGATTTCGTTTTACTTGGATCCACAATCAACGCCCATGGAAGCAGAGGCCAAGAAATCAAATGAGGTATTGCATTGGGCAAATCTACTGCAAAAGACCTCTTTAAAGTGTTGAAAAAGAAAGACGTCACTTTGAGGACTAAGCTGTGCCTGACCCAAGCCAAGTATTTTCAATCGCCTCATATGCATATAAAAGCTGAACAATGAATAAGGAAGACAGAAGAAGAATTGACACCTTTGAATTATGGTGTTGGCGAAGAATACTGAATACACCACGGACTTCCAGAAGAACGAACAAATCTGTCTTGGAAGAAGTACAGTCAGAATGCTCCTTAAGAGCAAGGATGGCAAGACTTTGTCTCATATACTTTGGACATGTTATCAGGAGGGACCAGTCCCTGGAGAAGGACATCATTCTTGATAAAGTAGAGGGTCAGCAAAAGAGAGGAAGACCTTCAATCAGATGGATTGACACAGTGGTTACAACAATAGGCTGAAGCATAGCAACAATTGTGAGGATGGTGCAGGACCAGGCAGTGTTTTGTACCGTTATACATAGGGTCACTATGAGTTGGAACCAACTCAGTGGCACCTGACGGCAACAACAGTATGCCAAAGGAAAATTTATTTAAGATGGTATGACTGGGAAAATGCTATATTTTTTCATAGCTCTTCTTGAGATAGAATTGAGTTAGAAGTGGGAGTGATCATTATAAAGCTCATCATCAAAATCCTTCCTCTTTGTAAATGATGAATAATTTCTGACTCAGTAGGTTTTCATTTGAATGCTTTTTAGCAGAACTTTTCTGTGAGGCTGTGTAGTAGACCTTATCTGGTTTATTATTTCGCCTCTTTTTTTAGGAGGGGGGTAATTTCTGGTCCATGGGGAGGATGATGTGGTCTCTGTTGTCCTCTACTTTGCTCCTTCTCCCTCTGTCCTCCTTTTCCCACTTTGGAATGCCAAAAAGTACTTGAATCAAGCCCACAGGACCATGACCTTGCATGTTCCTATAGTGGCCTGCAGATCTGGGTGGGGAGTTTTACTAAAATTATAACACTGTTTTAATTCTCTTGAAATGGGATCCTTTTTTGGCCTGTATATCTGTTGTAACTTCTATACAACCGGTTGTAAATGAGTTTCTGAAATACATTATATATAAAAGCCTGTGCTTTCTTCAAAAAAGCATAACTTTTTTGTTGATTTATGGAGACGTTAGACAGATGTGTATTTCTAGGCTGGTTTGTTTTTACTTATCACATTAGGCATCATTTGTAAAACTTTGGAACATAAAATAAGTATTACTTCTCTTTGGTTGTTCTTATGTTTTCTTCCTTTATAAAATCTACCGTTAGATATCAAATTGTTTTAAAAAGTGGTCTATCTAAATATTTAAGAGCTCGACTGCTAACCAGAAGGTTGGCAGTTCGAATCCACCAGCCACTCCTTTGAAACCCTATGGGGCAGTTCTACTCTGTCCTATAGGGTTGCTATGAGTTGTAATTAACTTGATGGCAATGGGTTTGGCTTTTAATTTTTGCTATATGAGAAGCCTGTAGTTCCCTGGTCTTCCATAGCCATGGCCATTTGAGACAAGTCCCTTGGCCACAAGTCCATCCATCCATCCACCCAACTATCCAAGTGGCTTCTGACTCATCGAGACCCTGTAGGACAGAGTAGAACTGGAGGGTTTCCAAGGCTGTAATCTTCACGGAAGCAGACTGCCACATTGTTCCCCCATGGAGCAGTTGGTGGGTTTGAATCACCAACTTTTCAGTTAGCATCTAAGCAATTAAGCACTATACCACCAGGCACCTCTAGGCCATAAAAAGAGGGTTCAAACGAAGTTTTCCATGCCCTCATCAGTGGATGTGCTGGAGCTCACTCATACCAGCTCACATGAGCAGGCTAATAACTTTTCAGAGATTCGAAATCTAGTTGTCAAACCACCAGGCGTGGTGGGAGTATTTACACCACAGAAATCAGCAAACAGCATAAAGCAGGGCTTCTCTCCTGTCTGCCTCCTTAAACACACACCAGGCATAGTCATGCCTCAAGGCCGCCATACTCTCTGATCCTCTGCCTGGAATTTTTTCCTCCAGCTGTTCATATGGCTAACTGCCTCATTTCTTAGCTAGTCAGGAAATTCAGTGATCCAGAACACTTTATTCATGTACTCAAAAATATTTACTGGTTGCCTACTAGATGCCAACCTCTTTGGTGATGCATTGGCATTTCAGAGGTAGACAGACATGGTTCCTGCTGGGAGTGGTGAGCAGTCTGTAAATAAGGTCGTTTACAGTATTTCACTTCTTATCTCATCCTCTGTGTTGGAGGCTGGTACTCATGTGCGCCTGTCAATTAGACTCTTCTATTTAGGAAAAGTATGTGTTAAAATTAATTCTCTCTCTCAAGAGCACCACTTCCTAGTAGAGAATATTCTTAATTAAAAAATGACTATCTTCAAATACAAAACATCTTCTGATTACATGTGGCCTCTGCAACTCTGGGTTTTGATCTTCTATATCCAATTACTCCCGATAGCCCACATCATTTCCTCACTGACAAAAAAAAAAAAAAGGCAATTTTTCTTTACCGTGAAACAGTCACCCCAATTAATGCAGGTCATGTTGCTTAAAGCATAAACGGGCATGCTGATGAGAAAATTTATCTGACACTTTTTTCCAATTCTAGGTTTATCAGATTATCATAATTATTTTCTTGGTCAAATCAATTTAAGCCTACATTTTTTCTTCTTTATTATTATCAGCCTCTAAGGATATTGCTTATACCTGAATTGCAATATAACTGAAAAACTATGGTTGATATTATTGCTTTGGCTAAAGGCAATGCTTTAAAATATATGGTTTATTCTCCTAAATGTAACTAAGAAGGTATCTCAAACACTTCACCAAATTTGGGATATAAATAAATGTTTGTTAGCTATCAGGAGATTGATTCCCCCAGACTATGAATGAGTCAATTCTTTTGTTTTCCTTTTTCGTCATCCAATTTTCAAATGCATATGAGACAATTGAAAAGACCTTGGTTTGGGTCAGGCACACCTTAGTCATCAAAGTGACATTTTTGCTTTTTAAAGCTTTAAAGAGGTCTTCTACAGCAGATTTGCCCAAAGCAATATAGTTTGATTTCTTGACAGCTGCTTCCATGGCAATATTCTGTTGTGAAGAATTGATGTGTTCAGAATTGCGGTGTTGGTAAAGAATATTGAATATACTGTGGACTACCAAAAGAACAAACAAATCAATCTTAGAAGAAACACAACTAGAACCTTCCTTAGAAGTGCGCATGTTGAGACTTCAACTTGCTTACTTTGAACATATCATCGGGAAAGACACATTGCTAGAAAAGGTTGCCATGTTTGGTAGAGGATCAGCAAAAGGAGGGAAACCCTCAATGAGATGGATTGACACAATAGCTGCAACAATGGACTCAAACACACCAACAATCATGAAGATAGCCCAGAACTGGGCAATATTTCATTCTGTTATAGGCAGGGTTGCCATGCATCAGAACCAACTCTGTGGCAACTAACAACAAAACATGAATGTGTCTGTGTCCCAATCCCTGTTCATTTCCCAGAATTACTATGGTGCTTGAACAGATAGGTGCACACTATCAAAGAGAGATTTTATTTCTTAAAATTTATTTTTAATTTAATTCAGATTCACAATTCTAGTGACCTGATTAGTTATTAGAGATAATCTTTTTTTTTTTAAATGTAGGGACTATATCGACCTCAGAATTATTATAGACACAATTTGACATATTAGGAAGAACTCTGGATTGGGAGTTGGGAGATAAAACCAGTAAGTGGTTTTGTAGTATTGAGTCAATTTCTTTACCTCTGTGCTAAGTTTCTTCTCTTTTGAAAAATGGAGACAATGACTCTTGTGCAATCCATCTAGCTCAGAAGGATTTTGAGAGCATATAATGAGAAAACTTTTGAACATTATAAGAACCATATCTATGCAAATATTTTTTTAAAAATAGTTAAAAGTGATATTTGTGCAAATACAAGGTATTTATTATTATAATCATACTCCTTATGTTTACATTACCTTGAGACAAATAATTGGCATTAGAAGAGTCTTTAAAATTTTTCACATTAATGAAAAGGCAAGCTTCGCTGCAGTCATATAAAGAAGATATTTGTAATTAAACATTTTAAAATATACTTCTAGATTAACATTATCAATGGTGTTTGATAAGGATGGAGTTTTGTGGAATTAAAATGTGCTACTTCATTAGTGATTGCAAACTAGGTACCAAAAAGAATTGTTTGTTCATGTTTTCATTTCTCAAACAGAAATATCTCTTTCTGGCCATGCATCTGTGAAGATTTAGTACAGTTTGTTCTTCTAAGTCATGCAGGACATCCCCAGTTTATAAATGCATTGTGTTCCAAAAGTACATTTTAAATAAGTTTTTTGGAACAGAGAAAACTGTTTTTTTCTTCCAATTTAAAAAAAAAAAAAAATCTCTGAATGCTTTGGGATTTTCCACTTTCTTGCCTTTGTTTATACCTTTCCATCTACCTAGAACAAGTTTGAATTCTACCTATTCATCAAGGCCCAAGATTGTGCGTCCTTTGAGAGCAGAGATTGTATCTTACTGTTTATTAGAACTGATGTGCCCTGAAGTTTTCCAGCTTTCTGGGGTCATCCTTGCCTTTAATGTACAAATGTGATAGCAAAAGCCCTACTAAGTATGGCTGCAGGAATCTGGCTTCTTCCTTGTTACCTCTGAGAGTTCTGGGGCACGGTATTTGGTCCTAGTTGGTGCTTGTTCCTTCTCTGGTCTGCTTTTCCAGATTCCTCTGTAGGCTTTACCTAAGCCAGGGCTTTGAACTGGTTCTTCCTGGTTCAGTTATGGCTGAGGAGGTGATACTTTAACAGACCCAAATGTTTCAAATTTGGGTGACCCAGAACCATAACTGGAATGGGAAAAATTATGAGTGAAGCCCTGCTAGAAACTTCGTCTCCTTCTAGAAAACAAAAGCAGTGTACACGTTGAGTAGCAATCAAATCTCTTTCCCATGGGATTCTGCGCAGCTGGAAACAGCTCAAAGATGGCGGCTGATGGCACCGCTTTGAATGTGTGTCTCTCTCTTCAGTCCTGGCAATAATCCAATCTCATGCATCAGGCTTCTGAAGGGGCTCACTAAGCCTCTTCCAAGTCTCCTGTTTCAGGGTTTTGACCCGTAAGTTTTCCAGTTTCTGTTATGATTCCGGATCACTCAAATTTTAAAAATTTGGGTCTTTTCCAGTTTCACTTCCTCAGCCATGACTGAACCAGTCTGAACTGGTTCAAACACTGACCTAAACACTGGCACAGCACCACAGGCACCCAACAAGAAGCTAAACAGAGTATGCAAATGATAGTGAATATAATGCATGCTAAAGAAGAATATTTAGAATTGGGTATCAGATAGCATAAGGCCCCTAGGTCATGTAAGCTGTTTACACTTGATTGCTAACCTAATGGCTGGGGGTTCAAACCCAGCCAGTGCCACAGAGGAAGAAAATCCCTGGTGATCTGCTTCCATTAAGATTACAGCCGAGAAAACCCTCTGGAGCAGTTCTGCTCTGTAACACAGAAGGTTGCCATGAGTTGAAGTTGACTCAGTGGCAGCTAACTACAATAACAACATCAGAAACCATGCTCCATCAGCCACAGAAAAACCTAGACAGCATAGTTCTACCATGACACACACGGGGTCACCATGAGTCAGAGTCAACTTGACAGCAACTGCTTAGAAGTTGTCCGCCATGCCTGTAATGTGGTGTTCACCACAAGCTCTTCGCATCCACCTTTCTCCATTGTGTTTGTGTCTCTGGAACACACTGTTCTTTTCCCTGTGGTAATCCCCTTGGACCCTGCCCTTGGTTCTCAAAGCCCAAGTCCCAATATCCCTTCTTCCTTCCTCTGGTCCATTGATGAAACAAACAAGACAAAACTCAGTTGATGTAATCTCTCAGACAACTGCAACCGTTTCTCTCCCCACCGATTTACACATTGAAGACAAACTTATTATACAGAATAATTAGCCTATCTATCTGAACCATTGAAATATTTTACCAGCTTTTAGGGCTGCCTTGAAACTGTGCTAGAAGAGTTGACTAACTGCTGCAAAATTGAAAGTACTCCCTAGAGTGTTCTGTTGAGAACAAATAGGAAATCGGCTTTTCCACCCTTATAGTCACAGGAAATAAACTGTTTTCTGGCTATTTAAAAATAGTAATTTTGTCCTGTTTTCAGTAATCAAGAGTTCAGAATTCTTTGCTACATTTTATCTCCAGTATATACCCAGTTCACTGTATTCACTGAATTAATGTTTGTCGATGAATAACTGAATGAATTATAAAAAAGGTTAGTCATCAAACCTTACTTAATTGTCCTTGTTGGAAATAGCTTCACATTGTACTAAGCCTATAATATTCATGTGACATGAAATATTATTCTTGTTTTGACTTTTAAAAACCATTTGAAGGTATAAACCATGCTTAGCTCACAGGTTGTAAAAAACAGGGGGTGGGCCAGACTTGCCCTGGGACTGTAATTTTCCATCTCTTGCTTTATACAGTTGTCATGGATTGAACTGTGTCCCCCCAAAATATTTGTCAACTTGGCTGGGTCATGATTTCCAGTATTGTATGATTGTGTACCGTTTTATAATCTGATGTGATTTCTTTATGTGTTGTAAACTCTATCACTATGATGTAATAAAATGGATTAGCAGAAGTTACACTGATGAGGTCTACAAGATTACATAGTGCCTTAAGCCAGCCTCTTTTGAGATATGAAAGAGAGAAGTGAGCAGAGACACGCGGGAACCTCATACCACCAAGAAAACTCTGCTGGGAGCAGAGCACATCCTTTGGGCCTGAGGTTCCTGCACTGAGATGCCCCCAGACCAAGGGAAGACTGATACTTCACAAGGACCTTCCTCCGGAGCCAAAAGAGAAAGCCTTCCCCTGGAGCTGATGCCCTGAATTTGGACTTGTAGCCTACTGGCCTGTGAGAAAATAAACTTCTCTTTGTTAAAGCCATCCAATTGTGGTATTTCTCTTATAGCAGCACTAGATGACTAAGGCAGCAGTTATGGGTGACATTTCTATCAATTTAAAAAAGAAACAAGTTCGAACTGATCAGCAGAGCATGCTAGCCCCTTCAAGGCATAATTGTCTACAACCGACATTTCTAGTTTCATCTTGACCTTTTCCTCTGACTCTGAAGCCCTTATGCTTAAGATTGCCATTTCTATTTCCGAAAATACTGCAAGGACTTTAACCCCTCACTGCCCTTCCTCGTGCTGCTCTCTCTGTCATAAAAAACAAAAAACAAACGAACCAATAAAAACCAGAGAACAAATAGAAAAACCAAAACTCTTCCTCCCATAAGTTTTCTAATTAGCCAACTTGCATAAGACCCAAATAAAACGTCATGTGTTTGGTATAGATTTCTCCGAATTCCCAACTCAGCAGAACTCATTACTTTTTAATTTGTACTCCCATGGTACTTCATACTTATATTTTTCCACAGAGAAGACCACACTGTTAAAGTTTCTTTTCTTTTTCTTTTTTTTAATTACTTGCCTGTTTTCTTCTAGGGCATGCATTTTTAGCACATAGGAAACTGCTCAATAAGTCTTTTCTTTTTTTGAACCACGTTGTTGGTAACTCAACATTACCATTATTATTTCATTTTTCACACTGTGTATGGGGAAAACAATGATTTGTGTAACCACAAGATATGTCAATAATCAAACCACAGCATAGGACTCAAAAATTATTCAGTGTCTTTTTTTTCCAGTAAATTTTATTATAATTATCTTTTCTGAGGATTTACTCTTAGTCTTCCCTCACCTTTATTGGAAAATATTCCTCTAGCTCAGTGTATCTGGTATGCATAATATCAACCTTACACAGAAAAACAGGAACTCTCTGACACTGTGATTTGCAGGCGCCTGGAGATGTTGTCATATTTTTCTTTTACCTGCTTGGTATGTCTTACATTTCATCTTGGTATCATCATTTTAACTAAAGATATTTTTTTTCAAAATTATTCTTAGCAAGAAGAAGATATATCAGAGAAGTAACACATTTAACTTATTTTAGTCATTCACATTTTAGTGTGAACTAGAGAAGAGAAGTTCCATGCAGAGGTTTGTGAACACATAAAAGCCCGCTCCTCTGGAGTTGGATAAAGACCTCTGTCTTGAAAATACTCATACTTTGTCATTTTGTTACAAGAGCATCTCTATGGAGTAATAACTTATAGTGATATTCTATCTTTTCAACATGCAGTGTCCTTGAATACTGAAACTCTTGGAATAAATTGGAATATAACTGTAATTTTTCTTCATGTAACAAAATGTTACAACTGCCATGTAAGAAGGACTCTATAATTACTAATAATGCTTTTTATGAAAAGAGTTACTTTATCATATTTCCTAGTCACTTTGGAACTGATCGTCAATTATCCCGTGAACTGCTGCTTTCAGTGTTAGTCTCTTTGTTATAATTTATGTTCCCGACTTGTTTGACCTGAAGTGATGGATGGGAATACATCAACTCTCGTAAGTATGGTTTTGAGGGAAAAAGTCATTGTTTGTCTACCTGATACTTTTTGTTGTACAGCTGATATTTCTAGTTTGCTAGGTGTACAAATGTATCTGTCAATTATTTGGATATAAACTCACGCTAAATTAATATTTTAGTTATTAGTTAAAGCCGATATAGTTTTTTAAAAAAAAATTTTGTATCTTTACTAATGAGAAGAGTTCTTTTTAAAAATGCTCTTCAATGTTCTATATTCCTTTATTGTTTCAAGATACAATACATCCTATTGATTATGTTTGTAGGCTCTGGAGTCAGACTGCCTGAGTTACTAGCTCTGCCACTTACTAGGTTTGTGGTTGTGGGAAAGTGTCCTAACCTCAGTCTGCCTCATTTTATTCATCCATAAGATGGGATAATGATAGTATGCCATAAGGTTGTTGTAAGGCTTACATGAACTAACACAAGGAAAGTGCTTAAAACAGTGCCTGATAAACAGGAAAAGCTCAATAAATGCTATTATTATTGTTATTATTAGTAGTGATTTGTAATTATTATTTTCCTTTTAACAAGCTCTTTCAGTGAGTTATTCTACATAACACTCAAAAGAGTGAAAATGATGAAAATGGAAGAATTCCAACACTTCACTTGCAATTGGAATGAAGCCATGGCATGCAAAGTTTTCAGCCTATTTCACATGTCACAGCATTTATTTTTGGGATAGTCTATGGGATTGACTCAGTTCTATTAAAAGTAAGTTCAAAGATAGGAATTTAGATGTCTACCTTTTTTTTTTTTTTAAACCAGAGTAGGAAATAGCAATGTATAATAGAAATAACCAGACTGATAGACTCTTTTGCCTTCAACTAGTAGTCTAAGGGTAAACCAAGAACATTTTAATCTTAAATTCAATGATTAATAATCTTAAATACTCAATGAGTATTTACCAAGCAGCCCTAAGTTTCCTAAAATTCTACTGAATTTCATACAATAGTAGGTAAGCCATTGTCGTATCTACTCTACTGAGCCACTAGGTCATCCTTTTAATGTGCCCGTGGCACATCGGGCTTGGGCTGCTGTCTATAATTTTTCAAGTTATAATACCAAATGATCTGTGTAGTGCCTGTCTCAATACAAATGGAGTATCAATGCACCACTGTATCAAACTAACGTAGATGACCTGATATATGAGGTCTTGAGCATGCTTCCTAGTGTACCTTTGGGAGGTTTTGATTATATGAGTAGTTACACCAGCTGCTCATGGCCACAGCTGTCTTGGGCATTCCAGTGAGAGTTCACAAATTAATCCTTAGTTAAAATTCAGTGGCTCAAACTGAATTTCCATTTATGAGTCTCAGATTGTAAAAGAAAAGAAAAAAAAAAAACCTTCCTGGGTAAGTTCCCAGGGAATGAGGTGTGGAAATTTTTTTAAACTAGTCCATTATCAGTTCTGTAGACATGGCCCATAAGCTTCAGTGGACATGTTTTCATCTTCTTTTAAAAGAGAAATAAAGCTAGTCCCTTCTGGCTGCTGTGAACTTCCACGGAGAGGCCTTAAAAGTACTAGCAACTACAGACACTTTTTTAATGTGCACTGACTGAAATCCCAAAGATTAGCAAGCAGTCATTTTATGAGGCTTTTGTTGATGCCAAGACCCCCCCCCGCCAAATGCACAATTTATGTTTTGAATGATAGCCTTTGCCTGATGTTGATTCATTGCAAATTTATACCATGGGGGAAAAAAAAAAGATACTACTGGAAAAAGCACTGAGGAAGTCAGCTGAGAACAATATACCCTTATTTATGGTTTCTTTTTTCATTACTATTCAGTATCATGAAGCACATCGTTCGTGGTAAGAAGAGTGGGTTGGCAAGGGGAATGGAGTAAAATAGTTTATATATCTTATATTTTATAACTGATAGGCTATCTTTGTTTGAAATTATATGAATACATGAAACTGATTGCTTTTTGAACAAACATATCAAATTAATATTGTGTCCTTTGAAAAGAGAGTGCTTTAATGTGCTGCCATTACAGAAATATTCTGGGGGCTTTCTGGTTTCTAGTTGCTTTCATAATGAAAATGAATGTAGATTAACATAAACATGTTTTGAAGGTAGGTTGCCAAGTCATTTGAAACAAATTTTTTTGAATTAAATAGATATCTTATTTGAAAATCATAGTGTAGTTCAAATACTAGGAGCTAGAGCACTATCTATCATAATATGGAAGCCAACCACTAAGCCAATTTCCTACTTTTGTGTTACAGTAAATCTAAGTTATTCAATTTTCTACACAATGAACTTGACTGACTGACTGAACCATGCCATTGAAGGTGTGTATGTCCACTAGAATGTCTTTTTTTGTAGTTTGAAAATGCTTGCTTTTGTGGTCTTGGGCCAACTGTGGTTTACACTACTGATGGGGACTCAGGTCCTACTGTAAACACTATATCTCAACACTGCTAACTGCTTTCCTCAAGAACATATTATTTTATGCAATTTTTTTTGCTATCTTAATTTATCACTCAAAAATCTAAGACCCACTCTTTATGGAAATTGTTCTCAAGTTAATGTTACCTTTAACAGTATGTCTTGAGCCATCATTTTAAAGGACTAATTGCCTACTTGCATGTACCAAATCTCTGACCTTTTCAAGTTTTATCTCTGTCTTCTGGGTGAGATTATGATCATGTATCTCCTAACTTACTTCAATTTTATTTTTATTTTCGTGCCAAGCACTCTACTCTCTAGCATTATTTGATTATTATGATCTTTTAAAAATTATTCTGAGTATAGTGCTTGTATACTTTACACATCTTCCCTGTAAATAATGCAGATTTTTGTATTACGATGTGACAAAGAACTTAATAATTCTATGCTTCAAAAGTTGCGATAATTTTCATTCGTCTTCATTCACATCAAATAATTTGATGAATACTTATTACATGCCAGAGGAGAAATGAGTATTAAACAAGAGATAAACAAGAGTTGTTACCTGCCTATAAGGAATTCATGGTATGAGGAACTGGGGAAGAAGCCACAGGAGCAACTTTAAAATGATTTAAGGAAAGCCATAAAAGAGAACTAAATAGAGTATGATGGGAGGTCAAAAGAGGAATGATTACCTTTGCCTCTAGGGACTGGAGGAAGTTTACAGAGAGAATGCCATTTAAACTGATTTCCCCCAATAGTGAGAAAAGTGGGGAGGAAAGAATATCCTAAGAAAAACACGTAGCAGGTGCAATATCAGAGCAGACTGAAAACAATTAGTTTTTTGGACAATGGCAAATGGGATTAAACCATGGAGAGAGAACCATAGGAGGAGGGAAAGGAGGAAGAAAGAGGAAGAGGAGGAGACAGGAAGAGATGTGGTGCACGCGTGTGTTGTGGTATTGGGATCAATACTGTGACTGTGAATCTTAGACTGATGGGAAATGTAGAGAAGAGAGGTTTCCTTAGTTTTGTAATTTCACAGTGGATACACATTTGAATTATTTCTATTTTTTATGAGCGATGCCTCTATGCATGCTTTTATTGTGTATGTTCAAGAGTTTAGGGTCTACACCTAGTAATGGAGTGGTTGGTTGGAGCTAGGGTATGCACATGTTCAGTTTTGTTAGAAAACTTTTTTCTTAAGCGGTTAATCCAATTTATACTCCCACTAGCAATGGATGAGAATTTATGCTGTTTCTTATGCAAATGAGTAATTGACATTAATTAGGCTAAAATTTTTTGCTAATATGTAAGTATGAAATGGAGGGAGTCTCTGTGGTTTATTTTGTGTTTTCCAAATTATCAACAAGACTGAACTTCTTTTCACAAGATTATCGGTCATTGGTGGTCTTCTCTGAAATTCTTGGTCATTTCTTTTATTTTCATTTTCTACGAGGTTACTTTTTTCTTGTTGATGTTTAGGAGTTCATTATATATCCTGAATACCAATCTTTTGCCCACAAAATGTGTGTCACAAAAATTTTGTCACAGGTTGTAGTTCGTTTTTCCACACTCTTTATGATGATGTTTTATTTTTTATTTGCTTAACTTTCTTATTTGTTAATAGGTGATGTATGTTGGTTTCATATTTTAAAGACTTTTTTAAAATTCAGACTTTATTCTGATAGTAATATGAAGTCATCAGGAGGTATTGAATCCATAAGATGGGAAACCATTTAAGAAGCAATTGCAAGAATGCAGGTTATGCAAGTTTGAAAGTAAACAGTTGCAGTAGGAATTAAGAGAAAGAAGCAAAGGGGGTATTATTTAGGAGCAAAATTGACAGCCATGGATATATGGGGATAAACAACAGCATAGAGCTTAGAGAACTTCTACTTTTATTAATGGTGTCATAGGGATTGATTATAGGAATTATTGGAGTAGATTTTACAAATATGTTGATTTTGAGACTATTCAGCTAGAGGATCTTCTAAGCAGATAAAAATATGGAACGAGGGATATCATTGCTGATGTCAGATGGATCGTGGCTGAAAGCAGAGAATACCAGAAAATGATTACCTGTGTTTTATCGACTATGCAAAGGCATTCGGCTGTATGGATCATAACAAATTACAGTTAACATTGTGAAGAATGGGAATTCCAGAACACTTAATCGTGCTCATGCAGAACCTGTGCATAGACCAAGAGGTAGTTGTTTGAATAGAACAAGGGGATACTTCATGGTTTAAAATCAGGAAAGGTGTGTGTAAGGGTTGTATCCTTTCACCATATTTATTTAATCTGTATGCTGAGCAAATAATCAGAGAAGCTGGACTACATGAAGAAGAATGTGGCATCAGCATTGGAGTAAGTCTCATTAACAACCTGCAATGTGCAGTTGATACAACCTCACTTGCTGAAAGTGAAGAGGACTTGAAGCACTTACTGTAGAAGATCAAAGACTACAGGCTTCAGTATGGCTTACACCCCAACGTAATGAAAACAAAAATCTTTACAACTGGACCAATAAGCAACATCATGATAAACAGGGAAAAGATTGAAGTTGTCAAGGATTTCATTTTGTTGGATCTACAATCAATGCCCATGGAAGCAGCAGTCAAGAAATTAAATGGTGTATTGCACTGGGCAAATCTGCAAAAGATCTCTTCAGAGTATTAAAAAGCAAAGACGTCGCTTTGAGGACAAGGGTGTGCCTGACCCAAGCCATGGTATTTTTAATTGCCTCATATACATGCAAAAGTTGGACTATGAATAAGGAAGGCCAAAGAAGAACTGATGTATTTGAATTATGGTGTTGGTGAAGAATATTGAATATACCATGGGCTGTCAGAAGAATGAACAAATCTGTCTTGGAAGAAATACAACAAGAATGCTCCTTAGAAGGGAGGATGGCGAGACTTCTCACATACTTTGAACATGTTATCAGGGGGACCAGTCCCTAGAGAATGACATCACGCTTGGTAAAGTAGAGGGTCAGCAAAAAAGAGGAAGATCCTCAAGGAGATGGATTGACACAGTGGCTGGGACAATGGGCTCAAACACAGCAGCAATTGCGAGGATAGCACAGGACTGAGCAGCGTTTTGTTCTGTTTTACATAGGGTCACTATGAGTTGGAACTGAATCTTGAAAGTTCTAATTTCCACCAGAATAGGGACAGTATTCTCTGTTTTGTCACCAGTATCCAGCACAATGCATGATACAAGGTAGGTGCTTAAGAGACATATGCTGAACTAATAGATACTTTGAGCCATTATTTAAAAGCATGAGAAAGAAGAAGCAGCTAGTAGTGGAGCAAACTAGGAACTCAAGAGAACTCACAGAAAATAGTTAATGTTATTAAAGGTGATGTTAATAAAGTCTTCAGCAATATCAGATGACAGAGAATGGGAGAGTAGTTTCAGTTGGCCAGTTGGAATAGTGTCTGATTTCTGCGAGTTAAGGAGTGACAGGAATAAGGAAGTAGATATAGCAAGGACAGTATATGTTACATGGCATGGCAAGAGAGAATATTATGGTGTCAGGTCCTTGCTAATGAAGGCATATTGGTGGATTAGTTCAGTTCCGCCTGGGTTCAAAACCAAAAAAAAAAAAAAAAAAAAAAAAACAAACCCCCTTCCAACTCATAGCAACCCTATAGGACAGAGTAGAATTACCCCCTAGGGTTTCCAAGGAGTGCCTGGTAGATTTGAACTGCTGACCTTTTGGTTAGCAGCGATAGCTCTTAACCACTGCACCACCAGGGTTTCCTCTGCCTGGGTTAGTACCCACGAAAGACAGTAATTGCTAAACATAGGCACTGTTCAAAAAAAGGATTAGAGAATGGATGAAAAATTATTAACAGAAAGGAAGGGGGTTGGGAGCTAAACAAGAAGGAAATCAAGCAATGAAAATCCAAGCAGCAAACCATAGCTTGGCCTGGAGAAAGTCTTTCAGCAACAGAAACTGGAGATAGCTAGGTGGTATGTGTAACGAGGAAATTTTTAGTGAACATTTTGCTAGAAAATGCATTTCATTTTGAGGGACCACTGAAAAACTTCCTAAAGACATGCTTAAAGTATTTTTATGAGCCCCGACCTCTGTTTGCTTAAGGTAGATTTTAATTCAAAGCAATTTGTTAGAAGACATTCAAGCGTTATTATAGGCCAAGGGGATGATTTTCTAAGCATTGAGACTCACCATTTAGAACTGGCTTGAAATATTTTAAAGAAAGTAATTTTCTCCCAGTTGCATCCTGAGTTTAATACAGTTTGAGAAGGATGGATTCATAGGTTTCAGGGAGAGTTCTGGGGTTTAGAAAATTTGAATGAGTTGCTCTAGGGCTCTAAATCTGGGAGGAAAAGTCACCCATAGGTCAGTGGAGTTTTGCTCTGCTACTTAGAGGACAGCCATGCCCCAGCATTGACTTTCATTATTAGTCTTAACAATTAAGCTAGGCTAACTTTTATAATTTATTGGGTAAGGGATTTTGTTTTCAGAGTGACTTCAGAAAGCTTTCTACAATTATTTTCTGAACATGTTATTTTCTTCTTTTTCACTATGCATGCTGCCTTGCTGTCTTTACACTCTTTGTTGTTTAGCTTTTTGTGGTCCTTTTTCAACCTGGAGTTAGAGAAACAAGACCCACAGTTGTTTAAATTCTGCACAAGGCGATGTATTTCTGGTCTTGTCAATCATCTGTGACATGTGGCACGAAACATCTGCTTTTTTATATGCCACGGACTTCTTCAAACAATATGGGGATAGAAGCCCTTTGGTCCATCACAGACTTCTCAGATGCCCATCTGGACATTATAAGGATGAGTAAAAACAGACCTCGGAAGAGTGGTACTAAGGATCAGGGGAAGAGAATCGTCATCTGCTTAATCAAACTAACAAGGTAATTTTAGATTGCTACCACGTAATCAGACAATTGAATAGATTAGGGTCTTTAGCTGATGCTTGAATATTTATTGACTGTGTGAGGTGGATTCCAGAAAGCTTACTTGATTCTGTATTGTGCTATAGAATTTGGATTTGGAGGCTCTACCTAGGAAATTTTTCAAGGTTGAGTAATGCTAATTTGTCTATATGAGATAGAGCTTGGCTGAGCAAGAGAAATTGTCGATTTCTTGAATGTTGTTTTTGTTAGATGCCATTGCGTCAGCCCTGTGTATAACAGAATGAAATGTTGCCCAGTCCTGTGCCATCTTCACAATAGTAGGTACGTTAAAATAGCAAAACCAAAAACGGTTGTCATCGAATCAGAATCAGTTCTAACCCATCGTGACCATGTGTGTTTCAGAGTATAACTGTGCTCCATAGGGGTTTCAATGGCTGATATTTTGGTAGTAGATCACCAGGCCTTTCTTCTGTGGATGTCGTATATGGGGAGGGTAAATGTTTAAGATAATTTATAAACATTTCTGTATCTTTTAATTGTGAAGAATGAAATTTTTAAGAGAAACAACATCAGAGAATGAAAAATATTGTCACTTACTGAGGATGTCAATTGAACACATTCCATTGATAAAAAAGTTGTCCTTTAGAATGGAAAAATCTCCATTGGATCCTCCAAAGGTAGCTAATTCTCTCATAAATGAAATACCAGAACAGTAATTAAAGATCTCAAATGAAATCAGAGCCACTGACATTTACTTCGGAAAGAATTCACCTTCTTTATGACATTTCCAAGCTTAACTCAGATTTCTTATCAGAACCGTTCTGTTCATCTATATACGCTCAGTAAGAACAATGCATGATGTCATGTTCCTCATCCAATTTTGGAAATATAATAGCAATTCACAGTGTCTGCTCATAAAGAGCAACTACTAATAAAGCTTCTGACAGGCAGAGTAATTTAAACAAAGTGCCAGCCTGAGGGCTGTGAAATGTGGATTTTAGTTTAGCCTTGTTCTGCAACTTATTCCTGACACTTTTCTTCCCATTGCTGAGAAACTGGAAGACTATATTCTAAACAACACTTTAGCATGATAGGAAATATATTCCCTTATTTTTTGTCTCATCAAGATTAGGCCATAATATAGAATAAATTTCGTGTTGGGGCATCAGTAGCCATATGGCAGAAAGATGAGGGGTGTAGGAATTGGCCAGGGTCAAGATCCAACTAGATAAGATGTCTGAAAGATATTATAGGTCTAGGAAAAAGGAGACCTTTTCCAGAGAGTAATAATAGTTCATATTTACCAAGCGTATCAGGCACTGTTTTAAGTGCTTTATAAGTATACAACTTATAAGGTAGATACCTCTTACTTCTATTGACAGAAGAGGAAATTGAATCAGAGAAGAATTAAGTAATTGTCCAAAGTTACTGCAGTACAATGGATTGATTTTATATCATCTTTCTCCCCATCGTCTTGTAACTCCCACCAAATGATTGGGTGTGTCTATGCAAATAAGGTGCTTGTGGCCCACCAAGGGGATTAGACAGCTTGCTAATAATCAAATAAGGTGCAAGGCACCCTTGTGGGGGTGGGGCCATACAAATAAGGTATATGGAACCCTAATGAGGTGATGGGTTAGTTTTGCCATCCTGCTAGGCTTAAAATGAGCCATTCAAGAGGCGGAAAGGGAGAAACCTCACTACCACCAAGAAGAGAAAGGAGTGAACTGCATCCTTTGGACCCAGGGTCCCTGCGCTGAGAACCTCCTAGACCCATGCGACAGAAAGCTATAACACCAGAGACAGTGCAAGATGGCGAGAAGCAGTGGCAAGTATGGCAGAGAACCAGCAGCAGCAGAACCAGGAGACTGGCAGGAGATGAGACAAGCAAGAGAGCTGAGTGCCTTCAGGCAGGAGGCTTCCTGCTGAGAGTGGAGTGCCTCCAGGCACTTACTGGCACAGCTAAAGAGTTTTGTAACACTTGCCAAAGCAGGGCAAAGGCCAGGCCAAGAGGCTGAGGACCAGAGAGAGACCTTCCTGCAGGCATGGCTGAGGAACTGTCCTGACTGAAGAACTGTATCTTGAGTCATTCCTGATCCTGAATTGTAACCTCTTACCTCCCTAATAAAGCCGATAATCATACATATGGTCGGTGAGTTCTGTGTGGCCACTGCAATGAATTAATCGAACTCAGCAGAGAATTAGAGAGTGCTGTGGGAGGGATGACTGATGTCAGAATTGGTAAAAAGATTGGAGGGTGGAAGTATGTTTGACCTCCCCCTCTATAGGGTCACTATGAGTCAGAATCGACTCCATGGCAACGGTTCTGGATTTTTTTGGCCATAGGGATCAGCCTTGGGCTGATGTTGATGGTGATTCTCTCTCTCCTTCATGAAGTTAGAGGAGGACCTCTGACACCCTACCATGCCATTTTTACGGTTACACACCTAGTAAATGACAAAACTAGGATCTGAACGCAGGTACTCTAGGTCCAGAATTTTCTTGGTGGCTCAAATGGTTAAGTGCTCGGTTACTAACTGAAAGACTGGTGGTTTGAATCCACCCAGAAGGGCCTTGGAAGACAGGCCTGGTGATCTGCTTCCAAAAGTTCGCAGCCTTGAAAACCCTATGGAGCATAGTTCTTCTGCAACACATGGGGTCACCATGAATCAGAACTGACTTAATGGCAACTGGTTTGATTTTTTGGGTTAAGTACAGGTCCAGAGTCTGCACTCTCAGTCACCACAGTCTACTACCTCTCATAAAAGCAAACCTAGAAATCTCATGTGATCTCTGTAAAACAGATAAAACAGGCATCAAGTCCAAAGACAAGTCAGAATTAGAAGAATCAAGAAGTCTCAAGTTTAGAACAAACACTGAGTTTGAAAGCTGAGTGGTTTGGTGATAAGGGATTATTAACTCCTTCAAAAAATCTGGCTGACAGGTACAGGACATTGTCCATAGAAAAGGAGCTTGTTGAAGAATGAGCCAGAGTTCTTCTCTTAACTTCTCACCAATGATAGAAAATATTCTCGATTTATGGAGAGACTTAAACCTGATTATGATGGCAAATGAGGATATCTGGATGGAGCTGGAGTGTTAAGGGATATGAGAAAAGAAGGTTCAATACCCTGGTGAGATATCCAGTCTTCAGCATCTTTCAAGGTCTGACCATAGTCCCTGGGGCTGGCAGGACTTTTGTTGAACAAACAAGATTCCAAAGGTTAAAGAATGCATCCAGCCCCTATGGAGGATTATACCCATCACCATATAGTTCAGTGCCATACATGTAGCTCCCAGTCTATCAAAGGTTATAGCACTGCTGAGAATATGGAGACTGAGTCCTGGCCGACTCTAGCTTTCATTTAAAGTAGTTGATGGATTGCCTCGTCAACGGCTGACTTGCGGCCATCTGGCCATCTGAGATAATTAAATTCCAGATCCAACTTTTCTTGGTTGCTTTTTTCTCGTTCTAGCTCTGACTTTCTGGTCAAAACAATCCTCTTCCTGCTCTTACCACTAATCTCCCGTTGGTCTCTGTTCATTGCCCACATCTCAGCCCACATGATAATGTTAACAGCCTCCAATTGGACCAAGAACGTAGCTGCTGTCATTTAAGAAATTCACTCTATAATTGATTCTCTGACAGCACTCCTGGCACTACATCTGTTCTTGACCCTGACACAGAGCTAGGCATCCATGCCACTTCAACAGGACAGTGAGCCATTTCAGTAACTTTTATCTTTGTAGTATCCCTTTACGTAGTTATAGTTAATTAGCTCAGTATAACAATGTCCTCAGTACTCTGGCAATGGATTACCTCATAGTGCTTTACTCATGACACACTATGGCAATTTCTTTCTAATCAGTAATTTATCAAATTGAGTAACAAGGGTAGAATCACAGCTCCTTAATGTTACAACATATTTAATTTTCAAATGTAAATCTAATTTTATTTGTTTAATTGTAGAAAGTTGGACTGTAATTACAACTGGACTATTTCTTTCAGAAAATATTTTCCCTTTGTATAAGTGAGGTTAAATTTCCTACTTTGGACCTTGTAATTCTTACTGCTGAAAATTAAACTTGATTTGCCTGTTCATTTTTCCAGAAACAAAACTCTTTTTTCATGGTTGTGTTTTGCATTTTAGTTAGACTTTGGTACTTTGTAGTATACAGAAAAACAATCTTTGAGTTCTCTTTCATTTTATAATACCTTCATATTGTAAAATCTGTGAAGAGCTTATCTCAATTTTAAATGCATGCTTTTGCTCTAATTGCTTAATAAGAACGCCTTGCAAATGTTCCTTAATCTTCTTCTACCAGCGCTGAAGCAATTCAGTAAGTATCTATTGAGTGACTAATATGTGCAAGGGACTTTGCCATGCATGTCAAGCCTTAAAGAAAGGGACACTTTTATATTTTCCTTACTCCTACCCCTTAGAATATACCAAGTATAACATAAAACCTGTTAGCCATACTATAAATGTTGACTGATTGATATCTAATGGAAATATTTGAAGAAGGAAATATTTTCTTGTTGTCGTCGTTAGGTGCCGTTGAGTCGGTTCCGATTCATGGCCGCCGTATGCACTATAGAGTGAAACACTACCCGATCCTGCGTCAGCTCACAATTGTTGTTATGATTGGGCCCATTGTTGCAGCTACTGTGTCAGTCCATCTCGTTGAGGGTCTTCCTCTTTTTTGCTGACCCTCTGCTTTACCAAGCGTATGTCCTTCTCCAGGGACTGCTCCCTCCTGATAACATGTCCAAAGTATGTAAGATGTAGTCTTGCCATCCTTGCTTCTAAGGCGCATTCTGGTTGTACTTCTTTCAAGACAGATTTATTCGTTCTTTTGGCAGTCCATGGTATATTCAATATTCTTCTCCAGCACTGCAATTCAAAGGTGTCAATTCTTCTCAAGTGTTGCTGTAGTGTTAGTGTGATAGAAAACTTGTTATCCACATTATCTTCAGATTCTGCTTTAAAAACATTGCCTAATGAGGTGCAGTTTGAAACTTCTGGAAACTGGTATATAGTGAAAAGGAATACGTAGGGGAGGAAGTGAGTGTGCTGAAATGGTTAGATTGAGCAAAAAGACTGCATTTCAATTAGAAGAGACGGAGGGAGGCAAAGTGAAAATGCAATGGGAAGACTCTGAAATAAGCAGTTTGCTAACACTTTGTCCCATTGATTGGGAGAAGTGATCATAGATGGTAATAAGACGTCATAAGCAGAAGAGGCAGACTAAATGCCAAGGGGGTCAGCTGAATAAGGTTTCAGGCAATCTGGACTTACTGAGAATACAGCAGCAAACAGACAAGACTGTTTATGCCATCCAGAAACTTACACTACGATGTTTATTTCACACTTGTTTGGTGATTGGACCATTTACTTGGGCAGTTTCCATTTCCTACATGTAGGAAAAAACACAAATAAATATGTCAAACATTTTGAAAATTGAGGATAAGTCAGTACCGTTTCCTTGATTTTCTAAGTTAATTAATAACTAAAATCTAATTAAAAATGTCATTGGAGCAGCCATCTAAGATGCATCAATTGGTCCCAACCCACCTGGAGCAAAGGAGAATGAAGAACACCAAAGACACAAGGAAAATATCAGCTCAAGAGACAGGGCCACATAAACCAGAAACTCCATCAGCCTGAGACCAGAAGATCTTGATGGCTCCTGACAACCACTGATGACCACCCTGACAGGGAACACAACAGAGAGTCCTGATGGAGCAGGAGAAAAGTAGGGTGCAGAACTCAAATTCTAGTAAAAATACCAGACTTAATGGTCTTACTGAGACTGCAGGAACCCCAGAAGACATGGCCTCCAGACTCTCTGTTAACCCAGAACTAAAACCATTTCCCGAAGCCAACTCTTCAGATAAAGATTAGACTGGACTATAAGACATAAAATGATACTCTTGAAGAGTGTGCTTCTTAGCTCAAGTAGATACATGAGTCTAAATGGGCAACTCCTGTCCGGAGGCGAGATGAGAAGGCAGAAAGGGTCAGAAGCTGGTTGAATGGGCACAGGAAATCTGGGGTGGAAAGGAGGAGTGTGCTGTCACAGTATGGGGAGTGCAACTAGGGTCACATAGCAGTGTTTGTATAAAGTTTTGTATGAGAAACTAACTTGAACTGTAAACTTTCATTTAAAGCACAAGTAAAACAAAAAATGTGATTGGTAGTACTAGCGAAATTTTAGCAAAAATAGTAAGCTATTTGTGGTTTTTAATGTACTACGTATGATAATATGGTCATATTGTTGGTATATATGAATTTAATTTATCTGTATAATTATAAGCAAGTAGACTAGAAGAACAGAAAAAATTTGATTTATAGAAGTTCCAGCAAAATGGCGCTCTAGGCAGAAGCACCACACCGTCCCTCCACAGCAAAGATCCGAAAAATTAAGCTGAACAAAGAATACAACAATCCTGAAACCCTAAAACATCAAATGAAGAGATAAAGAACTCAGCCAAGCACCAAATGGAGTGAGAAAAC
>NW_004443999.1:10164384-10165505 GCF_000243295.1 Trichechus manatus latirostris
TGTGTGGCAAGGAACTCCCCTTCAGCTTCCACAGACGTGCAGAGGGATCCCTGAAGGCATTTCTTTTTTCGTTGTTTTTTTTTTCTGTTTTTTTGGGGGTCTTTCTTGTTCTTCTTCTTTTTTTTTTAATTTATTTTGTTTTCTTTTCCCTCTTTTTTCCTTTTTGTCTTTCTTCATTGCTCAATTAGTCATCCCTCTATGTCTTCCTTCTCTTTCTGATCCCTGAATACCAGACGTTGTATACCTCTACGCCTTCCAGCCAGGCTGTATTGCAACATCTGAGAGCGACTTCCCCAGACCTCATAGCTGCATCGGTGGGATCCCTGGGAGCTTTGCGGTTCTTTAACCTTTCTGATTTTTATTTATTCATTCTTTTCTTTTCTTTTCTTCCTCTTCCCCTTTCTGTTTTTCTCCATTTCATAGTCTCTCATCTCTCCATTCCAACGGCAAGCTCCCCTAGCATTCTTTTATCTTTGTTTGTATGTTTTTGGCTCCTGTTCCTCTCTCCTCTCTCCAACATCCATCTTAGCTCCACACATAACAATCTCTCCGCTGCATCCTGCTTACCTGCACCATGCGCTTGACATCACACCACCAAGCAGCACAGACATGGCCTACTGGAATCTGCCCTGCACTGATTACTGACCTGCTCTGGCGGCTGTAGTAAGTGCCACAAACGACCCGTCCCCGTAACTCGTCTTCAGCTAGACCTGCCCTGCTGTACCATATCTGAGTGACTGACCCTGCCAGGTGGAGAAGGAGGCGAAAAGTATTGAGCGCACAGATGAGCAAACAAAAAAGAACACACAGTAGGCCTGCTCAGACATAGTCAAATTTTTTCTTTAAAAAAGGGACAAAACAAACAAATCTACAATCAATAAACGAGAAAAATAACTACTGAATGCCCCGAAAACAGCAGACAATATCAAACCATTTACAAAAACAGGACAGCATGGTTTCAGTAGGTGCGCAAAATAAAACACCAGATGACTGGAAGAAAATGCACTAGAACACCTGATAGGGAATTCAAATCTCTAATACTCGGAATTCTCCAAGAACTGAGGCAAAAAGCTGACAAACATGAGGAAAAAATAGACAAATTCATGGAAAATACAGACAAA
>NW_004443999.1:10172181-10184528 GCF_000243295.1 Trichechus manatus latirostris
GACATGTTGTGGGGTTGTTAACCGATGTCATGGAACAATATGTGTACTGCTGTTTAATGAGAAACTATTTGTTCTGTAGACCTTCACCTGAAGTACAATTAAAAAAAAAAAGGGGGGGAAAAAAAAAGAAAATAATCCTTAGGGCTTCTAAACTAAAAGATCAAATAATTTCCCAGCGCAAGAGAATTACCTTAGCATCAGACCTCTCAAAACCAACCTTCAAACAAGGCATCAATGGGTCAAGAAACTTAAGGAATAGAAGTGTAAACCAAGGATTTTATATCACATAAATTCTACGTCTTCTTTCTACCAGTGAATTAAATAGCGTTCTTAGTTCCTGAATGCTGCCAAAATCTCAAAATGGCACTAAACATCTGTCTATTACCTTTTATTTCCATTTGTCCCAATCTACTTATGCCCTCTTTGGGGCGAGCACATGCATCTGAGAGTATCACATGACAGAGAGCAATGAATTCTTAATTTATGTGCTAGTACTATGAACATGTAATTTAATTTAATACTGAGTGATTATATATTTTGATAAGATTATAGTTCTGTATAATTGGAACTACTTGTAAAAAGTTTTTAATTATGGAAGTTATAACCCCATGTAACTGAAATACTATAGTAACAAAAAATGGTAAAATATTCAAAGAGCGTTTGAAAAATATCTCCTTAATTCCTATGTGAAAAGAAAGAAAATTCAAATATTCATGAAATCTTTATCTATGTAAAATACCCATTACTGTTCACTCAATGGCACTCATAAACGTTATTCTGAATAAATTTTGAAAATCCCTTTGTACAGTTGTGCTTACAAAGAGAAGGAATCTTTGATGTCTGCTTTCTCAGATATGGTGGTCATGAGAATGATAATGTAATGTGATTTCTCCGTACAGCCTCTTTTTATATTCTGAGATTTCTTCCAATTATTATTTTAAACAAACTGTTTGACGCAACTTAGCAGGCTGGTGTGATTGAGATAAATCTCAAGTATTGGTGATTCCCATTAGTCCTAGCTTTAGGAAGAATATTTTCCTTAACATACCAAAAAAAAAAAAACAAAAACCAAACCCATTGCCATTGAGTAGATTCTGACTCATAGGGACCCTATAGGACAGAAAAGAACTGCCCCATGGGCTTTCCAGGGAGTGGCTGGTGGATTTGAATGGCTGATCTTTTGATTAGTAGCCGAGCTTTTAACCACTGCGTCACCAGAGCTCCCCTTAACATATAGTTATACAGAGATTATAAAGCTCCAGGATTTCTCTAAGTACCTTACAGATGTAAATTCATTTGATATTTACAAAGCCCTCCGTGTTAGGTACTATTATTTTATCTCCATTTTACACACAAGGAAACTTTAGTACAAGATAACACAGCTAATAAATGACAGAAATGAAGTTTGAACAGTCTGGCCCCAAAATCTGTGCTCTTCAAAACTAGAAAAATCAAAAGGTAGACTCACAATTATTTTGTGTTACTTTTCATGAACAGTGACTTAGAAGACTTATAAAAATCCCATGATGTCTTTCTTACACCTACAGTACAAATAGACAATATAAGTAAAATAATATATAACAAAATTTCAGTATTCATATTAGATGACCTGAAAGTTCAAAGGTGAAAAAACACAAATCACTGGTTAACCTATGATTTAAAAAAAAAAAAAAATTAGTAAAGGGAGCCAGGTAGAAGCGGCTGCCTAGAATCGGAGTTGAAATTTTAAGCAAGAATGAATATCAAAGACAGGAGTTAAGAGTTCAGTCACAAGGTAGTCTGTTTTTCATAATATTGAGACAGATGATGTTAAAATAATTGAATTTATCACTACTAATACTAATATGGAGCCCTGGTGGTGCAGTGGTTAAGAGCTACTGCTGCTACCAGTAATGACTAATATCATATGCAAGTAAAATTTTGCTGAAGATACTTCAAAAACGGTTGCAGCGGTACATCAACAGGGAACTGCCAGAAATTCAAGCCAGTTTCAGATGAGGATGTGGAAGCAGGGATATCATTACTGATGTCAGATGGATCTTGGCTGAAAGCAGAGAATACCAGAAAGATGTTTACCTGTGTTTTATTGACTATGCAAAGGCATTTGACTGTGTGGATCATAATAAATTATGGATAACATTGTGAAGAATGGGAATTCCAGAACACTTAATTGTGCTCATGAGGAACTTGTACGTAGACCAAGAGGCAGTCGTTGGAACAGAACAAGGGGATATTACATGGTTTAAAATCAGGAAAGATGTGTCAGGGATGTATCCTTTCATCATACTTATTCAAGCTGTATTCTGAGGAAATACTCTGAGAAGGTGGACTATATGAAGAACATGGCATCAGAACTGGAGGAAGACTCATTAACAACCTGCGATGTGCAGATGACACAACCTTGCTTGTTGAGAGCAAAGAGAACTTGAAGCACTTACTGATGAAGATCAGAGACTACAGCCTTCAGTATGGATAACACTTCTATCAACATAAAGAAAACAAAAATCCTCACAACTGGACCAAGCAGCAACATCATGATAAATGGAGAAAATATTAAAGTTGTAAAGGATTTCATTTTACTTGGATCCAGATCAATGCCCAGGGAAGCAGCAGTCAAGAAATCAAGTGACGTATTGCATTGGGCAAATCTGCTGCAAAATATCTTTTTTTTAAAGTGTCACAAAGCAAAGATGTCACTTTGAGGACTAAGGTGCACCTGACCCAAGCCATCATTTTTTTTCAATAGCCTCATGTGCGTGCAAAAGCTAAACAGTGAATAAAGATGACTGAAGAAGAGTTGATGCCTTTGAAATATGGTGTTGTTGAAGAATATTGAATGGACTGCCAGGGGAACGAACAAATCTGTCTTGAAAGAAGTACAGCCAGAATACTCCTTAGAAGTGAGGATGGTGAGACTTTCTATCAGGATAGACCAGTCCCTGGAGAGGGAAATCATGCTTAGCAGAGGGTCAGCGAAAAAGAGGAGGACCCTCAATGAGATGTATTAATACAGTGGCTGCAACAATGGGCTCAAATATAGCAACAATTGTGAGGATGGCGCAGGACTGGGCAGTGTTTTGTTCTGTTGTACACAGGGCTGCTATGAGTAAGAACCGACTGTATGGTACCTAACAACAACAACAACAGTATTGAAACAAACCAGATATTGAGAAATTCTGGATCTGAATGAAGAGTGCTAAAGTACTTAAGGTTTGTATGAGATGGATTCCACGGAACTAAGAATCTAGAGTTTTCCCTGTTATATTCTTGCTCTTTGGAGCTGTGTCAGGATTCTAATGATTGCACCCAGGTGGTGCATCCTGACAATAGGATTCAGATAATTTGACAGCTTGGGACTGATTATTATTGACTTTATATGTCTGACATCAGTCTCAGTTTTATAGAGTGAAAAGTAATTACTTTTCTTTTCATTAAACTCTGCTTCTCTTCACCTTAGATGACTTTATTTGCATTTCTACCATGAAGTCTCACTTAACTCAAATAAAATGAATTGTTTATTTAAAAAACAGGCAAGTAGTAAGGCAAACATTTCAAAAGGAAGAAATGTTGAATACTATGAGTTTTCTTTTTTGCCCCAAATCAAAACCAAACCGGTTGCTGTCGAGTCAATTCCGACTCATAGCGACCCTATAGGACAGAGTAGAACTGCCCCATAGGGTTTCCAAGTTGCAGCTGATGGATTCAAACTGCTGACCCTTTTGGTTAGCAGCTGAGCTCTTAACCGCTGTGCCACCAGGCTCCTTTTTTTGGTCCCAGTAGTTGTTTATTCTTTTCCAATAAACTCACAGAATTTGTAGATATTTGGACATAATTTAGTCTCGCAGGCCTGGAAAGTTTAAATAAAGTGTGTAGAAAATCTTAAGGAACATATTATAATGTATAGTTTATGTCATATATTATTCTGAAGCATTAAAATATTTGTAAATATTTCCATGTACATTCTTGTCAAAACTAGTTTCACATTAAATACCAGGAAGAAGAGATTGAGTGGCATGATCACTGAGTATGGAGTCAGAACAACTGGTTTCATTTCTTTCTTCTGGAAGCTAATATCTCTGGCTTTAAGAAAGTAACCTAAATCCTACGGTCCTTAATTTCATTAGTAAAATAAAAACAATATTATTATCCTGTCTAACTTGCTAAGGTATTGATGGACCAAATTAAATAGCTTGTATGAAAGTGTGTGAATTGTAAAACTGCAAGCAGATATAAGCTATTGAGACTAAGAAATAAAAACATATCTTTTCATTTCTGGACTCTTACATGTTTGTGGTGTGCTTATTGAAGAAAGTATACACTACTCACTGCGTATGAACCAAATATTGCAAGTCAAAAATTGATGAACAAATTTAGTGAATGTTATAGACACAATGTTATGTATTATTTTTTAAAAGCCTGTGTCTTTGAGGTTGGTAAGAGCTATAGTTCCTCACTTATTGAACAGCTAGATAGAATAAGAAAGTTAAAAGTACTGCTATTCATTATGTATGTGACCTTGGAAAATTCATTTACCTTTGTTCCTTGATTTTCTCATATGTAAAATATGGGATATATTATATGTTATAAGATTCTATGAGTCATTAAGGAGCTATACAGTTCTCTATAATTGCATCAGGCAAACAAATACGGTTACAACTTCTTTTTTTGTACTCTGCAAATCCCTTCCTGTATAGCACTTTCTTTCCACTCACACAATAAAGGCTCAGTTACCCCCAGACTCAGCTCCACAGGAGAAGCAAACAATAAAAGCAGCTAATAGGGATTGGGATGAAAGCAAATGTCTCCTTAGTCAGATTCACATCAATTTCGAGTACTCTTCATTTCTACGGTAATGTCCTATAGTGTGCTTCCACGATATTAAATTACATTTGGAAGATTTTTAGCCACAAAATTAGATTAAAAAAGAGTTTTCTGACTAGACATTAGGTTATTTGGAAAATGTAATCAATAAGAATGCCCTGTCCCTCAAGCATTTGGGTTAATTTTTGTTTCACTGAGTCACTGAAATTAAATTAGAAGCGCCCGTGCTATTGGGATTTGGGTAGATATTTCGCAGGTGAAGGGTGAGCTCATCGGGTTGGGGTAAGTGCAATGGATTCTACTTCTGTTGGTGCATTTGAGCTGCTTTCAAACTGGGGAGGAAGGTAGGAAATTAACCATCAACGCTCTAACTGGTTCAGAGAAATGATTTACAACCTATGGTGATAATGCTAAACCCAAACCAAACCCATTGCCGTTGAGTCAATTCTGTATCATAGCAACCCTATAGGGCAGAATAGAGCTGCTCCCGTAAGGTTTCCAAGAGTGTAATCTTTCCAGAAGCAGACTGCTACATCTTCCTCCCTCAGAGTGGCTGGTGGGTTCGAACCACTGACCTTTTGGTTAGCAGCTGATCGCTTAACCACTGCATCACTAGGGCTGGCTCTGTGGTTATAATGCTAGGCTACCAACAGGGCGATTACAGGGGTTCAGAAATTGGCAGAGAGAAGGGCAGTATATTTCACTGACCATGTGCAACTAGGAGAGTATTTTATAACAAAGGATTATGCAAAAGTGGGGAAGAAAACAGAACTCATATTAGCATATGAAGAGGTTTGCAGGACTTGTGTACAAAATCACATTTGTAAAGGAGTTAATTGCTTGAAGACCTTGTAAAGGCTTAACAATTTTTATTTTTTTTCCCGGAAATATAATATATATCATTCCACTTCAAATTTCCATATCGTTCCTGGATCAGAAGAGAATAAGATTACTATTACTTAAATCCTTTATATCTTGTATCACTGTCCAAAATCAGCTTGTTTGGTTGTAATATTTATTGTCGCTCACTCCAGGGGAATGTAAACTGCACAAGAGTTGGTGCCCTCTCTATTTTAATACTTTTTATGCATGCCTAGTACAAGGGTCTGACACATAGCAAAGGCTCAGTATGTATTTACTGAAGAAATGAATGGTTTGAAGCCAAATTATAGCGAATTCAGACGTAAATGGGAAGTGAAGAAGTGGTGAAGTAGCCATGGAAGACATGGAGGATTTCTACACTAAGCAGTTCTGAATTGTGCATAGTTGCCAAGAAGAAGTTAGCTTACAAAATGATGAAGAGAATTTCCATTGCCATGTTCCCTGAAAAAAAACCTGTTACTGTTGAGTCAATTCTGACTCATACCAACCCTGTAGGACAGAATAGAGCTGCCCCATATGGTTTCCAAGGAGCACCTGGTGGATTTGAACTGCCAACCTTTTGGTTAGCAGCCTGAGCTCTTAACTACCATGCCACCAGGGTTTCCATTCCCTGAAAAGTGCTACATTTTGACCTACCAGTGTTACCTCAGGACCACATAATTTTCATAACATTATATAGTGCCTGTTAGAACCATAGGTGTATTTTTTGGTTTCAAGTAACTGATTCTCAGTTGGGTTACATCGAGTCCAGGCTTAATTCTTTTCATGCTTCTGACTCACAGATCACGGCCAAGAGATTAATGATATGAAATTAGCATTTGGAGATTAGTGTTTTATTTGTTTGTTTGAATTGATTGAGGCCTTTCTTCCTTTAAACTATTTGGGATTAATACCATGACAACAGAATTATACAAATGTTTTTATCTATAATTTTCCCAAAATGACAGAGTACCAGTTTATTACATTTTCTGTTTTCTATTAATGACTTTCTTGCTCTTCAAAATAATTTTTTCATCAAAGTATGTATCCAATTTTACCTGTTTTTGAGCTTTATATATATGAAATCATATATTAACTGTCTCATTTATGGCCTATTCTAACTGTCCTCAAGTTTGCCTTCCTGTACTAATCAGGCTGTGTGCATGTGTATTAGGTGCCATTGAGTCAGTCCCGACTCATAGCGACCCTGTGTACAGCAGAACAAAACACTGCCTGGTCCTGCGCCATCCTCACAATCATTGTTATGCTTGAGCCCGTTGTTGGAGCCACTGTGTCAATCCATCTCCATGAGGGTCTTCCTCTTTTTTGCTGACCCTCGACTTTACCAAGCATGATGTCCTTCTCCAGGGACTGGTCCCTCCTGATAACATGTCCAAAGTACTTGAGATGAAGTCGAGCCATCCGGTACTTCTTCCAAGACACATTTGTTCATTCTTTTGGCAGTCCGTGGTATATTCAATATTCTTCGCCAACACCATAAGTCAAAGGTATCGACTCTTCTTCCAGCTTTTGCATGCATATGAGACGACTGAAAACACCATGGCTGGGGTCAGGCACACCTTACTCCTCAAAGTAACATCTTTGCTTTGTAACGCTTTAAAGAGGTCTTTTGTAGCAGATTTGCCCAATGCAATGGGTCATTTGATTTCTTGACTGCTGCTTCCCTGGGCATTGATCGTGAATTCAAGTAAAATGAAATCCTTGACAACTTCAACCTTTTCTCCATTTATCATGATGTTGCTTATTGGTCCAGTTGTGAGCATTTTTGTTTTCTTTACATTGAACTGTAATCCATACTGAAGGCTGTAGTATTTGACCTTCATTAGTAAGTGCTTCAAGTTCTCCTTGCTTTCAGCAAGCAAGGTTGAGTCATTTGCATATCATAATTGTTAATAAGTCTTCCTCCAACCCTGATGTGCATTCCTCTTCCTATAGTCCAGTTTCTCAGACTATTTGCTCAGCATACAGACTGAATAATTATGGTGAAAGGATGCAACCTTGACGCACATCTTTCCTGATTTTAAACCACGCAATATCCCCTTGTTCTGTTCCAATGACTGCCTCTTTGTCTATGTACAGGTTCCTCATGAGCACAATTAAGTGTTCTGGAATTCCCATTCTTCACAATATTATCCATAATTTATTATGATCCACACAGTCAAATGCCTTTGCATAGTCTAAAACACAGGTAAACATCTTTCTGGTATTCTCTGCTTTCAGCCAAGATCCATCTGACATCAGTAATGATATCCCTCCTTCCACATCCTCTTCTGAATCCGGCTTGAATTTCTGGCAGTTCCCTGCTGATGTACCGCTGCAACCGTTTTTGAATTATCTTCAGCAAAATTTTACTTGTGTGTGATATTAATGATATTGTTCAATAATTTCCACATTCTGTTGGATCACGTTTCTTTGGAATGGGCACCAATATGGACCACTTCCGGTTAGTTGGCCAGGTAGCTGTCTTCCAAGCTTCTTAGCATAGGTAAGTGAGTACCCTTAGCGCTGCATCCATTTGTTGAAACATCTCAGTTGATATTCTCAGTTCCTGGAGAGTTGCTTTTCACCAATGCCTTCAGTGCAGTTTGGACTTCTTCCTTCAGTACTATTGCTTCTTGATCATATGCTACTTCCTGAAATGGTTGAACATGGACTAATTCTTTTTGGTACAGTGACTCTATGTGTTCCTTCCATCTTCTTTTGATGCTTCCTGTGTCATTCAATATTCTCACTGTAGAATCCATCAATATTGCAACTCGAGGCTTGAATTTTTTCTTCAGTTCTTTCAGCTTGAAAAATGCCAAGCATGTGCTTCTTTTTTGGTGTTTTAACTCCAGGTTTTTGCACATTTCATCATAACACTTTACTTTGTCTTCTTGAGCCGCCCTTTGAAATCTTCTGTTCAGCTCTTTTATGTCATCATTTCTTCCGTTCACTTTAGCTACTCTACGTTCAAGAGCAAGTTTAAGAGTCTCTTCTGACATCCATTTTGGTCTGTTCTGTCTTTCCTGTCTTTTAAATGACCTTTTGCTTTTTTCATGTATGATATCCTTCCACAACTTGTCTGGTCTTTGGTCATTAGTGTTCAATGCGTCAAATCTATTCTTGAGATGGTCTGTATATTCAGGTGGGACATACTCAAAATCATATTTTGGCTCTCGTGGACTTGCTCTGATTTTCTTTAGCTTCTACTTGAACTTGCATAGGTGAAATTGATGGCCTATTCTGCAGCTGGCCTGTGGCCTTGTTCTGACTGATGATATTGAGCTTCCCTATCATCTCTTTCCACAGATGTAGTTGATTTGATTCCTGTGTATTCCGTCTGGCAAGGGCCACATGAATAGTTGTCATTTATATTGTTGAAAAAAGATATTTGCAATGAAGAAGCCTGTCTTGCAAAACTCTATCATGTGATCTCCAGTGTCTTTTCTCTCACAAGGCCATATTTTCCAACTACTGAACCTTCTTCATTGTTTCCAACTTTCACATTCCAGTCACCAGTAATTATCAATGCATCTTGATTGCATGTCAGTTTGTCTTACTGTGGTGGCTTGGGTGTTGCTGTGATGCTGGAAGCTGTGCCACCAGTATTTGAAATACCAGCAAGGTCACTCATGGTGGACAGGTTTCAGCGGAGCTTCCAGACTAAGACAGACTAGGCAGAAGGACCCAGTGGTCTACTTCTGGAAAAAATTAGCCAGTGAAAACCATATGAATAGTAATGGAACATTGTCTGATACAGTCCTGGAAGATGAGCCCTTCAATTTGGAAGGCACTCAAAATATGACTGGGGAAGAGCTGCCTCCTCAAAGTAGAGTTGACCTTAATAACGTAGATGGAGTAAAGCTTTCGGGACCTTCATTTGCTGACGTAACATGACTCAATATGAGAAGAAACAGCTGCATACATCCATTAATAATCAGCACGTGGAATGTAGGAAGTATGAACTTAGGAAAATTGGAAGTCATCAAAAATGAAATGGAACGCATAAACATCAATATCCTCAGCATTAGTGAGCTGAAATGGAATGGTATTAGCAATTTTGAATTGGATAATCATATGGTCTACTATGCCAGGCACGGCAAATTGAAAAGGATTGGGGTCACAGTCATTGTTAAAAAGGACATTTCAAGATCTATACTGAAGTACAACACTGTCAGTGATAGGATAATATCCATAAACCTACAAGGAAGGCCAGTTAGTACGACTACTATTCAAATTTATGCACAAACCACTAAGGCCAAAAATGAAGAAACTGAAGACTTTTATCAGCTTCTGCAGACTGAAATCGATCAAATATGCAATCAAAATGTATTGATAATTACTTGTGATTGGAATGCAACAGTTGGAAGCAAAGAAGGAACAAATCAGATTAAAAAGTCATAATCGGCAATTTCCAAATTCCCTGGGAGAGTGAAGAAATGTGACCTAGTTTCTACCAGTTATACGTTGTTTTTCATCTTGTGGTTAACATTATGCTTGTGAGATTCGTCTATGTTGTTGCATATAATTGTAGTTTGAAAAATTTCTTGGCTATTTAGTAAAATAGAATGAATCAATTTTAATATGTATATTCATTCTAATGTTGATTGACATTTATATTACTCACAGTTTTGATTCATACGTACAGCTTTGCTTGAACACCTTTAAACATATCTCCTGTGTGCATTTGTGTTGGGTATATACTTGGGAGTGGAATTTTTGGATCATAGGATGTAAGTATTTTCAACACTAAAATATAATGCCAAATTGTTTTCTAAAGTAGGTATATCAGTTTATACACCCATCTTTTTAATGTATGAGAACTCCTGTTGCTCCATCCTTGTCAACACTTGGTATTCTCAGCTTTGTTTTTAAAGACTTTCTGGTGGCTGTCTTTTGATGTCTTATTGTAGCTTTGATTTACATTTCCTCGTTTACATAAGATGTTGATCATCTTTTGTTATGCTTCATAGTTAATCGGGTGTCTTGTTTAATGAAATGCCTGTTCAAGACTTTAGCCCACTGTTCCATTGGGTTACCTGTCTTTCTTACTCATTTTAGATGTTCTCATATATTTAGTGTATGAGTACTTATGTGTTATACATATACAAATATTTTCTAACACTCTGTAGTCTTATCTTCTCACTATCATAATAAAATTGTTTGATAAACAGAAGTTTTAATTTTACATTGTCCAGTCTATAAATCTCCTTTATGCTTAGTGCTTTTTGTGTGCTGTTGAAGAAAACTTTTCCTACCTTGAGATCAAGAAATATTCTCTATTTTTAAAAAATAAATTTCAGAGGTGGGGCCAAGATGGTGGAATTGTCAGATGCTTCCAGTGGACCCACTTAAAATAAAGACCTGAAAAAACAAGAGATTCAATTATATATGGCAGTCTGGGAGCCCTGAACATCAGAGGCAGAATTGAGGAACCTGACTGAGTGGCAGGGGGAGGGAGAGATAGTTCAGAAGCAGTGAGGACTTGCCAGATTGGACCCAGAGAGAGCCTGAGCCCTTCAGGCCTGAGCAGCTTGTGGGTGAGTGGTGAGGCAGGCAAGCAGCAGTCCTCGGGAGGTGCTATTTCTGCACCGGGAGACATCCAGAGGCAGAGATTCTACACAGCCACCCAGAACCAGTGAGAAGCAGCCCTCATCGTCGAAAGATAACTGATTGTGTACGGCTTACCACGTGGATCAAAAACACCCCCCTTAGGGAAAAACCTGTCTCCCGTTTACCTCCCTGCTCCCTGCTCTGCATGGGGTCCCAGACCGGCTTCAGCAAATGCCAAGTCCCCTGGGCCAGAAGTAGGATCCGTCACACTCCCAGAGCCATTCTCCCTGCCTTGCAGAGTGAACAAATTAACAAACGGGAAAAAATAAACTGCTGGCTCACCTGAGCCAGGAACCCAGGGTAGGCACAGCTCCTTTGCCTAGGCACAGGCATAAGGGATCTACGGACTTTGAGTGCCTTTCCCCCGCATAGACTTGTATTGGCCTATTTCAGCAGCGTAGGCCCTCATTACCACAGAAGAACAGGGTATATACCGGAACTCTAACTTCTAACTGTTTCAGCTGTGAAGTGGCAGGTTCTTGACATTTGACATTGCTCTGCCCATTAAGCAGGGTCTTTACCTACCCATATCAGAGGCCTGAGGACTGGTGGCTCCACCCATGCCACCTAGCCACCCTCATAGGGGCCCAAGAATAAGAGGTGTCCCCCAGTTCTTACAGCCAACGGCATTAGGTGCTCATAGTCTGGATGCAAAACCCACCCAACTACGTGCTCTAGGGAACAGGGACACACCTTCCTCCTGGACACTCAGGGACGGCCGTCAGCCCCCTGCCTTGCTCAGAGTGTGTCCCCCAGCTACAGCCAGATGCCTGTGCCTACACCAATCACCCATGCTGTTCTAGGACTGTAAGTGAGAGCCTATGCCACACACTTGGTGGCTATCTACCTTGGCACCTCAGCTGAATCCATACAGGAGGAGTAGGCGGACTTCTGAACTAACATACATAGTAACTGATCTAACCACCTGGTGACAGGATGTTAGAGATTCAAAGGTGCCAATAATCAAATTAGCTCATACAAGCAGCCTATTTGGGCATATCAAAACAAAACAAGAAGCTAGGACACAGTAAGCAAACATAAAATAAATA
>NW_004443999.1:10184628-10235683 GCF_000243295.1 Trichechus manatus latirostris
AGTAGACACAAGAGACTAAACAGGCAGCTTCTGTCCAGAGGTGAGATGGGAAGGCAGAGAGGGTTAGGAGCTGGTTGAATGGACATGGGGAATCAGGGGCGGAAAGGAGGAGTGTGCTGTCACAGTATGGGGAGAGCAATTAGAGTCACATAACAATGCGTGTATAAATTTTTGTATGGGAAAAAATAAATAAAATAAATTTCACTGCTTTCTCTTTCACATTTAAATCTACAGTCCTCCTGTAATTAAACTTTCTATGCTTTGATGTAAGGGTCAAGATTCTATATGTATATCTAATTGATCCAGTACCATTTATTAAAAAAAAAACCAAAAACCAAAAAACTTTATCTACTGCTCTGCGTTGCCACCTTTGTTATAAATTAAGTGCCTATAAGTATGTGGTTTCTTAGTTCTCTATTCTGGTTTCATTGATCTATTTTGTATCTTTATGCTAATGACTCCTTATATTAATTACCAACTGCTTATAATAAATGTTATCTGGTAAAGCTAGTTGTCCCACCTTGTTTTCTTCAACAAATTCTTACTACTCTAGACTTTTAGTATTTGCAAGTAAATTTTAGGACCAGCTTGTCAAATTGCACATACAAACAAAACTCTGTGGAATATTTGTTGCAATTGCCTTGTAATTTGGGGAGAATAGATATTTTTACTTCACTGAGTTCTTCCAATCCATGAATGTGATATATCTCTGCTTTTATTTATGTCTTCTTTAATTTTCTCAATTATTATTGTAACTTATGTGTAGAAGTTATGCTTATCTATGGTTAATTTTATTTCTAATTATCTACTATTTTTGATGGTACTGTAATAAGTATTTTGAAACATTTTAATTTTCTTTCAATGGTATACAAAAGTGCAACTAATTTTTGTACATTATATAGGTATCCTGTATCCTTGTCAAGCTCTCTCATTAATTGTAATAATCTACCTGCATATTATTTTGGATTTTCACTGTACATAATCATATGATCTTTAAATAATGAGGTTGTAATTTTTAATTTCAAATTTCTCTATGCCATATTTATTTAGTTACTTACTTTCTGTTGCATAACTACTCTGGCTAGGATAAATATATAAATATATATATATCTTTGTTTTTGCCTCTTTTTGTTTCAAACAGATCATTTTGCTTTTAGCAGATATGGCAAGTTGCTTTTTACTTTTTAAAATTGAGGTTGAATTTTATTAAATGCATGTACTAAATCTTTTGAGATAGTTATATAATTTTTTTCCATTCATGTGCTAAATTACAGTGATTGATTTTCTGATGTTAAACTGATCTTGCATTGCTTCCTTAATAAGCTAATGTGGTATACTACATTATTAGATACTTATGATTTTAAACATCATAGTTTTCCTGGGATAACTCCCCTTGGTCATAAGATAGTCTAGTACTCATTTTTAAAGTTTAATTGATCACGTGTATATAATAGAACTATACCACACTTATCTGACTTTCAAATATTTAGTTGTCTTTAGAATTGTTCTCTAAGGAGTCTCCAGGTGGTGCAAAAGGTTAAGTGGTTTGGAAGACAGGCCTGGCAATCTGCTTCCCAAGTGTACAGTCTCTGGAGCAGATCTACTCTGCACACATGGGGTTACTATGAGTCGAAAGTGACTCAGTGGCAACTAACAACAACAGAATCATTCTTAAAATGTGGGATATTCTCAGTATAATGCATTAAAAATAAATAAGGATATTTCTCATTATTCTATTTTCAGATGTCATTGTAATAAGAACTTTCTAGTGCCAAACACTGGAATTATCCAGTTCAGTTTAAGTATCTTCGTGTGCCCATTTTACATTTGGGGAACCTGAGTTAGACAGTTTAAGCAGCTTTTGAAGGATCATAATAGCACCAGGAGTTGAATTATGTAGTCAGGTGTATATGATTACAAACAGCCTTAAAAACTACCCTAAATTGTCTTCTGCATAGTAGGAACAGAGAGTGTTTTTTCTATAAGACATTTCTTACTTGAAGCAGTGTGCTCACTTTCAATATTTGAAGACTTATCATAATTCACTGAAAATATATTTTTATATTTCTGGGGTTTTTTCCCCCAATTAGAGTGGGGGTGGAGGAAAACATAGTTACTCTATTCTGTGAATTAGGTCTTTGAGTCAATTCTAGCCATTGATTTATGTGAGTGAATACAGCTACTGTTACTCTTCAGCGTGATCTGAAATGAAAGGCCTTTAGGAGTCTAACAAGAACACTGCATGGACTAAGGTTTTATGAGTCTTTCTTCATCCTTCTGTTATTTCGATTCTCTGCTGAATACTTCTGATTCAAGGGAATTGCCTATGACTGACTGAGAGGATCAACTGGGACATGAAAGTACTATGAAAATTATTTATAAAAATGTGTATAGTCCTTTCATCAATTCAATTATTAACAGAAGGCTCTGTGAGAGAAAATAATAGTGGAGACCATTTGTGTAAATAACAAAAAATGGTTATTAATGTGAAAACAGAAGTCTGTAGAGTGAGCAGGTACCATACACTCAAAGGAGAAAACAATCAATATTGGGTGTATTTTGAGCTGTGTGATAGACAGCCATGAGGCAATAAATCAAAAATTAAATAAAAGGGCAGTGCAAGGGAAGTTTAAGAGCTATAAATCAGAATTCTAAATCAATAGAAATTGCTCTTGGGAACAGAGCTGATTGCTCTGGAAAGTGATTATAGTGCTGCTTCATGTGATCTTATCTTATGAAATCCCTTGGAGGATGGAGCATAAGTAAACTATTGTGGCTGGGTTTTATAAAGCATGCTTAAGGAGAAATTTTGAAAGCAGTACCGTTTTACTTCATCCTAGAGCTCTTAGAAGAATCTTTGTTCCCATAACCAGTATGCAATTGGCTAACAAAAATGCAAACATGGACATAATTGTCACGGCAATGACTAGAAAACCTCACTGTTTTGATGTTGTGGTAAGATAATATATCTAATGTACATAAAAGACTAAAAATGATTTGTCAGAGTAAAGTTTGAACTACTTACTTAAGAATTCTATTTCTATGTCTATAGACTTACATAATGGGCTCCCCTGATCAATCTTTGTCTAATTAACAGGAATTTGCAAATTTATGGAAGAGGAAACATATGACAAATACATGTGTTGATAAAAGAGGTCAAGGAAGTAGTGTATTAAGATCTTTCTTTTCTTAAAACTTCAGCGCTGTTCAATGTAGGCATTTAATAAGTTGTTCACTGAGTGACTAAATGATTAGCTGGCATTAGTATTAGACTTACAAATTTATAGTTTACTAAAATTTTCCATGAACGTCTTTTGAAATTTATTTTTTTAGTATTTAAATATTCTACTATTCCCCCTAGCTTTTGCTGTTCTTCGTCATTTAAATCAATTTACAAATATTGTAGAGAAAGCAAGTAAGACAGAGTTGATTTACAGCAAGTCCTAGAAACTGAACAAATAGTAGAAATCATACTTAATATATATTTCTACTTTAGCTTTACTCTAAGAACCTTCAAATATTCGTAAGTTTTAGATACATTTTAAATTCTTCATAAGGCACAATTTGCCAGATAAAGAGGTCCTGTAATATTTCCTTCCACCCTCCTTCCTTCCCTCTCTCCCTTCCTTCCTTTTGATTTTTCTGTGTCCAGCCTTAGACTGGTATAAAATGATTACATAAGAGAGCTGATGAGATTGGAAAGCTCTGCACTCTATGGACTGGTCTGTTGTTGTTGTTAGGTGTTGTCGAGTCAGTTCCGACTCATAGTGACCCTGTAGGACGGAGTAGAACTGCCCCATAGGGTTTCCAAGGAGAAGCTGGTGGATTTGAACTGCTGACCTTTTGGTTAGCAGCCGAGTTCTTAACCACTGTGCCACCGGGGTTCCTATGGGCTGCTCTAGAGTACTTTATTTGTGGCTTATTTTTCCTATTGTAAATTCCTAGCTTTATATTTTTAAATAAAACTTCAGTTATTGGGCTATTATCTAAATTTAAAAATCCATAAGTGAATTTTCTACATAGGCTAACGGAATGCTGGAGTCTTCAGGTCACGTCTGGTTTATCCGTTCACTTTTTGACATGGAGTGTCCTGTTATTTCCAGGGCTCCCTCTCTTCCTCCCTCCCTTTCTCCCTCTCTCTCTGTCTCTTTCTTTTTTAAAATAGATTGAAGCCTAATGGATAACAGTCTTTCCTCAAAGTTAAAATGTAGACTGGAGAGACTAAGTACCTACTGTAGATGAAGTTATATTTTCTGATTTTTGGTACAATATTTTTTGTACTCAAGCTCACTTTTAAAATGCTGTGGTAAGTATACTCACTCAAAAAGGTAATATAAAAATCATATAAAACAGGTTTGACTTAAAAAAGCCAGCAAACGTATACCTTGCAACATGTTTTGCTAGTTTTAAGAAAAATCAGTTTTTGAGTGGTAAACATAATAAATATCCTGCGATGGGTGTAAAGCCTGTCACTTTCAAGGCTTGTTTGATTAATGATTTTGTTTGGAGATGCAGGTTTGCAGATCCATAAAAAATCAGCTGTATTATTACTTGCATTATATCATCTAAAGTTTTTATTTTAAATTTTTCTATAGGTAATTAATCTAGCTACATAAACCAAATAAAAACTTTATACATTTACAATTATTAGGAAAAATAAAGTTGTTGCTTTGAACTTGGATATCAGGGTCGCTGTGAGTTGGAATTGACTTGATGGCAACAGGTTTTAGTTAATAAAGATAGAAGCCACAATCAATATCATTGTTTTTTATAATGCTAATGGACTTTACAAGATAAACTTAGTCAAAGGTTTCTATAGCAGTTAACTCTGAAGTTGTTATCATTTAGCTTTCTTTGTGGTGAGTATGACTGATTATTTTTATCACCATTATCAAGATGGACTTTATATCTTGTACACATCAAGATCAAAGTCCAAGTACACTTATACATAGGACGAATGACAGCGTTAATATCAGTGATCATATCTTGTTACTCAAAGGCTGGAATAAATAGATGGAGATTTCCATGTGATTCTTAGAATAAGTAAGCATCTATCAGAACATTACTTTTAAAAACTTTGAGCTTAGAAGAGTTTCCAGTAGTGGAAGTCATCTTGAGGAGCACAAGCCTAAGAATTTCATGTTTCCATTCTCTTGGAGGCTTGAAGCATGGATAATTCTTCTTCCAAGGCAAACGAGAGAAGCCAATTTTGCAGGGAAAAAAAAAAATTGTTGTCAGTCTATTTAGACTTTAGGTCATAGCCAAATCAATATTATGTTTTCTTAAGGCTGTAAACGAAAACTGATGTCATACATCTGATGATTCTACTACATTAGAAAAAGTATATTTACCTAAATATAGTGCAGATTTTTCATTACAATCACTGTATTAGAAAGTCCAAAATATATATTTTTTCTATTTATGAAGTTTATTTACACAGATAGGATGTTAACACGTTGGTAAGACAGAACATAACAGCCATCTGAATCTGTCTTTCCTCAAGGCTCTTTTCAGATGCCAACTTCTCTGTGGAAACTTCCAAGACCACAGTGTTGGTTGGTTATTGTTGTACATGTACCTTCTACCATGTATATATGTAGGAAGCTTAAGTACAAAATCTGAGGTTTTTCACTCATGTGATTGGATGACACATGAGCAAATGTGCTCTAACGCTGCTGTTTAGACAGATTCATCGTATGGCTTTATGCACCAGCTGGGAATTATTAGATTACCATTATCTTATGAATAAAGCCATCATTTTGATTTGTATTGTTAACTCCTAGTTTTTCTCAGGTCAGACATTCAAATCTAATTTGTTACTTATGTAGAGTGGGAAATCTTATCATCAATGAGTTCTTTATCATATGCATATATGCGTTTGGTTTTTATTTACTTTTTTTACTATACAAGTAATACATGTTGCTGTTGTTAGGGGCTGTCAAGTCCATTTTAATTCATAGTGACCTCATGTGACAGAGTAGAAGTGCCCCATAGGGTTTTCTAGTCTATAATCTGTATGGGTACAGATCGCTAGGTCTTTCTCCTGCAGAGCCGCTGGGTGGGTTCAATTGTCAACCTTTCGATTAGCACCTGAGAGCTTAACTACAAGTAATACATAAAACTAAAGACCAAACCTGTTGCCATTGAGTCGATTCTGACTCAAAGTAACCCTATACGACAGAGTAGAACTGCCCCATAGTGTTTCCAAGGAGCGGCTGGTAGATTCAAACTGTTAATCTTTTGGTTAGCAGCCGAGTTCTTAACCACTGCACCACACACTAATGCTAAAAGGTTAAAATGTAAAAGTGAAAAGTAAAAGAAGAAAATTTAAGTTAATTTCTTTGACCTCTGTAGATAGTAATTATCTGTCTGTCTCTGTCTGTCTGCCTGCCTGTCTGCCTGCCTACCTGCCTCCCTATCTTATCTATCTATCCATCCATCCATCCACCTGAATAAATACATATATGCACATACATATGTGAAAAAATATTAGATTGATTGCATTTTTTACACACGATGATTATATCACATTTGCAAGTCTAGGACTTTTTTTTCTTATCAATATGTTAACAAAGAGTTCTTTCAAAAAATTCTACAAATAATTACCTACCATTAATTTCTTTACCTCATAGTCTAATGTATGCAGAATTTTACAGTTTTAATCACTTTTATAATTTTGATAAACAACTCATAATGATTTTTTATTAAACATTTGAGCAAATCTAAGCATCTCAGAGTTCCTGAAACTTAAGAGTTAGCAACTTGAGGCTAGTGAGAAAAGACAATTCTGTGATTTCAAGTTTCTGACTTACTTAACTGAGTGGAGTCTACTGTATTCACTATGGTGGGATATAAAAGATGGGGAATGGGGTTGTGAAAGAAGATTCAGTTGTCAGTTTTGGCAATAACTGATTGAATTTGGTTTCTAGACTCTATTCTTTCATTTCTTGACTCACTAATGCTATTTATGGACACTATAGGTATGAATCAAACGGTCCTTAAGGGGTGTGTAGAAGAAGAGATGCCTAGAAAAATCTGGAGAAGAATCGGGGGAAAGTAGTGTCCATGAAGCTTGAGTGAGTGAGGAAAAAAATAAATCAAGAAAGAAAAAGTAATAAAGGGTGACAAATATTGTAGAGAAGCCAAGTAAGACAAAGATTGGTTTAAAAATTAAGTTGGAGGTGGAGAAATTGAGACAGCAAATATAGATTATTCTTTCTGGAAGGTTGTCTGTGTTTAGATTGATAATCTTACTATGCCAGAAGATTAAAGGAGTATTTTTGCTTCATTTCTTTTTGACAAGAAGGAAAATAATTATATAAAGGGGTAGTGAAGTAGAATGAAAAGTTTCTATGTTCTCATTGTTAATAAGATTAATGCTCTGTATTTAACCACAGCACTGTTGATTTGGGGCTTGGTATCTTTTGTCAATTTTGGAAAATTCTTAGTCTGTGTCTCTCCCAATACTGTTTCTGTGTTATATTCTCTCTCCTCTAAAACTCCACTTATATGTATGTTAGAACTTTTCCCTATATCTCATAAGGATATAAGGAATCTAAAAGGCTGGCTGTCTAGTTGTTGTAGTATGGGATCCAGGGGTGGTGGCTGTGTTAAGATTTTGTTATGGGAAAGAATACATGGAATGCATGTCAGTTTCCCTGGCACCAGATACAAGGGAGGAACAGCTTGGGGATTATTTTTGATCATATTCAATTAATCTGCCTGGAGTAAAAAAAAAACAAAAAACAAAAAACTTTAGGCTACCAGATGCCTAGAGTTTGATGAAGGGGCAAAATTTATCAGCCAGAAAGGTGCATTTTCCTGTATTATGAGAACTGGAGAAAAAAGGAGACGAACAAAGCAGGAAGAAATACAGACAGAATGCTCCTTAGAAGAGAGGTTGGTTTACTTTGGCCATGTTCTCAGAAGGGGCCAATCCCTGGTGAAGGACATCATGCTTGGTAAAGTAGAGGGTCAGAAAAAAAGAGAAAGCCCCTCAATGAGATGGATTGACACAATGGCTGCAACAATGGGCTCAAACATAGCAATGATTGTCAGGGAAACACAGGACTGGGCAATGTTTTGTTCAGTTATACATAAAGTTTCTGTGAGTTGGAACTGACTGGATGGCACCTAACAACAACAAAGCAAAGCAGAAAGGAAAAAAAAAAACTAAAATAGTGCTCTGTGAGACTACCTTAACACTAACACTGGTGTGGACTTATTTCATTTTATAGCCATATGTGTCAGGTAAGAACTTTTCTGCTTCTTTTCTTTCTTTCTTTTTTTTTTTTTTCTCTTGCCTCTTCTGACCCTGCAGGTAGTAGAAAATGCAATAGCAGTGGACTAAAGGGTAAAATTGCAAGGTGGGGAAAAAAAAAAAAAGAAAATTGACCAAATCTTTTGTCAGTTTTGGAAAATTCTTAGGCTGTATCTTTCCTAATACTGTTTTTGTGCTATATTCTCTCTCCTCTAAGAGTCCACTTACATATGTTAGAACTTTTCCCTATATCTCATAAGGATAAAAGGAATCTAAAAGCCTGGCTACCTACTTTCTCTAGTATAGGATCCAGAGGTAGTGGCTGTGTTAAGACATTGTTATGGGAAAGAAAGCATGTGTGTTTTCCTGGGGCCAGATACTGCACTGGCCAGTCCACAGCAGACCCAAATGGCAGAAGGAGAGATGCCATAACTTAAATGAATTTCAAATATTTTGAATATCACATTACACCAGATATATAAATTATTGAACTGAAATTATTTTGTGACTAGAAGTAAATGTATGTATCTATCTTAATCTATCTATTTAGATATGGATAATATTGTGATGAATGGGAATGCCAACACACTTAACTGTGCTCATGTAGAACCTGTACATAGACCAAGAGGCTGTAGTTTGAACAGAACAAGGGGATACTGCGTGGTTTAAAATCAGGAAAGGTGTGCATCAGAGTTGTATCCTTTCACCATACTTAGTCTGTATGCTGAGCACAATGAGCACATAATCCAAAAAGCTAGACTATATCAGGATTGGAGGCAGACTCATTAACAGCCTGTGATATGCAGATAACACAACCTTGCTTGCTGAAAGCAAAGAGGACTTGAAGTACTTACTGATGAAGAGGAAAGACTACAGCCTTCATTATGGATTGCACCTCAACATAAAGAAAACAAAAATCCTCACAACTGGACCAATAAGCAACATAATGATAGATGGAGAAAAGATTGAAGTTGTCAAGGATTTCATTTTACTTGGAGCCACAATCAACGTCCATGGAAGCAGCAGTCAAGAAATCAAATGATACATTACTTTGGGCAAATCTGCTGCAAAAAAAGTGTTAATACAATGCAACGAGAAAGAACAACGATGAATCTGTGAAACATCTCATAACATGGATGAAACTAGAGGACTTTATGCTGAGTGAAATAAGTCAATCACAAAAGGACAAATATTGTATGAGACCTCTATTGTAAAAACCCATGAAAAAGTTCACACACAAATTGTAACAATCTTTGTTGGTTACCAGGGATGGGAGGGGTGGGGGGGGAAATATTAAATAGGCAATAGATAAGTGGTATCTTGGGTGAAGGGTGAGGCAGTACACAATACGGGAAAACTAGCACACCTTGGACAAGGAAAGGTCATGGAAGCCCCATAGACACATCCAAACTCCCTGTGAATTGCTGGGTGGAGGGCTGTTGGGACCATGGTCTCGGGGAACATCTAGCTCAGTTGCAATAACACAGTTTATAAAGACAATGTTCTACATTCTACCTTGGTGAGTAGTGTCTGGGGTCTTAAAACTCTGTGAGCGGCCATCTAAGATACTCCGCTGGTCTCATCCCTTCAGGAGCAAGGGAGAATGAAGAGAACAGGATGCAAGAAAAAGATTAGTCCGAAGGACTAATGGACCACAGCTTCCAAGGCATCCACCGGACTGAGTCCAGTACAGCTAGATGGTGCCCAGCTACCACCACTGACTGCTCTGACCAGGATCACAACAGAGGGTTCTGGACAAAGCAGGAGAAGGATGTAGAGCATAATCCTAACTCACAAAAAAAAAAGACCAGATTTACTGGCCTAAAGGAGACTGGAGAAACCTCGAGAGTATGGCCCCCAGACACCCTTCTAGCTCAGTGGTGAAGTTTCCTCCTAGGTTCACTGTTCAGCCTGGGAGTGGACAGCCCCGTAAAACCAAATGAGACTGACGAGGTACAGGAGTCCAGTGACAAGGGCCAGAAAGCAGAAGGGGACAAGGAAGCTGGTGATAGGGAACCCAAAGTTGAGTAAGGATATTGTTGATGTGTTGTGAGATTGTTAACCATTGTCATAGGGCAACATGTGTAGTAACTGTTTAATGAGAAACTATTTTGTTCTGTAAGCCTTCATCTTAAGTGAGACTAGCAGCACAATTGGAAGAGCGTAGTCAATGTCACTGAACTGTGCCTGTAGAAATTTTTGAAATGGTGTATCTTTGGCTATGTGTATTTTCACCAAAAAAAAAGGTTGAGAAGTTAGAGGGTTGACATGTTGTGGGGTTGTTAACCAATGTCATAAAACAATATGTGTACTACTGTTTCATGAGAAACTATTTGTTCTGTAAGCCTTCACCTGAAGTACAATAAAAAAAAAAAAAGTGTTAAAAAAGCAAAGCAAAGATGTCTCTTTGAGGACTAAGGTGCGCCTGACTCGAACCATGATATTTTCAATCACCTCATATGCATGTGAAAGCTGGGTAATGAATAAGGAAGACCAAAGAAGAACTGATGTCTTTGAATTATGGTGTTGTTGAAGAATATACCACAGACTACCAGAAGAACAAAAAATCTGTCTTGGAAGAAGTACAGCCAGAATGCTTTTTAGGAGCAAGGATGGTTAAACTTCATCTCACGTACCTTGGATAGGTTATCAGAAGGGACCAGTCCGTGGAGAAGGACATCATGCTTGGTAAAGTAGAGAGTCAATGAAAGTGAGGAAGACCTTCGACAAGATGGATTGACACTGTGGCTTCAACGATGGACTCAAATATAGTAACCATTGTGAGGATGGTGCAGGACCAGGCAGTATTTTGTTCTTTTGTACACTATGAGTGGGAACCGACCTGACAGCACCTAACAACAACAACATCTATTTATTTATTTATAATTTATTTTATTTTTGTTGTTGAGAATATACAGAGCAAAACATACACCAATTTTTATATGCAGTTCAGTGACTTTGATTATATTCTTGGGGTGGACAACCATTATCACTCTCCTTTTCCTAGTTGTCCCCCACCATTAACATAAACTCACTGCTCCCATTTCCTATCAAATCTTTAGAGCTACTGTTGTCAATTTGACCTTAAAAGTGTTCAGTGCTCTAGGTAGACATTCTTTACTAGTTAAGCTAAACTATTGTTTGGTTTTAAGAAGACTTCAGGGGTTATTTTTGGCTTAAGGTTTAAAGATTATTTTAGGGTAATAGTTTCAGGGGTTCATCCAGCCTCCATGGCTCCAGAAAATCTGGATTCCATGAGAATTTGAAATTTTGTTCTAGATTTTCCCCTTGTTGTTCAGAATTCTTCTATAGAATCTTTGATCAAAACATTCAGTAATGATAGCCAGGGACCATCCAGTTCTTCTGGTCTCATGGCAAAAGAGGCAGGTGCTCATGGAGGCAATTAGACTCACATTCTATTTTCTACTCTTATTCCTGACTCTCCTTATTCCTCTGTTGCTCCAGACAAGTGGAGACCAATTGTTATGCCTTGGATGGCCACTTGAAAGCTTTTAAGTCCCCAGGCACTACACAGTGAACTAGGAGGAAGAACAGAAGCACTAAACACGATATTAGGCTAATTAACTGGGATGTCCCATGAAACCATGACCCTAATCCTCCAAACTAAGGAAATAAATCCCATGATGTATTTAGTTTTACACAGCACCCTCAGCAGCTACTCTTTTTTGTCATTGTTGTAAATATATCTACCACGCAATTTTTGCCAATTCAACTTTTTACAGGTGTACAATTTATTCACAGCAATTATATTAATCAAGTGTGCGACCTTACCCTTAATCGATGAGATTTTTCCATCACTGTAAACCAAAGCTCAATACTCCATAAGCAATAACACCCCCTTCCCCAATGTATGTCTTTTTATTACTTAAAAATATTCAGAAAAGTTATGGACATTGCCCTGAATTTCATTCAAGTAGCAGGTCAAATCTGCCCATATGAAATTAATTTTAAGTTTCATTATGAGCTATTCCATCATCATGTTTATTCAACTAAATCATAACATATATCATCGCTATGAATTAAGGAATATATGTTTTCCTTTTGTGTCAACTAAAACATCTGAGTGTATCTGACATGGAAAATAATTATAAAAATCCTTATATATCAGGCAGCAAATATATTTTATTTCATATTCTTTTTATGAAAAAAAGTTACAATGCATAAAATGGTAAAAAAAACTTTCAACCATAATAATTTATTGTAGTTTTATTTACTGATGATTCTATTTTGTCAGATAGAGGTGCTGCAAAATCCTCTAACAAAAGAATTTTTATGACAACATCTGTTGAAAATGAAGTAGACCTTGATGTAATATCTCATTTGTAAAAATCCATTACTGCTACTTGCTTATGTTTGCTCTGTCATTTTCTTTCAAATTTCCATTTCTGACTGTACATCTGAAATATGTTCGACTTAGAAGCAAGTAAAGTTTGTAACATGAACTTAATGAGAATATTAAAATTTTAAATGGCCCTGAAAGGCACATCTATTATTTTCAACCCTGTGTATCCCATTAATCAGGCTGCTATTGACGTTACCAGCTAGTTATGTGCAGCCTGTCAAATCATATCATCTTCATGTGTTACCGAGTAGAGTAAATTGTCTTTAATAACAATAATGATGTGATTAAAAAATGGGGAATCACTTGAACAAAACCTTTCAGTACAATTTCATTGCTTGAATAATTCTGGATAGACTCCCAGCTTAAACTCTTGTTCCAGTTTAAATTCTATTATTGATAAACTGAAATTTTTCAAACTTTTATTTAATATTGCTTTCTCTAATTGTAAAGTAAGGAGTCCTGGTGGCAGAGTGGTTAAGTGCTCAGCTGCTAACAGAAAGGCTGTGTTTCAAACCCACCAGCTGCTCCATGGGAGAAAGATGTGGCATTCTGCTTCTGTAAACATTACAGCATTGGAAACCCTATGGGGCAGTTCTACCCCGTCCTGTTGGGGCACTATGAGTGGGAACTGACTCAACAGCACCTAATAACAACAACATTATTTTATGTAAGTTGCTTCAAATGAGGTCTTCTTTTATCCTCATAGTACATATTTAATAAGAAAGTAATTTAATGATAATATTTAGACTCTGGTTCTTAATAAACGACTGGTTTTGGTCTAAATTAAAATATTACATGGTATAATTCTACTGTCCCCAAACCTAGTAGTGGTAGCTATCTACCATCCTAATCACGATGGTTTGTCCATTCATTATTTTTAGTTTGTTTTAAATAGCCAGCTAACTTCCCTATAAGCTACACTGCACATAGCTGTCATATTGCTAGATAAATATTAACTTAAAAGTGGAAAAGTTAATTGATGAAGCACACATATATAAAGAATGATAATTCTTTACATATAGGTCTTACACCTTACCCACCCCATGCAAAATTATAAGCCAACTATTATATATATTTTATGTGATTGTTTTGTAGTCTCTCAAATCTAATCAACATTTATCTATGAGTTGAATTTGAACTACCTCCCTCAGAGCTGAGTTTAGAATATTTTCAATACATTTAAAATGTTGTTTTTGTTGTTAGGTGCCATCGATTTAGTTCTGACTCATAGCGCCTATGTAAAACAGAATGAAACATTGCCTGGGCCTGTGCCATCCTCAAAACCGTTGCTATGTTTGAGCCTGTTGTAGCAGCCATGCTGTTATTCCATCTCATTGAGGATCTTCCTTTTTTTCTCTGACCTTCTACTTTACCAAGGATGATGTCCTTCTACAGGGCTGGTCCCTCCTGATAACATGTTCAAACTACATAAGATGAAGTCAACATTTACAATATTGGCTAATAATTCAAGAATTATCTCCCTGTGTTGAAGTAGAAAATCTAAACTAGAAAATAGGACAATCAGGTTGGAAATAAAGAGCAAAGAGAGAAAGAAAGCCATGTTTCTTTCATCTTGTTATATAATACGTACTAAATATACTAATATATACTAAAACAGGATAATTCAGGGCAATTTCCTTTGAAGGTCTGCAAACAGAAAAATAAATTTTCTAAGATTAATCTGTCAAAAAATGAGTTTTCATGTCTAAATCAATGTAGGCAAGATTAAAAAAAACCTGTAAATTGCTGTAGATTTTTTAGAGTATTAAAAAACATTCACTTTACCTGCTTCTTAAGAGTAAAAGCTATTAAATGAATGCAACTTTGGTTATAAAATCTTTACCTTTTTACCTTATACCAATTCAGATACGAAGATGCAAATTGGATGAAAAGACAATGAGCAGTAAAGAAGTCAGCGAGAGTAGGCAAAATGGAAGATAGGCTGAGAAGAATAAAATATCATGGCGATAAATGGCCACCAAACACATGAAAAGATGCTCAGCATCATTAGTCATCAGAGATATGCAAATAAAAACCACGATAAGATACCATTACCCTCCCACTAGGATGGCTAAGAAAAAAAAAAAACTGAAAATAACAAATGTTGGTGAGGATGTGGAGAAATTGGAACCTTATCTATGGTTGGTGGAAATGCAAAATTGTACAGCCATTGTGGAAAACAATGTGGCAGTTCCCCAAGAAAACTAAAAATAGAACTACCATATGACCCAGCAATTCCACTCCTAGGTATAGACCCAAAAGACTCGAAAGTAGAGACTCAGAAAGAGATTTGTACACCAATGTTCATTGCAGCGCTATTCACAATAGCCAAAGGGTGGAAACAACCTAAATTTCCATCAACAGATGAATGGATAAACAAAATGTTGTACATACATACAATGGAATTCTACTCAGCCAGTAGAAGAAATGAATTCTTGATACATACTACAGTATGGCTTGAGCTTGAAGACGTTATGCTGAGCAAAATAAACCAATCACAAAAGGACAAATATCATATGACCTCATTTATATAAAAAGACAAGAAAAGGCAACTTTATGGAGATCAAAGTTTATTAGTAGTTAGCAGGGGTAGAAGGGAGGGGGGAAAAGGGGGGTTAATGGTGATGAAAAATTGCATTAAGGGTAGGGTTGTACAGCCAATTATTGTAATTGCTGTCAATAAGTTGTATGTCTGTAAAAAATTGAATTGGCAAAAGTTGTCTGTTAGATATATTTACAACAACAACAACAAACACACATACATAAACACACACACACAAAAGAGTAGCTGCTGAGGCTACTTATGCATAACCAAAATCCTTATGGGATTTGATTCCTTGGTTTGGGGGTTTAGGGTCATGATTTCAGGGGATATCCCAGTTAATTGGCCTAATAACATGTCTGGGGCTTCTGTTCTACCTCTTTGTTCCTTGCGTAGTGCCTAGGGTCTTAAAAGATTGCAAGCAGCCATCCAAGGCACAACAATTGGTCTCTATTCACCTGGAGCAACAGAGGAAGAAGGAGAGTCAGGAATACAAGGAGCATATGGAGTGTGGCTAACTGTCTCCATGAATAACTGCCCCCTTTTCCATGAGACCAGAAGAAGTGGATAGTGTCTGGCTACCATTACTGAATATTATGGAAGAATCTTGATCAAAAGGGGGAAAATGCAGAACAGAATTTGGAATTCTAATGGAATCCAGATTTTATGGAGCCATGGAGGCTGGATGAACCCTGGAAATCATTGCCCTGAGATAATCTTTAAACCTTAAACCAAAAATAACCCCCAATGTCTTCCTAAAACATACAATAGTTTAGCTTAACTAGTAAAAAAAGGTCTGCCTTGAGCATTATACTCTTTTAAGAACTATCTATATGGGATCAAATTAATAACAGCAACTGGAAAGATTAGAAAGAAACTTTAGGGGGCAGTGAGTTTATGTTCATGAGGGGGGAATAGCTCAGAAAAGGAGGGGTAGCATGGTTGTACAACTCAAAGAATGTAATCAGTGTCACTAAATTGTATGTGTAGAAACTGTTGAATTGGTGTATGTTTTGCTGTGTATATTCTCAACAATAACAATAAAATAAATAAAATTTTGGGGAAAAATCGTAGAGAGGAAAAAAAAGAGGAGGATAAGAAAGAAAAGAAAGGACCCTTCACCAGAAGAAAGACTAGAGGGAAAAAGCTGTCATTTGCCAATCCAAGGTCCTTCCAACAATTTCTGCTATTGCAACTGTGATTTGTGGGTATATCTTAGGGTTGATTTGCAGACCTTGGAGGTTTCGCTCATTTTTCTGCATTGAACTCCCTCTGAACTTGCTCCGGAGCCACCTGAGCCTTCAGGGTGGCAATAGGCGAGGCTTCCCTCAGTATCAGAGCTTTCTAAATGCTAGACTTCAGGTCTAATCACGGTACCTATCAGATGTTTTCACCACTGTAATTCTGGGAACAAAGTCCTTTTCTGTCTCTGTTACCCATGCTGCCTCCTTTGGAGTAATCCGAAACTTCAGCTAACTCTAAATCAATAACCTCTGTCTCTTTCCTCAGGAGTCTTTTGTTTCTTACTTCTCCAGTGTTATGAGTTCTACTTCCCAACTCTGCCACCTCAGGGATTCTTGAAAGTTTCCTGGTACACAATACCCAGATATCCAGTTAACATTCACTACCGTTGAAATGCGCAGACTGTCTCTAGTTTGAATGCCTTCTAGAGATTCTGCTTAAAGAGACAATCCCAGTTTCCAATATACATGTAGACTGTCTCAGAGATACTGTAACCATTTTTAAACATTTATGAGTGTGCATTCTTCATAATGAAGTATAATTGCCTTCGAAGAGCTTATAATTCATTTGGCAAAGTAGGATATAGATTAATGAAACAGTGTAATAATAGTATACCAGCCTAAGAAAAATATCTGTTAGGTGCTGGAAAAATAACATTATGAGATATATGTTTCTTAAAGTGCAAGTCTTATCTTGATGGCAGAAAAAATATTTTAGTTTGTACATAAATAAAAGCATGTAGTAATCTAGCTATCTGCCTATCTACTTATTTATCTATTTTTACACAGAGAACAGCCTAAGAAACTCAATGGGGCAGTTCTACCCCATCCTATAGGGTCACTATGAGTCAGAATCAACTTGACGGAGGCACACAACAACATATAGAGAAATGAGGTCCCTAGGTGGCACAGTTTGCACTTGACTGCTAACTTAAAGGTTGGTAGTTTGAACCAACTTGGAGGTACTGTGGAAGAAAGGCCTGGTGATTTGCATTCATTAAGATTACAGCCAAGAAACCCTATGGGACAGTTCTATTCTGTACCACATGGGGTCATCATGAGTTGGAATCATTTAACAGCAACAGGTTTGGTTTTTCTGGTTTTATAGAGAGAAATAAAAGCGAATTTCTGTTTGTTTTCTTTTAATATGGGTGATCACTAGACTGTTTTTGTATAGAAAGGTTTAATATGGGTGATCACTGGACTGTTTTTGTATAGAAAGGTTTAATATGGGTGATCACTGGACTGTTTTTGTATAGAAAGGGACAGAGCCAGATGGGAATGAAAGTGAGAGAGGTAGATGAGGAAAGAGAGGGGATGATTGAGGGTACAAGTTCCCTTAAGAGATTTTAGTAGATCAAATTTGTTTGTATTTTTACTTAAAAGAATATGCTTCTGTGGGAAATTAGTAAAAGGGCAAGTCATCACTCAAGAGTATAAACAATCCTCTAACTCATTTGCTTTATAAATTTCATTATTATTTTGGTTATTCATAAAACATAGTTACATTTCATGATTCATTTATTTGTGACTTCACTTTTACATGACATCACTTCAGTGAAAGCTGGAGTTGAGAACTTTGAAATTATAGTATCCACTGGAACGTGTGGTGATCCTACACACAGCCTGAAGCTTCATAAAGGAGCTCTCCCGAGATTTCTTAGCGTCATGCATCCTGTATCTGAAATCCTTTTTAATAAGGTATTTTGGTACTTCAGAAATTAAACCTCCTGGATAAATCCAAGAAAGGCCTTATATTGATGACTTTCTCTGTGGGATGGGATAGGACAATTGGACCAGGCAACCTGCACAGGCTCTTGCAATCCTGCATCTGTGATTCTATGAATTTTGTTCTTCAGCATCATTTTAAGCCCGTTTCTTGAATTCAACTTTTCTTTTGGGATGTGTGAAGAAGATTTGCCCTGGGGTGTTTGTTGTTCTATGTTCATTTATCAAACAACCATGAGGGCGAGGGCTGGGGAACTGATACCCATATAACAAGCTGAAGACTCTTGTTGTGACAGATGAAAACTTTCTGCTATTTATTAGATCGGATGAAAGTAAATAACCAATGAAGGCATAGAATTTGTTATCAATTGCACAGCAACCCTGCTATGTTTCTCTTATCATCAACTCTTTTCCCTGATCCCCAAAGCTCCTTTTCAAAACAACCGTCTCTATTCTCAAATCTCCTTGCCTACTAGTCAGACTCACTCTCAGCAGGTGACTTCCTTTCCTACTTTGTAGATATTATAACCAAACACCAAACCCACTGCCGTCGAGTTGCCTCACATTCATCACACACACACACACACACACACACACACACACACACACACACACAAAGTAAATCTTAGCCATGCCCCTCCATGGTCACCATACACTATATCATTTTATTTCCGTTTTTTTTCTTTTTTTGTCAAGCTCATTTATTTTCTGTAAACTTCATGAGCAAAGACAAATTTGTTTACTTACAATTGTATCTTCTGCATGTAGATAGGACTGACACAGTAGACACTCAATGAACATTTGTTGAATAAATGGATTAGGGGATCTATTTTCTCCATGTTTGTTTTTCCTGATGATTTCTAAAAACTTCCTTACATTTCACATCAGTTATTTGTCTTGGTTTAGAATCATCCAGATATTCTAGTTATCCTACAATAAAAAAAACAGTAAATTTAGAGCAACATTCCTATTCATTCCTGGTGAAGGGTTCAGATATCTAGAAATAGAAAATTTCTACAAAACTGCACAGCATTAGCAGCAGTAAGGATATCGAGGTAAGGGAAATTTATTCCAGACATAAAAGACTTCAGGCAGCTTCCCATATTTCTTTTGAAGACCAACCTGTCTTTCTCAATTACTGATTTTATCAGACAGGAAAAATTTTTGTGCCAGTATCACCTGAAAGGCTTGATTTTGTATTTTCATTCATTATCTGGACTAAAATAGGGTTCTTTATGTCTTTACTTACCATAACACTGGTTGCAAGATGTCAGCCTAATGGCATGTGCAGAGGCATTTTTTTTGTCTTGCACAGGTTTAAAAAATTCATGCCAACCAACATTTAAAAATGAGGCAACTTCACATAACTCAGGGTTCCAGCCTCTTTAGGAAAAAAAAATAAAAATAAAAAGATCTGGCTAAGTTGGGTCCACATTTCCACTTGCCAAAAAATTGATGGGGTCTGTGTGTTCACAGCTCCTAGAGCTTAAGTTTACCATTTTGTTAAAGTCCCTACCATTCCATATTGTTTACCAAACTAACGAGCTTTACTCATTTAAGTTACTTGAAAGTCCCTGTGGGCATTTAACTTTGGGTGACTGCTGATAATAGGTGTTCCCAGAAAGGAATGTCTTGGGGATGGGCCTCCACAATGGCAGCACCAGGGAGCAGAAGTCAGTGGAAACCCTGTGGCGTTAGCTAGCTATGTGGAAACTATTAGAAAATGGTGGAGGAGGCGGAGCCAACATGGTGCTATAGACAGAAGCATCTTGCTGTCCCTCTGCAGCAAAGACCCAAAAAACTAAGTAAAACTGATGCAAACATTAATCCTGGAACCCTAAGCATCAAATGAAAGAATAAGGAACTTGATCAAGCACTGAATAAATCAGAAACTGACAGAGAACAGAGAATAAGGACAGCTATGGAGTGGAGGTCCCCTACCAGCTAATGAGGCATGGATTCGCCATCTTGTACTAAAGCCACCAAGGAACACAGACAGGGAGTACGAGAAGGCAACTTCAGGGACCTCCCAACTGGAGACAGAATACCCGCTTTCCGACTCCCCACCCTTCTTCCCTGTACGTGGCCTCCACTGATTTCCAACAGGCCATGGTTGCTCGGCTGGAGAGACACCAGCTCACTGCTGCCTGGGTCTGCCCCGTCCCCACTGACTGGTCCTTCCAGTGCTATTTTTGTTACTGATTTTTTGGTGTTTTTTTTTTTGTTGTTGCTTCTCCCTGTTTCTCTTCCTTCCTGTACTTTCTCCCACCCAGGTAGCCCTGTGTGCCATCCTCTCACCTTCTTAACAGGCTATGCCACACAGCACAGCTAGAGAGCCCTCAGCACACAGTTGCCTGGGGTCTGCACTGCTTCTGCTGGCAGGCTCCCTCAGCACCATTTTTTATTTTATTATTATATTTTTTTCCACTTTTCTTCTCTCTCTCTCTTCTTTCCTTCCTTTCCTTTCTCCTGCCCACCTAGCCCCATGTGACATCCCCATCCCTTCTTGGTGGGCTATGCCACATCACTCTGCTAAAGAGCCACTGGGGCATGGCTTCCCTGGGTTCATGCTGCCCCCTCTGACAGGGTCCCTTAGTGCCTTTTTTTTTCTTTTCTTTTATGGCTTCTTTCTGTCTCCCTTCCTTCCTTTCCTTTCTCCAGCCCACCTAGTGCCATGAGCTGCCCCCACACCTTCTCAATGGGCAGTGTTGTACCGCTTGGCTAGAGAGTCACTGGCGCACGGCCTCCCTGGGTCCAGGCCGCCCCTAACATATGCTCCTTTGGTGTCATATTTTTTCTTTGTTTTTTTTTTTGTTTCTTCTCTCTCTATCCCTTTCTTCCTTTCCTTTCTCCCATCCACCTGGCCCCATGTGCCATCCTTGCCCCTTCTTGATGGGCTTTGCTGCATAGCTTGCCTGGGGGGCCACTGGCACACTGCCTCCCCAGGTCTGTGCTACCCCTACCAATGGGCTTACTCAGCACCATATTTTTTTGGTTTGTTTTGCTTTGTTCTTTTTTTTCTGTTTCTTCTCTCTCTTTCCTTTCCTTCCTTTCCTTTCTCCCACCCAGCTAGCCCTGTGCAGCGCCATCCCTTTCTTGGCAGACTGTGCAGTACCGCTTGGCTGGAGGGCCTCTGGCACATGGCTTCCCCGGATCTATGCCACCCTCACAGGCTGGCTACCTCAGCACCATATTTTTCTTTTTCTTTATCTTTCCCCTTCTACCTTTTCCTTCTTCCTCCCACCTAGGCCTGTGCTATTTCCATCACTTCCTGACTGGCCAGGCCATGCCGTCCGGTGAGAAAGACATCAGCTCACCACTATCCCGATTCTGCCCTGCCTCCAATGGACAGCTCACCCACCACCATATTTATTTATTTTTATTGTTGTTTTCATTTTATTTATTCCTGTTTGTTGGTTGGTTGGTTTCTTCTTCCTCTTTCCCCCTTTTCCTTTCCTTTCTCCTGCACACCTAGCCCTGTGCATTGCCCACACCCCTTCTCAATAAGCTAAGCCACACTGCTCAGCTAGAGAGCCACTGGTACAGGGATTGCCAGGACTGCCCAACTCCCAACTGCCAAATCCTACTGTACTTCCATTTTATTTACTGTTTTTCTTTTTTCCTTGCTTTTGTTTGTCTCTCTTCTTTCACTCACTCAATTAGCCCTGCATCCACACATGACATCCTGTCCCTTTCTTTCTGCCTATCTGCACTGCACACTGAGTACCATGCTCCCAAATGGCACCACACAGTCTGCTGGAACTCACCCTGCACTGACCCCAGCCCTGCCTCAGTTCGTGCTGCAAACTACCCATCCCTGCCCTTCCCCTCTCTGCTGGACCCACCCTGCTGCACCGAGCTAAATGACCAGCTCTGCCGACCTGGACAAAGTGGTGAGAAATATCATGGCCACAATTGAGCTAGCATCAAAACATGCCCAGCCCATCTGCCCAGATATAACCAAATAAAACAAAAAATCCAGACAAAACAAAAAACTACAATCGATAAATGAAGAAAATAGTTCCTGAATGTCCTGCAGACAGTAGACAATATCAAAACATAGTTTAAAAAAGGACAGGATGGCTCCAGAAAGTGACCAAAATAAAACACCAGATGACTTTCTGGTAGAAGAAAAGGAACTGGAACTACCTGATAGGGAATTAAAAACTCTAATATTCAGGGTCTTCCAAGAGATGAAGAAAAATGCAGACAAAAATAAGGAAAAAATAGAGAAAATCATGAAAAATACGGACAAAAATCAGGGAAAACACAGACAAAGTCATGGAAGAATTCAGGAAAATAATACAGAAACAAAATTTTAAAATAAATAAACAACTAGAAATCATACAAAAATAGCAATTAGAAATCCAAAAGATAAACAACAAGATTTCAGCAATGGACAGTGCAATAGAAGATTTTAGGAGTAAATTTGAAACAATGGAAGACAGGATCAGAGAAATTGAAGACAAATCCTTTGCTTCCACTTGGAGGAAAAATCAGAGAAAAGAGTGAAGAAAGATAAAGAAATCCTAAGAACGATGTGGGATACAATCAAAAGCAAAAATTTGCATGTGATCAGAGTTCCAGAATAGGGGGAGAAAACGGAAAACACAAAGAGGATCATTGAAGATTTGTTGACAGAGATCTTCCCCAATATCATGAAAGAAGAAAAGCTGACCATTCAAGAAGCTCAACTAACCACATGTAGAACAGACCCCCAAAAGAAAATCACCAGACATATCATAATCACACTTGCTAAAACCAATACAAAGAAAGAATCCTGAGAGCACCTCAAGAAAAAAGAAAACTCACATATAAAGGGGAAACAATAAGACTAAGCTCTGATTACTCAGCAGAAACCAGCAGGCAAGAAAGCAGTGGGATGGCATATATAAAACCTTGAAAGAAAATAACTTCCAACCAAGAATAATATATTCTGAAAAACTCTCACTCAAATACAATGTTGAAATTAGGACATTCCCAGATAAATAGAAATTAAGGGGATATGTAAAAGCCAAACCAATCTTACAATAATTATTAATGAGAGTCCTTTGGTTAGAGAACTAACAACATCAGACAACAACCTGAGTCTAAGAAACAAGACAGCATCAGTCAGATACAACCTAGATAATGAACTCTCAAGGATAAAACAAAATTAAAAGATTTACAACAGGGAACAAGAGAGGTCAATCTGTAAATGACAAAAATATCAGAACAAAAAAAGGGGGAATAAACAGTGTAGGTATAGAATTCAAATAGAATGGAAGTCAAGGCGATATCAAGTAATAAAAGATTGGTTTAAATTTAGGAAGATAGGGGTAAACTTCAAGGTAAACACAAAAAAAGTTAACAAACTTACTCATCAGAATAAAGAAAAACATAAAGTCTCAGTAGACACAAAATCTACAAAAACAAAAGAGACAAAAAACAAATCCACAAACAAAAGGAATTCAGCACAGAAGAGTAAGAGGAACAAAGAAAATGTCAGCATCACAAAAAAAAGCACTACAAAATGACAGAAATAAACCCATATCTAACAATAATTACACTGAACACAAATGGTTTAAATACAACCATAAAGAGACAGAGAGTGACAGAATGGGTAAAACAACAGGATCCATCAATATGTTGTCTACAAGAGATACACCTTAGAAACAAAGACATAAATATATTAAAAATCAAAGGATGGAAAAAAATGTATCAAGCAAATGGCCACCAAAAAAAAGCAGGAGTGGCAATACTAATCTCAGATAAAGTAGACTTTAAAACAAAATCCATCATAAAACACAAGAAAGGGAGAAATCAGCTGCCATGCCATGTGTAGCCTTATAGAGAGGCTCATATGATGAGAAACTGATTCCTCATCCCAGCAGCCAGAAGGAACTGAGGTCTCCAGCCAATAGCCTTGTGAATGAGCTATCTTGCAAGTAGATCCTCCCACCCTAGTCAGATCTTCAGATAACTGCTACTTTGCACCACGTGCTCACAGTAGCTGCATGAAAGACCCTGAGCCAGAACCATCCAGCTAAACTGCTCTCAAATTCCTGATCAACAGAAACTGTGAGATATGTATTGGTTGTTTTAAGCTGCTAAACTTTCATATACTTTTTTTACACAGCAATAGATAACTAACACAAGCACACTGACAGCTTTGTAATGCTAAAAATGTTTCTTTTCCTAGTAAATTTTTAACTGAAGGAAAAAGTTGGTACTCTAATACATGGTAATCTAATAGATTGAGAACACACCTGGTTTTCCTACTTTACAAAGGAAAAGGCTCCCAGGTCTTGTGACTCTGTTCTTTGTACTCTGGCTTGAATTGCTGTCACGGTTTTGCTCTCAGTCCTTAAATGTCTTATACTTTGCCATGGAAGTTTTACTTCATCAGAAACAGGATTTGAGTTGCTTACATTTGAAGGGTATTTTTTAAAAATGGGACCAAAATATAAAAATTGTTCATTTCTATGGTATTGTATATAAATTTTCTGGCTTTTACAGAAAAAAAAGTTTCTGTCAAAGAGAGGTTTTATTTTTTTATTTCTTCAGAAAAAAACAGAGCTGACTCAGAACCATTTTCAGGTGTTGTTGTTGTTGTTAGGTGCCGTTGAGTAGGTTCCGACTCATAGCGATGCTATATACTATAGAACGAAACATTGCCCAGTCCTGCGCTATGCTCACAATCGCTGTTATGCTTGAGCCCATTGTTGCAGCCACTGTGTCAATCCGTCTCATTGAGGATCTTCCTCTTTTTGCTGACTCTGTACTTTATCAAGCATGATGTCCTTCTTCAGGGACTGATCCCTCCAGATAACATGTCCAAAGTATGTAAGACGTTGTCTCGCCATCCCTGCTTCTAAGGAGCATTCTGGTTGTATTTCTGTACTTATGGTTTATTCTGGTAATTTCAGGTGGAGTTTATTGATTATTTGGCTGAATTTTCACATGTTCTTGGCCAAAAATAAAAAAAAAGAATATCTTTTTATTCAAGATCCTACATTTTCCATTATCAATCCTAATGGAAAATTACTAGTTATTTTAGCTAAGATATCATTGTAACTGAGGGAATTGGCAAACAACTATATAGACTTTTCAACACTAAGAATGTTTTGAGTATAAAAACCTTCTCAGTTTTCCTGCAGGTATAATTCTGAAGATACTTAAAAGCATGTTTAGTCGAAGACCACTATTACCCAATCAAACCCTATTTTTTATTTTATTCTTTATATTAATAATAGACCTGGCCAAAGATGACTTCATTGTCATGCGGACAAAGGAATTGATGTGACATATTTTCAACTGAAAAGTCCTAAACCTGTTTTGGGCTTTCTGATCATATGCCATGTCAACAAAACAAGTTGGAATCAATTATTTATAAAAAGGTTTCACGCATATGGCTGTTACAATTAGCTTTATGATTTAAAGTTTTTATTCAAGCCAATAACACAGCAACCTTCATTTTGAATTTGACTTTTGAGAAGAATTAAAATTTTATTATATTTGAATTTCTTTCTTTTTTTTTAAGAGAGTGGCTTAATTTTCATGAAAATGGAAGGTTAAGGGTGCCATTAGCTTTGCCAATACATTGTTTTTGTAGCCTCTGAGAAATACATGTCCACAACAAAATGTCATGTGCATTTGTGTGTGTGTGTGTTTTAGAATGGAGGACTCTATTGTTTTTGTCAGACTCTCAAAGTGATCTTTGATCCTAAAAGTTTAATAACCACTGTTGACACATTTTGTTTTTTCTATTTTCCTTCTTTGGGGCGTACTTTCAGAGCTCATTTAGATTTCACTTCATCTGTTCAGCTCTATTTTACTGTAAAACTTATTCACTGATTACCTTAGGTAAGTAAGTTGGAAAATTTAGTTTTGCCAAGAGCGATTTGTTGTTTTCTATTAGAAACATTTATATTGCAAATGAAGTATGTCATATCTACTGTAATAGCTATACTGTCAAAACTATTAGCACCTGAGAAGTTTTAGGTCCTTACATATATTCTTAAATTTTGGAAAACAAATGTAACATGATCTTTAGGAAAATATTATATATCTATTTTTGAGATTAAGGACAAACCACAGCTACCTCTGTTAGAGATGTTTTAATACTGTACTGTATCTGCCCTTAGAGGAATGAGCAGTGTATTCCATAGTTCATTATCTTCCCTTCTATAGATAATCCTTAGAAACTTAATACCATGAAATACTGGGGGAATATGTTTTAACTGGTGAATGAATTAAAACTCAATGGAACACATCATATTTAATGTATAAAATTTATACAAGGTCTAGAAAAAGTCATCAGAAATATTTTGAAACTGTACTTATTTAAAGTAAATATCCATCATGATAGTTTATATTAACAGTATAGTTTATATTAAATTAAAATTAGAATAATATGAGACATTTGTATATTTTCTTCATTTGCAGGACATAGTTGGAGAAGATGACCTCTGAGTCTTTTTGTTGACTGACAAGGGAAACTTTCTGCAATTGAACAGTGAGCAGGGTTATTCTTCTTTAGGAAATAACTGAGTTGGAAATCGGATGCTATCTAATAGCTCGTTAGCGAGTTATCTGGCATGTGGAATGCACTTTCTTAAAAAAAATGTCTAGGTTGCTAGGCAGTGAGCTTATTTTAATCCAAAGTATGGATGAAATACTATACACCCTCTCCTTACTTATTGACATGGTTAGGTTCCATGGTTAGGTCATTATGTGAAAACTGGCATTATGCAAAGATGGAGGATGACCACATCAGATCACAAAATGAAGGACAACCACATCAGTACATAACTGCCAAACTACTGAGAATCATGGCCCATCCAAGCTGACACATAACCTTAACCATCACAGCTAGCGTTACTCTCGCCTCACACTTTGGCGTTTGTTACTGCCAAACTTATGTTGTTAATGCAAAAAATAGTTGAACTGTAGATTTTTTACTATTGTCATAAACGTGAAATGTTGAATAATGAGATAGTCAATAAATGAGGAGAAGGTATATTCTAACAGTTGAAATAGTGGAAAAATTTAAATTTATATGTGAAAGTTGACATGCACGCCAATCATTTAATAGATCATTTTTCATTTTTATTGAAAGAAATACTATTATAAATAGTATTTCAAATTTCATTTAATTCCACATATTCCTTTGTCCTCAAAAATTTTGTATACAGAGAGAAAGAGAGCAAGAAGGACTGGAGGTGTAGAGGGGTAGAATTGGAGGCTATTAGACTATAGCTGGTAGTGGACAAGATGTCCTTGGCTGAGACACTCAATAAAACCGTATGGAATGAAAAGAGCGAAAAGGCCAAGTTCCAGACCTTGGAGAACACAAACCTTTAAGACACTCTAAGTCCACAGAAGCTAAAGCTGTAGAGGATTTAAAATTTAAGAGAAAGGAAATGGTAAAGAGAGACCAATGTTACAGAGAGTCAAGTGAGATGAGGACAGAAACAGAGTCATTAGCTCCATCCATTCTGTCTGTATATGTCACCAGATAGCTTCAGTGGAGGGAAGCTTGGGTCCCATGGAGCTTTCCTCCTTCACCTCACGAAACTGCCTTCATGGAGTTGGGCTTTTGTATTTCATTCCTAAGCTTACACTGAAGAATCCTGCAAGATAGAGCTTCACAAATCCTGCTACTGAGTTTACTATGGGGGTATTGCTGAGCTTATTGACAATTTATGAAATGCAACATGGGGAAGCATTTTACATTAAGTACATGAAAACATTTGCTTGCCACCGGGGACTGGCATACTTCTCTTGACTCAAAAAGGCATCACTGAGAGATTTTATTTTCTATGTTCCTCTAACCTGACTTCATTTACTATTCTCTCTAATAGAAAAGTAAGGGTAATAGAAAGCTCATACTTGTTAAGGTTGTTAGAAGTATTACATGAGACAATTCAGACAAAGAACTTATTGCATAGTATTCGGCACATAGTTAAATATTCTATAAATATTAACTGTCATATATATTTATATAAATAATTACTTTATATGTTATGGTATATGTTCAGAAATCCTCTGTGGAACAAGGTAGGAAATGAAAAAAAGTTGTTGTTACTGACAGAGGAATTTTGTTATCCATGACATAGTACACCCACTCCTCACTTATCGAAATGGTTAGGTTTCAAAGACCAGATCATTATGTGAAAATTGGCTTTATGCAAAAATGGGGGATGACCACATCATTACATAACTGCCAAATTACGTCATTACTAACTGCCAAATTACATCATTACATGACTGCCAAACCACTGAGAATCATACCCCAGCCAAGCTGACACATAACCTTAACCATCACAGCCAGCATTCCTCTCACCTTGTAACCTGACATTTGTTACTGCCAGACGCACATCATTAATGTGAAAAATAGTTGGATAGTAGATTTTTTACTATTGTTGTAAATGTGAAATGTCAGGTAATGAGACAGTCAGTAAGTGAGGGGTAGGTGTATAGAGAAATTGACCCTACACAATGTTCCCATCCCACATTATTGTCATCTCTAAGCTCTGCCACACTAAATGCAGCATGAAGCAGCATGGTTTTCATGATTTTATAAATGCTGGGTTCAAATTTACAGTAAGGCCTGGCCATGTGCTGTATTTAGTATGTGGCAAGGTGGCCAAAGATTTCTTAGTACATCATGAGCTCTAAATAGTTTTTCTACCCCTTCGGGAGCAAGGGAGAATGAAGAAAACAAGATACAAGGGAAAGATTAGTCCAAAGGACTAATGGACCACAACTACCATGGCCTCCACCAGACTGAGTCCAGTACAACTAGATGGTGCCGGCTACCACCACTGACTGCTCTGACAGGGATCACAACAGAGAGTCCCAGACAGAGCTGGAGAAAAGTGTAGAACAAAATTCTAACTCACAAAAAAGACCAGCTTTACTGGCCTGATCAAGACTGGAGAAACCCCGAGAGTATGGTCCCCGGACACCCTTTTAGCTTAGTAATGAAGTCACTCCCGAGGTTCACACTTCAGCCAAAGATTAGACAGCCCCATAAAACAAAACGAGACTAAAGGGCACACCAGCGCAGGGGCAAGGACTAGAAGGCAGGAGGGGACAGGAAAGCTGGTAATAAGGAACCCATGGTCGAAAACGGAGAGTGCTGACAAGTCGTGGGGTTGTAAACTAACGTCATAAAACAATATGTGTACTAGCTGTTTAAATAGAAACTATTTGCTCTGTAAACCTTCAACTAAAGTACTAGAAAAAGAAATTTTTTTTAAAAAGACACTATAAATAGTTTTTCCATCATAAGTGACAGAATTTGCTTTGATCCATCTCTCTTCTCCCCCCATCTAACTTGCGAGCAATGACATGCAAGATTACACAGTAGGTAGGTGAGTAATTTGTGGTTGTTTTTCTCTGTGAAATGTTAACAGGGCCGTTAAATAATAGTGGCCTCTTGAAGGCACAGACAACAATAAAACATTTGTTCCAGTTCCTCAGACATACTTCTTCCTGGGATTAGATTTTAACATAAGTGATTCACCTCATGTGGCAAGGTAACTGATGAAGAATTACCAGTTCCCATGATGCCTGAGTCATGAATCCTTAAGATGGCTAAAGTAAACTTTGTCCCTGGGATCTTGTTTCTCTAATCTAGATTTCTTTCTATTCTACTTTGGTGGTTTCTGTCTTTTCATCCACATTTCTGCTATAAAGAAATCTTGAAGCAAAACACAGATAGAACGAGTCATTACAGCAGTACAGCAAAAGGATTAAACTCTTAAAGAGAGAGTATATTTGTTCTACAATATCATCAACATGTCTTTCTAAGTTGTATTTTCACTCTAATCAGGTATCGCTCAGTGAAGCAGCTATTCTGAAGCAAGGGCAGGATGCTGTAGGAGAACAGAGGAGGGCACTGACCCAGCCTGGCCGTGGACGATAACAGGTCAGCGGCACTAGACTACTGGAAATAGAACAACCGGAACATAATTGATAAGAATGCTAACACAAGTTCCTCTGGGTGAATACCGGCACCGAGTCTTTGTAGACATGTGAGAATAAACTGGATGAAGAACGGTGGGAATGGTGTCGCTGACAGTGCAAAGAGGCCTCGTGAGAAAAAGACTCTGACAAATACTAGGCAAAGTTGAGTATGCCAGAAGTGAAGCTATAGTGGGGGGCAGGGGGAAGAGGGGCAAGAGCTGTGGCTTCAGAGGGACGTAGGGCTAGATTATGAAGGACTCTGAGTGCCCTGATAAGAAGCTCACAGTGCACTTTAAAATTAAGTGGGTCCAACCTCAACTACCCTGAGACCAAAAGAACTACATGGTGCCTGGCTACCACCACTGACTGATCTAACTGGGTGCACAATAGATGATCTGGCTAGAATGGAAGAAAAACACAGAACAAAACTCAAATCCTTAAAAAAGTCCAGACTAACTGAACCAGCTGAGACCAGAGAACTCCCTGAGACTATCACCCTGAGCTGCTCTTTGAACCTTGTATCAAAACTACCGCCTGAGATCACTTTTTTAAGAGAAAAGCAGAATGACACACAAAATTACCCATTAGATTGGTGCACTATTTAAAAACAAAACAAAACAAAATTGTATGAGTCCAAAAGGTCAACATTTGATCCAAAGCAAAGATGAGAAGATAAGGGGACAGAGGAACTAGAGTATTGGTAATGGAACAACAAGAACATAATTAATGAGAATGTTGACAGAATGTGAAAAATGTAACTAATGTTATTGATCAGTTTGTGTGGAGATTGTTAAAGGGGAAACGAACTTGCTGGGTAAACGTTCAACAAAAGAACAATAAAATATTATTTAAAAAAAATTAAGTGGGTGAAAAGTTCATTAGTGGTTTGCAGGAGTGGAAAGGGGAAGAAAAGGGGTGTCGTTGTTTAGGAAGTATTGAGTTTCTGTTTTATGGTAATGGAAAATTTGACAATGGATATTGGTGATGGTTGCACAACATGATTAATGTAATAGATATCTCTAAATCGTACACATGGAAAACAGTAAATTGGCACGTCATGCTATATATATACTTTATAACAGCTATTGGACTTACTAGTCCAAGACTTTAAATCAACTATTTTAAAAATGCTCAAAGAGCTAAAAGGAACCATGATAACTATGTCTCACCAAAAACAAAATATCAATAAAGATAGAGAAATTATTTAAAAAAACAAACAAAAAAAAGAATCAAATAGAAATTCTGGAGTTGAAAAGTGCGCTAACTGAAGTGAAAAATTCCTTAGAGAGGTTCAATGGCAGATTTGAGCAGGCAGAAGAAAGAATCAGCTATAGTTAAAAAAAAAAAAAAGAAGAAAGAAAGAAAAAAAAAAACAAATGTTGGTGAGGATGTGAAGAAATCTGAACCCTCATACGTTTTTGGTGGTAATGTAAAGTGGTACAGGCATTCTGGAAAACAGCTGGCAGCTCCTTAAAAAGTTAAACACAAAACATCTCCTTGAAGAATCAGGGAAACTCACTGACTTCCTTTGTTTCTACAGTGGAATCCTGAAGAACATAACTATGCTATAGGAAGTAGTTCATATTTAAAAACTCAAAAATTAACCCAGGATTGTTCATCTTTTTAGGCTTAACTAGGACTCCAACTGCAGTAATAAGAAATTACGACGATTCTGTCAAAAGTGATAGCGTGGGTGATATATCTTCACAAGCTCCCTTTTTTCTAGTCCATTCCAGTTGCCTTTGTGTTGATTCTGACTCATAGTGACCCCCATGTACGTCAGAGTAGAACTGAGCTCCACAGGATTTTCGATGGCTGACTTTCTGGAAGTGGATGGCCAGGCCTTTCTTCTAAGTCACCTCTGGGTGGACTCAAACCTCCAAACTTTTGCTTGTTTGTTTCTTTGTTTCTGTCAGACCTGTCTTCCAAGGTGCCTCTGGGTGAGTTTGAACTGCCAACCTTTCAGCTAGTAGTTGAGTGCTTAACTGTTTGTGCCACCAAACTGTAAGGTCTGGCAATACTGGGGTTATATTCTTTTTCTCTTTTACTTTGTTTTTTAAATTGTGCTTTAGATGAAGGTTTACAGAGCAAATTAGTTTCTCATTAAACAATTAATACACATACTGTTTTATGACACAGGTTGCCAACTCCACGACATGTCAACACTTTCCCCTTCTCGACCTTGAGTTCCCTGTTACCAGCTTTCCTGTCCCCTCCTGGCTTCTTGTCCTTGCCCCTGGGCTGGTGTGCCCATTTAGTCTCATTTTGTTTTATGTTCCTGCTTAATCTTTGGCTGAAGTGTGAACTACAGGAGTGACTTCAATACTGAGTTAAAAGGGTGTCCGGGGACCATACTCTCTGGGTTTCTCCAGTTTCTGTCAGACCAGTAAGTCTGGTGTTTTTTTGTGTTAGACTTTTATCTTTCTCCAGCTCTGTCTGGGACCCTCTATTGTGATCCCTGTCAGAGCAGTCGGTGGTGGTAGCTGGACACCATCTAGTTGTGCTGGACTCAGTCTGGTGGAGGCTGTGATAGTTGTGATCCATTAGTGCTTTGGACTAATCTTTCCTTTGTGTCTTTGGTTGCCTTCATTCTCCCTTGCTCCAGATGGGGTGGGATCGGTGGAGTATCTTAGATGGCCACTCACAAGCTTTTAAGACCCCAGATGCTATTCACCAAAGCAGGATTTAGAACATTTTCTTCATAAACTGTTATGCCAGCTGAGCTAGATGTCCCCCGAGAACATGGTTTCCAGCAAACCTCCAAACTTTTGGTTAGCAGCTGAGCATGTTAACAGTTTACACTACGTAGGGACTCCAGTCCCTTTTGAATTATCTGATAATTCTGAAGTAACATTAATCAACTTAGAAGAAATACGTACACATTTGAATGCACAGTAAAATCAATCCTGGCCTGCTTCTCATATCCAGGGCATTTTTACTCGCCTACAATGAGGAGATTTTTACAGGGTCTCTCCCTTAGCGTTCCAGGGAGTGTATTCCTCTATTTTCATTTTAAAGTAATTCTGAGCAGTACAGATTTGTACTCCCACTTGGTGTTCTCTGTTGAAGTACAGTATTGAGCTGGCTCTGCAAGAAGCCTCTTTTATGACCATCTCTTTTAATTTCCCCTGGGTTAATGACAGGGTTTTTGACTTGCTCTCAGCATGTCTAGAAGATGATCCCATTCTTTTAGCATGGAGATCATCAACTGTTCAAAATGTGAATCTGTGTCTGGCTCTGAAGGGAAGCAGGATCCTTGGCTCCCACATCCTCCTGGGGTCTTTCTTTTAACTGATGGCTCATGTCACCTCACGCATCAGCTTGCCAGCAGGAGCAGGTGAGAAGGCTCTGCAGTGGTTTGCAGGTGGCTGCTCTTTCCAGATGAGCTGAAAAACCTGTTGCCGTGGATATAATTCTGACCCATAGCAACCCTATAAGACAGAGTGGAACTGCCCCACAGGGTTTCCAAGGAGCGGCTGGAGGATTCGAACTGCCACTTTTTGGTTAGCAGTCGTATCACTTAACCACTGCACTAGCAGGGCTCCCGGATGAGCTTCGAGGCCCATTAAGGCAGCCCACTTGCTCTCCCAACGCTTGCACCTACAGCCCCAGGGCTTTCCGCAGCTAGTCACTAAGGTCTGCCGAACTGTCTTTAATTTTCACATGTGCTTAAACTAAAACACCCAAACCAGTTGCCACAGAGTCAATTCAGACTCTTAGCGACCTTATGTGATGGAGTAGAACTGTCCCATAGGGATTCCAAGGCTGTAATCTTTATGGAAGCAGATGGTAGGTTCCAATCACCCACCTTTCAGTTAGCAGCTGAGCGCTTAACAGCTGCGCCATGGGCGCTCCTTTCATATGTACTTACTCCCCCACAAGTAAGTAGTGACTGAGGAGCCCTCCTTCCAGCTCCACCCTCAGGCTTGTACCCCTACTTTTAGAACCCGGGTCTTCTTTAGTGTTCAGGAAGGTCTCTCTGAGGACAGAACCATTTCAGTTGAAACCTGAAGGATGAGAAGAGGCCAGCAAGGGGAAGTTGGGAGAAAAGATTCGCGGCAGCATCTATCTTGCTGAGAGCTTTGGGTTAGAGCCTGGGGAGGGAATTTTCTCTTGGGCGCCCCTCACGTTCTTGCTCTGCTTTCTTCAAATTAGGTTTGAGGGTCCCCCTTGAGTCATTCCTTTCAGAGAATGAAAATCTTTTCGGTCACCAGTGAGATTAAGCTGCTGTTTTTTCTTAGGTTTAGTCACATATAAACAGATGATGGAGAAGGAACAAAGAGTAAGAAAACAATGTTGACCAAAGAAGAAATTAGGAGAAAAATAAAGGGTAGGGGGTGATATGGAGAAAGACACGCACAACAGAGAAAGGACCCTTGTGCAGAGAGAAGGCCGTGTTATGGGTGGTGGTTGATTGAGGCTGGCGATTTCTTCTTCTTACTAAATGGATCTAAGGATTTTTTTTTAAAAAATGACAGTTAAGTTCCCTACAGATACGGAAAGAAATAGGTTCATTTACAATGCCTAACCCAATACTGTGTCATTCTTTCCATTTGAAAAGTGTAGTAAGAGAAAGTAATTGTTTTGCTGTGTGCTGGTAAAATTTTCTAGCTTGCTGGGCCAATTCTCATTTCTTTGTCCTCTTTCAGACAAATGCAGTATCTGGAATCTGAGTTCTTCTTATTCAGCTCAGCAAATGATACACAAAGAACAAGGAAGAAACAATCACAAGACTATATAATCAGAAATAAATTACCAAAAATTTAACAAAACTCTTTAAAACCACCGGCTGTGCAAAAAGAGTTTATCAAGAAAATTGGCTTTTGCTTTTGTAGTTTTTCAACCATTAATTTTCATCATTGTGTACTAGCCTTTGCTTCTTAAAATCTGAAGTTTACTATATCCAAAGCCAGTGAAATAATTCAGGTAAACAAAACGTAAATTCCGGACTGTAAGTTGAACTATAAACTCTTGGTTGAATGATCTAAGGAAAAAAAAACAAAAACCCAGGTTAATTACTTTCTGATTATTCATATAATCTTGGGATTTTAGGGTTAGAAGCACCTTGAATTTTTAGTAATTACTCTTTCAGAAGTCTTAGGCTGCATCTGAGATGAAGCAATTATCCTCACTCACTGTAACAAAACTACTTTTCTGGTCAACCTACTCTCTCCTCAAATTTGCCTAAAATTTTGAACATGAAATATCTATCTGGAATATCATCCACACCATGACTCCACAAAAGTACCCTAAATGATATACCTATCCTATTCTAAACATGAATAAAAACAGTGGCAATGAGGATGGCAAAGAATGATGAGCCACATGTTATGTTATAAATAATTAGTTAATCTTTATGTCTTAGTTATCTAGTGCTGCTATAACAGAAATACCACAAGTGGACGGCTTTAACAAACAGAAATTTACTTTCTCACAGTTTAGGAGGCTGAAAGTCTGAATTCAGGGTGCCAGCTTGAGGGGAAGTCTTTCTCTTTCTGTGGACTCTGGAGGAAGGTCCTTGTCTCTTCAGCTTCTGCTTCCTGGTTCCTTGGAGATCTCCATGTATCTTGGCTTCTATCTTACCCCATCTCTCTCTCTGCTCCCTTGTTTAGTCTCTTTTTATATCTCAAAAGAGATTGACTCAAGATACACCCTACACTAATCCTGCCTCATTAGACAACCCATTCCCAAATGGGATTATAACCACAGGCATAGAGATTAGGATTTACAACACATATTTTTGGGAAACATAATTCAATCTATAACACTTTGTAAGTCATTAATTAGGAATGGGAGATGGATAACTGCGACCGTAGGTTTTTCAGAATGGACAAACTGAGGGACCATAAACAAAAAAAGCAAACTTTTCTGGTTTAGGAGGAGCTAGTTTCATGGGGTAGATGTCACTGCTAAATACCTGGAAGATCACATAGAGAAATATTTTAAAGTTCAGGAAAAACTCCAATATGAAATAAAAATTAAATATCAATAGAGAAGTATATGTAAATTAACCAGTCCTTCCATATAGTAAAGGGACAAGACATATTTACTGAAGGCATGAATGAAATCTGTGATAAATATGGTAAATTTGCCTATTTTCTAAAAGCTATTTTGTTGGAGAAATAAATGCTATCAATTACACATTTCCTAAATGAGATTTTTCCTGTAAATTGATACTATCCTCCTTTCATGGGATTTTGTCGCTGAATACTTTTCTGTTAGGACACATAATTCAAGTGATAATATTAATCAGTGAAAAGATATGCTTTTACTTTACATGTACGATTCATAAAAGCAGCTGTTTCTTTAATTAGGGATCACTCTTTATGTCTGCTATAACTTTTTTAGTGTCTTCTAATATCAGGTTTGTTTTAAAAGTATAACATTAATCACCAATTCTACTTTTCTCTAACTATCCTGAGGTCTCTAACTCTAATAATAAATTTTGGTATGACTTTAATTTAGCTCTCAAATTCCCTTCATGAAAGAAAAAACTCCTCCCATTGTCTTTCACTGTCCAGGGAGCTTAAACAGCACAACTTTAATTTCACGTGAGATCCTTAGACTACTATATATTTTTGTATATCTCATTGTTACAGATCATATTTTTAACCTGACCAGACATTTAATCTCAGGCTTGTCTTATGTAAACTCATCCAGTAGGAAATTTACATATTGATAGTTTTTATAAAATCAAATAAGCTTTAAAAAAAAAAAAAAGATAATATTCCAAAGATCTGCTCTGAGCATCTGTCCATGGTAGCTGGCAGAAGTCCCTATGTTTAATCTGCAGGTCATTATTTCTTTTACTTCACAGCTATGGTAAAAAAGAATGTCTCATTTCCAGTCGCAAAACTAGAAAATGTTTTCCCCTGTTCATCTGGTAAAATGCAAATTATCACATCTTTTGAGTTTCTGAGGAAAAAAGAAGAGAAATTTCCATCACCTTGAAACCATCAAGAGAAATTTAGGAGCTAAAAAACTAACCACCAGTATAAAATGGAAGAAAACGTGTCAAGGGGAGAAAGAGGACGGTCCATAACATTCCAAGCAGAGTGCATATTTATCAGCTACACATCCTGATATCAAGGTATAATATTGACATGGTGGGACTTCTGCATTATTTAGATTCAGGATTTATTGACTTGGAAGTTAGAGACAGACATAGTTTGTATGGGGAAGAGGAGTGTGCCTGGTATTGTTTGTTTGAAGCAGGGATTTGAGCCATATAGTCAGCTATATTATTTATGCCAGTAGAAGGAAGCAGTGGTGTGGTTAATCCCCCAGATCACTTATTTTTGGCTTTCAATAGACATTTTTGGTTTATGGTAATGTGGATACGTTAGTTTTTCTGGAATTTGCAACTCTTCAAGTAAAATGTTTGCCTTTATTAGCAAAAAACAGTTTTTGAAAAAGGTTTATCTTCTCAACCTTAATCCTGTTTTCCAACTCCAAGGTTGGAAATGCTAGATTTGGAGCCATCAAACTTCACCCATTTTAATTCGAAGCTGTCAGGAGGCAGTGTTTATCTCCCTTCAGGCTCACTGTCTCCATAACCCACACGTGCCTGGCTGTGGGGAAGGAGAACAACTGGTTTGGGCTTGCAAGGTTTTTCCCTGTAGTGTTAGGATATATACTATAAACCATGCCTGCCTCTCATGAATTTTCTTTACCTTTCTATTTCTATAAAAAAATAGCTAGAAACATTTGTCTTTCTTACCAAGGACTTTGTACAAATAATTCTTTGCAAAACTATTCTATATATAACTCAATGAAGGATATACAACTAATATCTCCATTGATTCCTTCAACGAATGTGGACCAAATGCCTCTGACCAGGTGCTGTTCTAAGTTATGAGAACCCAGCAGGGACAGAAGACCCAGCTCTTGTGGAGTCTGTCCCTGGTAGGGACAACAGGAAAAGTGCACTCAGCACTAAATCTATGACACAAGGTCAGGTGGTGAGAAATGTCGTGGAAAATCAAGCATGAGAAGAGAACGAGGGACTGAATGGGGCGGCATTTTAGAAATGTGATATTTTCAATAATATGAATGTAATGAGGAAATGAAGCCTGCAGGTGTCTGGGGGAAGACTATTTCCATAGAAGGGAAGAGCATGTGAAAAGGTCGGAGGGAAGAGTAGCTAGTTGTGTTGTGGGAACATGCATGTGAGTGGCAGGAAGTGACGCTCAGTGATGAGCCGAGGAAACAAGGCTGAGGAGCAGGCGCCTGATGGTAGAGGGTCTCATAAGGCATCATGAGGATTGGGTTCTTATTCTAAGTGAGATGGACAATCAGAGAGGTTTTTAAGGAAGGAAGTGACCTGATGCAATTGACACTTTCACTGGGAGAATTTAAAGTGCTTTGTCCAAGATCACCCAGTAAATACATGACTCAGCTAGAATTCTCTTAACTATTGAATTCAGAAAGTATGTGGTTGTTGTTAGCTACCCTCGAGTTGGCTCTGACCCATGATGACCTTATGTATAACAGAATGAAACATTGCCCAGTCCTGTGCCATCTTCATGACCCTTGGTAAGTTTGAGTCCATTGTTGAGGCTATTGTGTAGTACTTTCCAACCTAGGGTCTCATTTCCCAGCACTATACTGGACAACGTTCTCTTGTGATCCCTAAGGTTTTCGTTGGCTAATTTTCAGAAGTAGATTGCTGGGCCTTTCTTAACATGTCATAGTGAAGTAAATTTAAAGAGAAGCAAGTTCATTGAATTTTGAAGCAAGCTCAAGTTTGACTTCAGATTAGTCAAACCACTCCTCTGTTCTTTGAAGTCATTTTTTATCATTTCTGCCTACTACTTTGTATTGTTTTCCAAACTTCCGAAACAGAGCTTTATATTATCTGAAAGGGGATCCAAAATACCTTTGTCTACTTCTGAATGTGAGATAATTCTTTCTTATATAAGCCTGTACTCAGTGTTTCCATACTTTTCACTCATTTGTTATGTTTCTAATTAGGAAGGCACATGGAAAAAAGCTTCCCCACTTTCTAAGTGACCTTTTGGTAGTAAGTACAATTGGAGAAAGGAGCCCTGGTTGCACAGTGGTTAAGTGTTCAGTTGCTAACCAAAAGCTTGGTGATTTGAACCCACTAACCTCTCTTCAGGAGAAAGATGAGTCGGTCTGCTTCAGTAAATATTTACAGCCTTGGAAACCCTATGGGGCAGTTCTACACTGTCCTTTAGGGTTGCTATGACTGGGAATCAACTCAATAGCAATGGATTTTTTTTTCAGTTGGTGGGAAGGGCATGTCTTATGTCTGCTACTGAGTTCTTCACTTGAACAGTTTTCCTTTGTGGCTTGTCTTAGGCTGGTTTCTCCAGAGAAGCAAAACCAGTAAAGCAAATAAATATATATAGCGAGAGATTTACATCAAGGAAACCGCTCACACAATTGTAGAGGCTGGAATGTCCCAAGTCCGCGGATCAGGATAGAGGTCTTTCCCAATTCACACAGCCGCAGAGGCTGGCGAACCCATGATCAGCAGGTCAGAGAGCAGGACTCTTGCTCACAGGCTGTGAAGATTGATGAATCCCAAGATCAACAGGTAAGCTGCTAGCTCAAGTCCCAAGAACTGGAGGTCGGATGACAAGAGGCAACTGTTGGATCCAGAACAAGCCAAAAACCTTGGCAAGGTGAGCAGGAAGGAAGTACACATCAGAGGGTGGAGATATGAAGGCTGAGGGGGCGGTGAGCCACCACAGGCCCCGCCCCCACCCCCACCGGGACCACTCAGCAGATTCCATCATGGGGGTGATCATATATCAAAGTTCAACAGGGAAGTGATCACAACAGAATACAACTGCCAAAACACTGAGAATCATGGCCCAGCCAAGCTGACACACAATCTTAACCATCACATGGCTCTTTTTCCTACAAATCCTCATCCCCTTCACTTCACTGCTGGTCCCTGTGTAGAACTCTAAGGAAGTTCAACAGAGGTGCTGATGTGGGATTGATCATACTTTCCTGTATTTCCCATGAAACCACTATACAAGACCATACAGGTGCATGGTACTTTACAGAAAGAGGCAGGGCTAACCTAAGTGAATTACCATGTAGGAGGTAAGAATCTAAAAGCTGTCTGCTTCAGATGATAAACCAAGAGTTCATCAGAAAAACTAACTCAGAAGCCACAGTATGTGATCCTGGTCCTAAGGTCTGCCTCCCACCTCTAACAGAGTATCTTTTTCTTTAAACCACTATAATGAGACATTGTTACCCGCCCCTCCATCTTGGAAAATCCCCCAGCTTTCAAGTTTGGCCTTGCCCTGGAGTTTATCCTCTATAGCACATTTCACAAATACCAAGTGTTTTAATCTTAACCAAAGGAGGAATGCAAAGGGCCATGGCTAAATCACAAGCCTCGCCTCTTCTAAGATCTCTCAGCTTTATTAGTTGGAGAATATGATTCTTTCTGGCCATCCAGTAAATGCATTTTTAGTCAAAATTTCCCCAGAAACAGAGCCAGTAATGTCTAAATCCATATAAAGGAAAAAAAATCCCTAAATACAACACAAGCTACACAGACTTCTAGGTAAATGTCATTACTATATTATGACATGAAGAAGTGACAATAATTCAAATACATATTTTTCATTGTAATCCAAGCTATTTTTTTCTAGATATAGGTGAGCCACAGTTTCACTCACTGCTGCTGAGTTTTTTGACCCCTCCTCTCATTTTTTTAAAACATTCAGTGGGATTTAAGATGTCTACTGGTGGTGCAGTGGTAAAGCACTCAGCTGCTAACCAAAAGGTTGGCAGTTTGAACCCACTGGACTGGCTGCTCCATGGGAGAAAGATGTGGCAGTCTGCTTCCGAAAAGATTACAACTTTGGAAACCCTATGGGTAGTTCTGCTCTGTCCTATAGGGTCACTATAATTTGAAATCAACTGGATGGCACATACAACATTATTTGTCAAGACTATCCCAAACCAAACCAAATACCTGTTGCCATCTAGCTGATTCCAACTCATAGCAACCCTATAGAACAGAGTAGAACTGCCCCATAGGGTTTCCAAGGAGCAGCTGGTTTATTCAAACTGTCAACCTTTTGGTTAGTAGCCAAGCTCTTAACCACTGTGCCACCATGGTTGCATATGTGTTGTACAATTTAATAATCACATAAAGATTTCACCCCTAATGTGATCTGCTTCTGTAAAGACTACAGCCAAGAAACCTTCTGGAGCAGTTCTCTTCTGTAATACTTGGGGTTGCCAGGAGTCAGAATCGACTGAACATCAATAGCTTTGGGTTTTTTGGGGGGAGTTTATAATAAGTACACTGAGTCTTCTAGTAATAAAGTGACTTGCTTAGGACCACATAGCATTTAATTAAAAGGAGATAGAATTGAGCCTAGGACAAACTATGCCAGTCAGATGGTTCAATAACTGCAGTGCGACAGTACTAAATGGTAGAGGCCTTGACCTGGAGTTCTATCATTCAAAAGGCTGGGGCTGCTGCTGGAGACAGCAGACTCAGAGGCAGGACCAGGAGAAGGTGTAATTCATCAGGCAAAAGAACATCTAAGCAGTAGGACCAAAAATAGATAAATAAATAAACTAGTGAGGCCCAGGGAGTGGACGAGGCTGCACAGCAGGTGAGTAGTACTAGAAAGCGTTCCATGTGAGGGTCAGCCTAACCTGCATCCTTGGCAAACGTGGGACCGGGATGCTCACATCATCAGGCACTTCTTCAGACAGGCAGGAAATGTGAGGAAGCCTGTTGGCAGGCAGCAGGCAGTGCTATCAGACAGCAAATAGCAGGACTGCAGACACATGGAATCCTGGAGGGCTGGGGCATGGAGGCTTGATCAGAAAGACAGGAAGCAAAGCAGACTCCCAGTTACCTGTACCTCTCGAGCTGGGATGCAAAAGAGTAATCTGATCATCAACAAGGATAATCTGATGGAGAGTTTCAGAATGGTTTTCTGAAGCCCTCTTGCCTAGGATTAGGTTTATCTTCAAACCTTGGATGAAGCTGATCTCACAAGGGAAGGAAGGTGAAGAAGTAGAGAGGCAGATAAGACCCTAAAATAAGAGTAAGGAGAAAGTCAAGATGGAATAAAAATGCCTTTCTAATATGATCTTGAGATTCAGTAAGTTATCTGTTCAGAATATGCGGAGAGGCCAACATCAAAACATGTTAATTACTTCAAAGCAGAATGTAGCGTCTACTCAGGGGCCTTGGTATGCATTTTGGAACTCAAAGAAGCAGAAATACGATTTTTTGTCCCCTTTTCCATGGATACTGTGCCATTGTGCCTAGCTTGCTTTGTGAATATGTTCTATACCTAAGCTTAAGCACATACAAGTTTGATGGTGGGTTTCTTTAGCTTGCAGAAGGAGTAGATAAGAAAACCTCTAGTGTTTAAATTTGTATAAAAAGAACAGCAAACACGCTGTGGGTTGTAGCTCTCTGCACCTGTTTGCAATTCAGAAAGAGTACTGAGCGGGCAGAGAGGGAAATTTCGTACCAAATCACACCTCAATAAAAGACAGACAGCCTGAACACTGTTGAAATAATTTAAACCCACAAGCCATGGGGGTTTAAAGCATATCTAATAAGTACCAAAGCATTGTTACCCCATCCACTTCCACAAAACTGAATCATCCCCTCCTTTATTCCTGCTGACAATATGTTCTGTGCTTAACGAGTCATTTCTGGCATCACTCCTGGTTCAGCTGAATGGAATAAAGCATTCTGAATTATTAATACTTCCATGTTATTTGTTTTCTAAAGCATAGGCTCAAATATGCTTGTGAAGAATTCCACTTTAATGTCACAATGGCTTTTGAATGTTCATTATTTAATTATAATGTAAACATCATACGAAAGGGTTACTGGGTTGCTTATGATAAATGTTTCACTGTAGACCACGCAGATCATTAATGGATCTATTTATGATGCCTACAAAAAGGGCTGCCTCGGAACTCTAGGAAGAGATGCAATTATCTACCCGAAGTGAGACATATTCTTTCCTCAAAGGCAGAAGCATTGGCGTAAAGTTACACCATATTGCCCTTCTGGAAAAAAAAAAAAAAAAAGTAATACCAATTCTGCTACTCGTTATTTTTTGTTCTTTGAAGGCCATACTACAAACCCAGAAACTGTAAATTTGGTAATGCAAATCGTTTTGGATTTCTAGAATATGTTTGTGAAGGCAAGATACTTTAGAGGTATTGATGGGTTTCAGCTACCTTTTCCTGGCTCTGTGAACCTGGGCCAGTTACTCAACTTTGCTTGTCCTAGTTTTTTTATCCTCTGTAAAATGGTGATAATAATAATAATAATATAATTCTTAAAGAATGTGATGAGGATTAAATTAGCTAATATTAAAAGTCCTTAACACTACTTTAAGGTCATACTGAATACGCAGTAGATTTTGATATTTTCAAAATTATTAATATGGTTTTTATTACTATGCATATCTGGAAAATATTAAGAAAACACTGCAATAGAGAATCAGGAGTCCCTAAGCATCAAGACCCCTTTACAATCTAGAATGTTCCTCTTCAAACTTCTCCTCCTTCTTGTTTTGAATTCTGTTTATTTCAGCAAAGCGAATGTATTCACTATTCTCTGGATCTGCTCTGCACAGTATCACATTCACACTCAGTCTACCCTGTTCCCTCTGCTGGGCTAGGTTGTCCCTTTACTTCAAAACCACACTCACGACACCTCTTACACTCTTGTCTCTCCTTTCTCTGTGCTGTAAAATTTCCGTCTCTGTCATTTCTTTGGAAGTTTTAGACATCAACAGAAAACCATTAAAAAAAAAAAAAAGGTAATGAGCTGCCTACTAGAGTAGAATGTAAGCTTCTTGAAGACATAGTCTTTATATCTCTGGGTACATACGACACCAAAAATGCTAAACCACCCTCTCAATAGATGGTATTCATGATAATAGTTCCTTTGCTCCTCTTGGATCTTTCCTGTAATAATTTGATTACTTCAATCAATTCTCTCATTTTTCTAGATTTCCTTGGCTTGGAAGTACCAATAACTCATGTTTGAAAATCTGTTACTTGAATGGCAGTAACAGAGCCAAATATCACACTATAAAGCAGGAAGATTTCAATGTCTGAGTATTATGATCAAGGTTAGATTGAAAACAAATATTAATGCTCTTCTATCTTGTTTCTAAGAGATATTTCTTACTGATTAAGTAGCAAATTTTACACCTCAAAAAGTTAACTCAAAATTTAAAATATTGCCAACAACATATTTTCGGCTTAAAACGCCTATTCAGTATATGTATGTATTTTTCTTCTAACACAAAGAGACTATAACGCAATATCCACATAGAAAATTCTTCCTGGGGGTATCATAACAACACCTTTTATGAGGCCTACACGTTTGAACCACAATTTTTTTTTTTTTCATCATGAGTAATCTATAACTACTGTGTTTGCACAAACAGACGGGGACAGAAAAGCTTGGAGTAGTCAGCAAACGGTCTTGGAATTCTAGGTACTCCCGGGAAGGTCCAGAGTACCAGATTCAGCATTTGACTTAGCCTAAACTGACATCATATATCGTATAACCACTGAGAATGGAGGGATCGGTTCTGAAATGTCTCCAGAAGTTTCTTTTTGGTAGGATTAGTCCACTCCAACATAGAAAACATAATAGTATCATTGTGATCTTTGCAGACCTAGATCAGCCCAAATCTGGATCACCAAAGCCTATCTCAGAGCCTACAAAAGTCATTCTGTATCTCTAGGTACAGGGGTATCACTGACTACCTGTGGGTGTTTTACCAAAGTTGGAGCCAACAACCACTGACCTTTGTTTAGCTGGTATATCAGGGCACTTGGTATTATGATACTTTCCTCAAGAGGACTATGGGCGTCATATTTGAAAAAAAGGGACACATTTGGAAAAAAAAAAAAAGGAGACCCTCAATACTTGTATATTCAAACTGACATAAATTTTAAAAGTAATATAAAAGCTAAGGAAAGTCAAAATCAAGTAGAGAACTAATTTAAAAGAAGGAAATTAATTTTAAATTCTGGTCAATGGGATGTTTTGGGCCACAGAACTCTTAGAAATACCCCACTCATTAGGAAAATCAAGCTGAGTATTGCTTTTTAGGGGCTGGGGATTTCAAAGATGTTTACAGAGAGTTCTAGCTCATTGATTTTCATTCTTGAAAATCAGCTTTGACTAATTTGTCCACCTCAGTGAGTAAGAAGTTTCTTTCTTTTAATTTTATCAGTATTTTTTTTCAAACTCATCTTTAGCCAAGATTGTGGATTGGCATCCTGTTTAGATAAGTGTGGCCCTTGGGCATGCTTACTAGGGAAGAACACATTTGAGAGTTTAAGGAGCTTAAAACCTACTAACAGCAGCTTCGTAGAAAAAGTTAGTCATTGCCACAGAACCTATTAATTTGGCTACCAGACCTGATGAATTTTTCAGGACAGTTCTAATTGCAGGACCATATCTTGTGTCTTAAACATTCCTTCCCCCTGTTGTCCCTTCCTCTTTTTTTTTATTGCTATTCTGTTAAAGTACAATAAAAACCAAAGACAAACAAACAAACAAACAAACAAACAAACAACCCCATTGCCGTCAACTCGATTCCAACTCATAGCGACCCTACACGACAGAGTAGAACTGCCCCATAGGGCTTCCAAGCAGCCGCTGGTGGACTGGAAGTCCCGACCTTTTGGTTAGCAGTCATTTTTAACAACTACATCACCAAGGATTGGTCATAACTATAGAATTCCATTTGTCTTTGACTTCCTGAAGTTTACAAATCTGCCACTAATCTCCTTGAGGAAAAAAACAAGGTCTAATATTATAGACTTAATAAAAGGAAAGTAAATGATCTGTTATAGTACTCAGAGCTAGAAAAAACTTTGGAATTCTGGTACAAGATCATCATGCAAATTATTTTCCATTTATAAATGGTTTATCAATCAGTGAAATAAAAATGAATAATCAAATCATAGAGCTAAGTAGTACTGTGCTTTTTAAAATTTATTTTACTAACCAAAATGGAATGTGTACTTTTAAAAATTTTAAATGTGATGAAACCAAACGTGCAATAAAAAGCAAACATCATATTATCTGGCTTATTGCATTGTTTAGTGAAAACATCATCAGAAAAAACATGTATACAAAGAAAAATTGGATATGACTTCCACTAGAGTACTTGGATTTGGGTGTTTTTTCTTAAAAACAGAACAGGAATTTTTAAAGCACCTGAGATGTACTTTTAAAAAGAACTACAAAAATAACTATAAGATATAAACTCTGTTCTCATTCTATTTAGAATCTCATAGAATAAGAAGAGACTGCTGCTTTCATGGGTGCTGATTGTCGATCCAAGTAAAACCTCAAAGCTACTTTGAGCCAATTTCTCCAGCAGTAGTGAGTCAGAACATATTTCCAACACATCTGCCTACATAGTGTTTGTATCAACCTTCCTCCCTGACTCTCAATTCTCTCTCATTTACTGCTGTCCAACTTCCCTTTATACCATTTCACCTTTCCCATTCCTTTATCTACACCACACACACACACACCACACACACACACACACATTTGCTTCCTCTTTCCACTTTATCCCAGGAATCCATCATCCTTAATCTGCAATTCCTTGCCCAGGTAGATTCCAACTCTTAAAATACTCTTATTAGAAACTGCATATTATTTCCCTTTCAAGCAATCCTCCCTCTCTTTCTCCTTCCCTCCCTCCCTCTCTCTCTCCCTTTCTTCCTTTCTTTCTTCTGTTGCAGGTAAATTAGAGGTTAGGAAAGCATTCATATTAATTCAACTTAAACTAAGATGCAGAGGATGGACAATTTTCCTAGCTCTACCTCTCTTTTAAAATGTATTTTTTTCCCCAATAAAATATAATTCTTAATTATATAATTTTAGATAGAGAACAATCTTGGGACAGAAGACCTTTAAATCCCATCATTTAGTTTTCAACTATATTAAGAATTAGTCCTGGGAGGACATAGTCAAGTTAGTAATCTTTAGAGAGCACCATCATTATCTCCCCCGTAGGTCTCTGCTTGTCTTAGACTTTCTCAGATCATAAATAAGGCAGAATGGACCTACATAATAGTTGCCCAGAGATGAATAAATATGACACAGAACTTCAGTATCCATTTTTTTTCACACTTATATACTTGAGGATAGGTATACTGTATCAGTTAGGATACTTTCTGCTGTAATTAAGCAGAAAATCTTGCTGTAATTAAACAATAAATAAATGGATTATCACATATAATTGATAGTACAGAATTAGGGTGATAATAACAAGTACTCTTTATTGAGCTCTTATTATATACCAGGTATTATGCTGAGCACTTTGTAGGTATTAACTCTTTTAATTGTGATAATAACCCCTGAGGTAAGCATTATAATTACCTCCATGTTACAGGTGAGGAAACTGAGAGAGTGGGCTGTTCAAATTCCAGGGCTGCTCATTTTTTTCGCTTCGTGATGCCAAGGACCACGTCCTTTCTCTTTTCTCTGCCATCTTTAAGGTATCAGCTTTTCTCTCACACTGCTAGTTCAAGGCATCAAGTCCAGACAAAACAATATCTAGGGAAAATGAAGAACCATAGCTACCTTGGGTCCCTTGTTTCAGTGGTAAGCAAACTTCTCCCAGAAGCTCCTCAGCAGACGTTCACTCTCCTCTTAGCCTGGTTTGGCTCGCATGCCCCCTGACAAGGGGATTCAATTACCATGCTCTTGTTTAGGCCAGTTATAGGGAATGGAATGGATACTGGGAAATCCATGACAACAGCATACATCTTTCATCCTGAGTTCTCAGGGTAACCTAAAGTTATTGGGAAATCATTACAGGAGAAGAACAATTTAAAATCCCCTGGGTATGGATTAAGGATATTTAGAAAACTTCAAAACTACTTTGAGCAGATTTCTTCCTACGTTTTCACTTTGGATTAATATAAATTGTATTATACTTATAAATTATATTATATTCATAATACAATTTATAATATATTATTGTTTTATAGTACTATCTGAGGAGTCCCTGTGTAGTGTGAATGGTTAAGTGCTTGACTACTAGCTGTCTGAAAGGTTGGCAGTTTGAATCCACCCAGAGAGCCCTTGGAAGACAGGCCTGGTGATCTGCTTCTGAAAGGTCACTATGGAGCAGTTCCACTCTGCATATGTGGGGTCACCATGAGTTGGAATTGCTTGATGGCAAGTAATAACAACAACAACACTATCTGAGTATAGGCATTCATTTGAACTACACACTATTAATTGTATAATTACCATAAAGCACAAGTATTGTGTACATCATTAAAATTCATGTCACATTAGTGTTAAAATCAAATATGTGTTGCAATGTGATAAACTCAGCTAACTTAAGCTGAGTTTTCATAGTCTGCTACTTAATGTAGCTTAGTCATCCTCTTGCAGTGAACTAATTTAAAGAAGTATTGGGTGAAGATTCTTCAGTCTGGTTCACAACAATTAGTAGATCATTTCAAAATTTAGTGCTTGTGATTCATAAAGAAGAAGAAAGAAACCTGTTCTATTTGAGTTCACAATGCAATGCAAACTCAGAAAATCTGAATTCCTTGGATGTGGATAGGAACTTGGGAAGAAAAGTAGTCTGACCACATTTGGGTTTTAAATATCTTTAAGTTAAATTATTTATTGCATCTGAAACGTCATGGGAAAAATTTATAGAAATCTATTGCAAGTTTTTCTACGAAGAGAGATCTAGGAAGATATTGTGTCTATAAACCATTTAAGCATTCAACATGTTCTCTACAGGAACAGCAGCTCAATGGGAATATCACACTTTAATTTTCCCAAGATGCTGACGGTATTTTAGCATTATCTTCAAATTTTTCCTTTCTCACACTTTCTATCCATCCAGGAAAATATGTTTTTTAAGTTCCCACTGTCCTCAATAGTAAAAAGTTCTTGGCATTTCTAAATTTTTTTCCCCTTGGGCTGCAAACAATGGGAAAAAAAAAAAAAAAGAAAAACTTCACCAACTTAGGGAAATGGGATTTATTAGGACAACTGGTCACAAGCTCAAAGGAAGAGCTGAATAATCAGGCCTCTGGGAGGCAGTGCCTAGAGCACCTTCAGTGGATGCAACGGCAGGTAGGCATGGACTTCTGTCTAGGGGGCTGCTCGCAAGGCAATTTCGCTTCAGTCACTTCTGGTCCTGTATTCATTTCCAGTTGCCAGAAACAAATATCTAAGTGGTTCATGTTGCAGCAGGTGGTCTACACAAGGAGCACTGTCAGGGTCCCTTGGTGGAATTGTTGTGAGATGGGTGGCCATCTCCATTCATGTCTATTGCACTGGTTTCTGTTTTTCACCTGATATATATCCTGCCTTGGCTGAGTTCTCTGGTTACTCAGAGACTGTACATCATATATCATCTGAGGACTTACATCTGGACCAAATAAATGCTCATGTTGTCTTTCTTTCCAATGGGGAAATGTTGAGGTTGGCAGTTTGAATCCACCCAGAGTGCTTTGGAAGACAGGCCTGGTGATCTTCTTCCGAAGGGCTAAGAGGGCTAAGGCACTGGTGAAAGTCAGCTTTCCAAGTTGCAGTCAGAAAATCTGAGCAGGAAGTGGAATTGCATCATCAATTGTGTGACAGACAGCAAATGAGGTAAAGGAGATGAACTTATCGAGTGTGAATTTCCTAATCTACAGAACTCAGTAAACAAGATAATGAGTGGAATTTTTGTCTTTCTTCCTTTTAGTGCTTTGGTTGACACCACGTTCAGAGCATCTCCTTTACAGGCTTGCAAAAAGGTGTTTAATCACCATTAATCATGAAAATATGGCGCCTTGGTGGCACAGTGGTTAAAGCGCTTGCCTGCGAACCGAAAGGTTGGTGGTTTGAAACCACCAATGGCTCCTCAGGAGAAAGGTGTCGCAGTCTGCTTCCATAGAGATTTTACAGCCTTGGAAACCCTATGTGGTCTATGAGTCGGAATTGACTTGACTGCAGTGAGTTTGGGTTTTTTTTTTGGTAATCATGAAAATAAATCAACTCCCTATAGAAAAATTAAATAATTCCCTAAAACAACTTGTTAACATTGTTTACTTCTTCATAGCAAGCTGAGGCCCATTAGCCCAAAAAAAGCTCACTGGTACCAAACTCAAAAGTGTGCACAATCAATTATTTTAAAAATAGCCCAAATAAGCAGATTTGTAGCTCCTTAGAGACTGTCTGCTTTACATACCCAGTAAAACAGTGCCCTATCTGCTAGCCCTACTCATTGCCATCGAGTGAATTTCAACTCATGTGTTGTTGTTGTTAGGTGCCCTTCATCAGTTCCGACTCACAGCAACCCTGTGTACAACAGACCAAAATGCTGCCTGGTCCTGAGCCATCCTCACAGTTGTTGCTATGCTTAAGCCCATTGTTGCAGCCACTGTGTCAATCCATCTCATTGAGGGTCTTCCTCTTTTTTGCTGACTCTCTACTTTGCCAAGCATGATGTACTTCTCCGGGGACTAATCCCTTCTGATAACATGTCCAAAGTATAGGAGACAAAGTCTCCCCATCCTTGCTTCTAAGGAGCATTCTGGCTGTACTTCTTCCAGGACAGATTGGTTTGTTCTTTTGGCAGTCCATGATATATCCAATATTCTTCGCCAACACCATAATTCAAAGGCATCAATTCTTCTTCAGTCTTCCTTATTCACACTCCAGCTTTCACATGCATATGAGGTGAATGAAAACACCATGGTTTGGATCAGGTGCACCTTAGTCCTTAAAGTGATATCTTTGCTTTTTAATACTTTAAAGAGGCCTTTTGCAGCAGATTTGCCCAATGCAATGCGTCATTTGTTTCTTGACTGCTGCTTCCGCGGTGTTGATTGTGGATCCAAGTAAAATGAAATCCTTGAAAACTTCAATCTTTTCTCCATTTATCATGATGTTGCTTATTGGTCCAGTTGTGAGGATTTTT